>NC_091028.1:12407500-13007500 GCF_041296385.1 Aphelocoma coerulescens | reverse complement strand
CGTGGTAATATCTTCCTTGGACCACACAAGCTGGGAAGTTCCTCCAAGCTGGATGCTCTTGGAGATTTTGGGTGGTGTGTCAGCACATCAGCAGAGAATTACGTGTTGGCCATGTCTTTTCTGCCAGGGCTTGCCCAGGATCTTGCTTTTGCTGGTGTCACCAGCAGCAAAAATGCGGCTGCTGCCTTGGGGTGGGAGCAGCAGCTCCTGAAAAGGGTAGCACAAACAAAGCTGGGTCAGATGGCAAGGCAGGTTGTGTTCATCCCAGCTGGTCAAATGCAGACTGGAAAGCCCAGGCTCTGCATCTCTCCTCATGTGTGGTATCCCCTCAGTCACGCCATAGCCCATGTGCTTGCTCAAGAGAACAAAAACTGCTTCCTCATCCCTCTGCAATGTCTGCAACATCCAAGGGGTCTCCATCCATTTACCAGCATGGATTGTGCCTATAAAGCTCTTGAATCATGCTGGATGCAGCCTGATGAAACTGCAGGGAGAATATTAAAAAAAAAAAAGAGTGGTGGAGAGAGCAAGTCAGCCCAAGTCTGTTTATGGCAGTTCCATTTTATTTAAAAGGGATAGCAAATTATAAACCATTTAAATATTTCATCTGCAGAAGGGCCCTGAATGAGTTTGCACTACATGTGTATGTGTGATGAATGAGTGGGGATGGCAGCAGGAGCAGCAGTGAGCACCAGCCCTGCTCAGGCCCATGTGGGGGAAGTGGTTGTGTTGCTTAAAGTGTTTTATTTAAAAAGGGAATGTGTATTTTACCCTTTAGTTGGTGAAAGTTGTTGCTGTCTTAACAGGTTGGGTTGGATCTGGAGATAAGGGCCGCATCCTGCTCCTCGGTGCTTTCTGCCTGCTGGGTGCCTGGTGACTCTGGAGGATGCTCAAAATATCCCCAAATCAGAGCTGTGCCTGCCCAACCTTGTGGAGAGTCACGAGGTCACTGGTGTAACTGGGAGGAGAATTTGTCCTTCTAGCTTTAAAAATAGCTGTATTTTCTTTAATGGCATTTTCCTTGGGGCAGCCAGGGGCTTGCAGGAGTGCACAGCCCATTTGAGGTGCTGCTGAGTGGGAAGGGGTGCCAGGACACCCCAGTTAATCCCATTTCTAAACCACATTTGTCTCTAAAAATGAACCAAACCAAGCAAAACTCCGGATTTTTCTTCCTTCCAAAATTTTTAATTCAACTGGCTTCCTAGAGCCAGGTTGAAGATGTTTCCTCTGTGGGAAATGCTCTCTGGTATAACTAAATAGGATTCTGTAATCTCCAGCAGTTGAAGTGTTTAGTTAGGGTCCAAGGGTGTTTTTTTTTATCCCAACTCTGTCCATCCTTACCAAAGTGCAGGGTTTCTAACCATGAGTGATTTGGGGCTTATCTCTAGGAAGTGCCGTGAATGCCAGACCCGTGCTTACACAAGGAGAGAAATGCATGAATTTTTTCCACATCAGTAGGAGCTGGAGATTTTGCTAAAGGTGTCTCCAGCTGCAAGGAGCGAGATACGGCTCTGCTGGAGAGCTCCAGAGAGGCAGAACTGAGTAGAAAATTTAAATGTGGATTTAATGCCTCAGAAAGCCATCTGTAAGGGAAGGTGCAGGTGCTGGCCGGCTCTTGGCCATGCAACAGGTCACTCGGGCTGGCTGATTGTGAGGCTGCTGAGGCACAGGTCTGGTGGCTTTAATCTGACTTGGGAGATGTTCATTAAGGAGCCCTGAGCTGTCTCTGGACTCAGAGGCTCAGCTGTCTCTGTCTCTCAGCCCAAGGCTGGTGCTATCCCTGCGAGTGCCCTCCATGCACTGCTTGTACAGGGTCCTGCTGGATCAGCTGCTTCTGTCTCCATTTTTACGTGGAAAAGCTGCATTTGAAGGGCCTGGGATGCAGATGGACAGACTGATCACAGCCAGGGCAGGGCAGCTGGGGTGCAGTTGCCATCCTAATTCCAGCCTCTGCCTATGCATGCTGAAGGAAAAGGAAAAGCAGTAAGTAAAATCGAGCCTCTGTTTGTCGCCCTGTTAGCTGGTGAGGCAATGGCTGAACCTCTTGGATGACACTACACAGCACTTTTGTAGAGTTACAGGGTAACTTGGTTAAACCCCAGCTCTGTATGGACACAGGGCTGAGAACTGCACCTCCTCCTGCCGCTCGTTCCGTTCTGGCACTGAGGCTGTGCTGGGCATCCTGGCATGGAGGGCAGGTCTGTGCCTCAGAGAGCTGTGCAGAGCAAACCCACGCTGGGAGGGAGCATCACCTCTGCCCTGCTCGGTCTCTCAGGGCTGAGAACCATCTGTGCTCATCCCAGCACAGCAGTGGTCGTGGTCAAACCTCTGCTGTGCCCCCTCGGTGCCCTGTTTGTGGGGTCCCTGCAGCCCCCTGTGCCCCCAGCCTTGCTGCTGCTGGGTGCTCCCCTGAGCATCACACCGGCCTTGCCCTCGGTCGTGCCCCCTCCTCACACCCCACCCTGGGGTTTTGTTGCCCAGCACGTAGCTAATGTCAATTTGTAAAACAATACTTCAGCATTACCCAGTGAAAACACAGACGGCATTGTACAGCTGGGAGCAACATTGATTGAAGTGATATTTAATCCAAGGAAAATACATGATACATAGTCTAGGATTCCTCGCTTATCCATCATATAATGCAGTTCACGGGGATTAAATATCCCTCCTGTAAAGTTGGTTGAGATCAGTGTTGTTATTTGTTTTGCAAATGATCCTGACAGTGATGCTGAGAGCTATTGATTACCAATGGTTCTTTAAAAATTACTATTATACTGCAAATTACAAACCTTGGGGGTATCCAGTTATATGATAATGGAAAGGCATTGGTGTGTAATGACACATGCATCATAACAAATTTGCTCTTGCTATATAATGGAGATTGAAAGGGACATGATTTATGACCAACAGGATTAGCTGCCTGACATGGTATGTCTAAGGTAACACCACAACTGTCTAGTTGTTCATCGTGGCAAGAAGCACTGATGATTAGAACAATTTAGAAATAAATGAAGGAAAAAAAAAGGCAAAATCTCCTCTAACTTTTCATTTAAAATACGTAAACCACTCTTCTAATTAATAAACAGCTAAAATCCCTCCATCTCTCTCCCAGGAGCATCCACAAAGCACTGCACAGGTGCAAACCAAGGCTACCAGTCCTAGTGGAACTCCTGGGTTTGCCTGGAAAGCCTTCAGAGCTTCTGGCTGTGGCTGTGATGGAAGTGCAAAAAAGAGCCCTGAATCTGCTGGGAATTTCAATGCATGTGTGCCCTTGAAGCCAGTGGAGGACACTCGTGTTGAGTTGTGTGCTCTCATTCCTGATGATGAATGCCTGATAACACAACTGCTTGTCTTCCAGGCTCTCCTGGTGTTTCCCAGCTCCGTAGCTGAGGACTGAATACTTGATGTGTTTGAGAGGAGCCTGAGGGCTGCTTCGGCCTCTGGTGGCTTGAGCAGTGTCACAGGAGCCTTGCCTGCTTGCGGGGCAGAGCTGGGTGCTGTGACATTGCCCTGCCATCCTGGGATGGCACAGAGGGCTGGTAGGAGGATTTTGCATTCAGGAAGGTGTGTGGTGTGAAGGTTAACTCCTGTGGCCATCCTGTGCCCTGGGCATGCTGCAGATACCAAACGCCAGCAATGCAAACTAAACCTCGTCCTCATCAGCCAGCTGATCCACAGTGGAGCCCACAGGCAGCAGTGCCTGGGTCTGTGCTGCTGTGTTAACCTGCTCAGCTGGGCATGGTGAAATTCATGTCCAGTGGCCAGTGCCAGCAGAAGCACCTGTAAAAAAAAAGGGAGGGAAAAAGGGTTTCCCTTCTTCACCAGCACCTTCTCAGCATCTTCTCCTGAAGCTGTGTACTGTGCTGAGAGTCACCAGGCTGCCAGTGTGGAGGAACACCCACAGACAGGAGTCCACCTCCACAGACACAGGTTTACTTTTGCCCTCTGCTCGTTTATTCTGTGGTGCTGCAGTAGTAGGGACACTTGCCCAGTAATTTCTTTAAAGAATTTTAGCACTTGGTAACATGGCACTTAAGCTGGGGGAAGAAGGAGATGTGTACTTGTTTAGGTATTATTCTATACAACATCTAAAGATCCACTAGCTCACTTGGAAATGGGAGGGAGGAAGTTTGAAATAATAAAAGGTAACTTGGAGCCCACACGCACTAGTGGTTGGTGGGAGCTGAGTGCATCCCTGAGCACGAGCAGCACTGTGCTCTTACCCACCTTATCCAGAGGAATTATTCCCCCTGCCTGAAGTGTAAGCAGTATCCTGGGATGAGGCTTCCAGGCTCAGGAGAAGCAAGGGCTCCTTGAGACCACACCATAGAAGCAGTTTGTGATATAAAAACCAGTGCAGAGTAAAATTCTCCTCCTTGTGGAAGTGCTGGCCCTTGACTTGCAGTAAAGCATTTATTGTGCTCTTTTCTCAGCCCAAGTCCTCTGCAGGTCACCATGTGCTCTACCCCATCTCGTGGCCCATTCCTGTGTGTGCTGTGCTTCTGGGGTAATCAACAGCTGCAGAGATGCTGTTTGTCATCAGGGAAGGGGCATGTGCAGAGGGGGCTTTGTTTTCCCGGTAAAAATGAAATCCCAGCGTTTTGTCCGTGCTTTAGGTATGAGAGTCTCTGCTTGTGGAGACAGAGAGCTTTTCAGAGGAACTGAAGTTTCAAGATTGTGGAGGAGGGTGGACCAGGAGGGGAGGTCACAAGTGGGGCTAAGAAATGCTGGCACAAGGGACCTCTGGGACTCTGCAGCCCAGTTTCTCTTTTGAAGCAGGACTTTTGCCAGTGGTGACTCAGGTTGGTGTTGACTTTGTCTAGGCAAGTCTTAGAACTCCTCCCAGGGTGGATACAGGTGGTGGGTTGACTGCTCAGGTCCCTGCCTCCCTGGGGGAGCAGAGGTATTTAGGGGTACAGGTCATGGGTTCAACCTGTGACTGTGTGAGATCCTTTTGGCACTTCAAAAAGACAGGGGAGGACCTGACCTGGAGAAGTTGTAGGGGATGGAGGAAAAGGCTGTTTTTGGCTGTTTGTTCATCCTCTTCATCACTCCTAGCTGAAGGTGGGTCAGGGTACAGAACTGGACAGGAGATGCCCTCATCCAGAGCATGCCTGACCTCTGCAGAGATGTGCACAGACATGAATGTGCTCGGGAATGATGTTTTCCCCACCATTACCTTTGTAGATGACCTGACCTGATGTCTCTGATCCAGGCCCTCCCAGGTGAGAGAGCTCTCTTGCAGGAACTCTTTGACTAGCAAACACTTCAGTGGCTCAGGGGAGGCTGGAGTGGGAGGAAGAGAGCCCTTGTTCCTCTCAGCTGCTTGGGGTTGGGTGGACCTAAAAGTAGCTGGTATGAATGCAACTGTCATTAGCTTTATGCTTTGTGTCACAGCTGGAGTGGGACATTGTCACATGTATGGATTCTGGGAGGCCTTTTGATCCAGCATTGTATCGCATTTTATGGCAAAAATCAGTGTAAAATGGTTGTGGTTGGAGCTATGTCCTTCAGCCCAGTAACTGGCTGCACAAGTAAGTCACTGAGTCAGTGTGCACAGCAGCAGCAGAGCAATGCATAATTCAGGAGGCACCTCTGAGTGACACAGGGGACAGAGGGGCCACACAGCTGTCGCTTCGTTGTGTGAATCAAGTTGGCTGGGTGAAGGTGGGGAGTCCCCCCTGTGCCAGAACACTCTGGGCAGAACCTGCTGTCCTTAGAGAGACCAGCATCACTGGGGTTGTGTTGTGTGAGACACACATTGGGGCAGGATTTGCTTCTCCTTGGAAGAATTTATCTGCAAAATGTGGGCATTCAAGCACTTCTAGGGTACCTCCCGGAGTAGCCCACCCTGGACTGTTGCCTGTCCTTATCTTATCTGTGTGTCAAGCAGTCCCCTCCTGCTCTGATTGCACCTCTCTTGCTGGGACAGAGTGGGGCAAAGGGGGCCTCAGGGGCGATGTGGCCATGGTTTAGAGAAGTTTGTAAGGGATTTGATCACAGCTTAGAAAAACTTTCTCCCTCTCCTCTGTGCTAGTGATGACTCTCCATTTATTTCTCTGCCGTTGTAATGAAAGTCCAAGTGCTACACAACTGCAGAGATCCTGACATTGGAGCAGCCAGCATGCACCATTTCACTGGAAAAGAGGATCCATCCAAATGGTTCCTTTATGTCATGCTCTAATTTTGCCGCTGTTGGTTTATTTTTGTTTTTGGCTTCTTTTATTCACGGTATTCTTAAAACTTCCCTTTCAGGGCTTAACAGCTTAACCATTTCAAAA
This sequence comes from Aphelocoma coerulescens, assembly GCF_041296385.1. Taxonomy (NCBI): domain Eukaryota; kingdom Metazoa; phylum Chordata; class Aves; order Passeriformes; family Corvidae; genus Aphelocoma; species Aphelocoma coerulescens. Next base: position 13,001,219 of record NC_091028.1, on the reverse strand, counting down.
TCATGCCAAGCGGAAATGTAGCATACGGTTTTCTCACTAAACATTGTGCTGATCGCTCAAATGTATTCTGGATTTGTAGAAAAGCTGCAAAAAACTGGGATGAAAGAGAGTGAGAATTAGCACTCAAATGAAGAGCCAGGTCTTTGCATGCTTGGGAAAGGTCTGTGGAATCAAACAGAGTGCTCACCTTCTTGCTCTGCTGCATCCCACACTGGCTTGGCTGGATTGGTGGGCAGGCAGGTGGTGAAGCACAGATCTCAGTCCTGAGGATGCTACAGTCTTTAAACATGGGTCTTAGTCCTTGTTGTTGGTCCCTGATATCTGAATTATGCCCCAGGCTCTGCTACCAGATTCCTCTCTGGGTTTCAGCAGCTCCTTCAGTCTCTTGGGCCTCCCTCTCTTCTTCACGGGAAAGGGATTATAGCGCCAAAAATAGCCTATTTTCCAAGGTGGGCCTCTTTGTGACTCTCTTCTGTGAAATACGTCTTTCTCCCTGTTCCTCCTAGTGAAATACAAAGGAGATGTGATTCACCACCAGTGCTGATGTGCCAAGGCAGCAGGAAAGCTGCTGGTGTGCAAAGGATGCTTTGTACCTGCACATGTGCCCTTCTGACACACGGATTCCCTGCTGGGGCTGGTGGCTTCCTGCTCTGCTTGTCCTACTGAGTAGCTGGAGGATTCAGGGCAGAAATGGCCCTGCTCCTGGTGCTGATGGAGCACCTCTGATGGGAGCAAATGGTACATTTGGGAGGCGAGGTGGGTGTTATGTGATCGTGTGGACAGTCCTGTCCCATGAGAACTCATTTGGGATGGGCCCGCTGTGATTTTTGTTTGGCTCTTGCTCCTGCAAGGAGGTGCATTTTCCCAAGGAGGAGGAGGGCAAGGAACACATTTGGAAAGGCAGACTTTTCCTTGGAACTAAAATGGGTCCTCACCATCTAATGACTGCTGCTGAGCTTACCTGGGCTCTTGGGATGATAACAGGGGTGCAGACGGGCACAAGAGAAGTCAGATCGGTGTTGCAGAGCTGGGAGGTTTGTGTGAGTCCTTACTTTCAAAGACAAGGATAACAGAGAGTTATTTTTTTGCCATTTCTGGCTTTTTATGGTTACTCACATTAGAAGATCTTTGAGGGTCCTCATTTCTTGCAGAAAATGCCTGTGGGCCCTGAGCTGCGGAGCTGGGCTGTGGATCACAGCTTACAGATGCTCTGAGCTGGAATTTGCTCTTTCATTACAGCTCTTAGGATTGTGGGGTGAAGTGAGGGAAAGCTGATGATTGTTAGTAGCTTTAAAATTAATAATGCTCTTTAGAACATTTAATCTTTCATTAATAGTGACTACAATACACACTGGGGTGCATCTAGACCAAGAAACGCTCAGGTTCCCGCAGTGCTACAGCTTGGGCAGCTGGGAGCTCTGCAAGCAAGGGGTTGTCCAAATCAGCAGAGGGAAGGGCTTGTTCTGATTTTCACAAGTCTCACCTGTGTAAATTCTGGACAGGGGACAGGCAGGATCCTGTGGCCTGTGTCTTTGAAGCAGTTCCACGTCCCTGCTCGCATCACAGACCAAGAGCTGAACATGGCCCCTGATTTATTTATAATATTCCTGGCAGAAGGGGGGGCACGGGGAGGTCTCTGGATGGCGAGCAGAGGTGAAGAGCAAGGCATAGGTAGAAACCACAGTGATGGTGCAGAGTGTGGACATGAAATGAGAATGTTGAGTGAGCAACTGCTGTTTGAAAAACCTCGGGATGCAGGAGAAGGGAGTAGAAGGATTCCTCAGTTTGTCTCCCTGCCTATCGCAAGTAAATCCTTTCTGGCTGATGTGGTTGGCATATGCAGAGCGTCTTGGCTTGGTGCTTCAGTGGATGGTCTCCAGTTGGGGTGATGGCTCAGAGATGGGAGCTGGGGAGCGTTAGGGAGCCCAGGGGGCAAAATGTCTTGCCATGATCTTCAAAGAACAGGAAGGAAGAGCATTTTTTCTGTTATTGTTCATAATACAGGAAATTTCCCCACTCCTTTTTCAGTTAATAACCACTGGGGCAAGAGGCTTTCGTAGCTTGTAGGGGAGCAAATCTGAATAAACCAGTAACAGTCATGTTGTTGGAGAGTGGCTCCACTTGAGTTGTTTTTCCACTGTTTGGATAAATAAGACAATAAGAAGAGCTGCTGAGATAGTTGGCAGAGAAATGAATCCCCCGGGAGATCGGGGCAATGTTGTTTATTTGTGGGAGCTGCCTGTGCATGGGGGGTCAGTCCTGCAGTTCTGTAGAGAGAAGGGAAACAAACGTTCTCTGTTCTAGCACCGGATTCATTGCAAGGAGATATGCCAGGGATCATTAGTGCCACAGCCACGACGATCTTTTGCTCAGATTAGTTTTCTCTTTTTAAGGGAAAAAAAAAAAATGGCAGGTTCCCATTAGATCAGATATGGACAAAGTAATAGCGGTATCGCAGAGATTGAGGTCTGCAAGATTAAAATGTGAAAGGGAGGAGAAATGATAGCTTTGGCCCTGCTTGCTGTTACAGCAGCCGTGTGAATAAATGACTCTATGCAGATAAGCAGGGCAAAAATAAAAGGGATGCTTAGGACGAGATGGCCAAAAAAAAAAAAAAAAAAAAAAGGGAACTAATCAGCAGATTCAACCACTGTAATAAGGCAGTAAACATGGAAAATTACATTATATTAGCTCCTCTGCTTCCCGTTGTATACATTAGCCACAAAGTCATCGATAGGCGATTCCCTGGGAAGGTGCAGCACTGCAGAATCCGGAGCTCGCTGCACCTGGGGGAAGGCGTGAGTGATGCTAAAGGGGAAAGTTGGCTTTTGAACTGCGTGAGGAAAAAGTGGCTCAAGTGGAGCTGTGGAAAAGCTCGCAGCTCACCGAGTTAAAAATCTGCTCCCAGGAAAAGGACGGCCGGTGTGTTTGTCCTCAGTGCTCAGGCAGCAGTAGGGCTCGTGCTGAGCCACAGCTTAATTGCAGTCCTGGGATGTTCCCCTGATGTGGGAGAAATTGGTCTGCTGCAGACTTTTATATATATATATATATATATATATATTTTTTTTTTTTTAACTAGTGAACTGATTTCCATTTTGTTCAGTTTCTCACAAAGCATGACAAGTAGCCACTGCAGCTTTTCCCTGAGTTCAAGCAAAGCCAGCATGTAACATTATTTGCAAATTAGCTTCATCCCTCTGGCTTCCAGTTAAAGCAGGAACTGCTTGGTCCAGAGTTGCTCCCAAAATATCCATTTAAACCATGTAATGATTCTGACTCTCTCATGCATAGTAGATGAAAGACGATCCGCGATTTATTTTTAAAGCTTTGAACCCCAAACATGGTCAATCATAGAAAAAAAGATTAAAAAAGGAGGAAGTCATGATAATGCAAAGCCGGGAGAAAAGCAGCCCTACACTTCACAGTAAAATCCGTTTTCTTTGCACTTTTTTATTAACAGCTTCAACTATGATCAGTGCATAAATCTACCTGCAACACAGGATGTTGGAAAATTACCGAGAGACAGCAACGTCCTCCCCGCTGCTTGGTGAGAAAAGAAGGATGCACCTTCAGGTATGGGCTGGAAAATTGTTTCATCCTCTGTTCCCTATTTGTGTTGCACTAAGTCTGCTCTCTGCATTGATTAGAGGGGGGGAAATAAAAGTGTTTGCAAGAGGCAAACTTCAGAAGGGATTCTCTAAACTTGTCTCAGCCACAGATAGGTGTCTATCTGGGACCCGCTCTGCACCCGAGCAGTGCAAGGCTCTTCAGGCTTTTCTGGGGGTTAAGGGTAGCCTTTTGTCCTGCGTTTGCTGTTGTTCTTTCCCTGCCCCTGTGGAGGTTACTGATCCTGCTCCTCTTGGTGAGAACCAGATCAGCACGGCGCTGGGTGCTCCCGCAGCTCCCGGCAGGAGCAGCTGCGCTCTGGGTGCTCCTGCAGCATTGGGAAGCAGAGCACGGGCTCTGCCATTCCCTGCTCCCGGTTCAGGGAGGATCAGCTCCCCTCTGGGTGCTCCTGCAGCGTCGGGAAGCAGAGCACATGCCCTGCCATTCCCTGCTCCCGGATCTCGAACAGCGCATACGAAATCGCCGCTTCCCCGGCGCTTCCTGGGGATCACACGAAGCGCTGAGGAGGATGAAGCTGCGCTGGCTGCTGCTGCCGAGCAGCCCTTTTAGAGCAGGAGCAGAGCTAAGCACTCCTCCTGGGTTTTCTTAATCCAGCCTCAATCCATGCACTTCAAACAGGAGTCTTGTTTTAGGGCTGTGCTGAGCACTCGAGTCTCCCAGCAAGCTGCTCTCGTGCCCGGAAGGGCCAGCCAGAAGCCAAAGAGCCAGTTTTACTCTCTTTTGAAGAGGATGGAAATTGCTCCCCCTGAGCAGGGGGAGTACGGAGGGGAGTTGTGGTTCCCAGGACAAGAAAAAGGAGGGTTGGTGACTTTCTGAACGTGGATTTTTCTGGCAGTTGTCTGATGCTTTTAGCTCAACATGGATGAGCCACTGTCCCTGAAATCCAGCATAGCAACTGGATTATAGCTGTCACATCCATCTCCCTAGGGAGACAAAAGGGGTTTCCAGCCACAGAGGCCAGTTTAAAACATGCCAGCCTTCTCTGGTGCGCCTTCCCAAATATATGTTTTGCAGCAAACAAGGACCTAAGAGCTACTTAATTCTTGGCAACTGGTCAGCACTGTCATGTTGCAGGTTGGAGCTTCTCATTTATCTGGGTGGGCTGGTTGCTTGTTTTGCCACCCGTGCAAGCGGTTTGAGGAAATAATGGGAATTAGCTCATCTCAGTGTTTATAGATGCTTGTCCCGTGGGACTCGTTGCTTCCAGTAAAGTTCTTTCTCTTCATCATGTCCATCACTCCTGTTTGCATTGCCCTATAGCCATGTTTGCTCCCTGCAGTGACCACTGGGGACTTGCAGTGGACAAATTGCCATCACTGGGGCTGGCTTTCGACTGGGGCCTCTTAGGTGGTGGCAGTATGTGAGCACTGGGGTCCCCAGCATGTGACGTGGGCTCCAGAGGAAGCCTGTGGTGGGACCTGATGTCCTGACATTTCTGTTGGAGTGTGTCTGTGCCAGTGGGTAAATGGGGTGGAGTGAGATGTGCTGGGGTCAGAAAGGAGCTGCAGATTTCGGGACTTGAGTAGGTCTTTGTTTCACTGATGTGTTTCATGGATATGTTGGCCAGCACCAAGGCTTCCTCATCTGTGGGAAATACTGGCAATCTTAGAGAGGCAGCTTGGACTGAGTTGTGACTGTGGAGGGCTCCTGGAATGGTGCTGGGTCCTGTCTGCATCTGGATTAGTTAAACAGGTTGTTCCATATGTACTTTGCAAAGGTGAGGAGACAAAATGGGGGATAGGTGTTAGAAGGGGGGTGGGTGAGAGCTGCCCTCCCATCACAGGGTGACCATTGTGCTGAGCTTCCAGCTGGTTTTCCAGCTTCTGCCTTGGCTGTGGTGCTCCAGCAGTACTTTGCACCACACTGATCTCTCCTCAGTTTCTGCTTTAGCCTCCTCTACTTGACATGCCATGCACAAGGGGCCTGACACCACGTGCCAAGAGACACCATGAAGGTGGGGTTTGCTCCCTGCAAGCTGTTCCCACCCTGCATTTCTTGGCAGAACTCTGGCGTCCTGTCAGGCCACGGGGGAGATGTTTTTCACCCCTTCCCACATCCATGCACGCCTTCCTCCCTGCAGGGAAACCCGCGTTGGCACAGGACAACGTCGGATGACGCTGCACATTCAATATGAGGATGCTCCTCTAAAGCAGGATGAAGGCTAGGAGTAATGCCTTTTAATGTTCCTTCTCATAATTATCCTCTTAATTACTCAATGAAATGCCCAATAAAACAAATCACTATAATTTCTATTTTATTCCCTGCCTTTTGCGGGTTATTTAAGAGCGCAGGGTACATTAAGGAGGCGCTTTCTCATGAGGGAATGCTTTCCAATAGATCATACTTGCAAAACGGTTTTATGTCCCTATCCTGTGTGTTTCATCCTCATTTTCCGTGCCAGTTTGCTAATTACCAGAGGCACTGGTGGCTGGGAAGCACTGCCTCCCTTGCTGCCCATCTCTGCCGTGGTGAAGTCACAGCTCTGAGTTTGTGACATCCCCATGGCAACGGCCCGTGATGTCACTAGCGGGGATTACAACTTTGCAAAGCATCCAGGCACAGGCAGCCGGGCTGGAACTCTTGGGCTTTCACATGTCTTTAAATAGCAGGGAACTAAAACGCAGGGAAGTCTTTTAAGAAGGCTTTAGATTTCCCTTTTTTTACCCTGAAGGAGGGGAGGCTGTTGGCTGCAGGGCTGCCACCAGCAGTCCCATCCCCTGTCCTGGAGCAAGCCCAGCTCCCCTGTGCAAGCTTGGGGTTTGCCTGGGGGAGCTCAGTCGTGCAGTGACCCTGGTGCAGGATTCTGTGGCCAAGGGCTGGTGTGCTGGGCATCTCCCCAATGTCCCTGGGGGCTGCAGCTGTCCCCAGCCCCATGCAACTCCCTCTTGCTCGGTACTTCTTGCTGATAAAGTGAACCTAAAGCATACCTGGGGACCATCGATCCCCACAGCCCCTGCTGCCTCTGCTTCACTCCATCTAGACTGCTGGCTCCACTGGCTTTCTTCAGTGCTTTTTGTCTAATACTCATAGTATTTGCATAATAAGACAGTGTTCATGCACAGGCAGCGAGGGAGGAAGATTCATGTGTGTGCGTCTCTAGCAACAGGAAAATCATGTAATAGCAGCACTTTATTTCGCACCTGGGGAGGAAATTCAGCTCCCACAGCCAGTACCACGAACAGTGCAGGGCGTTTAAACACACAGCCCCAAAACTTACACAGGGCAGCCACCTGACTGATATTTATGTACCTTATTTAAACAGCAGAAGCAAATCAAGCAGGTGGAAGAGTCAATCTCTTTATTTTAGTTCTTCTAAGGTAGGAATAAAGATGGTATTTCAAAGGCCAGCGTGTCTCAGCTGAGCGGTGGTGGGGAAGAGCCGGTGCCACGGAACATACTGTCCTGTCTCCTGCTTTCTCAGATCATAACTTCTAAGCTGGATTCAATAGAAATAAATGTTCAGTAGTTCCGGTGGTGGCCTTTGGAAATGGAGCTAATGGAACAAGACAAAAAAACAGTTACAACATTTTGACAAGTGCTTCAATGTTTAATGCTATGCACGGCGCAGCCCCGTTGTGGGGAGGTGGTGGGTGCACCTGCAGGGAGCTGTGCCCCTCGTCAGCGCGACAGCGAGTCCTCCCACGGGCACAGGAAATGAAGCAAATGCTGCTCGAGCTGTGTGGCAGCAAACAGGCCAAGGGCAGCTGTGGCTTTGGCAGCCCTGCACCGTGCAGCAGGTGAAGGGCTCGGTGGCCCCGTGCTGGGGATCCCCAGAGGGAGAGGAGGGTGGCCAGTTCTTGGAGAAAACCGGTGGAGGAGAATGCATAACATTACCCTGAGCTGAGAACAGGGGAGATGAAGAGGCTGCAGTGATTAAATAGGATCTACTGAAATCCTTCCAAAGCAGGCTTAGGAATTAAGAGCCATCAATGTCACATTGAGGGTCACTCGCTGCAGGACACCTCCAGCCAGTGCCCAGCCTCCCCCAGTGCCTCTGTTTAGCTCCATCCGAGCCTGAGGAAACTCATCCTTTTTTTCAGAGCCCACTTAGACGTTCCCCTCTGCCACAGAACAGCGAATCTCAGTGAGGAGGGCCTCTAAGAAGCCAATTTGTCTGGAGAGGAAGGATTAGACTGCGTATGGCCAGATTTGCTTTGAATTCAGGTGTCATTAGGGATTTAATAACGGGAGAAGGTGGTGGGGACAGAAGGCATTGAACGGGCTGGGCTGACATTGCCTTGGAGCAGAGATCTGCTGCCTGGTCCCCGGCAGCAGCAGCGCTGGAGACTGACCCCAGGAGGTGTCAGCTGGTGTCCCCTGTGCGTCAGGGACAGCGGGGTTTGCTCGCCGAGGCGATTCCTACCATGCTCGTGGGACTCACCTGAAGCCACCGTGCTGTGCTACAGGCTGGGCCATGCCTGCCTGCCCCTGGGGCTGGAGCCAGCTCGCCACAGTCTCATCCAGAGGAGTCACAGCCCAGAGCAATGCTCCAGCAGCACGGCTGTGCTGTGGCACACCAGCAGCACCTCAGTCTTGGATAATACCCTACCAGAGCCAGGATGGAGCCCACCCATGAAAGTGGAAGGCATTCCTTGCCTGGGAGTGAGTTTCCAATGTGGTTCAGATGCTTTGGTCATGCTGGCCTGCACCAGAGCAGGTCCCCAGTTTGTCAGCTGCCACTGGTGCCACATATACACACATCCCCACAGTTCTGTGAAGCAGGGCCACCTCTCCCAGCCACATACAGGCACTGAGCAGAGCCCCAGAGGGGCTGTCCTGAGTGACAAACCTCTGTCTGATCTTGAACTCCCACTGAAGGGGTTTTTTAATGCCCCTCCTCCGCCTTTCTCCTTATTTTCCACAGCTGGAACGACGGGTCACAGCAGGGAGATTTTCACACATCATTAGAGCCAAGTGTCCAATTCCACACAGCCGTCAACCCCAATCAGAGCGATTTAAAAGGCAGCACTTCCTTTAATCATCCGGGGATGCTCAGATCTGTTAGTGTGAACTGAGTGCTCCCATAAGCCCGGCAGAAGCAGGGGGACGGAGCAACGGGAAATGATGCTGAGATGAGACCTATGGTATTCAAAAGCAGCGACTCCTCTCACACGTGCATCAGCCCCAGGGCAGACCTGGAGGGTGAGGTCCTTCCTCCCTATCTGTCTCTTCAGGTTTTCCTCCATGGATGATGGAGGTGGCCCTGGGTCCGTGTGTGCACGAGCAGGGCCCATGGAAGGGCTGCTGTCTGCAGCTGAGGCCTGAGCCAGGGGTGATGTATCAAAACCTTCATACACAGGAGAGAGCCTCAGCACCCGCATTTCTGACTCACGAGGTGGAAGCATCCTGCTGTGTGAGGCCCTGAGCACTGGAGGTGTGCGGGTGCTGCGTCAACCTGTGGCTCCACAAATTCCCATGGAACAAATGAACAACCCGAAATCTCGGAGCTGTGCTTCACCCCTCGCTGTCCCAGCCAGCACCCCTGACCCTGGGCCACTGTAAAAATGTGTGCTGGGCTCTGTGAAGTGATGCAGCTCCATGTCTGTGCCAGCAGCAGGAGACACACGGGCACAAAGTCCTTCCTTTCCGAACAACACCCGGAGCCTGCAGAGCCGTGCGTGCGCAGCCCTGCCCGGGGCGCGCTGCATTTTCCCTGTGTGCAGCCACACGACCTTCTCGTGGCCTTCTCACGGTGCTGCCAGAGCCCCCATGCAATGCAGATTGCACGTGGATACGGGAAGGACAAACACATGAGGAACATAACGGAATTACCAGCACACCTGACTGCAGGAAGATGAATGTCCTTCCCAAACGCTCTGGCATGCGCAGAGTCACTTCCCACAGTGTCCCCGTCTCAGAGCTTTCAGTGCTCATGATTTGTCCAAGGGCAACTTTGCAAAATGTCAACGTTTTTATCGAAATTCCCTGTGACAGGCTTCAAGTTTTAATTAAAGGAACTTGGGGGTGTATGTTTGTTTGTTTGCTTGTTTGTTCCCATGAAATTAGTTTGGTTTTTTTCTGAGAAAGCTAATGTTTTTCCAAGGAAAAATGACAGCCTCTGTTTTTTTTGCTAATCTGCCATGTCTTTCTGGCTAACCTGCTTTCTAAACCAGCCTCTCCAGCAGGAAGCTCAGCAGCCTGGCAGTCCTGTCTCAGAGGTTCCTCTTAGAGAGTAGCACTGCCATGATTGCCCGAGGCAGCGTGCACACACCACTGGCCAGATCCACACGTGCCAAGACACCTACAGCCCTGAAAACACAACCAACTGATGCTGTAGATAAAATCAGTGACTTGCAGACATGGTTCTGCCTTAAAATCCCCAAGACCAGCAGCAACACAGGCAAAGGCTGGGGGAAATTTTGCCATTAGGCTCTGAAAACGCGAAAATTTTTGCTGGAGAAGCAATCAGGTGGGTGTTTGTTCTGCCCTTGCTGCTGCAAATTGATTGGATTGATAGGACTGAAGGCAGAGATATAAGAGAGAGTCACAGCAGCCTTCTGGACTTTGATTTGATCTCTGCCTTTCATGGTCTTCCCTTTTGTACTTGCTCATCACTTTTAAAAGCAACTCTGATGCGAGGTGGCAAAATCTCACTTAAGCAGAGCTTTTTCAGCAACATTTGACTTTTGGAGCTGCCCTCATCTGTTGGGTAAACATGAAATGATCATCTTTGACTGGAACTGATCCTCTAGAGCCATGTTATTCCACCAGGGAGAGGTATTTTCACTGATTTTCAATGTGGATTATTTCTGTAACTGACTGTAATAGTTTCTTTGGCAGCATTAGGGCTTATTATGTCAGGATTTATTTTGGCGTGAGGTGATTCGACATGCTGCAGTCCTGTAACTTCCCTTTGCATGCTGAAATTCAGGGGGCCATCTCCTGCTCCCACCACAGACACAATGGGGGCAACCTCTTTGCAGCTGGACCTGTCTCCCAAGGTCAGCTTTCCCCCAGTTGCTTCATAAATGCTGAAGGAGCAAGTTTAAGAGAACGAATTTCCTGCAAAAGACAGGTGAAAACTCACCTAGGTGAAAAATCTAGATAGAAAAGCCTCCTAGAAAGAGGAGGAGAGGGCAGCAGGGAAGGGGTTGCAGCTTCAGAGGAGCAGTGCTGGCACGGGAGCTCCCCGGCATTAGCAGAAGGGTTAGCAGCAGAAAACACAACTGAGGATTAAATGTGGATTATGCTGCAGCGATCCTGAAACATCGTCAGTGCTGAGGCAACCAACAAAGGACTCAATTTCCTTAGGAGAAGAACTGCTGGGCCCAAAGCAGTCGCAGATAAAACTCTTCAGGTGTTACTCGGGATGAAGTGGTGAGCCAAGGCAGCGAGTTTTGGTGTCTGGTACCTCTGGGACACTTTGGCAATGCAGACTGGTGGAGCTGCTCCTCAAAGCGCCATGTAATATCGGATTTTGGAAATCACTTCGCTATCAAACACTGCCCAGGCTCCACCAAGTATCAGAAGAAAAGGTTCACGTAAATGCCTGCAGTGCTGTTCAGTAGAAGTGAGTGGGTAACACTGCCTGCTGTTCTCTCTCCGTCAGCATCACTAAAATCATTCAGGACCTTGGGTTTATGGTGCGCCTGTCTTGCTGGGATTGGGAAGGGACTGGGCTCATGATTTTTGGTCTGTTCTGAGCCAAAACAAAGGCTTATGTGTAGGAGCTCCTCTGGGCTGTGCAGTCAGCCAGGCTTGAGGCTTCCTTGGTTTGTTGAACCCAGCTGAACACCTCCACAGCAAACATCAGCTGAGTGGAACTCTGAGATGTAGAGATGGATGATGGAGATGAATTGATGAGGTCATGTTGAGGTGGCAGAGGCCAGGAAATTGGGACTTTACTTGCCTGCTCTCCAAATGACATTGGGCAACACTGACCTCCTCAACCTGGAGTCTGGATCATGCTCTGTTTAGGCAAAAGGAGGCATTTTCAGCCTGCTGAGCAGACCCCTTTAGTTCCCTTCACAGGCTGAGGCCCAGCATGGGCCTGTGCAGGAAGGGGATAGACCCTCTGCTCCATAACATGACAAGCAAAGCAGCCCTTGCACGTTGTCTGCAGCAACAGGGCACTTGTAGGTCCCCTGGCACAACCTCAGGGCTGGGAGGAGCAGGGGGCTGTCCGTCTGTCCATCCTCTCCAACCACATGAGCCCGAGTTAGCCACAGCTCCGTTTGGCAGCCCGATTCCCTGCTCCAGCAAGTGCTGGGCTGATGGGGAGGCGGCCGTGAGAGGAACACTCTGTTCAGCAGCTGCACATTCCATTAATTTAATGAGGATTTTTTTTTTTTTTTTTTTTTTTACGAGGCAGATGGTAAAATAGCTATTTTCTGTTGTCTAATAAATACCATCAGCAAGGCAGAAAATGTGCAATCTCGCCAAGTCCTTTCTGATTCCTCGCCCTCCTGTACCGACGCGTTTCCCCGCTCTCTGCTGGCAGCTGGTGGGGCTGGGAGGTGGGGTGGGAGGGAGAGGTGGGACACCAAAGGCAAGTCCAAAATTGCTGGTGGGACCTGCACATTGAGACAGCAGCTTTTCCTGATTGGGCAGAGCCTCGGTGTCCTGCTGGGAGAGCTGTGCTCTGGCAGCCTCCGCCGATCCAATTCTCACTTCATCTGATTGCAGTAATAACAACTCGCACAAATTTCCTGCCTCAACCTGAAATCTTCCAGCTCTGCAATGCAAATAATATAATGTGTGATGAGGAGCCCAATGACGGGGATAATAATAATAATAGTGATGAAGCCTTTATTCAATGAATGAGTGAATCAAGCAAGCAAAAATAAATGGTATTCAGGGCTTGGAAATCAATAGGAAGAGAAATCAGGAGGAAGTGCCGGGGGACTTGCATCTCTGGGGGAGCGCTGTCCTTAGGAATGGCATGAAGGAGAGATGAGCAAAGCCCTCTGAGCTGGGCACTCCTTGTCTGCCCCTGTTGCTCCTGGGCTTGCTCCTCTCCTGTGGCTGTATTGAGCTCACTGCTGTGCCTGGTCCCAGCTTCGCTGTGATCTCTTTGGCCCCCTTGATTTACAGCTCTCCTGGGCTCTCTGAATGTGTCAGGCAGCTGGCAGGCTACAGACCTGACCTGGGGCTGGGTAATAACTTGTCTTTTGTCCCATGCCCAGGAGGTTGGCCATAAAAAAGCTCCAGACATCAATTTTCCTCTCCACCGGGGTGGAATTGCAAAATGATGAGTTGGTCTTTGCCCTCATTTATCTCTTTTTTCCTTTCTCCTCCTCTTTTTATCTTGCTCTATTCTTCCACCACTACTGCTCATTGCTGTCTTCTTCACCCCCTTTCCACTATCTCCTCCATCATTTACCAGCCTTCCTCCTCTCTGCAGGTCACTGCTTCTCCTCTCTCCCCCTCTTGCCCTCTTCTGCCTCATTTTTTCTGTGTGTTTCCTTCCCATCTCAAAACTTTCATGCTTTTCTTGCTGTGCATAGCAGTTTGGTATCTATACCTGTAATAGCCTCCTAATACAGTAATTCCACAAGAGACCCTTTAGAAACCTAAAGCCTTGGCAGCTAGTAAAACTCACCTTTTAGCTTGGCTTCCTCTTTATCAGGGATTCACTTCAGATGGGATTTCTGCGTGCACAGCTCTGCCACTCTCTTTTATTAAAAAAAAAAAATAAAAAGGATTAATTCTTGCAACAGGTGAGTATGTTTCACAGCTCTGGTGAGCAGGATCTATTCTCCACTTCCTGTGGGTACGTGGGGTATTTAATCATCCAACGTGGTGCTTCTCTTTGTCCAGAGTGTGTTTAAACTGTGCCTTACCTGTATCTGTGCAGAGACCTCCTGGGGAATGCCCTCTTTCACCAGTGGGGCATTCCCATGCAACCTTTGCATTATCCAAGGGATTTCTCCACTTTGTGGAGAGATGCCATGTAGCAAGTTTGGAGCTGACATCCTGTTCTCTCAGGTGCTGCTGGCATGGGTTGAGGTCACTGAATGCTCTGTCCCAGCATCACCAGTGCCAATCCCTGCCCTGAACCCACCTGTGGAAGTCTCCCATGGCTCCTGCCTGTCCCTCCAGGCCGTGCTTGCTCAGGTCAGGGACTGGCACAGCTCCAGCCTGGCAGTGCCCCTTCTCCAACCTCTCAGAACACAATCTTCCATAAGCCTAAAGGAAAAGGAAAAGCTTCTCCTACTCTTTCCTCTCTAACCTCTTTTGATGGTGTCTGCAGCTTTGTATTGTATTTAAATCGATGCAAATATGTTAGTGGATAAAATATGCAGAAGGAAAATCTGGGAAATTTAATCTGGCTCACAAATGTGCTGGGAAGAGGCACTTGGTAAATTGAAATCAGACTTTTACTGCTTTTGTCCCTACACCTCCAGCAGGACCTGCCCTAGAGCAGTAGGGAAATAGCTGTGTCCTAACATCCTCTGCACTGTTATATGGGATTGGGGGTAATGAAGAAACCAGGATATTCTCCTGTATTGTAAATATTGCAGCAGGACTGACCTCTCTTGGGCTCCCAGTTTCCCTGCTGGTCCCTAAGTGTGGGTGGAATGGGCAGCATTTGGTTTCTCTTCAGTAGTGGCTGAGGTGGTGGTGTCTTGAACGTTGAGGGTGATGGGAACAGGCAGTGAGCAGCCCTTGGAGCTGGCAGCAGGCAGTGAGAACTGCCTGCCAGTTCCTGGTTTGGGATTGCCAACCCTCTCCCAGGGTGGAGAGCCCAAATTTCATCATCCCTAGCGGGTTCCCGAGCAGTGGGGCAGGAGATGGCACTGAGCAGGGAGATGTGACTTGCAAATCTTCCTGTCAGGCTGTTTTCTGGACAGCACAAATCTGGAACAATTCCCCTGACCAGGCTGCCAGCTTCATACACAGGAGATGAGGTAGGAGATAATACAGCATGTCTTGTGCCAGATATTCAAGAATTTCTAAGTACGTTGCAAACAGGGAGCTACAGGGCAGCACTGCTCTTTCCATTTCACATGCAGGAAGGCCCTTGAAAATGGTGAAGTTTCCTGCCAAGTCACCCCAGGGGCCACAATCTCTGTTTTATATTTACAAAACGTTGGGACAATGGCTCTCTGTGCTTCCCTGACAAGACAGGAGAAAGTATTCATCTCTTCTAAGAGAAAAGAGCCTGATCTAACAGAGATTCCACTCTGAACTAGGCAAACATGGTATTTTTCAACAGCAAAAGCTGGCTAGCTCCAACCAGAATGGGATTTTCAGCAAGAAAGGTGACCAGAGTTTGGGGTGAGGGCCTGCAGGTAGAAGGACAGATACAAAAAAATTGTGACGAGTCATATTTCCTTGAAAACAGAGTTGTGAGGTGCCCTTCGTGCGTTGCTGAGCAGAGCAGTGGCTGCCATCTGGTCCTCCTTCATCATCTTACTGACCCTGACCACAACAGTTGCGAGGGGCCCAGGAGCCCTGTCTGGAGGCACAAGTGCCTGGGTGGAGCTGACCCAAGGAAGTCTGTGGCTTACTTGATATGGTTTGGTGTGAAGTGCTGGCTCCCTTCACCAGCACTGTCAGACCAGCATTTCAAGGCATCCAAAGACTCCTCATCCTGCCAGACCTCAGGATCCAGGTTGGAAAGGCAGCATCAAACAACTACAGCTGCTTGGGCAGAGCTTGCAAAGGTGATAGAGCCAAACTCTTCCCAAGAGCAGCAGGCAGCCTCACAGGAGGGCAGGGGGCATACAGGCAGCTTGGGAGGCTCAGGCTGGGCACTTGGAAGGAGATGTGTGCTAAGAATGTGGCACAGCTCCACAACAGATGGCCAGAGAGGCCATGAGCTCTCCATCCTTGAAGGTCTCAGCCACACCAAGCCGTGGCTGGTCCAGCATTGAAGATAATCTTGGAGATAACTCAGAAGGGAGCTCACTTCTGCATCCAAAGGACAGCAGACTGTCACCTGCCCTTCTCCTCAGTGACATGCCTGGAAGAGACTTGGCACCCCAAACTGTTGTGTACTTGTGTGCTGAGAGAAGAGCCAGGCTTGAAATGTCACCTCATTAGAGCTGATAGGTGAGATTTGTTACAGAAAAGGAGGGCTATCAGTCTCCTGGCTCCTGAGGGGATGAGTCCTTCAGCCAGAATGGCTGGGGGGTTGTAATGGAGTTAACTGAGACTGCCACCAGGGAGCTAAGATGTTGGCATTTAGCTGAAGAGGAGAAAACATCTAGTTTTCTTTGCGGAGAGAATCCCTCAAACCCCAGGAAAAGAGCATTTTCTCAAAGCAGAAGGAAGGAGCTCCTGCCACATCAGATTCCTGCCTGGAGGCTGCAGGTCTGGGGTGATGAATGTGGTCAGTTGAGATGACAGTAGGTGGATCAGCCCTTTTGTTTTGTGGAGGGTGGTCCAGTTGTCCAAGGTTACTCTGGGTCTGCCCAGGAGATCTGACTGACTTCCATGGACCCAGGACTGGCATGCAGCCATCAGTCTTCCCCTTCTCTCGCCCAGTTGTGAAACCCTTTCCAAATCAGCCTCTATCATCTTGGTTGCAGTGGGAAACTGATGGAGAGAAATCCTTTACTGGGGGCAGATTCAGGTGCAGGTGAGATTTCAGCAAATAGCTCTGAACCTCTGTGTTAAACAGCACCATTTTTTTTTGCTGCAGATGCTCCCTCTCCGCTGCAGAGGCGCCCACCTGAGCCCAGACCCAGCCCTGGCCTGGCAGCTGCTCTGCCCTGAGGGTCCCCTCTCCAGGGGCTTTGCTTCATTAACTTCCTGTTAAGTTGAGAGTGCTGAGTCTTAAGAAGTTGGCAATAATGCCAAGCCTTCATACAAGGGTAAAAATAGCCCTAATAATTTAGGCAATTAGTTAATTAGCCTCATTTACTTGAAAGCACAGAGTGGCGTGGGAAGACTTTTCTGCTGGGTTTGTTATGCTTTTCTCATTCACTTTGTTTGCTTTTCCCTTGCCATTTTCTCTGCTCCCTGACACAGACACAGGGACCCACAGCATTCCAAAGTGGTGGAATGCCAGCAGGAAAGTGAATGCCAGCCAGGACAGGATGCAGGGCAGTGCTGCAGGGAAGCAGGACTGGTTCTGGAACCCAGGCTTACTGTGTCATATGGGGAAGTGGGTAGCTTCTTTGGGATATTGCTTAGTGGGCCTGGTGGTCTTTTCCAGCCTTAATGATCCTGTGATTCTTTCCATGCTGTACCTTCCTCATCCCACTTCTGACCCTTCATTGCAGGTGGAGGCTGTGGCACATTCAGGATGTCTCACAGCTCCTTGTCAAATACCTCAGGGGCAATACCCTGCTGTTCATAGCATCTCTAACTGTTCCCAGTTAGAGAATTCCCATCTAGTCCTTAGACTGGAACTGACTGACAGGTGAAAGGAGGCAAGATAAACCTGGCATTTACTGGGAGGAACTGGGGTGCTGGAGCAGCACAAGGCTCAAGACTGTGTTGGTCCTTAATAGGCTGGCAGAGCAGCAGGGCACTGTTGGCCTGTACCTGCCAGCCCCAGGGCTACTGCATCCCTTGGTCCTCACTGCTCCCACCCAGCCCCTCTGGAGCACGTGTGGCCTCCAGTCCCAGCTGCTCAAAGCCTTTGTCTTTGCCTTGCATGGCTGCACAAGCTCACCTGGTTTTGGAGAGCTGCTGGTCAGGTCCCCTCTGTCCTCGTCTGACTCACACGAGTCCCATT
The DNA here is from genome assembly GCF_041296385.1 of Aphelocoma coerulescens. NCBI lineage: Eukaryota > Metazoa > Chordata > Aves > Passeriformes > Corvidae > Aphelocoma > Aphelocoma coerulescens. The sequence continues at coordinate 12,983,962 of NC_091028.1, read as the reverse complement.
CATTACTGACCTGGGGACCTGAATGAATTCTGTCTCCCTGAATTATTTCTGAAGACATTAGATCTTCTCAAATTGTTCATCTTCCCCAGGAATGATAGCTTGCAGGCACCTGGGAATAAATGGTGCCTTGGAACAATTTCATTGTTTCTATTCCAGGCAACAGGAATTCCTCAGATCTCAACATCAGTCCCCAAACCCTGGCGTGTTAGCATAACCTCCAGACAGCTACGAGTTTCTTGACCCAGAAAAAGGATAGGATTTATTATGAACCCTGGGAGACCAGTGTCCTTGCAGCTTGTGTACCCTAATGGTGTGCAGCATACTGTGTGCTCCTCTGGCTGGAATTTTCTTGTCGAAACAGCTCTCTGTCAGCAAATGCCACTTCCACGAAACAGGCTTATGTGTGTGAAATCAAATCAATGTTGATTAATTTTCAGTTTGGAAAAGAGGGGGGAAAAAACCCGTTAAAAATGTCACGATGCCTTCTCCTTTCATTCTTGCAAGAAGAGCTTCAGTTCTTTATCTCTTAATGACCTTTTGTTTAAAGCCTTTGTGTTTTGTAAGAAGTATTCAAAAAAGGACAAAGCAAAATGAAGTGTTAAATATCTTTTGAGGGAAAATGTGTCCGTTTCCATGAGCTCTTTTTTGTAATTATTATTTAAAAGGATGCAGGAATCGCACTTCTTTTCTCTCTGATTTTTTGCCATTTTGTCCTAAACCAAGCATACTTCCCCAGGCTCCCTGCTCTGCCCTGGCTGACACGTACCCCTTATGCTGTGCACTGTGGGAATGGTTCTGACTCTTGCCTTGACCCAGCTCACATTGCCAAATCTCCCTCGAGGTGATGGTGTTGGGGCCAAGCATCAGGATCAACACTTCTAGCCCTGCTTGAGGCCAGCCCTGCTCTCTGCAGCATCAGTGACCTGCAGCCGTGTCCCTACTCAGCTCCCAATGCTGCTCCTTGTGTTTTTGTCAGCTTGGGCTCCCTTGCTTCCCCCAGCTGGGGTGGTGGCATCCCAGAGCAGCAGGCACACACAGGGTCCTGCTGCCAAACCAGGGCTGCAGCCGGCTGCCTTCGGTCAGCACCGCGCTCAGCCACCCGAGCAGCTCTGAGCTCTGCCTCGCTGTCCCTGGCAGCCCCAATCCTCTCCACCTGCTGCTGCCTTCACGGGGACCTTGTCTCATGCTGAGGGCAGCATTGCCCAGCAAGTCCATCGAGGCAAAAAGCTTAAAAAAAAAAAAAAATTACCTTAGTGGCTCATAGATATTTTTTTATGGGAAAGATGGGGACAAATGTTTTAGCAGGGTCTGTTGAGATAGGGCAAGGGGTGATGGTCTTAAACTGAAAGAGGGTCAATTTGGATTAGATAAAAGGAAGTTTTTTAGAATGAGGGTGGTGAAACACTGGCACAGGTTGCCTGGAGAAGCTGTGGCTGCTCCGTTGTTGGAAGTGTCCAAGGCCAGGCTGGATGGGGCTTTGAGCAACCTGGGATAGTGGAAGGTGTCCCTGCCCGTGACAGGGGGTTTGGATGAGGTGACCTTTAAAGGTTCCTTGCAACCCAAAGTCTTCTATGGTTTTATAATTCTACGTTTTTTTTGCACAGGCAGTTGGGGCAAAGGTTTTATGTAGAGCTGGTCCACAGTGTTTCACCCACATTAAGGGTTTTTGTTTAGGCTTTGTTTTTAATCCTGGGAAAAAGTTCTTTTGACCTACATAAAAAAGTTTGCTTAAAGCTCTTGTATCCTTCAAATTCACTCATAAAACTTAAAAAAAAGTAATTTTTTTCAAGTTATTTGAAACTCATGTAAAAAATTTCACTCTGGTTTTATTAGTTTTCCTTTCCTCATCTCCTTTTTTTCTTAAACTCGAAGTAAAAAGCAGAGTAGTGGGGGAGAAAGGAGTCATTAAAGAAAACTGAACATTTCTACTTGAAAGAACAAGAGTTGAACTGGAAAACGTTCTTTCAACTTAAAGAAAAAAATCAGGAAAAAGTTTTTTTCTGAAGGGTAAATATAAACGTTTCCAGTGAAAATGTTCTGAGGGGAGGATGGTTATTTTGGAGCATTTCTCTTCCCCAGCCCCATGGGATGCCCTTAGTTTTACACTTAAAAATCTGAGCTGCACAGATCAGAGCCAGCGAACGCCTGGGTTCCTCCTTGGGACTGTGACTTTCCTGCTGTTGCTTGGGGGGATAAACTGTGTGGGGGGCTCAGAGTGAGCACGGGTTTGCTCCCAGACTAAGGGACCTGAATGGACAGTTCTAACCTCTGGAGCTGGGATTTCACCCATGAACAGGGCACGAGCACTCGCCCTTATGGTTAATGAACCCTCCACTCTTCACTGGTGCTGTGAGGGGCAGTCTCAAAGTCATGGAGCCTTTTATTCAACCTGCATCTCTTTCTGTTGCACGGAGCCGAGCTCTGTGGATGCATCACTTTTCTCTTTCCCAGCACCACATCCCTCTCAGCCTTCCGACACATATGTCTCTTGCTGGAATTTTTTCTCCCAGCCTCCAGCACTCAAGCAGCCGAGCAGCATTTGTGTGTCTCCAACAAGTAGCCACTGAGCCTGAGAAATGCATTAGCTGCCTGACCTGGTTCCAGCCAGGTGTGAAAAGATGCAGTGGCTCTGGCTCAGCTCCACCTTTTCTCTGACCATGTGAGGAGAGGCAGAAGGCTTCTCCTCTCTCCACCAGTTTGCATCATTCAAGTCTATTTAAAAAAAAAAACAAACAACAAAACAGGATAGGGATGGTGAGCAGATAGACAGAGCCAATCATGGGGAAAGCTGGGTAGATTAAAAGGCATTTACTGGGTTTTCTGTACTAGAAATGAAAGAAAAACCCTTCAATTAGCTGTCTGCCCGAGGAGCTGAGCAGAAAGGGATGAAAGCTGAGATGCTTTTGCAGGAGCAACGGGAAATCGCCAGCCAGGAGATGATTTGTGGGCTCTGAGTCAGGCATCATCGTCAGAGGGGTGTTCAGCATGTGGTGCTGCAAAGTGGGGAGCCTCTCTCTGTCCAGCTTTTGTGCCTTCCCCTGGTTTCTCCCACAGCTCTCCTTGGCAGTGTTTCTGCAATCCTAGATTCGTGCTCAGAGCAGGGGAGCTTCACCTCGTCAAGTGCTGGTGCGGAGCACTCAGCTTGTCTGTGTGCCCAGGAGGGTGATGTGGGTGCTGAGCAGCAGGATTACAGCTCATGGTCCTCATCCTCCTCAGCCAAGCCTCTGCTGCCCCATGCCTCTGTGCCCCACATATCAGCACATCCAACCCCCCCGGCCAGTGCTTTGGGTCACTTGTCACCATTTTGTAAAGCAAACAGGTCACCTGGGAAGGGAAGCAGCAGCTGTTCTGCTTCCTGGGGTTTCAGGCATCTGCTCCTTGCACACACACACACACACACACACACGCTGCCTTTACCTAACAAACAATTATTTAACAAAGTATGCAAATAGTATAATTACTGTTATTTGTTTAGCTGTTATAAGTGTTTGAAATGTAAATGTCAACTTTGGGATTTTTTTGCAGGGTATGTGTGTGTTGTTGGCTTTCTCTCTCTCTCCTGTGTGTGCTCTTCCCGGATTGCAATTTGATGAATTTCTCCTTGTCCTAGAAAAAAAAGCTAATGTGATTTCTCTGCGATTACAGCCGAAGATGCCGAAGTGGGGATTACTCACAGTAACTCCTCTTACTTAGCAGATCTGAGTGGGAGGCAGGATTCATTACACCGAGCAGAGGAACAAAGAGGAAATGTCTTTCAGCCGACTGCTTGTGTCTGCCGAGGCAGCATCCTCACCAGTGCCAGGGCTTCCCTCCCTGGAAGGCGGAGGGTCAGGCAGGGCAGTGACAGTGATGCCAGGATCTTGGCAGCAGGCTCTGGGAACCTGTTCCTGGCCTGCCACAGCTCCTCCATGCACAGGAGGAGCAGCAAGTCTGAACTCTGGTCTTCTAAGGGATGTTATTCCTTCTGAAGGAGACTGGAAAAATAGAAATAACATTCCAGCCACCAGCATGCTTAGAGTAGAGCCCTGGTACTCAGTACAGTGACATTTTCTGAGGGTGTGTCCCACTGTCACCCATCCCAGCTGGCATTCGGTATAAATGGAGCTCTGAGGAGGTGGTCATCAGTAGGTCACAGCCTACAGGCTGCTCAGGCAGTCAATCCAAGGCTTGTTACCATCACCTCAGAGTCAGTCTGTACTCTTGGTACCGACTGGCTTTGCTGTCCAGTCTCAGCAGCTGGTCCATGCTGGGAAGACTGTCACGGATGGAGCAGCCCCTCTGGAGCTGCAGCACCTCTCTGATATCTCACAGCATCCCATACCTGCTGGGCAGAACCCAGCCGTGCTTTGGCTTTAGAGCTTTCTCAGATGCACAGCTCCAAGATGAATCCAGTTGGATTCATCAGCTGGCAGCAAGCCTGGCACCAGCTTTTCCTTCAGTTGGCTCAAAAGCCGGCCCAAGAGATGGAGTGAGAGTGGAAAGGCTGCATTGCTGCTGTATCCCATCCTCCATCCTCTCTGTGATGCCTGTTCATGCAGAGTGCTGGGATGAGGAACTCATGGTTTTTATGGGAATCCCAGGGCCATGAGAGGGTGAAGAGGTTTTCACCTCCAGTGTGAACCAGACAGACCGGAAAGAATGAGGCAGTAAACACAACTAACAGCTTGGCTCCTGTTGGAGCAGGGGGAGCTTTGTGCCCAGCTCAGCACCAGGGGATGAGCCCAGAGCATGGTGCACAGCCAGGGCACTCTCTGCTTGTAGCAGAAGATCAGGATTTCTCCATGTGTAGATGCTGCCACTGAACCAGTTGTGTCTGTGCCCAGCAGGGATCCAAGTCTACTGGGGTCAGTGGCTGTGGTTGAGGGGGTCTTGGGGCATAAGCCTGCACAAGGTGGTGGTGGAGCACAAGCTGGGCTCTGTGGCGTGGCAAGAAGATGCTGAACCAGGCTTTGCTGCTGCTTGAGGTTTCCCCTTGCTCTCTGGCAGGGCTTGAGTTGCTGGCACAGGAGCACTTTGGCGTGCTGGCAAAGTGCTGGGACTCGGTGCATGGCTCTGACACGTTAATCTCCTAACTGGGGCTGTCTGTGCCCTCTGGACCAGCTTGTTAGTGCCCTGCAGGCTGTGCAGGTATTTTCAGCCATCAGCAAGGCCGCTGGTCCCTGGGCACTCCCACCAGGCAGTCGGGCCGTGGGGTGGAACCAGCGAAGCCACTTGGTTTTTAGTTGCAAAGACAGGAACCCAGTGACCTTTGGCAGATTTCATAGCCCAGCAGGCTCGTGTAATTGAAGCTGGTGATGATTTGTCATGGCTCTAAGCTTTCCCTATCTATTTCATTCCTCGCTCCCTCTGTCTCTCTTGTTCCCTCTTTCTCTTTCCTTCTTTGTGATCTCATTATCTCCATGCCTTTCTCTTTTACTCTCTTCAACCGTAGCGTATCCCAGCATGGAGAGGTACCTCAGGATCTATTCGTCTTTGAGGGATTTAGCTTTTGCCTGTCACAGTATTTTCTCCACTTCACATCCATTATCCAAGAAAACCTCTTTCTTCCCATGACCAGGAGACCTGCACCTGCCAGAAAAATCCAGCCCATTCCATCATAAATAATGCATTGCTGTGGTCAGTACCCCCAAGCAGCCATGAGCTCCAAATCCCAAATTTCCACCCCCTGTCAGGTGAAGGTTGAAGTGACATTATCACTTTTATTGAAATTCCCTGGTAGAAGGCAGGTTCAACGCTATTAACATATTTCAATTCAAGTCATTCTTATTTTAATTAGCCTTAAGTAATTAGTTCTAATTCATTGCCATTTTTTGCTCTGCATATTTTGGGTTATTTACTTCCCTTGCTAAGTAACAATTTGATGTAATTATGTGCTACTCATTCTTTCTATTTACATATGCTCACTCACTCAGATTTCCTCGTTGAAATTTCAACAGATCCTTTGAATTCCCTTTTGAATTGTTTTCTGAGTTGTCAGCGGTGTGGAAATTGTGGGGTGGAGAGAGAATTGATCCTCTTCTTTGGACATCCCTGGTGCCAAAGGCAGTGACAGTGCATGTGAGCACCTGGGCTGGCAACGGGCTGCTCTTGGCAGGGAAGGTCCATTGCCAGGCTTTGTTCCTGGGAGTCTGGATTCCCATATGAAAGGAGTTTGGGGACTGTATCCAACTCTCCCTGTCTTCCTCTTGGGTTGTTTCAGCCCAGATGCCAAAGGGACCAGTCAGTGTTGCCGCTTCCTTTCATTTTCTTTGTGCAGTCAGAGCTGCTTTGGCTTTCCAGAATGGAAACGCCCTGGCATTCCAGAAGTGCAGTGCCTCCATTGCTCAAAAACTCGACACCCTTTCAAGTTCTGTATTTTTTGAGACGTTTTGAGTACTTTGAGCAAATTGGTCACATTTATATATGCCAGTTTCTTATCTGGAAGGTATTTTTATCTCAGCAACCATTTTTCTAATTCCTCTGAAGGACCATATTGTTCTCTCCTTCTTTTCTCAAGGATTGCCCTTCTCTTAGCACCTTCTCCATAGCTGAGATTCTCAGAGGGTTGTGGTTCATCCATCTGAGGCTGTTTGCTGACCAGCTGCTCTGAACCCATCTTTTTCATTCCCTCAAAACTTGATTCTGAGCAGTCTTAACATGCCTTCCTGCAGATCCTGCAAAAACGTGGATTTCATGCTCACATGGAGTGTATTTATACCTGTGTGTATATGCCTCATAACTTTTAAGTGCATTATCCAACTCCAGCTGAATTTGATAGAGGGTAGCAGTCTCAAAAATAGCAAGTTCCCTCAAGGTTTGAGCAGGCAGGCAGAGGTAGAAGAGAGATGCCCTACTTCTACTGAGGAAAAAGCTGCCATGTTGTGCTGAGCCTTTATTTGATGCCGGTGAATCCATCTGGGAGAGAGCACAAATCTCAGCACCCCACCCACAGGAAGGACTTCAATCAGCACATGCCCCTTCTCGGTGCCCAAGTCAATCAAGCTCAAGGAAAGCAGGATTTCATAGTTCTGGTGCTCATGGAACTACTTGTTTGGTTTTTTTTTTCAAGTAGCTTTTTCACTAAAACCTTATCAGCCCTTTGAATCCATGTCCCATTAGCAAATCCTACTTGCTTCATGAATATGCACGTTCACAATGTGTAGCATTGGCTTAACTGCTCCCACTGAAGTTGGTAATAAAACTCCTGCTGACTTCAAAGAGAATAGAGTCAGGCCGATGCGGAGTGCTTTGGAAAATCCCACCCCTTGTTGTTATTTTATTCTTAACACATCCACTCAGGAGTTGTGGGATGAGACTAAATACTCCAGAATGAGTAAAGAGGGAAAAAAAAACAAAAAAGAAAGAAAAGATCAAAGAGCCAAAAATGAAAATCCAGATTCTGAGGTAAATATTTAAGGACCTGTCTTTAAAGACTCACAGTGAGAGCAGTTCTACTTCTGTTTGAGGAAGGGTCACAAACTGCTGCCTTGAGGCAGGAGAGTCACTCACACTGAGGCCATCGGTGGAAGTTCAGACCTGAATGACACAAAGTGTATGGGACCTCCAAAATGCGTCAAGGCTACACAAGATCATGAGCTGGAGTAGAATTGATTCCTTTAATTCTGCCCCTACACTTCAGTTTTCCGTGTCTAGGAGGGTCCAAAGAGGTTCTGGTCCCCCCTACTGGCACCAGGACAAGGAAAAACCCAAAACAGCCCTTTGGGTTATCAACATATGCAAAAGAGCAGATCCATCTTAAATGATCCATTCCTCTGCTCCTCTCTAGCTGTGAATTATGCAGGGAAAAGGTGTTGCAGAGCTTTACAGCTCTTCAGTTTGGCTTTTCTTTCAGATGAACTACGTTTTCAGGTCTTTGTTTTTCCAATACTTGGTGCCATAGCTTCCAAACTGCCATGGGAAGGGGAAGGTTCCCTACTACAACCCAATTTAGTGGAGCATTTTGCATTGAGCTGACTTCAAGGGGACATAAACATACTTAAAATTGTAACAGATGAGTGATTTCAAGGCAGAACTCCCTTGACGTGAACACATTCTTACCTGTTTTGCTGAATCAGGACACGTTCTTCTTACAGGGACTTTGTGTTTTAGTGTGGGCTATTTTGGTATTTTCTTCTCCTAAGATTATTTCCACTGGAAAAAACACAGTCTTTTTCATTCCAGCAGTATTTTTGGTAACAGTTACTATTTCCTGACAATATGTCTGTATTTTAGGACAAAACCAAATTACATGTTGGGAGTGCCTTTCCCCACTGCAGTTTCTCCAGCACTACTCACAAGCCAGTTACATCAAGACCACAATCTGGAGGAGGCACAATAGAGGCTATATTAAGTTTTATACAGACTTGCCATCAAATTACATGCAATAGCTACTTGATCACGTTGTATCAATCCATTTTTGCCCGGCCATTTGGAAAGCAATTGCTTTTATCTTGATGGCTTATTTTTAAATTCAGATCTTGCAAGGATTTTACCAGGAGTTTTTATCTAGTGACTGCAGAATTCTCCTGGTCACATGGTTTAGTACAGTATGACTGTTAGTGCACAGTTGCATGGTAAAGGGTATTGGCAAAAAGGACCCTCTCACTGTAGTTAATTTTCATTGCTTTTCTGATTTTTTTTTTGTCTTTTGCATCTGTTCCTTGACAGCAGTTAGAACTTGATGCTACAAAACAGGCTAGAAACAATGGCAAATATTTTTTTTTTGCTCTCCTGCCTGCCACTATGCTCCAGAAGACTGTGAATTTACCATCAAACATCTGCAGAGCTAGAACCTCTCTTTTAAGCTCGGTAATAATAGGTAAAATCCTACTCCCTGGCTGCACCATATAATCATTATTATCTTACAAATCCGAAGTACTTTGTGTAATCTTCAAGGCTGTGTTCCTAGTACTGTGCTTTAGGAGAAAATAGACGGATCATAATTGTGGAAAATTGCATTTTGTTGCATCTTTTGCCAGTTCCCTGAGATCAAAAGGGTTAATTTCCCTTGTACAAACTTTGAATCTGTACAATTAACTCTGATGAACCAGAACAGGGCTTGTACTGCAGATTTTCCTTGTTGGTTTACTCCTTTAGCTTGGTCGTGGAAAGACCTAAAGAAGTCGAAAGAATCTCCAGTTTGGATTAGATACAAATTATTCCTAATGAATCTCCCAGATAATCTGTTGTTCTTCTGGTCCATTCTTTCACGTGAAGCTTAATGTTGGTTTTCTCTAAAAAGAGTTGTGAGGTTGATTTTTGACTCATTAAGTTTTATTATTAAAAAAGGCCTGTATAGCTATGGTTGCACTTTTTTTTTTTAAAGTGCCAAAATAATGTTGGATAGCTGCAGAAGTAACCCAGAGGATGAGTGGAAATGATGAAGAAAGAAGTTGATACAAATGCTGCCTGGCTGGAACCTGTGTACTTTGTTCTACATTGCAGTTTCATTCTGAAACTTATGTAAAAGCACCGTATGGGATGAAACTTTTAGGTGTATTAAACCCATCCCATAATGTTTATTTTTGTATATGGACAAGAGATTACAGCTTTTTCCATTGAACTTCCAAAGTCATCATCAAAAGCGATCGTTACTCTGTGAACACTTTGTAGTCTGCTATCTGTCCTACGCTGGTTAATTCATGGAAATCTAAAGAGGTGGTTGCAGGCAGGATGGCATCAGAAATATGGAAATAGAGCATCTGGGTAGAAAGGGTAGGTTTTTGCAATGTTTCCATTGAAATTGTTTTCTCCTGCCAAGTGAACAGATGCAGTGAAAACAGAGAGTCTTATCGGCAGCCTTTCTTTCGGGGAGAATAAATGAGTGAATGATCTATCAAAACATTTTTTTTTCATTTGATTAAACAGATGATATTTATAGCGTCTCTAAATATAAACCAAACTGAGGTGAAAAGGAGGAAGGTTCACAAAGAATGGCCGCTCTACAAAGTCAGGTGCTGTTCCTGTACCCAAAAGTATTTTTAAATTCCTGTTTCTTCGCCTAAGCTGAGTGAATGCAGTTCACTGCACACGGAGGGTGTTTAGCAGACTTACAGTCCTGATGCTCATATTTTGGTCTGATGCTGTGGGCTGCAGATATGTTTGCTTACAGATTTCCTTTTGTTTCACATTAGAATAACAACAGCTTTCCTAAGGGTTTCAAGAGTCTGCCTTTTTGGTATGTTACAGTACAAGTTCTGGAATAAATAGCTGGAAAGGCTGAAAATTTAGCAATGAGGTAATAGAAAAATTTGTACCTTGCAGGAAAATATAAGATTTTGACATTTGGTTGCATTCTAGATAGAATATTAAGTTATTATTAAAATATAATTCAGGTTAATATAAATGTCATTTAGATATGAATGTTTAAAGATTTTGTTATATGACAAAAATAGAAATGAAAAGTTCTCCTGAAGTCTTGCAAATGAAATGTTTGATTCATCAAAACATTTCCTAATTCTTTTAAAATGTGATTTTCCCAGAACTAATTCATGTAATGAGAAATTTCAGCTTTGTTGAAATTTAATTTTCTGCTGGGAAAGTGAACCAACACCTGACCAGGGCTGCCTGACTATAGAGCCTGCTGTCAGATTTAATTCCTTTGTCAGAAATTACATGGGTTTTAACCCACTGACCATTGGTATGATACTGTAATGTTGGGCTTTTTTGTTTTTGTCTTTTTCCAAACTGAGCTACATCTTATTATTAAAATAATTTTGCATTTTTTCTGAAAAATTTCCATATTTTTGTACTTTATATAAACTCCCTTGTAATAAGGCAAGGCAAACCCTTTTATGTTGCTGTCCCTTTCATGGAAGTCTCCTTTGGCCACTTTTATTTGTGATTTTGCCTTTTCCCTTGATTATGTATTGAGATTTCTGTTTAGCATTCTGTCCTGCTTTTGGGTTACAGTGTTCATCTTTGGAGCCTGTTGTCTCTGTATTTCTTTATCAAGGGAGGCAGTTTTTTTATAACTGCATTTTCTTTGCATTGTTAGCAATCCCAAACATTCTCCTGAAATAAGAATTTTCACTGCTTAATGTAAGATTTCATCATGAGTAATCCTGAGTCATTTAATTTCATATCTTTTAAAATGTCTTATCTAAGATGGTCAAACTGACATTTGTGTTCTCTGTCAACATAATATTGAGTCTAATATTTTGTGTTCCCTTCTTTCCAGTGAACAATCTGAACCCAAAAGATGCCATTATTTGAGTGTTTTTGCTCAGATATTTAAATTCTAGTATGGAAAATGATTATTGATTTTTTGCTTAAATGATGTAGTCTTCTGCAAAAATCAATTTTCCTTATACATTCACCAGCTGTATTTAAGAACCAGCATTTGGCTAGCACTTTTCACAATTTAAAATAGAAAAATCTCTCATGTGGTCGCTTTCCTTAAGAGATCTCCAACACTTTGCTGTCACATTAATCTGTTTTTAAGTAGAGGAAAATTGAGGCAGAGATGTAGAGATTTGTCCCAGGAAACTCAGTGGTTGAAGCAGGCAGGAGAAGAGAAAACAAGTCAAAAAGGAGAAACCAAGCATTGGTATCTGTCCTGCTGGACTGATATTGTTAAGTGAATCTGTTCAATTGACAGGAGGCTAATTTATATCTCTTAGGCTCTAAGAATCCTGTGTGTTCCATGTTTCTGGATAGACAGATGGATGCTCCCTTCACATGTCTGCGTTACTTTTGGTATCACACTGTGAACTGAAGGTCCTGCTCTACCTTGCCTTGAACACGTTTCCATGAGCACAGTGAATAGCCTGCTAAATATGGATGATCCATCTTGATTTTCCAGATGAGTCAGGAAAAAATACTGGGAATTTTTTTTTGACAGGTGTAAGCCAATTGGTGCAGGGAGCTGAAGTCTCCAAGGCATTTCCCTGGCCCCCAAGGAACCCTTTGGCTTCTGGCCATTGGCTTTTTGCCATCAGCTGCATCCTATTCCTGCAGTAGCAAGCCCCAGGAAAGAGCACAAATCTCTCTCTCCTGGTGAATTAGCATTCCCAACTCTTCCCCCACACTGGCTGCCTTTGGAGTAGGGTTCTGACATACTTTTTGCAATTTGTGTGCCCTGCTCAGAACCAGTTGCAAACATCTCCTTTGGAAAGCTGTTTACGGATGGCAGCCTGGCCTTCCTCTGGTGACTTCTCCTGCCATTTAGTTCCCTATTTGGTTTTCTCATGTTGATCTTTGAAATGGCAGTGTCTGGTTTTCCTGTAGAGTTGCTGGATCCCGAGTCGTGGGTTTTGCACAGATAACCTGCCCCATGTTATATAGCAGAGGTGGAGTCTGGAGAGGTTTTGGCAGGATGGCTCAAAGAGGTGGCTTAGATGGCTCTAAGAACTTGGTCTTCTGAGAGGACTGAAACTGGCTCCCAGTGAAGTCATGGAAGGTAATAATCTCATTTATTTATGGAAGACATATGGCAAGAAGCCTCCTAGAACACAGTAGGATTATTTTTGCAGTGCAGGTTATTAGCGTTGACCCTGGACTACAGCAAAACAGAGACATGAAACCTTCTGTCTGCAAAATAGCTCTCAAGGTTGTAACCAAACACTTAAAATTGCAAGACAAGTTCAAAACTGGGAAGGTGGGTACAAGGATACAGCTGATGTCTCAGAAATAAATTGTTGGTTTGTAGAAGTTTGGAATTGCTAATCTCAGGAAAACCCAAGATCAGTAAAAGGCTTGGTGTTTTAGAAAGGCTGCTCTCAGTCGAGACACCAGTGCCTGCTTTCTTCCCAGGACTGCAAAATTACAACTTTCAGGTCACACTTAGAAAGCAATTGGGTGTAATCTGTACCTTTTGCATGACATAAAAGAACTAGATGAGATAATCAGGCACCCGCATGTCCTCAGGTCTTTTTCAAATACTGAGATCACTACCATAACTGTACTTATGATGATTTCCCCTCCTCCATCTCCCGTCTGCTGAGGGAACTGCTTCTCTTGTGTCTGTTCATGAGGTGTTGGCCAAGTGCTCCCACCACTACTGGCACAACTTGAGTTGTCTTCTCTGGTGCAGCACTCCCTGTTTTAGCACCAGAAAGGTGAAGTGTCCTGGCCAAGTTCATCATCTGGACTCCACAGTCAGTGGAGAAAGTTGAACACCTCCAGAGTGTAATTCATCCCATCCAAAAATAGATGTTTAAGACAGGAAGAATGAATCACTCTCTGGGGGTTGGTGCACGTCTCTCTGTTCACTGATGATAAAAGAAGTCTAGACAATTACCTTAACCTAGACATCCAGCTGTAAGACACCTTCAGCTGTGTGAGATCGAGCCGTGCTTTCAGGTCCCTAAGGACCGATTTCCACCCCCCTGTTCAAATGGGAAGTAGTTTTCTGATTTCACAGCAGCTTTCAAGCTGAAGTCACTGACAATCAGAATCTCAGTGAGCCACATATGGCAGTTTTACCATAACTGAATAGCTTTTTAATGAAAGGGTTTTTACCCTCAGTCCCATCTGGGAGTTATCCATGAGAAGTTGATGGTGTTTTGAGGAATATTTCTTTCTATTACTTGCTGAATCATTGCCACCATTAAATATTGCTGCATAATTTCCTCCCAAGGAGTCTGTTGCATGTAGATAATATTCAAAATGTGGTCCCCATTGATTACTTTGATTGAACATATGCCACACATGATATTCGCCATGAGCAGGAGCACAGCTCTTCAGATGGTGGTTGCAAACACTCCCATTTGTGAATTCATTTCTCGTGGTCTGAAACTCATCTCTCATCTCCCTTGCCTTCCTGTGAGCTCATTTGTTAAAGCATTTGGAGAAAGGCAGACATGGAAAGGCAATGGATGACTGCAGAAGGCAACAGAGCACCAAGACCATAAGGAGCATCCACAGAGCCTTGGAGAAGGAAACCACAGTGGAGGCAGCTGAGAGGAGGGAAAGCCTCCAGCATTGGACAACCAAAGAGCTAGTGTTGCCAGTTCCCACATCCACTGCTGCAGTTCCTCACTGCCCACCTTGCCCCATGGAGGTGACGAGTGCAGGAGCAAAGCTGGCAGAACAATCCAGGGTACTTGGATGTTGGCTGCTCCACTTCCCAGCCCGGAACTTAGGGCAAAGCCACTTTCAGCTGGTGTTCCCATGAAGAGACCAGACAGTGAGCAGTGGCCAGCACAGCCCAGCTCCAGCCCCAAGTGGTTGTCCTTGTTCCAGGGACAGAGATTCCTGTTCCTATTTGATTGCAGAGCAGATATGTGGGGATGATGATGTCCCCAAGGGGACAAATGGTTCCCTGGCAGAGGTGGGCAGATGTGTTAGTCCACGGGCAGGGTGAGCTGGTGGAGAGGAGACTTCAGGATGCCAATCTGTGTGCCTAAAGCTTCCATCCCAAGCAGGTTAAAAAGTTTGGAAACGACACACCTTTGGCATCTCTGCAGAGAAGAACATCTCTGCTTGCCTTGAAATAGATAAAGATTCAATTCCTTTGACTTTTTTTAGATTATTTTTGACCTTGCTGTTTTAAAAATTCAATTCAACATGGAAGCACAGTCTTCAAGGAAAGTTCTTGAAAAACACAGTGACCAATATTGCTAATAGAAAACATTCCCTTTTTCAAGATGTCTTTTGGAAGACGGCAGTAAGTTTGGATGAATCCTGAAATGTTTGGGTTTTAGGTTTTTTTTTTCATTTATATGTGAATTTTCCAGTTGCCAGAAAAAATAATTTGCCCAGTGATGTTACAGGTGCCTCTTCACTTCCCCTGCCAAGACATCTGCCCACTGCTGCCTGCAGGAGCCCTCGGTGGAGTCCAAGCCAAAGCAATGGATGTGTTTCTCTCGGGGAGTTCCCTGCTTCATCCCTCGCTGTGTCAGAGCTGAACACATCCTGCCAAGATTCAAGCAAATATTCCAGAAAAGGTTGAGATATTCACCGAGCTCAAACTATTGTACGAGAAGTACCCTGAAGCAAAAACAGAGCTGCGAGACACCATCACACCGAGTCGCTTCCCCCACCCCGGCAGGCACCATGCCGTACCAGACAAACTCCTCCAGATAGAATCCAGGCAGAGATGTTTGCTTAACACAGCAGCTCTTTGAAAAGGCAAATAAATGGACAGTGAAGCTACACAGACGTGTCACTGTGCTGCGATTTCCGTTTAGCATTTACGTTTAGTGCCAGGAAACCCTGACTCATGAATATGAAATCAGAAGGAAAGGAAGAAAGCAGTTGTTCATTATTAGAGCTTCGAATTGGGCATGTGGTGGAAATTAGCATTAAAAAACACACAGGTTTAAAAGAGAGGGGCTGGCTCTGATGGTCCAGGAGGCTTGAAGAGCCCGGCTCTTCAGCCAGGGGATGTGCTTTTGTGGGGCCCTCTCTGCTCTCAGGCTTTGCCCATGGGGAGTTCCTGCTAGAGAAGAGTCCTGGAGCTCAGGGTTACCCATGATGAGGCTCTTGCTCACCTTGAGGTGGGGGAAAGCAGGTCCTGAATATTCCTGGAAATCCTCCAGATTTACCTTGAGGTAATGGTGAGCAAAGGCAGGGAAGAAAAACCTCTTAATTACCAGAAATAAGAGAAATAACTGAGAGGAACATCCAAGAAAACAGATCAACTTCAGATAGAAATCCTGAGGTCCCTAAAGGAAGCTCACATTTAATTGAGACTCAGTGGGGTAGAAATGAAGGAACCCACAGCCCTGATGCTTCTGCAGGTGGGACGCTTATCTCTGCCCCTCACCTGCACTCTAGAGCTGAGAAAAGCCTCTGTGAGCCTGGGGTGAACCTGGCTCCCTTCAACACAAGTTATCTTCCTTCCAGCTGTGAGGGTGGGACACCATCCATCTTTCTGCACCTATTTACCTCGAAAAAGCTGAGCTTGTTCTGCCAAGGAGGGAGGTGGGTCAGAATCACAGAATCATAGAATATCCTGAGTTGGAAGGGGTCCAAAAGGGTCATTGAGTCCAGCTCCTGGCCCTGCTAAAGACAACCAACCCCAAGAATCACACCAGGCACCTGAGTGCATCGTCCAAACTTTTCTTGAACTCTGGTAGGCTTGGAGCTGCAATCACTTCCCTGGGGGAGCCTGTTCCAGTGCCCAAACACCCTCCAGGCAAAGAACCTTTTCCTAATGTCTCTAAGAATTAGACCGATGCTATTGCAGCAAATAGTTTTGGTGGTACTGGGAAGGAAGAAGCAAATAAAGACATTGCTGCAGGGTGGCAAGGGCTTGATTTCCAAAGCAGCTCCTTGCATCAAACCCTGGGAGCAGCTCAAGGCAACAAGGAAGTGTGTCATCCCCTCCAGTGTCTTCATCTGAAGCCTCCCAGCTGTGCTGTACAAGTACCCCTCAGTTTCCTTGCATTTTGGTAATTCCAGTGCCCTTAAAATATGACAAGAGCTAATCTATCAGTGTGGGGCACAGCAGCTCACAGTAATAGCAAAGCATTTGGCTGATACCCCTGGTCTGGAGGATGCAAGGTGCCAGGCAGGAGGTTGGACAATGGGCTGAGTGGGCAAGTACCCATGGGACCGGACAGATCTGCCAGGGTGCTCCTCACCCAAGCGTCCCCGTGCCACCTCTGCCCTCAGTGACAGCACTGGGTCCTGGTTGTTTTGCAGACCCAGGCTTTGCCCCAAGGCCAGGCCATGGGAAGCTGCTGGCAGGGCTCTGCTCCAGCCCGTGCAGCTATGACAGCTTCAGAGAGTCGTTAGCAAGCAAGGCGCGCTTGACGTGAATAATTAAAATACCTGCTGTGCTTTTAAATAGTTCAGAGCCAGCCTTGGAGCTGCGGGTGTGAGCGATGGCTGCTGTCTTTGGAGGAGGCCAGAGGAAAGAGGAGGGCTGATATCCAGTGGAAAATTAAGGGCTTGATGCTGCTTCTGGCAGGAGGAGGCATGATGCTGGCAGCTTCCACAGGGATGCAGGCAGTCCCTACTCCCCAGTGAGACTGGAGGCTGACACAGCTCTCCTTGCTGATGAACAGACATCACGGCACAGAACTCTCCAAAGTCTCCTCTCTGCCAAAAATTTGAGCAGCAGTGGAGCTCAGCACCCACCCTTCCAGCTGCCCCAGGGCTCCCATGCTGGTTCAGCTCTCCAAACCTGTGGGACGAGGATGTGGAGCACGGGAACAGGGACAGCCCCACAGCCTTGGGGCTCCATCAGCACTGGCAGCGTGGGGCCCCTCAACTGAGCACACACAGGTGGGGTCTGGGCAGGCTGCACTGTCTTTTGCTAAGATTTCCCCAAGATATCAATTAGACACTGAAATCAAAACAGTTTCTGCATGAACAACTAACAAAGAGATCCCTGCAGTCTCTCAGCAGCCAGACTCCCTCTGTTCCTACCTCCAGCTGCCTCAGAGTTTGTATGAGAATAGCACTGAAGGGCCCCATGCCCCAGCACGGAGGAGCTTCATGGAACAGGGGAGGATATCAAACACTGTGGCTGTGTCAGTGCTGCTGGAGCATGGAGCTGGGAAGCTGTAAATCATCTCTTCTTGTGAAAAAACGGGTTTCTGGGCAGGGGATGGAGGGAAAACTGACAATCCCTATGAGTTAGTTTCAGATTGAATTAAACTATTGTTTGACCATAGATGTTTATCTTTTTATATATAGATTTTTTTTTTTTTCTCCTGTGGAAAGCCTGGACAATTCCAATTTGGAGTAACCGTGCAGGGATTTTTTTCCTCTTTTTTTTTTTTTTTAGTTCAGCCAGTGAACCAAAAAACTGTTTTTTTTTCACAGCTTTGCCATGATTACCCCCCAGGGCAGGTGAAAGCAAAGTTTTTAGTAGAGACAAGGAAAAAAACGCTGTTTGGGGACTGGCACGGTGAGGAGAGAGGTGGAGCTGTGTGCTGACAGCTTTGCAACAGTGTGTGAAGATCATCCAGATGTTTGGTCCATTCCCTGGTCCCATGTGGGGAGTGGGAGCTGCCACCTGCACCCCTTTCCCGTGGCCCTTTGCCCATGAAAGGCCAGGGCTCCTGAGCTGAGGATCAACAAATTAGTCTTCTTCTCCCCCGCTGCAGAACGTTATCCATCTAAAGATTTCCTTTAATTTCGAGCCGTGTAGAGTTTGAAAAGCCCTTCAAGTTCACTTGGGCTGATGAATTGGTAATTGAGTGTACCTGGATGTCGGTGCCGGCTCTGCCTCTCTCTGCATTTGTATCAGTCCATGTTTGTTTTCTCCAGCTGTAAATCACTCAGAACTTGGAGAGGCTTTTATCAAATCCTGCTAGGAGCCAGTCATTTTTCTTTTCACAAACACATTGCTAATGCCACGTGGAACCCACCGGCTTTGCTGTTCATTTAAAAACAATGAGAATGGTATTAAATGGGGGAAAAAAGTCCTTAGTGATGGGGGAGAAGGAGGAGGAGAAGAATTGCTCCTGTCTCTCTGGAGTTTGCTCCTTTGGTCTAATGTCTGTCCCATTGATCTCTTAGTATGCTCTGCTTTGAGAGCCTGATTTATTGCCCCACATTCTCTTATGCCCCTGCATGCTACAGCACACGTTGTTCTCAGCTTCTCCAGCCCACCAGCAGCTCGGCTGCCAGCCTTGGTCCAGCCTCACCAGTGCTTCCACCTCCTGGGCTGCTCACCTGTGCCCCTTTCTCCACAGCCCTGGCCAGCACTGGGCGTGGAGAGTTAAGCATGTGGTTTTAAGGGTTTAAGGGAGTTGGGGTCATCATCTTAAGGTCTCCAGGTTCTCCAGTGTGTCCTTGGTGTCTACCTCTCCAGTGGCTTTGATGATACCTGGCCCTCGCCATCAGTTGTAGAGGAACCTCAGCTGGCTCCCTTCCCACACTGCCCATATCCATGGCTCAGTCCAGTCAATGTGCTCCAGCACTGACAGATTTGACAAAAGGGAATTTCAAACACGAGATGGAACAGTCCTGATTTGCATTTTTTGGAGCTGCTCCAATCCCTCACCCAGTGGAAGAACTGGAGGAACAGCACCACATGTCTGGCATAACCCATCCACCCAGCCTGTGCTTGAATGTTGATTTTTTCAATGAACTGTTACGTTGCTATTTGCTCAGTGGAAAAAAACAGCAAGTTATATCCATTGACAAAGAAATGTGAGGACTTGGCAATCTGTGTGTGAATGCTTTGTGAGCATAAAATGAGGTGAAGTTTGTCAAACGATTATTCATTAGGAATTGTTCATTTACCTCTAATTGCTTGGGTCTAACTGTTCTTAGAAAGACTTTGTGACATCTTTGTAATGTCAGAAAAGTGTTGGTAGAAATTACTTCATGTTTGGGTGTAACGCTGCTGTTCCTGCTTTGCTTAGAAAGAGCAGTAAATGATGCTGTCTGGTTTCCTGTCGGGTCTGTGCAGCCCAGGTAGCTAATGGAGGGTGAGTGGTGCCTTATTGACTCCCACTTTCTCTGTGGAAGGAGTAATTAAATTCACCTGCAGAATCCCCATCTTCTCATGCGTGGCAGTGTGCAACTTCCCTGCATCTCTGCTAACTAGATTAGAGATTACGCATGCTGATGAGAAAGCACCAACTAGAAAGGATCTGGCCTGGCTTTCAGATCCCAGCTGTTATTTGCAGGACTTAGGTTTAGGAAAAGCATTACCTTTTTTTTTTTTTTTTTTTTTTTTTTGCTTCTAACCTGACAAACTTTGTCTGGAAACCCAGAGAAACAAGCACCAGGGAGTCCCACTGTCTGTCTTCCAGCAGCATTTTCTGAAATCGAACAACACTTTAAAGTCTCTCCAGCTCAGCCTTTCACTTCACAGAATATGTGCCTGTCTCTAAAATACCAGGTTATTTTTCCTTACTCCCATAATATTCCCATCCAACATTCACTCTCCTTGAAATCACCAATCCAACGTTCACCTACCTGCATTCAAACACCTGTCACTGTTCTTGTGCTGCTGCCCTTCTTCCAATTTAGAGATTATATTTCATAACTGACCTCCATCTACCTATTGCCTCCCCGTGACACTTCACCCTTGTCTGCCTGATCGATTAGTCTGTTATGCTCTCCACTCTTCCTGATGGCTTACAGATTGCCTGGTATCTGTCACAGGCTTCCTTTTGTTCTCTAATATTCTTGGAGTTTTGGAACACCCTCCGGCTGCCATTTTCTCTCCATATTCCCTGGCCAACACCTGCCTCTCTTATGAATGTCTAGTTTGGAAAAAGGAGAAGAAATCTTTTGCAAAATAAACCCCTACCTGCTGTGAGTTCACACATATGCTGGTAAAACACACTTCTAAGACACTGTCGTTTTCAATGGGGCTCTTTATTCCCTTTGCACCATTTGGAGGTATTAAAATGTCACTAGATCAGGCTGTGATCAGTGACGTGGCTTGGAAGGCAGCTTTCCCCAGCAAATTTCCTCACCTGCATAAGTCAATGAAGCAGTGACAGAGAGGGAACAATGTTGTGTTTAAAGACGTGTGTGGGTAGGAGGGTTCTGCCTCTGCTGAGGGAGAGGTCTGGGACATGTCCCAGATCCATCCATCTCCCTGCGCTTGTCAGAGGTTGTCCAGCTCTCTGATATTGTTCCAGGCTTGTCCCAGCTCTGCCCATCACTCTGACATTTAATTAACTGCCCCATTCTCCTGGATCTTGCACTGGATTTGTGTTGTCTTTCTGAAATACCTCTTAGGTCATGTCTGAATATTACTAACAGGAGGAGTAACAAAATGGTTGTCACTAATATTGCTATTACTGTTACTGTGTAGATGATAATAAAACAAGACATTGAATATCACAAAGATGAGTACTGTTACACTCAGTGTCACTTCTTCTTGCTGTACTGGTTGTTTGGCAGCACAGGTGAGCAGGAACTGACAGCAGTGGGAAGCAGAGAGAGCCCTGGCCAGCCAGGCATCCAAAAGTAATAGAAAAACAACAAGGGTGTGGGAACTGACCACTGAGAGCAATAAAATCGCACCTAAGATTTAAAAAGACGTTTATGAGACCAATCTTCAGGTGTAAAAAGGATTATTAAGCTAGTTAAAACCTGCACATGCTGGGTGGCTGGTGCTGCTGGTGGCAGTGGCTCCTCACTCTTCCAGGAGCTCTGCATTGATGTTCTGTACCATCTGCCCTGGGCATGCCCAGAGCTGTCCATCGTCCTTGCATCTTTTTCCATCCCTGTCTGGCATTTGTCCCATTCTTTCTACTTCAGTCCCAGGTCCCCTTCCAGCATTTCTCACAGTCCCTCTTCCACTGGCAAGTGGATTTCTTTTCCCTTTTAGTTACTCTGTTGAGCAGCTGCTGTCATTTGGACCTCCCTGTGGTCTTCTTCCCCTTCCCCTCTGGTCCCTGTGTCTCTGTGTTTGATCCATGGCTTAAGCAGCTGTTCTGTCCCTGGGATGGCTTGGTGTTAATCAAGCCATCAATCAGTCTTTTATCCCCTCTGATGAAACTCCCTCTTAAGCTTTCTCTTTTATCCTTGCAGTTCAAATACTGGGCTTGGTGACCACCTCGTGGGATCCCGAATGCCGTGTCCAGTGTACCTCCCAGCCCCTGAGGACAACAACTAGGAGACATTCAGGACTGGAACCAGCAGTGACACTCAGGCTCAGAGGTGAGGGGTGGCCTTGTCCATGGCATCTCTGGAGTGAGAGGAGCAGCTGGTGTGAAACAGCTGCCCGTGGGAGAGAGCTGGCAAGGACAGAACAAGTCTGTCTGGAGAGGGCTTCAGTGCTGGGAATCCTCCCCAGGAGTGGATGGTGAAGGGGAGCCTCATGGCTTCCATTGCCAGTAGGAAAGAGTCTGGTGCAGACATGGAGAGCGAGCCAGGGTTGTGTTTCTCACGCTGCTGTTCTTAGGGTGGTTCCTGGTGGGACTCATCTCAGAGTGCTGACCTTCCTGGGGAATCCCTGAGCAGCTGAGCTGCGGCTGCTGCACTCCTGAAAGTGTGGTAGCAATGAAAGTTATCATGGTTGCATTTTTAATTTTTATTTTTTTAAAGATTGAATTCGCATTCTTCTATTGAGATTTAAGGAGTGTGGAAAAAGGACATTATTTCTCCCCCACAGATGAGAAGTGCAGTATGTGCCTCCACCCCAACTTCTACAAAATTCTGTTTTACAAAGCAGAAAAAGAACATCGAGTTCATGTTGGAGCTGTAGCTCAGTTTTCTGAGACCAGATTTTGCCTCGTGTTCCCTGTTCAAATGACTAGCTGTGCTGGGCACTTAGAAATTTTCTCCCTCTTCCTCATCTCCACCTTGACATTATGAAAAGGGTTTTCATCAATCCATTGAAAGAAGGAGATAACTTTTGTATAAAAGTGCACGGTTGACAGGGTTGAGTTTTTTGGGTAGTATGTAATTTTTTTTTTACACTGTTATTATTTAAAATATGCTTTCTAAGAGGACAAAAGGGAAAAGCTTAATGGAAACAAATTTCTGTAGCAAAATGTGCAGCTGGATAAAAAAAGATTATTTCTGTTATTGCTTGGTTAGACAGGTGAATTTCGAATTTGAGTACAAAAGGTGCTAAAAAGTGTGCTTAAACTTCTCTTCAGTGTGCTGTTGAGATTGAAAAGAATAATTTTTGGAGAAAAACTTTTCTCTGAGCCTCTATTTCCAGCATTGTCAAATCTTTAGCGGCGGCCTTTTCCCACAGCCATTATCATGTTTTCACCTTTTCTTCTTCCACCTCATTTGTCCTTTTTTGAAGAAAATGTAGTGCTGGTGAAAGGCGGGCAGGTCTGTGGGCTGGCACTGATCTGGAATGGAGGGATAGCAGAGCTGGAGGTGCACGGGCATCTCTGGAAGCCCGACCAGACCAAACCAGGGATGCAGTCCCAGGGAAAGATGGACAGCCTGGCCTGGGGGTAGTCATTTTGAAAGCATCTTCAAGCCTACAGCCCTTAAGACCACCTTTCCAAAATGACTTTTAACCAATTAGGAACCTAAGCATCAATGAAGATAAGCAGAGCTTAGGTGCTCAGGTCCCTCGGGGCAGACACAAATAACTCAGCAATGCAGACAGATAGACAGTTTGCCTGTCCAGATGAATCCAGACCCAGAGCCAGGCAATGAATTACAAATATAAGTGCCAAAACAGCAGGTTTGGGACACAAAGGATAAAAGACAGTTCTGTTATTTGAGCTGATAAGCTCTGCGTCTCGTCTGGAAGATGCCGGCATCAAAGGCTCCTGCAGGGATTTCACAATGGAGCGTTACACCATCCAGCACTGAGTTACCTAAGATGTAAAATGGGCCTTTGCAGAGAAAGCTCCATGCCTGCCACAAAGGAGCAGAATAAGAGTTTGTTTTGAGAACTATTAGGCTGAATAATTTGCAATTGATCTCCATGGACACTGTGAGATATTGCTCCCAACAGAGCAATGATTGCCATTAGTGTCTCAGCTCCCTGCCTTCTTCCTTCTTTTTTTCTCCAGCCTTTGCAAGGGCTGGGTCAAATGCTGCCCAGGCAGCATGAACAATATTTCCTCCTTTTTTGGTAATCATTGTCCCTTCTATTCATTCTTCAGAAGCCTTTTCACAAGCAAGAGGTATTTTCAAGGGTTGTAAGCATTCATCTCAACGTACATTTTTATGCCTATTCTCCTTGGAAGAGCTCAAGAACTAATTTACTTTATTAGACCAAATGAAAGGAGCTCATGGAGGTAGCCTGGTGTAGGAGGTCAGGGAGCTGGAGAGGAGAGACCTCTGAGACTGCTATGGAATTTCTTGCAGGAGCTGAAAAGTAGCTTTTGCTGTTTAGATTGGTGCTGCTCCTCCTTACATTGTGCTGGCTCTGTTTCCAGCACCGAGTGCTGACATCTGTGTGGTCCCAGCACTGGTCCAGCCACGAAGGCTTAGGAGCAGTAGCATCTGTAAGCACCTTGGATTGGCAAGCCTGGAGGTAGCCAGGCTCGCAGCACTGGGCTGCTCAGCCAGGGAGGAGGCACCCAGGGGGCTCTGGTGAAGGTTCCCACCATGGGGAGCCCCAGCCAGCCCATCCCAGGCGACACTTGACTGTGCAAACCCTTCTCCAAGCAGCTTCATGTGGTGAGCAGATGACTAAAACCCGTCTCCTGGGCAATTCACTTCATTCATCAATTAAATTGTTTGCTGTGAACGGTTTGGCCCCATCCAGCTCCAGGATTTCAGCCTTGTAATTTTGCTGGCAGAGGACAGCGGTGCCATGTCCGTGAAATCTGCCTGCCAACTGCTTCCCCTGCTAAGCATTTTCTAGGCTAACGATCCCGAAAACCTTGCCAGCAGCCCCAGCTCTGTCCCTTTCAGGGCAAGCCACTCATTTAAACGTGAGCACATCTAAATGACTCCATCTGCTAAGTGATGTTGGTAAAGAAAAGATTATAGCAGGAGTTAGTGCTGTGTCCTCGGGTGGTACCCCTGTTATAAAATGGGCTGGGAGAACAAGGGGACTGTGAGGAGCTGAGGCTCAAAACCACCTGGGTGACTGTCAGCTTGATTTATTTTCTTGCTCATTAGATAAATTAGAAAACTGGCAAAAGAAATCATCTCTCTCTCTCAGCTGCTTGGTAACCTGCCATGTGGCATGGGATGCTGGCTGCAGGGAGGTGCAGCTCCTTCCCACCTCCCTGACCCCTCTCCCCAGGGACACGGGATGGGACTTGGGTCTGCTAGTGCCACACATCTCCTCAGTGGTCCTGGCACCCTAAACCACCTCACTGACCCATTTGGCCGATTGCTGGCAACCACTAGAGTTTCACTTTTCTCTAATACCGTTGATTTTTGAATAGCAGCTATTTCCTAGGTGAAAACAGCAGCACCAAATACTGCTTTTGAACCCTGGCTTTGACCCCAGAACTGTTCGTTACCCTCATTTGACACATCAGACAAGCTAAAGTAAAATAACCTGGATTGTGGCCATATCATCAGGCAGGACCTGCTGCCCTTCAGAGATGTTGTTCAACTCTTTGATCTTGTGGCTTGTGACCAGTCTGTCTCCAGCAGCTGCCCCCCTTGCTTATGAACCAGACTAATTTTTGTTTGTCAGAAGGATGAAGCTTAATGGCCAGACTTAATTTAAATCCCTGGGTAAAATTCACTGTCTAGGAGGTCAGGCTCCATTTACAGCACCTTCTACCCTAAAAACTCACTGAAATATTCAGCCTACATAACCAAATGTTAAATTTGGATCATTTAAGGCATCTTCAGTACCTTTATCTGCATCTGATGCACTCCTATAGTGTGAAATGAGGCCACTGTTCTACACATTTTATTTACATACGAGGAAAAGCTCCCAGCCAGGATGAGCTATTAAGAGACTGCAATGCATTTCCCAGCCAACGTGGAGGAATCCCCGCTGCAAACAGAGGCTGAAACTGGGGGAGAACCAGGGCAGGACCTCTTGGGAAGGAGACCTGGGGGTTCCCAGCACTGCTGTGCCAGTGTGAGGAGGTGGGGCAATACCTGGCCTGTGAACGATGCTTGGAGCAGATTTCCTCTGCTGTCCATGCACCTTCTTCTGCCCATGGGACTTCTGCACTGGATCCTTGTCGCCCTGTCCCTGGCAAGCATCGGGACACACGTGTCCCCGTGGCTCAGATCCCACCAGGTGTGTGCCCATGTGTACAAACGCTGCCAGGTGGGGGCTAATTCCTTCCTGTCGTATGCAAGGAATCAGCTTATGGCCTGGAGCTCCGATTACTCTTATCTTAGCCTGCATGATGCTAGCCACATCCTGAAATTACTCTGATTTTTTCAAAACCCAGGGGATGGTTTGGACTCACCCGAGCGACGTGAGCAAACTCGAGCCCTGCTTTCAGCCCTGGCAGGTTTGAGGGGCTGTGGGTCAGGGCAGAAGTTGGGTCATGTGGTTTGAACCTCCAAATGCACCAGACAGGAAGTGCCTGGGTGTGATGACCCGTCCTGAAATACCTGATGGAGCCCCGTGTGGAGCAGCACCAACAGCCCCTTCCCAGCCTTTGTGCAGAGCTGATTGCTCAGGCAGACTCACCTGCTGAGATCCTGGCAGATAACGTGCCTCTGAAATGGCCAGCCAGGGAGAGATGCTGTCAAGCAAAACATGGAGTGAAATGTTTGGCTGCTGGGATTAAACTGCGAGTCCCACCTGTCTGCTGTGTGACACGCGGCACCGCATGCTCCCGCCCGCCACCGTCCCCATTCCCTGTCACTGCCTGCCAAGCCCACCCCGCTTGGAAATTAGAGTGGGGAAATCAAAGTCCTTCTCCGCCCACTCCTGCTGTGCCTCTCAGCCACTGACATTAACACTGAACTGGCTGACATTAGCTTTGAATGGATTTTAATAACCCCCTTGCGAGCCTGAATTACCCACACAGCGTGAGGGCCACTGTGAATTTGGAGACCTGGTGAGGTCTGGGGCCAGACCAGCTCCCCAGGCTGTGGACACAGGGCCAGACCCACTCGAGGAGCTGCAGTGGCTTCTGCCAGTGGCAGCTGCTGGCATGGCACCCTGGCAGTTGTCTGGCCCCTGGAGAGCTGCTGCTCTGGCACCTGCTACCCACAAGTGTCCTGCCACCAGCAGGTCTGCAAGGGGCTGATGAGCTTCTCAGCACTGGGGATGCTGGTCCAGGTGCCCACCTCCACGGGATGTTCTCCCTTCTGGGGCAAGGTATGGCTGCTGCAGGGTGGTGAGAACCCCCAGTGCCATCAGTGAGAGCATCCCCAGCCCCTACCAGCGCATGGGATAAAACAGCAGCCTTGGTTTAGCTGCCTCTGTGCATGGAATGCTAAATGAGATCACGCCTGGCCCAGCTGGAAGTCCGGACTAGCGTATGAAAATCTAGCAAGAAGATTAAAAGGTGTCCCCAGGCAGAAGAGGGTATTTATTCCTTTCCTTGTGGCTGAGATGTGCATGGCGTGGGAGTCATGGGGACAGTGACCTCCCCTGAGCAGCTGCACGTGGGCAGCACCGTGTCCCCACGGGGACTGATCTTGGGGACAAGGCCCTGACTGGAAAAGCTCCTTCTGAGATATGGGTGGACACATCCAATCTCCCCTCCTGCACCAGGAAAGGGCTCCCTGCCCTGGATCTTCACTGCCAGCCCTGCAGCTCCTCCACAAAGGGAAAACCCCTCATTTTCCTCTTCTTTTACAAGAGAGAAAGCTAAAAGAGATGGTCAGGTGGTTCTCGCTTCTTCTGGAATATGCAGGGTCCGGAGACATGCCCTGAAGTTACTGTTCCTCAGTTACAGCTCAAAAGATCTGAGCAAGTGATGCAGCCTCCTTGGCCATTCACAAAGTCTCATCACCATGTGGGTGGAGAGTGATGATTCTGGCTGCCATTGAAATCCACAGGTATTGCCAGTATGGAAACGGGAACATCCACAGGGATATGGACTGGAGATCCCAACTGGGGTGGGCCAGCAGCTTCTCCAAGTCAGGCTCTGCTGGGGCTGTGAAATCATCAGGCACTTGCAAGAAATGAGCACTGAAAACAACCCCTGAAAAAAAGCCCATGATAATGATTGAGTTATATTTAAGAGTCTCCTTCATACTAAGTAAATGCAAGTAGTTTACTCAGAAAATATTTCCCACTAAGATCATTTCTACATAAAATGCTAACAGATTGAGATTATGACTCTAATGATTATTTTTATTGCTGGTTTACATTTAAATGGCATATATTTCCCCCTACTGTTCTCTCTTTGGGTTAAATCAATAAAACCTATTAAGAAGGTTCTTCTTCCTCTAAGATTCCTCCCTCTCTTCTTTCTTTCTCATCTCCACTGGTGCCCTTTTTATCCACCCACCACCAGAGATTTTTCAGAGCTGCCTCCACGATGTTGGTGCCAAGGATTTGAACATCCCCTTTGACAGAGTAGAGTGAATCCAGTCTTTGCTGAGATGAGGGACTACAGAGGAACTCCAGCACTGTTCCCTTTCCTCATCTTGGGCTGTATTGCAAGGAGATGAAGTTGGAGCCTCTTCCCTCCTGTTTAAACATAGAAGCTGTAGCTGTCTGTACTCCTGTACCTTCTCAGCTATGGATGCTCTTGTGCTCCTTCAAACAGAGGCTGTGGCTCACCGAGGAGGTGCTGGATTTCTGTTTGGAGAGGAATTATCCTGGTATATACACAGCGAAAACCATTAAGATGCTGACCTTTAAATTGGGCTTCTTCCTGCTCGTGTAGGGAGGAGGTGGGTTGAGTGCCCAAATCTTATTCCTTTTAATGGCAAATCCCTCACAGAGAGGCTTTGAAATGCTCGGCATTAATGCAATTTGCCTCCCTCTGCTGCAGCTTGGCTTTGCTGTGCAGAGGATGTCTCTGCTTCCCTCTCACAGTGACAGGCCCTATAGATTGCTCCATAACTGCTGTGCCCAGGTACCACTGTGTATGGATCTGTGAGTTGAGGGCAGTGCTAACGCAGGGATCTCCATGCTCCTTAATCAGTATCACTGACCTTTCTTTCCTCCATTACTCTCAGCATCACTTTTTTCCCCCCAGCTTAATTTGCATCAGTCTCATGTTATCTATGTTTTTGCTTTGTCCCTGTTATCCCATTACCCTGGATAATCAAAGTTGGCTGTAATGGAAACAGCAGAAACAATTTGCTTACCCTTCTATTACAAGATATTCCCTCTACTAAGTCTGAGAATACCTGCAGTTCTGTGGTAATGCTAATTAACTGTGCATACATATAGAAAGTAAAGCAAACGGCACCAGGATCCTTTGGGATGGTAGGGATTAAAGAAAAATGAGTTATTATTCTCCTCTTTCTCTGTGCTTCACTGTCCCTACCCTCAATGGAAATTGCTTTGCACTTATAGAATAAAATGTAATACATGGTGGGGGAGTCACTGACTCTGCAGAGAGATGGAGGTGGAAGGAGCAGAGTTCTCTGCTAATAAACCCACTACAGAAGTAGTGATCCTCCCTGATGTCTCTCTTCTTGTCTATTCCCAGAGTGGGATGGGGTCTTTTCCCCATGCAGGTCCCCCTGCCTTGGAGCCCAGTGCTGATTCCTCAGTGCCACAGCTATCCCCCAGAGCAGAGCTTCAGCAAGATATGGGTGGAAAACCTCCTGCCCAGCCTCAAGGATTGGTTGGAATAGTGTCTGTAAATGAATGCCCGTGGCAGTGCAGAGTACCTGGAAGTGGCTGTTGTGTCCATCAGGTTGCTCACGTGTCCTTCACTCATCTTGGGTAGCTGAGGCAGCAGCAGCTTCAGAGCAGGTGAAAGGCCTGGGGAGAATAAGAAAGATGGTAATGAGAAAAGAAAGATCTTGGGGAGAGGGGAGACTGTCCCAGCCATCCCTCTTCATTTTGCGCTGCATAGTGCCTCGGGTTCTGCCCACCCCTGAAGGTACGTGGGGCAATCTCCCACCATTAGTGTGCAGCATCCTCTGAAAGTCTCACATGAGGCTCTCTCCTGTGTGTCAGCTAAACCAAGAGTGACTGACACAGCCAGGCATGCATGGAGGACTGCCGAGCTCTCCATGCAGGAGAAATCCCACTCAAGTCCACCCACCAGATGCTCACTGAGTTCCCCAGCTCCTCTGCCAGCAGCATGGACAGACCACCTCACTGCACCCCCGTGGAGCATCTCGGACTGGCCCTGACTCACTGTGCCCCTGAGTATGGACTCTGTGCTCTGGGAGGATGGTTAGACAGCCCTAGCACTACCCTGCCCCTGAAATTGTGAGGGAGATGTTGTTTGTGCTCTGATAACCACGGAACCTTTGATGCAATACTCATGTTTGGGATTTTACCACATCTCTCATCCTCCAGGTCTGTCAAGGAGCTTTACGCAGCCGTGACTCAGAGAGAGGCATCAGTGGAGAGAGTCTGTAGATGCAGCCAGCAGCTGTCATGTGGAGGGCATTAATAATGTATATGCAGGTATATATGCATGACCTACGAGCTCAGGACCTTCCCTCCCTGAATGGTACCAACTCCTTTAAAAGATCCCTGTGCCATGCCCTGGCTCTGGCCATGCCAGAGGGCTGGGATCTGTCCGAGGTAAACGGGCAATAAAAGGGCTCATAGGGGTGAGGGCTTGGTGCTGCATGTCTCTCCTTTTCCGCTTGGAGCAATGAAATAACTCCTTCCTTGTCATTGAAACCTTCAGTGCTTGCTGGTCACCATCACCCTGTGTGGGGATTTAGGACTGTGGGTACCACAGTGCCTTGCTCTGCTCACAAACCTGATGATAATCAAGATGCTTTGAAACTGCCCCTATGGAATTCATCATCTAAGCAACCCAGGTGCAGGTTGTTGTACTAAGGGCTTTTAAAGTGCCTGGGTGAGGCCAAAGGGATTTTCAGGAGCAGCCAGGGCCCAACCAAGTGCACACCAAGGGCCTGAACAGAGCTGTGCTGTGCCTTGCAGACGCATTATCCCAGCAAAGAGCTCAGTCCTGAAACACTTGGACCTCAGCAGAAGTGAGGAGACTCAGATTAGAGTGCTGGCTGAAGTCAGTCCCAAAGCCCAGCCCAGCCATCTGAGACATTTTGGTTCTGATCAGGCAGCACAAGCTCTAATTTTAAGGATGGGTTTAAAAATGAAAATACGAGTTTGACTTGTAGGAAGGGATGCTTGGGATTGGAGATGGAACCATGTGTCACTATGATCAGTTGGGAATTTCTCGTTGATTTTACATAGCTGAGTCAAAGGTAAACTTCCTATTAACTTCCCTGAGTCTATAATGATTTGACCCTTAAAATTAAAGATTTGCAGTTACCGACTCCAGCACAGCTGCGCTGGTGGAGTTCAAGAACCACACTGAAACAGCCAGCAGCTTTCAACAGCAATTGCACTCAGCACTGTCCTGTCTCCTCAACTCCTGACATCATTTGGGAAAAAAAAAGGCAAAGGTTGAATTCACGCATTTTGTTTCTCTGCAGTTCAAAGGATAGAAGAGCCTGGTTTTTAATTGGCAGCGAGTTCCCCCAGCTGGTACACAGGGCAGTCCTGAGAC
This sequence comes from Aphelocoma coerulescens, assembly GCF_041296385.1. Lineage (NCBI taxonomy): Eukaryota > Metazoa > Chordata > Aves > Passeriformes > Corvidae > Aphelocoma > Aphelocoma coerulescens. Next base: position 12,953,132 of record NC_091028.1, on the reverse strand, counting down.
TGACACCCAGCCAGGCAGGAGGAGCAGCAGCCGAGGGGGGGAGGCCATTTGAAGTCCTGGGTGCCTGCCACCCATCTGCAGGGACTCAGAAGTCTCCTTGCTAGATCTGGGGGCAGAGGAGCTCTGCTTCATTTCTGATCATTAATGCATTGGTCTCTTTTCTGTGTTCTTCCCACTGATCTTCTCTGTGCACAGTTCCAGGGAGAGCCACATGTTGAGTGGTTTGTGCTGGAGATCACAGCGCGGAGATAACGAAGCTGTTTTCTTACCCTTCATGTTTCCTCACAGCGTGGCTCAACCTGGTCCCATCTCTGTGCCCAGCCCCAGGGCTGCAGGAGGTAGATGCCCTGCAAGAGTGGGCTGCATGTCCCTACAGAGAGAAGCAGGAGCATCTCAGGCTGTGCACACCCTCACCTTAACCCCAGCACCTTGGCCAAGTGGAATTCAGCAGCGCTGACATGGAGAGTCTGTGGAGTGCAGGAGCTGCTGGGATGGAGGGGGTGTCAGCCAGGAATGGAGAGGTTGGCTTTGTTAGGGAAGCCCTGGGGTGTCAGTGAGAGTCACAACCCCTCTGACAAAGGTCACAGGGTGTCTGTGGCACCGTGCAGTGATACATGGAGCACCGCTGGGGTGGGGAGCAGAGTGACCTGCTTCAATAGGCACTGTCATCTTCCAGCCCAGTGGGACTTGAGAATCCCTTCTTGTCTGAGATCTAACCAGAGGCTTCTTTCTCCTCTGCCCAGGAGCAGGAAGGCTCTGTGGCTCCTACAGGCTCTCTGAGCAGTGCAGCTCCCATTGATGATACCTTAATGCTTAGAATGGGGTCCCACCTGCTTCTCTCTGCAGGTTCAGCATCACTCCCAGCTTTCTGGCTGCCTGCTTTTCTTGACCTCACCTCTCCTTGCTGAGCTGGCTCATGGCTTTGCATCCTGCAGACTTCCTCACCCCTCTGTCTTTTCTGCTCATTTGTGATTTGACCTCAGGAAAGCACCATTACAGGTGCCCTCTGCTCCGTGCTCATTGTGCTCCATGCCCATACCTGCTTTGCCCCAGGTGCCTTTATCATTTCCACCAGCACAGTCTCAGTAAATCATGTGCAAGACAAAAACCTCAGCAAAGCATTGTCACTCCAGCTGGCCCATGCCAAGTTGGAGCTGTCAGTCCCAAAAGCTCAGTGGGGTGGATATACTTATTGCTAGAAAGCTTTATATTTACCATGGCCTTTCTGACATTACAGTAAATGCATTTCAGAGCCCAAGAAGTATAAAAATAAACTGCAAGAAAATCAAGACAGCTAATTAGCCAAAGGTTACTGCTGGGTTCTCTGACTGTCAGCCCTTTTGAAGCTCTCCTTTACACAGGCAGATGTGTGTGCAGTGCTGCTGCTCCTTTGAATAAATGTCTTGCTTTCCAGAGTGGCTTCATATCTGGATGTGACTGAACACATGTGAGGCCTGTCACAGCGAGCCTGGGCAGGATAATCAACATCCTTTAACCCTGCACTTCTCCAGTTCTGAAGAGCACCTCATCTTGTGGAGTGGCTGATCAGTGCTGTGCTGCCTCCCAGCCCCTCGTGAGCAGGGGTGAGCTGGGAGGTGAGGAGGGACCAGAGTGCTGCCTGACTGCACAGACACCCCTCTGTCTGGGAGATGTTCCTTCTCCTCTGTGTCCCTGCCCTCTGCACTGTGGTCACAGACTGCTGAGGCTTGCACTGGCCATCCAGGGTTTGGATGGTGCCATTGGGGTGCAGCTCTGTGGGGATGAGGAGCCTGGGGAGTGCTGGAGCAGATGCCCCAGCATATGATGGTCTCACCCCACCTGTCCATCATTCCTCAGTATCCCATATTTTCCTGAGGATGTGCATCTTGTGTGGAGCTGCAGGTACACCAGATGGTACAAGAGGAAGGGGAGTGGGGGTCCTGGCTGAGCTCAGAGCTGAGGGACGGGTGTGATTGCCGGACCAGAGGAGAGAGGCTGAGATAGTCGTGACAGTGGCCCTGGTGGACTTGCATACTGGGTCCAGAGGAGTGTTTTGTTCATATTTGGGCAGGAGAGCCCTGGAGCAGTGAAGGACCCCTTGGACTTTGAGCCATGTCCCTTCGACCCAGACATCCCCTGGCCACAAGCTGTGTGAGCTTTCTCTCCCTGTGCTCTGAACTGCTCCACACAGGGATCAGTGACAGTTTGGGCACAGTGACCTTATAGGAACCATCTTTTAAGCATCATCTGCGCTGTCCTCTCCCTCTTCCTCTCAGGTTTTCCTTCTTCCTTTGTTCTGCTTTCTTTGGGCCCCATTTCTGCTTGGAAAACCCTTTTTGCAGCTCCCTCTTCCCTCTCTGCCAGTTTGTGTTGTCTCCTCCTGCTGCCTCGCTCCTGCTCGCAGCTCGTGCCGAGTGTCATGTGTTTGCTCAGCATCGCTCCTCCTGGAACGTTAATTTGCTGCTCATTTCCTTACAGACTTTACACCATGAGTTGGGGCTTTGTGTGCATGTGTGTGTGTGATTCAATTAAGGAAAACACAATAAAATCAGGGAAAACAGAGGGAGACACAGACAGATAGCAATTCCCTGCTCTCTGAGGGCTAAGCTTGTCTGCCTGTGAGCTCGGCCCCAGCATGGCTTTCTGATGTTGCCACATGGATTTGCTTGTAGCAGCTCTCTGGATCTCATGCTCAGGGTTTCCATCCCTCTGCTGGGACCCTGGGACAGCAGCTGCTTCTGCTGTGCTGTCAGGAGCTAGGGCTGCTCCATCACATGGGGTGAACCTTGAAGGAGCTGACTGTTCATTTTAAATAAGCCCTGAAATGCTGAGGCATCTCCAAATACTCAGCCTCCTCCATCCCTCCTTTCTCTCTCTACAGCTCAGTCCCGGCAGCCCTCAAGATCCACCAAGCCAGCAAATTCCCTACCCCCCATCCTGCCCTACCCCTCTGGGGCAGCAGATTCCCCCTGTGCTAGGACCAGGCTTTCTCCCACATCACACCTTTCCTTTGCAGTGCAACCTGGAAAGTAGCAGCTGTGCTGTCCAGGGCTTTGCCCCTGGTGAGCTTCCCTTCCACTGCTCCGTGCCCCTCTCTGTCCTGCCTTCCCCTCACTCACCTCCTTCCTACCTTGTTTTCTTCCCCCTTTCCCCCTCTATTCCGTTCATACTGTGAAGTTATGCTTTCTTAGCATCCTTCACTCCCAGCCTTCTCCCTGGCAGGTTTCTCGCCTCTCCACGTGTGTGTGGCCGTGGCTGTCTCTCTCTCCTGGAGAGCCTGTTCCTGCTCACCTGGCCCTGGCTGGCTCCCTGGCTCTGCAAATTTATTCTGTGAATTCAGCCTCTTCCCCCGGGTGAGCTGCTGGGCTGCAAATCTGATGCCTAAAGTGGGTCAGTGTAAGTGGAAGGAGGTGGTCCCAGGAAGGGCAGAGGGAGAGCAGACATGAGAGGCAGCCCCTGACAGATTAGAGGGCGGGTGGGAGAGGAGCAGATGCTCTTAAAAAGTGAAGATTTCAAGGGTTTTTAAAATGCACATAAAATGTGATTAGTGAAATCCTGGCACTCAATACCCTCTCCTTAGGAAAAAGCGGTGACAGCAGAAGTGACCCCCCCCCTTTCCCAATAGCAGCCCCCAGCACACAGAGCCCTCCTGGGGATGTGAAAGGTCTCACTTTGCCATCCCTCCTGGGTTTAACACCCCTCTGAAGTCCTGGGAGGGGCCTTGTGCTGCTGAAAGGGAAACATCCCAAGGAGGTCATCCCTGATCAATGCATTAGGGCTTGTGCCTCCTGCCCAGACACCCAGCAGCCACCTCAGGGTGGGCTCGGGAAACATTGCAGAGAGATGCTCCATGCTTTGAGCCTCTGCCCTCTGTCCTTTCCATGTAACCTCAGAGCTCCTTCTTTCACAATGGAGGGCTCCATCTAGCCCCAAAGGGTGATCTTTATCTCTGCTTGACCCAGTGCTTCACAGAACAGCAGGAAGAGGGGCTATTCCCCATCCTCTGTGTCATGGCAGTGGTGGTGGCTGTGAGGTGACACTGTCCCTGACTCCTGTCTCTGGTGACAGCGTGCCCAGCAGAGGCAGGATGGATGTAATGGCACGTCCCACCGCAGTTTTGGCTCCTGGCTTCCACAGACCAAGACTGTCCCATCCCTTAGACTGTGTGGACCTTCTTGCTGAGCAAAGTCAAAGGATGGGGCCAACTGTCCTGGTGTGCAAGAGAAGGGAAGGAGCTGCCTTGTGGAGCAGAGAACCAAGGCACCATCCACCTTCCTCCTAAGGTTGGCTGATGCCTCCACATGGGGACCCGTGGTTCCCAAGCTTTTGTCCTCATGGACCACGTGTCCACAACACAGGAATAATATTTAGCTGACAGCAGTACTGCAGCATTTCCTGTGCATGCAGCCAATGCACCTGGAGCCTTTCCCAGATGTCTCTCCTCATTAATGCCCCCTTAGCAATTTTCTGAGGACCAGCATCCACCTCCAGCATTAAAAGCAGTTCCTCTTTGCTTTATGGATATTAAGCCATGCCAGCAGGCAAGAGGCATGACATGTCTACAAAATATATTCATTATTAAAGTGGTTTTGTTCCTTTCCTTTCCCCTCTACCTCCATGGCTACACCTTTCTTATTTCTCTGTAACATTTGGACCTATATTCTGCACTCAGAAAGACAACTTGGAACACGGAGCAGTTGGCATCACTTGGTAGATCGGCCTTACCAGTCTGTGCTTCCTCACCAGTGGCCACAGTCAGGCTCCAGCAGAGAGCCCCACTTAGCCCCATCTCCCAGGGAATGGCTGCTCCAGAGCTCTGCTCAGGGTAGCTGCTGCTGTGGCCAGGGCTGTGGAACGCTGTCAGTCCCACATCACTTGTGCTGATCAGTACACAGGACAGGCCAACTGCCTGAGCCCGCTGGCAGCTATGCCTGAAACAGTGCCCAGGCAGGGCTCCAGCAGGGTCAGTTTCTTCTGCAGTCATTCAGATGCTGGCTCCAGATCAGTGATGGCTAATGCTGTCCAGCCCTCTCATTCAGGGACCAGAACCCAGATGGAAGAGCGTTGCCTCCACCAGCTCCAGTCCTCCACTTGCTCGAGCCATGCTCCTGGCTCTGGGTTGGCAGCCACCTTTGCAGCTCATTGATGATTTCTGTGGTACCATGCTGTTCCCAACATACAGCACAGGTCAGATTTAGCAGCCAGCTTCTAGTGATCTCACTGTACTATGGCCTGGGAAGAGAGGAAAGGAAGATCTCAGGACCTTGGCATGGGGCTGCTTTAATTTTCCTTTCCCGTGCCTGTGCTGTATGAGAACTCAGCCTGCTCTGCACCCTCAGCACATTGCCTGGCAGCAATGCCCTTCATCCCACTGAGATGCACCCTGTTCCCGATGGCACAGTTTATGCAGACCCACCTCCCTGCCCCGGTCACTAGTTCTGGTCAAGGAGTAGAGGACAGGAAGTTTTGGGGATCACTTCCCTCAGTGCATTCATTGCCCTCCTCCTGACCTTGCTATCAGCAGTGTGACAGCTGTGATGGAAAAGTGAGGTAGTTATCTCTGTTATCCCCCTTGCTAATCCAAATCCAAGGAGTCCCTGCAGCTCATACACCTGCCCACCCAGCTGCCCTGGGCCATTCCTTCACCTCTCAGCAGTGCCTTCACAGGGACAGCTGCCCACTGTGTGCTGGTGGGCTCTGTGCACACCATGTCCTCTGAAAGTTGTGCTTTCCTCTTTTCCTTAAAGGAACAGAAAGACAGGCTTAGCTGAATGGCTGTGCCCCTTGAAACACAGCCTGTCCCATGCCTGCTCCTCATCTCCACCCAGGCGTAACCAGGTTTCTCCACCCATGTTTCTCCAGACCTCCCGTCTCCCTGCCATAAAACAGCAGTTAGAGGAAAAGAGTGCAGCTAAAAAACCTGATGGCATCTCTCTTTGTAGCCTGGCATAGCTGAGCCTGCCTCAAATCACCTTCCTCTCTCTTGCCCACAGCTGAAAGGATTGTCCCCACTTTGCACTGCCCACGGGTCCCTGCTGTGGCTCTCCGTTACCACTCCCAGGGACCTCAGCGAGGGGAAGCAGCAGGACATTAACAACTTAAGGAGCTCAAGAGTAGCTTAAAAAATACTTGTGTTCTTTTAGTAAATATGAATTTGTCCCAGTGGTAATAAGGCTGGTTTTGTTCAGCAGGCTCTTAGCAGTGATTATTGTTGTTTTTCAATTTAGAAACCAGACAGTCTATTTATAATGTACAGTATGTGAACTGAGATTTTTTTCTTCTCTTTAACCCAGCCTTTAAAACGTGCTGTCATTTCCACTGCTACAATCCAAGGAAGCAGAGGGGTATCTGTCACCTGCAGACCCCATGAGTGGAATGAGAAGTAAAACAGAGCTAACAGAGCAAGGCTGTGGCAATGCTTTGGGGAACCGGTGACAGGTGCCAGGAGGGAAAGGTCTGGGGATGTAGCTGGGATGTGCTTTTGGTGGGGTTGGAAGGGCTCTGGACACAGGTGCTGAGTATTTGGACTATCTTACGGCCACACTGCTGTCCATCTTTATCACTCTTGTCCAGAGCAGGGGTGATCAGAGCTGACATCAGCACCATCCCCAGCGCTCGCAGCACAGAGACCGGGGGAAAAGCCAAACTCCAGCCTTGGCCTGGCACTGGCTCCAAGTTGGCAGAGACCCCTGAAAAGTAGCCAATGCCTGTGGGTGCTGGGGTGATACTGAGAAGGATGGTGGTCCCAAGAGGGCATTAAGGGATCCAGCAGAGCACTGCCATGAGCTCTGGCCTGGGCTGACAAGCTCCTGCAGACATTATATCAGCACCTCTACGTGCTTTGGGCATTGGCCCAGCATTGGGCTGGCATGGCCCCTTCCAGGCTAACAGCTCGCCAGCCCTGCGTGCTACTCAGCTGCAGGGCTTGCTTGCATTTGCCAGTGCCTGACATTAGGGGACATTGGACACTGTTGTAAGACAGTTTGTTGTGGCAGTGTTGGAGGCGTCTGTTGAATGCTCCCATACAGGGCGTGGGGGCTGCTTTGGTGCCCTGCTCTCTGTGCACAATCCAGCATCACTGAACAGAAGGAAATTTCACCCCTGCCTGTGAATGACTGAGTCCCTCTTGGCCAACTGCAGCTCACCTGTTGAGCCAAGAAGCCTCTTGAGGCAGACTTTGCTGCAGACAGGTGTTCTGAAGGCCAGGTTACCTTGGGTTTGCAGCCAAGCTGGAGGCCATGGCTCTGCTGCCTCTACCACGCTGAGGCTGCTGTTTGTTCCCTTTCATACTGCAGTGTTCCTCTCTCCATTTCCCCACACTGCCCCTTTTACTGCCACCATTTAGTTATTTTCTTAATTAAATATAGATTATGGCTCTGGAAATAAGGGATTATTACTTATTCATAAGCTACTTAGATTTTAACGTGTGTGCAGAGTAGGGCTTATCACACGTCTGTGTCTGCATCATTACCATGGCAAGAGCCAAGGTGAGCTCCTGTGGCTGCCAGGGCTTCACCCAAACCTTGCTCCTCTTCTGTCCTCATGACCTCTGCACCCAGAGGAGCTCTCCGATCTCTTCCTTGCTATCCTTTTTCCAGTTGAGGCTTGCCAGCCTTTTCCCAAGGAAACCATTTCCACTGCCCTCTCCCAAGCTGTTCCAGTCCCTCCATTACGCCTCTGCTCTGCCTCCTCCCCAGGGTTGTTGGCAGCTCTCTCCCGATGCTTTCCCAGCCTTCCCGCTGTGCCAGCAGCTGTTTCACCTGCCCTCCACAGGAGAATGGGGACTTATCAGGAAGCAGCTCTGCAGGAGGTACTTTTTTGCAGAGTTTTCTAGGAAATTCCTGCCAGCATGTGGGTAATTGTTGACCGAACTTCAGCCCTCCTAAGGGGCAGGAAGAGGAGGCAGAGGAAGGGGCTGTTGGCAAGCTGGTGGGAGAAGCAGAGGGAGGACAGTGTGGTGGGAAGGTGGATGCTGTTGTAGTTCCATAATGTTTGTCCAAAGCCTCATGCTCCTGCAGTGTGCCCAAGCAGAAGGGTTGGGAGCTGTTCCTTCCACCCCAGGACAAGCAGCAGCTTCCCAAGATTGTTGCTCTACCTTAAAGAATGGAGAACTCCAACCTCTGGGTAATAATAGTAACAGTAATAATAATAATAATAATAGAAATAATAGGAATAACAATAAAAGCATCTGACCTGGTTTGTGCACACCAGGGTGGATTTCTTTCTCCATCTTACTCCAGTTTTGCTGTCCTTAAATAATGCCATTAATGCCTGGTGCTGCAGGGCTTCTCCTGGTCTGCTGGCGAGCCCTCAGGTGGGAACAGGGCAGCTCTTCACACGCTGACCTGAAAGGAAAGAGGGACCATTAAATCCCAGTGCTCATCTCCCCTCCATCCTCCTGCTCCAGGGCTGTCCCCAGGGCTGCAGCAGGGTCCCAGCATCTCTCAGCAGGTATCCCTGCTCTCACCCGTGGGGACCCATTAGCATTTCTATCTCGCTCCTTCTGTCTCCTCCTCTTGCTTCTGCTCCTTGCCTGGCTGAGATGGCAGCGTGGGGCTGTTTCTGGGTGAGCCAGGCTGTCACCTCCACCTGCCACTGTCCCCATGCCTCCCATGTGGTTCTTTCTGACTATTTTCAGGACTAATGCAAAGCTCTCGCTTGATAGCCCTGAGGTCTAAAGACCTTTTGTCAACAGAGCAGATATAAGACAAGCTGCTGCCAGATTCCTCAGAGCAAAATGATCTTGATAAATTGAAGAAATGGCCTGAAATCAATACACTGAAATTCAATAAAGTCAAGTGCAAAGTGTTGCACTTAGGAAAGCGATACTGAAATCGCAGATACAGGATGAGGAAGGACTGGTAAGCCAGCAGGAGAGTGGCTCAAGCAGTGGAGTAGCCCTCAAACTGAGCATCAGACAATAACCTGGTGCTTGAGAAAGGGAGAGCAAAGGCTCATGCTGCCCACAGATGTAGTAATAGCTTTGGATAGAAGGCAGAGAGGTAATTTATTTGGCTCTATTTAGTGCTAGTGATGCATCAGCTGGAGATACATATCTCCAGGCTTTGGCATCATAACTCTAAGAAAGATTCAGACAAATTGAGTGAGTTCACAGAGTTTTGAAAACATGCCCCAGGGAAGATGGACTGAGGGAGCTGGTTTGTGCTCCAGGACTGAGACAACTGGAGGTAGGATGTGTAACATTCATCAGTGCAGAAAAAAGCAGTTATAAAAATGATGCTGATCAATTGGTCAAGGCTTGGACAAGCTGTAATAGGCTTAAACTGCAGCCAAGAGGTCTTGGGTTAGATGCTCAGGAAAAACTTCCTAAGGACAAGGTTGTCTGAGAGCCTGTACTGGCTGTAAAGGGGGTGTTGTGGGAGCCCTGTACCCAGGAGAGCTTCTACAACCAACTGAGGAAGCATCTGCATGGAGGTCACCTCCACAGCAGGGATGAAGGAAGTTTCACCCCAAGCAGGATCAGCCATGTCCTTGGGATTACCAGGTTGAGACAACTTGCTTTCTCTTGTCTCATATCCTTTTAGCAGCCATACCAGGGGCACCTAGATATATATACATATATACATATATATATATATGTATTTTATATATATATATATATATACACATACATATATGCATATATATATATGTATTTTATATATATATATATATATATATATATATATATATATATATAACATTTGTCCACTTCTCTTGTTGCCTTACACCACAAACTGGAAGAGCCAATAAAAGAAACCAGAGATTGAGATAGTCAAGCCACATTGCCACTAAGGATGCTTCGCTGTCTGGACCAGCCCCACTGATTTGGTGTTTGGTAATTTGGTGGCTTGCTGCCACCCTCCTCCAGATCAATCCCTCTCAGTTGCATTTTCTGAACATAGCTAATGTTTCCTGTGTAATTACATTGAATTTTTTAATGTGCTCTGAGAGACGAGGGGAATTCTTAGCCCGAACATGTGAGGGAGGAGGGGGCGTGACGCTGACGCTGTGCTGAAGGGGAGAGCAGCGGGGGCTGCTCCGAGGATGTGCAAGGGGGAATCTGCTCAAAAAGCCCGTGTTACACGGGGGTGTTGCCAAGCTGCAGTGACAAGGGGCAAGGGCACGGAAATGTTTGCACTGCTGCTCCTTTATTCCCTGCCCAAACTGCTCAGCCAGCCCCTGCTTTCTACCTGCTGGCCCTGGTTGTCTGCAGCCCTGGTAGCCCTGTTGCCATTACCGAGCTCAGCAGGGAACAGGGTTTTATTTATTTACCAAGTCACAGTGGGAAGAGGAATTTCAGGGCAGCCTGAGCTTCCCAGAGCTGTGAGTAGTGGATAAAACCTCCTCCAGCTTTGTACAGGGAGGCTCCTGCAAGGAAGAAACCTCAGCCTGTGCACAGCCAGAGCTGTGTCCCTGCTGCTCCTTGCTCACTTGTGCTACCAAGCAGCTTTGTCATGAGCATGTAGAAATGTGAGAGGCACCTGTAAGCTTCCCAGGCTGCTCTGTGCTTCCTGAACAGCCCGACTGTTACAGCCAGCACCTGCACAGCAAGCCCTAGGAGATGCTGCAAGCAGGCAGCTTTCGGTAGGGAGCACTCAAGGCTGTCAAAACCAAGAGGATTTGGGTGGCAACACCAGCAGTGAGCTTCAGGATCCTTTTACTCCTGATAAAAACTATCTGGGTGGTGCTGGGCCTCCAGACCTAATGATGAAGGAGAAGGATTCCAGGCTTTCAGCCATCTGGGAGTGTTTGTTGCCTTCTGGGTTCACTGTCCACAGCTGGCAAGGCCAGGGCTGCGGCAGCTCCTCGTGCCTCGTGCCACAGCACAGGTGGTGGCATTTCCCAGCCACATCTGGGATGCTGCAAATGTGCACATGTTTGTCAGAGCAGCGATGAGCAGGGCAGGTGCCATGGTGGCTGTGTAAGTGGCAGAGGGGCAGTTTGTATTCCCTTGGGCTCAGCAAATCCCGGAGCAGTAAGGCCCTGCTGTGGCACACGCTGCTGTAAGGTGCTGCTGTAAGAGGAGGACAAGCCTTGCCCGTGCCCCCGTCAGGGAGCAGGCAGCTCCTGGGCTGGAGCTGGGGGCAGCCACAAGGTGGATGCCCAGCAAGAACTGGGGTGCAAACGCTGCCCAAAATGCTGATGGAAAGGCCAAATCCCCTCTGCCACCTCCTCTTACCGTAACACCAGAGCTGGGTTGGCAGCCCAGGTCTCCATCTGAGTGTCAGCAGCATTTGTTCAGGTGAACCATTGCAAACTCATCACCTGCTCATCCCAAGCTTTCCCCTTTTAAAAGGGATGTCTTTCACCTTTTTTCCTCGGAATCTTGTTTTCCATCACATGTTAATTACGTGGTCTCCAAGGATCGTTCTTGCCTGAGCAGTTCAGAGGAGGCCACACAGCACTGACTCAGCATTGCCCAGATGAGAACGCTGTGACAATCGCTGCTGAAAATCAGCCTTGTCGCGCACAGGTGTTATGAAGCAGCCACAGATGTTATACAATTTTTTCAATTAAAGCCCCATAAATTAAAAAAAATAATGAGGCAGGCACTGTGCTCAGCACAGACAAATGAACAAGCTGTCAGTGGCATTGTGCTGGGCACACTCGCCACTCTGGGCAAAGAATGCTCAGCTGGTCACAAGTGCAGTGGCCAAACACCTGTGGGGACTTTGTGTTACACAAGTGGTGTGAGGAACATTTGATTTCTCCACTGGCAAAGGCTGCTGGGCCCCACTGCTCCCCCCTCTTCCTGGCTGGAGTTGTGGAGAGGTAGGACCAGTCCTGGAGCTGCAGCCTTTGGTGACCACTCCTAGCATTGAGGGGATATTGCAGGAATTGGGAATTAGCCCTTTAAGTAGGCTGAGAGCCCATTGGTACAACGAAAGTTTTGTCTTCAGGGTTTGAGAGCCGTGGTGAATGGAGGTGGCTCTCCCTTTTGTGTTGTGTGCGTGCCCTAAATGCAATTATTTGGCTCCTACCATGTCTGATATTATTATTGTTCTTGCTATCTTTGGTACTTTTATGGCCCCATCACCATAGTAACTGAGCATCTCAAAACCCTGTGAGGAGGGAATAATATTATTCCCCTTGTAGAGTTGAGGGAAGAGAACAGCAAGGCTCAGAGCTGCAGACACAGGAGGACTTGAGTGCATCCATGGCCAGGGACTGGGGTGTCATACTCCTGCTATTTCCAGTTTTAAGCAGTCACACTAACTTTCCCATGTCAGCCACGGGCCACATTTCCATCCCACTTCTCTTCCTCCTTCCTTGAGTTAGTCCAACACCAGCCTCCCACCTGGAGCTGCTCCCTCCTGCTGCCCCTTCGCCCTGTGCACCAGCAGCTGATGGGCACTGCCCAAGGCAAGGGAAGTGTTGGTTTGCTCTGCTGAAGTATTTTCCTTGGCACAGACTATTTGAATGTGTCTCAGGCTAACCCCCTGTTCAAACACATCTTTAAATATTGAATGAAAAACAGAGTAACGTCAGAGCCAGGCATGTCAGATTTTCTTCATCCCTGACCTATTCCAGACTAATTTCCACCCTGGGGGTTTAGCTGTTTTTCTTGAGAGACAGCGGATAGAGAGTCAGAAAGAGGGATTTGAAACCAAGTCCTCAGCAGCACAAATGGAAGATTCCACATGTAAGGGTAGGCCAATGTGACGGCCAAAAGATTGACCTGGATTTCCACCTAGCTGCCTCTGGCTGTTCTCCCCTTCCCTGGGCACCTTCTCTGAGTGTGATGAGACTGCTCCCTCCCTGGCTTCCTCTGCCAGTGTGATGGCTTGTGGTGCTGCCATCACACTCCCCAACACGTTTTCTCTTTACTGCCTTCCCTGCCTCAGGTTGTTCTGGAATAAAACAATCTTCAATTATTTCTCTCCTTTCCCCGCCCCCCCCCCCCCCCTTTTGTGCAATATATCATTTTTTAATTAAAAAAATGCCTTGTGGAAGTGAAACGGGCTATTAAATGTTTTGGTCCATAATTAACATCAAACCCTTGACTTAAAATCTTTATGGGTTGAGTGATCTTCATTAGCTGTCACATGGATAACACCACACAACTCTTGGTGGCCCAGGGGCTTTAAATCACCCATATTCCCTGCAAAGGGGAAGAAACTCCAGAAAATCTTCACCAGGGACTCTGCTCCTCTCCCAGCACTGTGAGCCAGCCTGGAGCAAGCAACCCACCCTGCACCCTGCAGTTCCCCCTGGCGAAGGACATCAAAGCAGAGTCCCACCCCTTTGCCCAGGGGAAGGCAGGATGTGATCCTGGAGGGAAGTTATCTCCCGGCTCCAATCGCTGCCTGGCAAACACAGCAGCAGAGAACAGCGCGCTCGCTTCCCCGGGAGTGCCACGGTGGTGACGATCCCCGTCGCGGTGACAGGCGGCTCAGGGGGGGCATGAGTTACTGGGGACCTGCATCACGTTTCTCACTCTCCTTCCCAGCCCCCAGGGGAAGGGTGTCAGCTGGCAGGCTGCCTTGCAGCTTCATGCTCGTGTTGCGGGTTGGAGACCAACGCTGTCACCGAGGAGGGGACAGTGGGGTCCTGTGTGTTGTCCCTGCAGCACAAGCTCAGCAGGCACCACATTTCAGCGTGTGCTGGAGGTGTCTCCAAATCGCTGCCCAGGGCAGGCTGCTTCCCAGCTCCAGCCCAGGTGTGGGGCACGCAGCTTCAGCAGACCATCGGTCATCCTTACTGATACATGTCCCAGGCACACGCTCGCTGCCTTCTCCAGAGGACTTGGGGGTTGAGGAGTTTTGAATGCCCTGATGATTCTCAGCATTTGCTGTAATAAATTAATAGCATTTTATAGCCTGGATCACCATCCAGCATTGGCTCTCAGCAGAAGTGACGCATCTGTTGGGGCTGCTGGCAAATATCAGGCATGTTTCTGTCCACACTCTAAAGGTGGAAATACCATTGGAGTTGAAGAAATGGTCTTTGATCCTGCCGGATTTTATGGATGGCCAGCTCTTGTTTGAGATGATGAATGCAGCTGCCACCTTGCCAATTTATGGTATTATTCTTTCTGGGCATCTCCACTGGCACATTCGTTATGGCTATCGGACACCAAGTGACAGCTTCCATATTCTTGGCTTTCTGAATGAAGCTGGAGTTAGGAGATACTGGTGTTCTCATTAGGTCTCTGCTGTGTGCTTAGCTATTAGCCTGCTCTTGCTAAGCAGCTCTGGACTGTCTTTCAGGCTTTGCTTGTACATGGAATGAGCTGTCAACTCAAAAACTCTTGGCCATATTTCATAGCCTGGCTGTCACTCAGGCACCTCATCACAGTGACGACATCAGAAGCAGGCACTCTCCAAGTATGAGAAGATGGTCAACTCAACTTTCAGCACTTTTATGTTTTTCTTGAGCCTAAAATGAATTTTTCCATGAAGGACCTGTTACAAGATCCAAATGCGGTCCCCGGTGCTACACTGGCATGGCAGCTTGGCCATCCTCCATAATCCATCTTCTTCCAGCTCCAGCTCTTGAGTGAGGAGGAGAACCTGAGAAAAAGGCCAGGCTGTGGCCTGCTTGGGATCTTTTCATCTCCCAAAAAAGACCTGCTTGGGACAGCACTGCCCCATGAACATGAACAAGCAAGGGGTGCTGCCATCGTGTCCAGAAGTCAGACTGTGCCACAGACACAACTAAGGATTCACAATGTGGGAAAAGGAAGGCAGAAGCAGGCTTGGCTCCATGGGCTGTGTTAAAATGACTCCAAGTGCCAGCCTGCTCCCGTTATAGTGTGGAAAAGAACTGGCACCATGTTCCCCATGGCAGGGCTTGCCTGTACCAGAGCATCCTGGGGGAAACTGGAGAGATATTTTAATAATCTAAGTATTAGTTGCATCCCCAGTCCCCTCCTTGAGACTGATGCTGGGCAGTGAGGCTGAAAATTAATTGCTTACAAGGTTGTAATTTTTTTCCTTATTTCTTCCTTTTTCTTCTTTTTATTTGATTCTCATCTCAACTGTATTAAACTTTAAATCAACAGAATATGGGATATACAGCAGGGATTCTGCCAGCTGTCTTCTGTTCTCCTCCACTTCAGTCCCAGCCCTGTGGGTCAGCAACAACATTTGCTGCACACAGCCAAGAGCCTGTGGAGAAAACAAAGCTGGGAAGAGTCCATTTTCTGCTGCTTTGTTTCCAATCCTGCCCAGGAATGGAATAAACTCAAACAGGCACTGTTTCAATCAAGTTAGCTTCTGCTGAGTCAGCTCCATTTAAAACTTGGCCTTTCCAAAAACCCGCAACTCTCAGAAACCCCGGCCAAGATTCTATGGGTAAATATAAAATGAATTAGAAGGCAGGTTTTTAAAATAAAGGATTGCTCTTGGAACCCAGGGATAATAATAATTCCTCAGGAGGGCACAGAATCTCTTAATCTGAAGCCCAAAGTACACGCTCAGCAGCACAGTGGAGGTGCTACTGAGTGGAAGTGGATGGAGCTGCTCTTGCACACTTTGGTGGATCCCCCATCCTGGCCACTGGCACAGCAGCTGCTGCCCGGTGTGGGCACAACTGGGTTGGAAGGGGCCCTGTTTTTGTTTTCTTTTTGCCTCTCTTGTAGCAACAATCCTCTGAGCTGGCTGAAAAACATCTCCAGGCAAGTCTGCACTCAGAACTGGTGATTCAACCCCACCCGATTGCCTGGAGGGGAGAGATTGGTTTCATTGTTGTTTTCAGCAAGGACATTATCAAACAGGTTTCATTTGGATGGTGTCATTTCATCTTGACTGTGTGGTGTGGCTGGGATGCTCCATTTCGTTTGTGTTACAATCGAGTGACTGAAAGAGATGAGAGGAAAAGGAAAATCAATTTTGAAGCATTTCTTTACTGCAAGAAAAATAACCCAAAACGTTGACTTGTGCCCCCAGTCTGCTACCAGATCAAGTTCTGCTATCTTGAATCTTCTCACAAGTCAAAATGTCTGGGATTTGCCCAGCCAGCTGAAGCGACTGCTGCAGGATGATCTCACTTTGGACAATCCAGGAGCTCCAGACACCGTGTTGAAGGCACACAGAGGCATGGAGAGGGTGCAGCCCTGTCCCAGGATGTTTGCTAATGTGTCCCCAAGCAGCATTTGTGTGCGTAGTGACAGAGCCCCTCCACCTCCCAGGTAACCACTGCCTTGCTCCATGAGCCTTTTTTGTCCCTAAGTCTAACCTGATTTCTCTTGCTGTAATTTAAGCTGATTATTTCTTGTCCTGTCCACCATGGACATAAAGAACAGATTATTCTCTTCCCCTTAGCAGCAGCCTTTTAAGCACTTGAAAACTGTTATCACATCTCTTCTTCCATCATCTCTTTTAGGCTAAATAACCCAGTTCTTTCAATCTTTCTTTGTAGGTCATGTCTCATAGACCTCTGATCATCCTGTTTGCTCTGTGCTGCCTACAGCAGCGCCACCTCCTTTCTGATATGAGCTGCCAATACCAGAATCTACTCCAGTGTAGACCTCACCAGCCCTGAACAGATAAGAAAGATGATTTTATGAGACTCCTAGGCCACGCTGCAGCTCATATATCCCAGGGCTCTGTCTCCCTCTTGGTGCGACACGGATACTTCATGTTCAGCTTCTGACCCGCTATAATTCATAGACCTTTTTCTGGGGAACTATTGCTTGTGGGCTTGGTGTTTCCCATGAGGTTTTGAGGTGAATAGCAAAAGGCAGGAATGAAGCATCTTAAACTGAACATTGTGTTCTCTTGTGTTTGTCAGTCTCTTCCAGGTCCTGGTTTTGTTGTGTTCATGCATTCAAAGCACATTTTTGGTCACACTTTTGACTAGGCTGTGTGATACCTGGGTTAGATGTTATTCTGTCCATGCTGAAGGAGCTTTATGGATGATCCTTTCAGTTGCTGACTCCCATTGCTTCATAGTTTCTAGTGTTTTATCTCTTTTGTGCACGTCCTTTTACTGCCTAAGACATGTTTGTGTTTAGCACTGGTTAATCAGCATTTTATGCAAAAAATATGAGATTTTCAATTTTCTGCAGCCAACAGAGCATTGAAAAGCCTATCTCCATCCCTCAGGAGCTGTTTTTAGAGGGAGCTGAGCCTTTTTCCACGACTTGACTTTTTCCCTTAGAAACTGGAGGTTTCTGTTCAGGACTCCGTAGTGGAAAGCTGAAGGCAGGTCCCTGGGGCTCAAACCTAAAGGGACTCAGTGCAAGGACTCCAGACGATCCCAGGGGAAGCACTTGCACCACCCAGCCATGGAGTCAGTCTCCAATGAATATTTAAATCGTTTATGCAATGTGGAAAAGCCCATGCCCCAGAGATGGGGCAGCACTGATGCCGCTGCTCAGTGAGGCAAGGAGCGAAGGAGAGGAAGGAACCCCCCGTGCTGCAGGTGAGCCTCTGAGCCTGGGCCAGAGCCAGCCTCTCAGCAGACCTGCCTGATGGCCTGTCCTCCTCCCCGGGGGCTGTCCCAGCACCAGCTTTGTGCTCCTGCAGGCAGCAGGGCTGGAAATCCCAGTCATGCGCGAGGTCTCGAGGGGCGGGAGATGCAGGTCACCGCTGGGACAGGCGCTCCAGGCAGGGGAGCGCGTGCCAAGGTACTTGGGTTGTGATAGTAATTAATGTGGACATTGCTGGTAATGGCAGAGCTGGTGCTTCAAGTAAGTGCACAGAGGCAGGAAATGAACCCCATCAATTTTTAAGGTGTCAGCTGTTTCACGGGGCAGCTGCAGAGACAGGAAAGACCGGACCTTGTTTGTTAGGCAGGTCCTGCCCACAGCTGGCAGCTGGATGCAAACACACTCCTCCCGTGCCGTGGGGTGGATCTGCCTCGCTGCCTGCAGGGAGAGGGCCCTGGGAAGCTGGAAATGGTCCCAGTTCAGTGAGTGTGTTAGCAAGACTGTGGGTGACAGTGGGATATTCAAGCATTCATCCAAAGGGTGTGATTGCAGGGTGATGGTTTAGATGAGGGTCTCTGTGTTGCTGTCTGCAGCCATTCAGTCCGTGCTTCCGATGGGTCCCAATTCAGCAAAGCACATTTCACTGCAGGTGAGGGCATTTCCACACCAAACCCTTCTCCTGCAGTGGAAGAATCCCTTTTTGTCTAGGACCTGGGTGGTATTTCTAACATTTGGGAAACCACCCTGTTCCCACTGAAAACCAGGTGTCTCTTGTCCCCAGTTCCCGCAGAATCAGGACAGAGATTGTCGCAGAGTGGGTGTTTTTATGGACTGGCTTGTCTCTCCCTTCACAGTTCTAATTAAGTTGTATATTTTGGAAGTAAAAATGTCCTTTTTGATTATATCGGTCAGGAAAGCTCTCCAGCATCTCCAAGTAAAGAGCAGGGAAGAGGCAAGTGATCAAAGGCAAGCTGTAATGAGCTATCAGAGGCAAGCCCAAGGTCAGTGGGGGCAAAAGGGCCATTGTCACGCTGGCTTGTGATGCTCAGCTGGTTCCCGGCTCCTGCACACTCCTGTCTCCATCACTGTAGCTGAGGATTTGGGTCTGCACTCCCGAAACACACTCTGGTGGGGAGAGACAATCCCTGCCACGTGGGCAGCATGCTTTAAATACACACCGTGGAGAGGAGGGATGCTCACCTCACTTCAGGGAGGGGACAGACACATGCCAAGACCAACGCCCTTCTCCCCACAGGGGTAAGAGCATCGGGTTGCTCTGGAAGAGCTGGAAGTGCTGCAGGAGTCGTCTGCTGGGAGAGGCACTGTCTTGGCAGCAGGCAGAGATCTGGGGCACTGATGAGAGGAAATCTAGGGCATCAAAGAGCAGAGATCGGGATAATCAAGGAGAAGAGATCTAGGGCATGGAGGAGCAGAGATGTAGGTAATCAAGGAGCAGAGATCTAGGGCATCAAAGAACAGAGATGTGGATAATCAAGGAGCAGCGATCTAGGGCATGGAGGAGAAGAGGCCTAGGTAACCAAGGAGTAACGATCTAAGGCATCAAGTGGGGTTGCTGTAGGACATCAAGGAGATAGGATCTGAGGCACTGAGGAGGGTCGTGCAGGAAGGTGGAGACAGGACTAATGTCCAGCCCTGACCAGCATTTCATAGTCCAGGGTGGAGGGGAACTAACTTCTACAAGAAACACTGTGCAGCACAGTAAGCTCCCACGGTTGTTCAGGACAGCTGAGCCTCGACTGGCAGCCCCAGGCTCCTCCAGGGAGGAACCATGGAGTTGCTTCAGCCAGCAGGAGGGAACCTGCCTCCCCATCAGCAGGCAGCAGCAAACACCATCTGTCTGAAAAATAGAGCCGCGTTAACAGTTATTGATCTATAACTTTTAACCAATTTCTTTTTTACAATATTGGATTGCGTGCTAATATTAGCTTTTTATGGTTGACACTAGGCAAACTCCACTCCATCAGCGAAAAACAGCTCCTGTGGGCCAATCTGCACCTCCCATTGAGCTGAATGATAGAGGACTGGAACAATATTTTTTGACAGATCAGTTCCTGTTCAGGGTAGCAGTGGCCATTATGCAAATCGAGCTATAAGAAGTTTAAAAGTCTGGAACCATTATATTTCTTTATTTCATTAACATCAATGCAAGCAGGCAAGTTAATACAACAGAGTGATCCCATTCCGGGCTTTGCACAAAATGGTCCCCCTGTCGTTTAACAGGACTGGTGATTTCTCCTACAGGTGCTCCCAGCAGCTGTACTGGGGCACTGAGGCATTTTTTGCATCATGCAGCTGGGAGAAGGGTGGGTGACAAATGTCTTTGAGCAGATTAGTGCACAGGAATCCTCTGCCTGAGCTGGCAGATGGCTGGGAGGGCCCTGCTCCTGGGAGCAGGCAGACATCCAGGAGGATGGGGGACAAGTAGGGGGTCCAGTACAAGGCCCTGATTTCCCACTGGTCCTTGGGGATCTGCTCCCCCACCTCAGAGGACCTGCACAAAATCTCTTACATGGTTCCCCCACCCCTAATTCTCTGCACGGGCCAGGAGAAGCTGCTTGGGCAGAAGTGCCCTGGAGTCACAAAGTGCACAGAGGCATAAGCACGTAGGATTCAGGTTTGCAGGGCAAGGCAGCACAAGAGCACGGTGTTGAGCCCATTTCCTCCAGCTCTGGTGCTGGACACATTTTCCCAGCACAACAGCAATATGAGGAGCTAAGCACTGATATAATGCAGGCATCATGCTGTAAAGAGCAGAGATTTGTGCTCCAGCACATGCCCTGACACCCAGGTGGTGGCCACCCTCCTCCTCCTCCATCACATCAGCATCATATCAGCACCACCACAAACACAGGCCTTCACAGCCACCTCTGTCCTCCCATGTACCCCTCACCCACCAAGGCACAGGGCATTCACTAAAACAGCTTTGCAGAAGGACACACATCCCACTCTGTGGCTCCCTTCAGCTGAGGGTATCAGCACCTCTTTACAAATAGAAAATTAATACACAGTGCTATGACACCAGCAAGGAAATAATGGGGTCCTGGGGCTCAGCCTTTGCATCAGTGTCTTAAGGAAGGGAGTAAATGATGCCTGGTCACCCAAAAAAGCCAGCAACCCTGTGAGAAGCTGATTCTTTCCCACAGCCTCTTCCCATCCACTCCACCACAAGAGACACAGCCATGTGCACGCTCACACTCACCTATTTGCATCAATCTGGAAAATAAAGACCACGGCATGCCACACTAATGGATCCCAGCACTACAATAGCTCCATTATAAATGGCAATGTCTTGGAGAATTACTGCTAAAGACTCTACCTTTTAGTGTTGAAACTTTTAATTGATTTTAAAATACACAATCAATCACAGTTAATCAAGGAATCATGAAGAAGCTATAGTACACAAATACACAAAGACAGCATATAAACTACAATTAATGACCACTTAAACAATGGTGGGAACGAAAATAGGCTTATTTATTACTGTTTATGGACAGTAATGGATAAAGTAATGGAACAGTAGCACAGTGGTGTGTTAGAAGCCAAAGGTGGTGATATTTAACATCAAGTGGCCATAAGTGACTTTTCAGTGAATGGGTCAATGGCACAATTTAGAGCAATTTTTTCCAAGGAAGGAGATGCTTTGCCCCCTCCTCTAAACACTACCATGGCCCTGCAGCCACTGGTGGTGGTGATCCATCCTGAAGGAAGGATGTAGAAAGTAATTCCTGGGTTCTCACCACAAACCCTGCCTCTGTCCTAGGGCCAGTCAAATCTCTCGGGTACAGCTTTGCTCCATGGCAGGGGGACCTGTAGCCCCCCCAACAAAACCAGCTCTGGCCTGCCTTTAGCCAAATGCCCATCTGTAACCTGCCAGGGAGCTGTCTAGCACAGCTCTGGCCTCAGCATTAGGGGGAGTAGTTAAAAACCCAGCCGGGTGCCCTGTCCCATCCTTGGAGAGCCAGTTCTTTGTGTCTCAGGGTGACAAGCAGCCTGATGGGCCAGGGAAGGGCAAGCAAAGCAAGGGCTGGGGTTATTTAAGCCTGAGCCAAGGACAGTGAGCTTGGGCAGGGCAAAGGAGGTAAATTCCATGGAGGCATCTTGAGCCCCCTGAGGTCTGCCCTTGTCCACAGCTCAAGGTGGTCTGTCCAGGATTTAGTACAAAAGACTATTTTGTCTAAGCTGGCTTTATTCACACCCACGTAGCAAGAGCCTTGCTAGCCCAGAGCCAGGCACTGCCGAGGCACACACTGACACAATCCCACCTGGGCTGCCTGCAGACCCAGTCTGCACTTTGCTGTGCTGCATCAAGACCTTCCTGTGCCTCCAAGCAATGCCTGCTGTCCCCAGGGGCAGTCAGAGGCACAGGGCTGTGCCATGCAGACAGGGAGCAGTGGCAGAGCCCCATAATACAGCCCTCACCTTCCTGCTGTGCAGTTTGCAGCTTTGCAGCCAGAGCTATTTAGTTCTCTAAATTAATAAGCAGCACCCAGATCCCCACTCCTCCCTGCCTGGCACGTGGTGCAAGGGATAGACAGTGATGAAACAACTCCTGGTAAGGAGAAGGGGAGAGTCCAGAGGAAAGTTTGTCCTGTTGCACCATTCCCTTGAAGGCCAGTGCCACCTAACTCCAAAGACACCACCAGCACAATCCACGTGCTGGTGTCCCTGTGGAAAGGTGGGGACTGTGTGAGTCCTTCTTTCCATCCTGGGGAAGGAGCACGTTTGAGGGATATGCTTGTGGGGATATGCTTGTGCTCAGACCTTTCTGTAGTGAGGTGGAGGCCTCATGCTTGACTGAGGGCTGCTTTTAGCACTGGACTTAAACTGCTATTAGTCACCTCAAATCTCTGAAAAGGAGCTGACACCAGGTCAGCCCCCATAACCTCATCTTCCCTGGGGCTGTGGTGGGGGCTGAGGATGCTGCAGCCCCTCTCTTCCAGCCCTGCCTGCCAGCAGCCTCCCTTCCCACAGTGCTTGTGCTCACTCGCATGGATCAATGTCTTCCTCTCCTCCACTGTCTCTTTTATTGCCTTGCAAGTTGGCCCCAGGATGTTTTATCACACCACAGTACATAATACAAATGAAAAACAAAGGGGAAAAGTTTGAATCATTTTTTTAATATATTCATCCCTGTGCTGGGGAACAATGATCCATCTGATTAAATCCGCATGCTAGAGTTTATTAAACCAGGTTGGCCTCTCGCCTTCTCTCTCCTTTAGGCAGGGACAGGCTCATTAAAATGAACATGCTCTGCTCCCTCCCCAGTGCAATCCCGCTTCACACAGTCCCTGTGCTGCTGCTATCTCGGAGACATCGCCAGGAGCTGATGAATAGGGCTCTGCAGCTCAGTTTTCCCTGGCAGCAGCACAGCAGCCGAGCCATGGCGTGGCTTTTTGGCAAAGGGCAGGAGATGCCTTCAGCCTCAGGCTGCTGGGAACATGCACCCAAGAAAAGGCCCTTGAAAATTGGAGGGAGGTGTGAGGCCAGGGACTGACCACCTCACTCTAGCCCTGCTCCAGCACCTGATAGGTCATTTAGCTCCTCCTGGGCTCTGTTTCCCATCTCTGAAATGGGTTTCATGGGCACTGCTTCCCCTTTCGGATAATTAATGGCTACAAAGCACTTTGGATCCTGCACTAAGAATAAATCCATCAACAATGACAAGGTGACAAGTGGGCACCTAAGACACTCTCTCCCTGGGACCGTGTCCCTGTGCAGGCTCCTAAGTCTGCCAGCAGCTGCTTTCCCTGCAGCTCCAGCTCTCCTTGGGCTCCCTCAGGAGGGTTCCCAGCCCACCTCACCAGGAGGCATTTCCAGCAGGCTGCTATTTGCTGCAGCTCCTCTTCTTCCTCGGGAGCCCTTCTGAGGCGACCTGAGTCTGCTCCACCCTGGCAATAACAGTGGCTTAGGCCCTGTAATCCCTCCTTTACTTGACTTTGGGTTATTTTGAGCAGGAGATTAAAGGAGATTATCTGCATCACCTGAGATGCTGCACTTTCCATCTCTATCCCCTTTCCTCCATCCCCAGGGGCTCACCCAGGCCCAGGCAAATAAACCCCTCCCTCCTTCCCATATCCTCTGCCACACTCTTGTCTCAGGACAGCTCGGGACAGTCCACAGGGTGCTGCCATGTGGTGGTCCATTATCAGCCTTGCTTCCTAGATCCAGCTTCTCACCTGGCTAGCCATGTGTCCTGCCTCATGAGCCAAGTCCAGAGATGGCCCACAGGAGGGGAAGATAAAGGAGGGCACCCCAGCACACTGTAGCACTAATTGGGATTAGTTCTGCAGGCTTCTCGAGGAGGAGGTGGTAGCAGGGAGGATAAAGAAAGCTCTCCTTTGGGCACTAGGAGCTTGGCAGGGTGTGCTGGGTTCAACAGCAGGCACTTGTCGCCACAGCCAGAGGATGGTGGATTGTCTGTTTGGGACATCCCACACTATATTAAAAAAAAAAAATTCCAAATAACAGGAAAAGCACTGAATAATGTCTGTTTCTTGCCCAAAGAGGAATCCCCATCACCTGGCAGCATCCAGCCATGGGCAGGGAGCTCCTTTCCATGTTCTGGAGAACACGTGCTGCTCTCCAGCTCACTTCAGCTTGGACTTAGCAAAGCACTTGGTGCTGGTTTGAATCCCTCCCGAACCCTTGCTGAAATCAGCAGCTTTATTAAATGAAGGTCTAAAGAGGCAGAGCTACAAGCAGTGACCAGAAATGTTAATTTACCTTCCTTTATGACTGAGAGATGCTCAAACATCCCCATGGTGGGGGGGTACTAAGAAGCAATTGTTCCCTTGGGAAGCAAACTCTCACACGTGGTGTCTCACCAGCATGTATGACCTGTGCACACACTCACGGCAAGCTCACACCTTCACAGGCTGTTTTTCCTCATTTCAGACTCCACCAGCCTAGAATCCATCTGCCACCCTGGAAATTAATAGCAATCATTAAACAAAAAGAGCTGGCAAAAAGAAGCCTGAGGTGAAAAGCAGCTATTTCTGCCAGAAAAAAAATTAAAACTATTTAGACATACAGAAAGTCATTTATTACTGTGAAGTCCTCCCTCCACCTGGGGTTTAAATCTCATTACAGTTTGTCCAAAACAGATGTTACCCTTTTAGCAGTAGATTATTAACAATAAACTCCAATCCTCCAAAGAGGGTAGGTGTTTTGGGTTCACTTGCTTTTTCGGCTTGAGTAACCTCCGCAGGAAACGTTTATGAAAAGGACGGGCAATCCAAACACTGCCACAGCTCCCTGCTTCAGTTGTCTTGGGCTCCAAAGTTTCTTTCCACTTTCCAAATATTCTGGACAAGCAGGGAAACACAGAGACTCAGAGATGGACCACAGACCTTGCTGAGGAGCAGACAGGATGCTGAGGAAGGGCTTTGTGTGCTGCAAGCCCACGTTAACCTTCCAGCAGCTCCTACCACGGCTTTTCCACCCTCAGTTTGGCACTGACCATGCACCCAGACAAAACCAGGTTCTCTTGGAGTTCAGCATGTGCACAACCCATTTTTTTCCCAAGTTTCTCTGCATCTGGCCACACACTTTTGGGTAGAAGGCTGTTTGGTTGAGCTTTAGGCTTGCTGGCACCATAAAGGAGACCCAGTGGTCCCTCATACCTGTAGCTGAGTATCCTCTGTGGGCAAAGATGGGCTTTGCTTGTTCCCACCAGTGCATGGGCATACTCCAGTGGGAAATCAGCTAGCCTTGAGAGAAACACTCTCTGGCACCATATTTAACCAGCCAAGCCCACAGTGGAGTAACTTTGTTCTGTTTAGATTTAGCATAATAAAAGATACCTGCTCAGGAATCTAGGAGCCTTTTAATCATGCTGTAAACATAATCAAATGAGACATTAATATCAGCTCCAAACACATATGGCCATCTGGCTGCCCAGCCATCTCCCTGACCATCTCAGGTAGCAGGAAGCACATTCCCAGTGTTCTCCAGAGACACTGCTAAATTCTCACATTGCCTCTCAGCGTGCCTGGAAAGGCAGTGAGAACCAGCTATTTTGGGACTGTTGATGGTGAAGCCAGTACCAGCATCTCAGGGCTGCCTCAGAATACACTTTTTGCTATCAGTACAATTTTTCCTGCACCCCAAGGGAAGCATCAAGAGCTCTCCTGGGCCATGTATGTCTGTGAGTACTTACTGTTGGAAGAGAATCTTTCCCTCAGCACAGCACAGCACATCTCAGGCCTTCAGGCTTTACAGCTTATACCCAATCCCTTCATGGAGCCCTGAGGGGCCCAAGGGAGCCCCAGGAACGCAGTGTACTCACCTCTCTGCAGGTGCAGGGTATTCTTGGGATGAATCTGTTGCACATCCATTCACGTTGTGTCAAGGTATGATGGAATAACTGCAGGGGCTGCACTGGTGGGAAGAAAAAACTGTAATTCATGGCTGAAATTAAGCCATTAAAGAGCAGCTGAAGTGAATAAACACACACAACGATCTCGTGGACTCTAGAGGGTACAGTCACTGCTGTCTCACATCCCTGTGCCTCCTCATGTGCTAATCTGCACCAGCCCTTCATCCTCTCCCTTCTATCCCAGACCCAGTTGGAGCACAGACCTGCAACATCCAGGCCACCACCAGCAGGCTGAGACCAGTAACCCAACCCCCAAATATCCAAATAAATGGATATTTGTTTGTAGCCTGGGTATCTGACCCACGAGAAGCGTCCTACTAAAAAAAAATTGTGGGTGCGAATTTCCACTGCTGGAACAACAGACCCACAGCCTGGGAAAGTGTTTTTTCTTTAGAAACACAGCATCTGTTTGCGTTAAGAGGGTTGGAAATGTTGATGAGGACCTGAGCTGACCTAGGGAAGGGTCTCCTCCAAGAGTGGGCAAACCTGAGCTGCTCCAGCAGAGCCACCTGCAGGAGCAGGGCCGGGATGGGTGAGCTGTACGTGGAAGGTGGCCACACTTGGTTTCCTCTGCAATGCTGTTATCCTGAATAAACATTAGATTGGTTTTGGAGGGCTGCCCAGATGATCATTAACCTTCTCCTGGCCCATGACAAGAAGCCAGCCTGCAGCACTGAGCTAAAATTAGGCTTGTAGGGCACTGGGGCTTGCCAGATATAGCAATATCTGGGCAGAAACCCCCTTCAGAAAGTGGACAGCCAGAGCGTCCAGCCTTAAGCTGGGCTCCTCAGCTCCAGAGGACAAGAGCTACATCATTAAAATCACAAGGTAACTTTGATTGGAAGAGACATCTGAAAGTCTCCAACCAGAAAAGCAGGACCAGCTTCCAAGGTGAGCAAGTCAGTGAGAGGTTAGCAGAGGTATTTGCTTACAGCACAGACATAAGAATTCCTGTGTGCAGGACACGTGCTGATGGAAAGGTGAATTCTGTTCTGCCTACTCAGAGAGCACAGATCATTGCCATGAAGTCCTTCATGAGCTGTGTATTTTCTTGTCCATCTCTCAGCACTCAGCATTACAGCCCAGCTAGAAACTGATGTTGCACTGGCCAAAGACCCCTTCACAGGGGAAGGGCAGGGCAGAGGGGCAAGTGTTCTTCTGCAAATACAACCATTAAAAAGTCAGAGCAGACAAGACACTTGCACCTCCAAAAATAACTTCTAGCAAACTCACCATTTCACAGATCCATCACCAGAGTTTCCCCTGTGTAAAAGTGGGTTTTCCCATCTGGGAGGCAGAGGGTTTTACAGGCCTCCTGCAAAAATAAATTAATGAATGAAAGCAGCAAAACCCTTTCCCAAATAGCAGCAAAGATCTGAGCGAGGATGATGGTGCAGCAGAGACAAGGCTCAGCTCAGATTGTCAGTGCTGAGGAACACCAGCAGCTCCACTTCCCAGCACGGGGCTGGCTCCCTCCATTGCATCGGTGCTGGAAAAACATCCTTTGAACTTCAGCACTATTTGCAGGGGAAAACAGGACACCAGACCTCTGCTTTCCCTCAGCCTACCATCAGCTTAACCATCCCATAATGAAGCTGTGATTCAGACTGATTATTTCTAAGGAAAAATCCCATCAAGCAAGTATTAGAGAGGCTTTCTCCCATGGAAACACACCTTTCTTGTTGCTAGGGTCGTACCTGATCAGAGCTCTTACTTCTCTACATCCCCTAAAACCTTTTTCCTCTTCACCTTCGTCTAACTCTGCCCCTCTCATCACACTGCTCAGCTCCTTGAGGGCTCAGCTGCACTGTCAGGGGCTGGAACTGATGTTCCATTGCCACCCGTGCCGATGTTTTGGAAGGCTGGTTTCATGCACAGGTACCCCAGCTGGGCTTAAGAGGCTGCTCACCAAGAAGATCATTTATGCATTTACTTAAACTCAGCAGAGGCTTCTGCTCAGCGGGCCACAGCAGCATGAGATGGGGTTGTCATCTCAACAGACCCTGGAAACTAAGCAGCATGAGATGGATGTAAATGACTTCAGACTGCAGCTGAGTAACAGCAGAATAGTCTTATTTTCTGAAATCCCAAGAGTTTGTCTTGAAAATGCTGTCATTTTAAACCAGAATTTATCCTGCCACAGAAAAAAGGGTTCTTAAAAATGTTTATGCAAACAGGTCTGTTCTTGCTATTCCCAGGTTGCAGCTCTGGCCTCATCCTGGCTCTTGGAGGCATGGTGGCTTTGAACTAGGGCTCCCCTCAGACACTGCAGCACCCAAGTTTACTGATAAATTCAATGGGATTGACTACCAACTTCCAGTAAAGATCACAACTTTTTCAGTCAAGGTTAAAACAGGAATAAGCCAAGGAGAGATTGGCCCCAGCACCATACAGAGCCCATGAGTGTTGACACACTGGTAATATTACTGTCCCTGTGTAGAGACCAAGCGTGTCATTTCTCTTTGTTTCTCCCAGTGTCTCCCAGAAAAGTTCTCTCTTAGCCATCCCTCCCACCTGGATACTTGTCATACAGTCTGTGACCTCCCAGAGTCTCAGTAAAAGCTATCCTGGATGCAATGCTGGGCACTTCTCTCTCAGCCTCCCCTTCACCTCTCTGATTCATTCCTTCTTAATCTCTCCTCAAACCTCAGTGGAAAATGTATCTCTTCTCCCTTGCCTGTTTTTCTTAAATAATAAATAATAGCAGGAGAGAGAGTAGAATTGGCTGGAGAGCTCTATCATCTAACGCTGTGAGGCATTTGGGAATAAGGTTGGGATGCACAAAATGCTGCCTAAACCCTGTCAGTGAAGGATATTAGGACCAGGATGTCTGAGTATAAAATGAACTTGAATTTTACAGGCCTGAGCATCTTTATTATTCAGGGAGGTTGTGATTCTGACCAACATCACCCAGCAGGAGTCATGGAGCAAAGACCAGGAATATGAACGAGGAGAAAACCTGCCTGGAAGCCTCCTTTCCTTGCCTGACATGTACAGGATGGACATTAGCTATTTAGGGGTGATTTCATCATTGTTAAAGGTTTTATCTGCCAGGTTGGAGCTGCCTCCCCAGATTATCTTACACATAATGAAAAACCAAGGTTCACTTTAAAATCTGGTTCCTGTTAGCCAAATTTTCCCTCCCTACCTGTTTGCGTGGCCAAATACTCATGTTTGTAGTGTACCACTCCCATTTTCCTCTGGCTCTTTTTGTAGTGGGGATCATTTTTTGATAAAACAGCCCAAGTGGCTGTGAAAGAGGATCTAGGAGAAGCTGGAGATGGAGCAGCTAGGCAGAAGGAAGTTATGGAGATGCAGAAATGCCAAGGAGAGGAGCACTGCTGTGTGTATACACATGCACACACACGGTAATCTTGCATTCCCTCAGTAAATGTAAGCCACAGTTTGAAATAACTCATTCAGTAGAATAACAAAATTAGGAACTGAGTGCCAGCTCCCTTCCCAGCCCCCATGGTTGCTTTGTTTGCTTCCTTGCAGCTGCTGCTCTGCTTTAATTTTCCAAGATGCCATTAGCTGGGAAATGGAAGCAAAAACTTCCCAGCCAGCTTGCACTGGTTTTTGAAGCTCCAGCTTTGCCTTTTCCTTTCCATCTCCCTTGCTATGGGTTTTCAGCCAGGATGAGGATGCTGCTGCTCATCCAGTGCAGGCTGTAGCCTCATGGGCATCCCAAAATTCCAGCCATTACTCTTTGCTGCTGGCCTGTTGACAGGGACTAGGGCTGGAGAAGCAGAGATGGGTAGGAGGGGAGCATATCACCGTCAGGGCTGAGGATTAGCAGGGAGAAGCATGGATCTGGGCTCCAGCAGAGATACTGGATATCAGAGGCAATGTGCAGGGGGAGCAAGGAGTGAGGGAGTTGTCATTGCCCCTTTGCTGGCCTCTGTTAGCCACAAAAACCCAGCATCCTCTCAGCTGGTCAAACCATTCTGCCTCCTGGGAGCAGAAAGGGAGTTACAGCAGTGTCTGCAGGGCCCAGGTAACTGTGCAGGAATGGTATTTCCTGGGTGGCTGCCATGGCCTTGTCATGGATGTGGCCTGTTGTCACTGTCACCGTGGTGCCACACTTCAAGATATCTCTGACTGAGATTAAGTCCATCATTCCAAAGCATTGCTGTTGTTATTCCACACTGTCTTCATTCCTACCTTTTGCTTCTTTCTCCAACACCAAAAGAGGCCCCCAAATCACCACTTTGCTGGTTGTTTTTCATGTGAGAGTTTTGGTGGTTTCTTCCTGGGTTTTCTCAGCTCTATGGGGGTTCCGAGGACTGGGAAAAGCAATGTGCAATTGTGTTACCAGGAGAATAAACTCAGGGCAACTGGGCAGAGATAAAGCAGGCAGGCAGGAGAGTTAAACCACTAGGTCCTTGTGGGATGCTTGGCACTGGTGTTGCTCAGGCACACACCCACACCCAGCACGGGCTGGGATGGGGCTCTCAGAAGCCAACAGGATGAACAACTGTGCCTTTTGTGCAAAGCAACAAGACCCACTTCTCCACTCACCAGTCATGTCCCGGAAATCTAATAAAAAGGGAGATTAGCCCCTCTTTCCTCTCTCACATCTCCTTAATGCTGTCATTTTATTCACACTTTGTAAAGCAAATAAACCAGCAAATTGCTTGCTTTAATGAGCTGAAATTAAACTCGGGCTGCTGATAAAATGCCATTTCTCCTTTCTGTTGTTGGGAAGGACTTGGCTGATAGGCAATGTATGGGAAAGAAGAGAAAACATACAGTGGGAGCCTTACTGAACATGTTTGAGTCATTTACTGCTGCTCTTCTTCATCCCCAACTCCTCCGATTAGATGGGGGAGGCACGTGGGTGCTATAGGGGAAGGCTGTAGGGGATCAGCCTGGCAAGATCTGTGGGGAGTCTGTCTCTGCTCTTTGCTCACAGATGGTCCTACTCCACTAATGCCCTGTGACACAGGCTGTTGCCCACAGCCTCCTCAGGGAGGAGTGACAAGAACCTTCCTCTGCGAGGAAAAGGCTGGTTTTGCTCTGCAGAGCCTTCCCAAACACAGATTTGCCCAGAGAGGGTGGTTGGGTCACAGTGGGAGATAGAGGAGACAGAATAAGCACTTGCTGAAGAGAATGTGCCAAGGTGCATCCCTCCCTGCTGCCTGTCCTCAGTTTGGCAGGGCTTCCCTTGCCTGTGGGACATCCCTGGAATCCACAAGTCCATGGAGGAGGACAGGGAAGTGCTGGAGCCAAGTGCCACCCCGAAGGGACAACTGGGGCAAGCATCTGCTTCTGGCTCTGCAGGCCAGGAATACCCTCGTGCACACCCTTATGGGCAATATTCACCCCCACAGGATGCAGGAAGAGCTGGACACCAGGCTGCTCCCTGCAGCAGAGGAGAGTGGGCACACCTAGAGAGAAAGTGTCCACCTGCAAAGCAATGTATGTGCTGGGATTTTCACCCCAACAAGAGGAGCTCAGGGCGCTTTGCTTCAGTCTCCCACCACCCCACGAAGTGCTATCGTTATCTCAGTACCAGAGAGGAGGCTGGAGTGCAGAGAGGTTAATTGAGTGTCTAACACCAGAAGGAAGCAGCAGCAGACGTGTTTCAGTCTGGCACTGCAGCCCGTGTCTCGCTGTGGGGGTGGCAAGGGGGGGCACTCGGCTGCAATCTCCCAGGGAGCACAGTTCCTCTTCCCTTCCTCGCTGGCTCCAAGGACTCAGCTGTGTTAAAATGGGTGACCTGAGCATCCCAGGGCAGTGACAGCACATGGAGGACAAGGTGGCCAGAAAGCCTCATGTGCAGAGAGCTGATGTGAGAGAAGGTCTTGTTATTCATGTAATGGGAGCCCAGCTGTCATCAGGGAACAGACTCATTGTTCACAATCCAACCAAATAAACTGTTTCACTGCTTATTATTACTGGCCTGTTTACCAAGGTATAAACTGAATGGTGAACAGGGATCTCTGTGGTCAGGTATGGTCTCCTTCCCTGCCTGGTATTGTGGCTGGAAAAGGACCTGGTTTCTTTGGGACAAGGGTCAGAGTATGGCATCTGCCTCTAAACAATCAGCCCCACACGATTTTCAGGTATGTAGCACCAAGAACAGTCCAGCCTGGGCACTGCAAAATGGTTTGGAAAACTGTTTCTGGGTTTATATTGTTTCCCAGATTTAATGAAAGACAATTTAGATGTAAGATGTGGCCCTGTCTCCTTCACAACTTCCCAAGAAACCTCCAGTTCTTACCAACTTTGTTTTCAAGGAGTATTGGTGGTGTCTTTCCCTGCCCTTGGACAAGGGAGATGACCAAAGCTCCTGTTCCCAACAAAAGTTCCAAGAAGGACTTTTCTAGATAGTCTATGATGATTTCTCCCATTTCTGGGCAACTCCATCTCTGCCACAACATCTCACTGCATCTATCCTACCAGCCCAGAGTTCTGTTTGGCAGTAGAGATACCCACAGATGATATTTTCAATATCTTTTGGAAAAGTGTAACCCAGGAGATGCTGGTGCTAATACAGTTCCCACCTCTCCACTTTTCTCTTCCTGTTTCCCTAAGAAATTAGAAAAGGAAGTAAAAGCTGTCCATGCATATTTATGCTTAGTCAAAAATTTAGGGGGAAAAAAATGGAAAATGTGATCCAGGAGTGAGTTTTTCTGTGGGAAGTGAGGCTGCTGGCAGCCCCACAGGTTTGTGCTTAGTGAAGACTTTTCCTAGTCTTCAAACAGCTGTTTCTGGCTGGGGAGGGAAGGTTTTGTCCCATCCTCTGCAAATGTTCTTGTTATGCCACTGAATGTTTGCTGGTCTTCCACAGCTCTGCATCATTTCACCTGGGAGGGAGAGGCCTTGGAGAAAGGCAACAAGCCCGAACCAGGGACAAGGACACTGGGTGGTTCACAATCACACCGGTGGGTTTGCAAAAGAGTGCCCTGAAACTACTGCTCAGGTTCCCAGAAACAGGACAAGCGTTTGATGCTGGGCTGTATCCCAGATGCCGCACGGCAGTGCAGGCAGAGAGAGACGGTGTCCTCGACCAGCACCCCTTCTGTGGGCACTGCTGCTGCGCACACCAGCACACGAGACAGTCAGGATTCCCCTCAGCAAAACGCTGCAGCATCAAATCTACATCAGAGCGAGTTGTCTAGACTTCATCTGCTCTCAGCAGAGAGGAGCAGACACTTCTGGGGCATCACTCCTCTCCTCCTAAGGTAGACAGCTAAATAGGTCAGACAGACGGTGCACTGGATGTGTGTCGGTCTCTCAACTGCCAAAAAAGTGAGGCTGGACAAGGGCTCAGAGGGTGACCTCAATGGTCAGTGACCACCTCCCCTTGTGCTGCCAAATAGTGCTGGTGGCAGCCAAATAAACCAAAGCTCCTTGAAAGGTGGTTGCCACAGCGAGAAGGCAAGTGCCTAAGAGGGGAGTTGGATGGATGTTCAACACCTCTGACTGCTGACTGTCTTTCCTTTGTGCTTAGTTTGTGCTTGTGTTTTGTTTTGAGCAGGTGAGCCGAGGGACTGAGCAGGGACAGGCAAACGCATGGAGGCACAGGGAGATGGGGACCAGCGCCGCGATGGGCAGCAAAAAGAAAATGAGGAGAAGTACTATAAAAAATGAGAGGAAGGCTTGTCTCTAAGCCTGAGCAACTCCTCTGCACAGGCGCTTAGCTTCATGACTCCCTCCTCAAGATGCCAGAGACCTGGTGATGTGGGACCAGCCACCAAGGCCTTGGTAGCAGCCCCTGGCTGCTGGCTGCTGAGTACCGTGGGCACCGAGGTCCGCTTTCTCCACAGACGCTTCCCTCCCGTCTCCGAGCCATGAGGAGAAGGGAGAGGCAAGCAAAGCTGCCGAAGGAGCACTAGCCTACGCCTTCCCAGCCCCTGTCCTGCTCCCCGCTTCCAGCAGACCAGGAACCCCTTCTCCGTGCTGCCCTTCCAGATGGCAGGTCGCCGGTGGGCCGCGACGTCAGCCCTCTGCATGTGCGTGGCGGCCATGTCTCTCCTGCACGGGGTGCGAGCAGACTGCTGGCTCATCGAGGGGGACAAGGGCTTCGTCTGGTTGGCCATCTGCAGCCAAAACCAGCCCCCCTATGAGTCCATCCCCCAGCAGATCAACAGCACCATCGTGGACTTGCGGCTGAACGACAACAAGATCAAGAGCGTGCAGTACGCCTCGCTCAGCCGCTTCGGCAACCTGACATACCTCAACCTGACGAAGAACGAGATCTCCTACATCGAGGACGGTGCCTTTTCAGGACAGTTCAACCTCCAGGTGCTGCAGCTGGGTTACAACCGACTGAGGAACCTCACCGAGGGCATCCTCCGGGGCCTGGGGAAGCTGGAGTACCTCTATCTCCAGGCCAACCTCATTGAGACCGTCACCCCCAATGCCTTCTGGGAGTGCCCCAACATAGTGAACATTGACCTGTCCATGAACAGGATCCAGAGACTGGACAGCAACACTTTTCGGGGCCTAAACAAGCTCTCTGTCTGTGAACTCTACAGTAACCCCTTCTACTGCTCCTGCGAGCTCCTCGGCTTCCTGCAGTGGCTGGAGGCTTTCACCAACATGACACGCACCTATGACCGGATGCAGTGCGACTCCCCACCCGATTACGTGGGCTACTACTTGTTAGGCCAAGGCCGGACTGGCTACCGCAATGCTCTGAGCATGCTCTCTTCCCTTTGCACTGGTGGCTCCTACACTGTGATCCCTCGTTTTATCCCTCCCAGGTACCAGGTGACCACGGTGCCCTCCGAAAGCCCCTGCTCCGAGGAGGAGTGCTCCTCTGGTGACGGCACGACGCCGCAGTTCTCCCTGTTCACGCCCATCGGTGAGACAGAGGTGCGCCCCAACATCCAGGTGAAGCACCTCAACCACAACTCGGCCGTCCTCACCGTGCAGATCCCCTACCCCTTCAGCAAGATGTACATCCTCTCCCAGTTCGAAAACGGCTTCTCCTCCATGATCACCAAGCTCAGGAAGAAGGAGGAGAACATCACCGTGAGCAACCTAGTAGCACAAAGAGATTACACCTACTGTGTAGTCTCCGTTCACCAGTACTCCAAGTACAACCACACCTGTGTCACCATCACCCCCACCAGACCCAACCGCAAGGAGCCGGTGCCCACCCCTTCCACTGCCACCCATTATATCATGACAATCCTGGGCTGTCTCTTCGGCATGGTGATTGTCCTGGGCGTGGTGTATTACTGCCTCCGGAAGAGGCGCCAGCAGGAGGAGAAGCACAAAAAGGCTGCCGGCAGCATGAAGAAGACCATCATCGAGCTGAAGTATGGGCCAGAAATGGAGACCACCAGCATCACTCAGCTGTCCCAGGGACAGATACTGGGTGGGGAGACAGTGACCCGCATCCCCTACCTACCCTCTGCTGGGGAGGTCGAGCAGTACAAGCTGATTGACAGCAGCGAGACCCCCAAGGCCACCAAGGGCAACTACATGGAGGTGAGGACGGGTGAGCAGCCTGAGAGGCGAGACTGTGAGCTGTCCCTGCCGCCAGACACCCAGGGCTCTGTGGCTGAGATCTCCACCATTGCTAAGGAGGTGGACAAGGTGAACCAGATCATCAACAACTGCATCGATGCCTTGAAATCTGAGTCCACCTCCTTCCAAGGGGTGAAATCGGGGGCAGTCTCCACAGTGGAACCTCAGCTGGTGCTCTTATCAGAGCAGATCCCCAGCAAGCACGGATTCCTTTCCCCCATCTACAAGGAAAGCTACAACCACCCTCTCCAGCGACACCACAGCATGGAGGCAGCCCCCAAACGCTCCAGCACCTCTTCCAGTGGCTCGATACGGAGCCCCAGGTCCTACCGCTCCGAGGGATCGGGCCACAAATCCGAAGCCAAATACATTGAGAAGACATCCCCCACCACTGACACCATCCTCACTGTGACACCGGCCGCGGCCATCCTGCGGGCAGAGGCGGAGAAGATCCGCCAGTACAGCGAACACCGGCACTCGTACCCCAGCTCGCACCCAGGGGAGCAGCACGACAGCATGGGTGGGCGGAAGCCCTCCATCCTGGAGCCTCTGACCCGTCCTCGCCCCAGAGATCTGGCCTACTCTCAGCTCTCGCCTCAGTATCACAACCTGAGCTACACCTCCAGCCCAGAGTACACCTGCAAACCCTCGCACAGCATCTGGGAGCGCTTCAAACTCAACCGCAAGCGGCACAAAGACGAGGAGGAGTACATGGCAGCCGGCCATGCCCTACGCAAAAAGGTCCAGTTTGCCAAAGACGAGGATCTTCACGACATCTTAGACTACTGGAAGGGCGTCTCTGCCCAGCAAAAGTCCTGAGTCCTCACACAACTTGTGACTTAACACACTAACTGGACCAAAAGAAATCCGCAGCAGCTATTTTTATTCAGACTGTCTTTGAAACAAAATAAAGTTAAAAAAAAAAAAAAAAAGAGAGAGAATCAATAAAAAAAAATAATAAAACAGAGAACAAATAATGAAAAATCTATAAATATTCTATATAATATATAAAGTGAGAAAGTGAGATATTAAAATGTCCTCACGCTGGTGAGACATGCACCAAATTTGAACACAAACTTTGCAAAACAAACAAACTGTGGAGTGGAAAAAAAAAAAGTTTTGTTTCATTTTGATTTTTTAAAAAAATAAGAAAAAAGAAAAAATTGAATATAAAATGAAAATTAAAGAGCGGGCAGAGAGCTGAGGTCTGGCGTTTCCCAATATTGCATTGCATGAGTCCCTATTCCGTGATTTTGTGGATTCTTTGTGAACAGTTTGTGTTCTTCCTTCCTTCCTTCCCTTCCAAAATCAACAGCGACAAAAACAGCAACAAAAACCAAAAAGAGACCAGAAGGAGCTCCATCTTTTGGGCTGTTTTTGCAAACGGAGTCTTCCAGTTTAGACTTTTACCCAGTTGAAGGCCCGTTCACATTTTCACTCACTAAAAGGTTTTACCACACATTGCATTGTAAACCGAAGTCGTTAATTGTACAGAGAAAATTTCTATATTTGCAATGTTTGCTGTATAATGAGAAAGAGAGAGGAGAAAAAAAAAAAACAATACTACATCTACTAAAAAAAAAAAATATATATATATATATCTATATTCACCTGTTTGTACCAGGTTTTAATCATGGATTTTAGAGAAAGAGATGGAGTTTTGTTTGAAGGACTTTTTTGTTGGTTGGTTGGCTGATGGGATATCTTTTGGAGGGGGGAGTGTTTGGATTTCTAAGTACTTGGTTTTGATTTCTTCCACCAGTTGTCTGTGTCCAAGTTCTCATCACTTCCAAGTGCATTGAAGAAAAAAGGCATGTACCCAGGAAAATAGAATCCCTCACCTTATTCCAGGTGGGAGACCATCACCACCAGGAACTGGGAAGGGGATGAGAAGTGAAGGGCTCTGGGTTGAGCAGGTGCCACCACACAATGGGATTTCTCCTGCAAATTAAAAGGTATTGGTCTCTGCCCCTAAACAGATGTGTCTGGGCAGTGGTGGCCCTTGGGACCAGCCACCAAAGGGTGGATTATCCCCCCACTTTCAAGCTGGGGAACCAGTGATGAGTTAGAGCACGAAGCCTCTTGCTGCTCTGTGGAGGAGAGAATGGAGCGGTGATTTTTTGAGGTGAAAGACACTCGGCATTTACAGCTTGCCCATACTGAGACATCCTGGGGATCCCTGACCAGCCCTTGGCACTCTGAGGCTGGAGGGGAAGGGGATGGCTCTGTGTCCATGGGTCCACCCAAGCAGCCACATGCCCTTCAACCATTGCTGTCCAACACTGGTCCAAGACTCCACAGCTCTTTCCCCCATCTCTAAAGTACTCACAGGTGATGCCTTACTCATGAGGTGAGAGGGGAGATGTTGAGGCCTGGCACTCCCAGGCCACACTGGTGGCCAAAGGACACAATTTTGTCCTGATAAGCTCCAGCTGAGTCACAAGCCCCTGTGTCTCACCCATCCCATGACTAACAAAAAGCGAGGGCTTCATGAGGGTCTGAGAGCTGCCCTGCTTCCAGGTGAGTGTGTGGGAGGCCGGGGAGCCGGCACAGTCAGGTGCTAAGCTCCCCAAATGCAGCTCTGTGAGGCCCTGCTGCTTGCCAGAACTTTTTCCCTTGCATCCTGCTCACAAGTCGCTTTGGATGGACATCCTGAGTCCTGACGGATGAGCACTAGGGCCCAGGAGCAAACCATATCCCATCCTGTTATTTCAATATTTCAAAGCGATTTTGACAGGTATTCTTGCAAAAGGTTATGTTTGTTCAGAAAGGAGCCGAGCTAGGAAGACACAGAGCAGGCTGGGAAGTGCACGAGTTCATTCCCCGTGGTTATTTGTGTAGACAACAAACCATTATCAGGATTTCATAATAAAAGGCAGGTAATTTCTCCAGGAATACGTTCACTCTGCCAGAGCAAAAGGCACATTCCTCCACCTCCTCCAGGTGGATCCTGCCCACAGCACACAGCTTCCTGGGGCTGTGTCTTGCTCACCAGGCGGTGAAGAGGACCTGGAGGGGGGAGTTGGGGATCACCTCTCTCTTGTTTAGTGCCATCATGGCAGGTCCCTCCCCAGATCTCAGCTGTAGCACCTGGTACCAAAGCAAACCCTTCAGCTGAAACAGCCTTTCCCTGAGTGCCTCCTCAAAGAACCATAGAATGGTTTGGGTTGGAAGGGACCTTAAAAGTCATCTAGGATTGTAAAATAAAAAGTCATCATCATTTAGTTCCAACTCTCTGGCCATGGGCAGGGATGCCACCCATGAAATCAGGTTGCTCAAGGTGCCATCCAGGAGAAATAAGAGTTGGTTAGCAAGGATGTATGATGGAAACAGTAACAGGGCCTCCTGGCACTGTTTCATGGTCTCACAGGATTCCTCATCAAGAGGCTGGGGTAGTCCAAAGTGGTGGCAGCTCATGAGTTAATTTGGGCTCAGATGCTCCAGTGTTGACACTGATAGATACCCAAAGAACTGATAGATACCCAAAGAACTGATAGATACCCAAAGAACTTCCTCAGTTGCTCCCTGCATTGAGACTATTCCCATACCAGTTTGGAAATGGCATCGTGACCATCTCCATGGAACTGGGAGCAGTGGCCAGCCAGTGGAGTGTGAGGCCTTGCTGTGGAGGCTGCAACCAGCTCAGCTCTTTAGCTGGGGCCACTCATTTTGCTCCTCTGCCTCTGTTTCCTCATCTGGAAATGCTTCCTTGTGGCACTGAGGGCACAGGCTGGCTGGGGAGCCTCAATTAATTAATTGCCTGTCTGTGAAGCCCATTTAGCTCCTAGAATAAAAGCTGCTATCGAAATGCAAAGCTGTTAGGGGTGTAAAACAGCATGGGCAGATGAAATCAAAGCCTGATTCTGTTTTCACACCAGGATTTCACTGGTCATAAACCAACAGAGACAGACACAGGAATGTGATACAGCAGCACTGGTCTTTCTAAATTAAACACTTCCTGCATGCCAACTGTCTGCAACTGGAAAAAAGGAGGATTAGAAAAAGTCTAGGCCCCTCTATCTCTGAGGTATCTCTAAGACATCACTCAGTACCCCATTGTTGGTGGGGCCTCACCACAGGTCTCCAGGTGGCTCCTGGGCTGCTGAGCACCTTCCAGCCCCTTGCCCTCCCTCCAAAACAAGGTGCAGTCCTGGCAGCTATGATCCACATCTCTCGGCAGGAGATGCCATAAAATGAGCTGTGAAAAAAGCCAGACAAGAAAAGGGAAGAGGTCCCACTGTCCCCAGGGCCACCACCCCATGGATGAGCTCCATGGGTGCCGCTGCACAGGGCCTGGAGAACTCTGTCTGCAGCATCTTCCATCCCTCCAAGGCAGCTGCTTTACAGACCCTTCTGAGGACAGAGAGGGGATTTCATCACCTGTGACCTGCTGGGTGTTCTTGTTCTTTGTCTCCTGTTCAACCAGGACAGCTGGTTCTGCAAAGAGAAGTGACACCTTGTCCAGCCAGGCTGCTCCTGCTGCCCTAAACTCATCCAAAAGAAGAGGATTCCCCACCAAGCAGAAAGGAGAGGGCACAGGAAAGGCATGTTGGAGTGAAGAGGAGGGGAAGCTAGGGGGAAAAAATCACAGTTCCCTGCAGTGCAGTCACAGCTCTGGGGCCATGGGGAAATGCATTCTGCTGATGCCCTTTCCACATCCACAAAACTGCTGTTGTCTCAACCACCTGTCTTCAAGGGCAAAACCAAGGCAGCACGAAAAATCCCTCCCCCAGCAAGGACAGCTTCTAGCTGGAGAGTAAATCCAAGCCCACATTACCCATGGCTCAATCCTCACTCTGGCCCAGAGTCAGCAAAGGACCCTGCCAGATGTTACAAAGTCTGTGTGGCACCTAGAGCCTGGATAGTATTTAAAAACCTGTAAATTAGGACAGAAACATCCCTTCATATAGACGTGCACCATTTAAGCCCAGGATTCTTGAGGGCACCTGCCAGCCCTGGTGTGCACACCGGGTGTGTCCATCTGTTCCCAAGCATGGCCTGTGGGAAGGGCTGTGTTCACAGACAGAAATGTGGAGTGGCACAGGGTGGCAGTGGTGGCAGGCACTGCCTGCCCAGCTACCTTCCCAATGCAGCAAGGCACTTGAGAGGGGAGGCAGCTGGGGGCTGCCTTCTTCTTCAGAGCTCATGGGTGTTGGAGGTGCGAACTGTCCTCCTCCTCGCCCACCATTTGAGCCTCCTGATGGCTTCAACTGAGTTTGCCATGAAACCAGGTGCAGATCCCATGGGAGGGGTCAGTGAGGATGCACGGGGGCCCTAAGAAGGGAAGGTGCTCCCAGGCAGCGCCCTGACACAGACAACAGCCAGGCTGCGTTGGCTCTGCTCAAATCAAGCCAGTGACCTGCAGTGCTTCCTGGGTGCTGGCACCTTTCCTAGGGCTGCCGGGGAGCCGTCTCTCTTCCAGCCGCATTGATCCTTATGGATCAGGCCATGCATCAACGCCTGGGTGATGGCAGAGCCAGAGCAGAGCCCTGGGCCCCAGCAGCCCAGCCAGCTCCTGCTCCTGCGTGTTCCCCCACTCCCAACCACGGCAGTGAGGTCAGTCCTTCCCTGAATCAGGGCTGGGTCTCGGCGAACCAAGAGCTCCGTTGCCCGAGATCCCCATACTCATCTTGGCGGTGGATGTGGCTCTGCAGAAATCGGGAGCAGCGGCACACCCCCCTGGCCGGGGCTGCCCGTCGGGCTGTGGAGCAATAAATCACCTCGTCTGCAGGAGAAGGGGTCAGCAGGGGTGGAGGACAGTGTGGTGGAGGTGGTCTCACCACACAAATCCTTTGGGCGAGGAGGGGTCCGGGGAGGCAGGGGAGGGATGCGCTGCGGCACGGCTGGCCCAGACCCAGGAGCGCGGATCGATGAGGGTGATTGAAGCCAGCACGCACTGCGTTGGGCTATTTTTAGCGCAGCCAGAGGAGCAGGAATTTGGGAGCCCAAGTCAGAATTTATTTGCATCTGTGAATGCTCGTCGGGGGGAGGACCAACAACAACACCCCGGGTGCAGCAGCGCCCTGCAGCGTGTTTTGGGACCTGCTCACCTTGGCTTCAGCTCCTCTTCAGTGCACATCGTGTCCCTCTCCTCTGCAGTGCCCTTTGGGGACAGTGTCAACCCCCCAAAGCTTGGAGCTGTGAGCACGTGGATGCACATGGACACGGGATGGGGACAGAGCAGAGAAGAGGGCAGGGGATGGACTTCAGGGGGTGAAGGGTTTATTTGGGAAAAGCACTGATTCTACCTTAAATGCGTGGGGTGTGTCAACAGGTCTTGTAGCATGGCTGCAACACTGCCGTGGCCAGGCAGGTGTGGACTTCAGAGGTGCCCCAGCCTCTCCTCCAGGTCGTCTCTCCCCATTTCCTCACCACAGGCTTTCCGCCATGGGCCCAGGGTCAGTTTTTCTGAGTAAGTGTTCTGAGATGAAATTGTTCTCCAGAGAGAGGTGTACAGCACCTTTCCTTTCCTTCACCTCCAACCCCCTGATGCCAGC
This sequence comes from Aphelocoma coerulescens, assembly GCF_041296385.1. Lineage (NCBI taxonomy): Eukaryota > Metazoa > Chordata > Aves > Passeriformes > Corvidae > Aphelocoma > Aphelocoma coerulescens. Next base: position 12,911,395 of record NC_091028.1, on the reverse strand, counting down.
AGTACCCAAGGCACTGAAGGTGGTGAAGGTGCTGGTGGGCATGGCCAGGGCTGCTGGAGAAACCAACCCAACTCCTTGGCTTGGAGAAGTGACTTCGGCTTCACCTGAATTTACTTAGGCTCCAATTTTTCATGTCTCCTCTGTGTCACAGCCGCTGTTTCACCCCTCTCAACCAGCTCACCAGCACCACCAGAAGGGTGGTAGAGATTATACAAATGCTGCCTTGAGACTTCTGCTCATTTCCACCTTCCCCCTCCCTGGCCCAGAACTTAATGGAGGAAAACCACCTGATCTAGAGTGAAGCTAGTTTTCTGGACCCAGCTTCCTCTGTACAAGGGATGAGAAGACATAGAAGTACCAAGGATGTGGATTTTCAACACGTGGGGAGTAGCCAAGCAGGATGTCAGTTTTTACTTCAGTTTTGATGCTCGTTCTTTTGGTTCAAATCCGATGTGAACGTGCCTGTTTCCATCCCTCTGCAACCTCCCTGTCCCTGCAGAGTAACCAGAGGAGCCTGCCAAGTCTCCAAGTTAGTGTGTGTGTGCCTTTTCAATAATTCAGTGGGAACGCTAATCACACGGTTGTGCTGTTGTTCCTCTACGAGCCGACTGCTTCTCACATCCCACCAACATCTGTTTTTTCACACCCAGCTCAGCTGTCTGGCAATAGCCGTTTGCTGCTCACCTTTACTTGCCTTGCCATTAAAGAGCTCATTAATGTACTCCATCCTTGCTTTCTTTGGGATGAAAAGATTTCCATTTCTGTCTTTTATCAGCTTTCACATGGCTGATAGCCTGTCCTCCCTTCACCATGCAATGCCCTTTTCTAATGAGCTCTTCTCTGCTGGTCCGTCTCATCCATTAAGATCTGTGAGTGCTATCCCCTGCATTGTCTTGCTCATCCCCTGGGCTCTCCTCTGGGTCTATCATATACCTCAGTGTTTTCAGGTGTGAAAGGAAGCAAACAGCCCCACACACAACATCCACATTTCCTCCCACCTCACTCGCTTTCCTAGCAGCCCTCCAGCCTGGCTCATCCCACCACAGCATCCAGCCTTGACAGACTCCTTCGTCCTTGCAGAAGCCCCTGGCCGGCTTTACCTGATCTGCAGAAAAGTGATGGAATGCCTCATTTTGTGCGTGGTGCCTGCAGCTTGTCTCTGCTGGGGGCCTCTTAAATCTGTGCCTCTCTCTCAGCATCGCTTTTATGCAGCAGAGCTCTCCTTGGGCATCTCCTGCCTTGCAATCAAGAGCTCCCAGCCCATCCAGATGCGGGAGGCCTCTCTGGGTACTGCGAAAGCTCCTCTGTGGTCTCACAAGTAAACACTGGCACTCCACGCGACGCAGCTAAATTAATTAATCTTGTTCCACCACATTTGGAGCCAAGACACAAAGGTTCCCATTCCCTGAAGCTGGAGCTTGAAGTCTGCTTCTCCCAAAAGTGTCCTGCTGCCCCAGGATTTGTGTTGCAGTAAGATTGGAGGAGTGGCAGCAGAGCAGCTCTTGGGAGTAGCTCCAAGGGACTGGCAGAGCCAACAACCCCCTGGAAAAGTGGCCATGGGCACAAACCATCTGCCACCAGCCAGCTGGAACATTCCTGATGTGTCCAGCTCAGCTTAGGCTGACAAAGAGCTTGTGTGCACAAAAACTGTTGTGCTTTGGGTTTCTTCCCCAGCCATCTCAGGTGCTGCAATTTATTACTTCTCCATACAAACCTTATCTCAATTATATCCTCAGATCATTCTCACTGTAACAACACTCCCACCCACCACAGAGGTTGCACACACACACATCTGTGCCTGGCAGAAGCATGGCAGCCCCAAGCACGACAAACCCTTCACGCACTGACAGCTGACAAGCCATGAGCTGCTCCACAGCTGCCTCCAGCCTTGCAGGGTGATCACAGCTCCTAAAAGACAGATGCAGACACCGGGGCTCTGGGTATGATGTGCCAGGAGGCTGGCAGCAGAGGCAGGGGAGGGCAGGTGCCTGGCATGGCCACTCCAAATGTATTTCCCTGGCAGAGCTCACAGCCAGGAAGGACAGTGAGCTGAGGGGTGGGCTGGCTTCTGATCTCACACCATCTCACACTTGGGTCCTGAAGACCAGACATGTCCCAGTACAGCTGTCAGGAGTGGAGAAGCAGAGATGGAGGTGCTGGAGCAGAGCTGGGAGCTCCAGAAACCACCTGAGATGGTGAAACCCTTTTGGATACAGTCGTGTTGCTCCTCTGGCTGAGGTGACTGGGAAGTCCCTGCCCCAGGGTGGCTTTGGAGAACAGCACACCCAGAAGAGCCCACCTGTGGCTGTGAAGGACTGGTCCATCCATTGCTGCTCTGAAGCTGTCAGGAGATGGATTCACCCACTGGTGTGAAGTCTGAGCCAGTCCCACTCTTCTGCAAAGCCACAGACGTACACAGATGGAGATCCCCAGCTCTGATGGCAGAGATTGGTTGGCAGCACAGCACAAAGCCCTCACAAAGAAGAAGAATAAACCAAAACACCACAAGATGCCAGCAAGTGGGAGGAGACAGCTTATCCAGGGAGCTAATTTAGCTGGAGGGGAAGGAAAGGATGCAAGATGTTCCCCTATTAAGAAAGAAAAATAGCACGCAAGAGCAAGGAGCTGGAGGTTGAAGTGCCTGATGGAAGGAGATGTGGATGCATTTGAGTTTAAAAAGCCAAAGCAGAGCTGGGGCAGATGCTGGACTCAGAACAAAGGCTGTGTCAGCCGAAGCTTGAGAGGCAAAGGTTAGGATGAAACTTGCAGAGACCTGGAAGCCACTGAGGTGGGTGAATTGTAAGTGGCACCTCATTTAATCTGAGCAGAATGCATGAAACCAGATAATGTAATTGAAAGGGTTATTTAAACTGAGTATTCAGAGGGAAAAATAAAGCATTGCAGGGAAAATAATAATACTTAGCACTTGTAATGTGCTTAGCATCTTCAAAAGCTGGTCAGCCATTAACTGATTGCTCCTCTGCTCAGTCCAAAGGCTAATAAAAAGGGACGGTTCATTTAGTTATTTCACAGCTGAGCTTCTCAATAGGGCATGAGGAAGTGATCACTGCTCTCCAGCATGTTGGTAAATAAACAGTTGGAAGTAGGAAAATACAAAATCCTCTCAGCACTTGGTCACAGCTTCGTGCTCGGCTCCTTCCTTCCTCACCTTGAGTTTGTCCAGACCAGACCTGTGACAGGGAGTTTGCCTGGAGGACTGGCTGTGAGCCACATGAGCAAGGGTGTGGAATCTGCAGGGCACTTGTCCGTGAGTGGATGGGGTGTGTGATGTGGGCTCGGAGAGACCCCACCTGTGCAGCCTGGTGGCCTTGGCAAGCACAGAGGCTGAGGGAACCAGGCAGCCTCTTGGACAGCAATAAAGAGGAAAGCATTTTATATTTGTTTTACTTCAAAAGCAAACAGTTCCTTCTGTCTTTGATGAGCAAGCGATTTCATAAACTCTGCAGAGAAAACATGACACACTTGCACCTCAGTGATTTCCAGCCTCTTCTCCTGGCAGCAGCACTGGAGGAGCAGAGAAGTGCCTGAGCAGCTGCCCCACACAGTCCCACAGCTGTCTGGGGGTGGCCAAGGGTCTGGGGGCTGCTCCTGGTCAGGCCTGAAGGGAAACAGCCAAGAAAAGGAAGCTCTTGTCAGGATGGAGCCATTCAACCTGAAACATGTTCAGTCCCAGCTTGGGTGAACAAACTCATTGCGTGTCAGGTGCTGCCACAGGCTTCACATTGTGCCCCAGGTGCACTCACTCACTCAAAACAAGCAGCCACTGGTTTTGCCACCCACTTTGTGATGGTTTCTGGCCTTATGAACTTAAACACCCACTAAAACCCTGGCCTCATCACTCCAGAGAAAGGGAGCTGCGCAGATGCTCAGCTGCCCCCATACAAGTGCCCTGTTTTCGGTGCAGTGATGCTCCAGACCCTGCATTGCTGGAGCACAGATCTCCCAGAGACCCTGCTCCAGATGTCCAAGACCCATCCCAGGGGGATGTCTCCATGGGGTCCTACCAGACTGTGCAAGGTCTCCAGCTCACTCTGAGCTGCTGGGACAGCAACCAGGAGAAGGCAATGGTTCATCCATGCTCTGCCCAATCCCAATCCCAGCAGCAGAGACAAACTTCTAGAAGATGTTAGGGAGCTATTTTTCCACCTCAGTGTTGGGTGATCCAAGAGGGGTCCTGCTGCTTTATAGAAGAGATGCAAAAGAATTCATCTCTGAAAGCATTTCTTGGGATAAAGTACAGGGCATGAGGCTGAACTTGGCTTTTCTGGGGCATGTCCAGCAGCAGAAGGGCCATCATCAAAAGCCTATGGTGGAGACAGGGGTTGAGGGATCTTACTTTTTGCCCCAGGCACTGCCTCCCACTCTCTCAGCTGTGCTCGTGGGCTTTGTGCTTTCTTTCTGTTTCTTCAGGTTTTCTTCCTCTTAAATGAAACTTTCCCCAACTCTGCTGTGAGCACAGCCCTATGGATCCTGTGCTGAGGGGATGAGCCAGGTAAGAGCAGGAGGAGATGAGCAGAGACTCCTTACCCGAGTGCCTTTATCCCAAGGCAGGTTTTGCTTGAGGGCAGCATCCGCGTCAGAACCTCGAGGATTTGCAGTGCAGGACGTGTCCCCCTTCCTCATCATCTGGGGGCCCTGGGGAAAGCACTGAGCACAGAGACAGCAGCAGCCTTGAAGGGTTGCTTAAACACCTTTCTGACGGGAGGAAATTCGGGATGTGGCGTGCTAAAGATGCCTCGTTAACTTCTGTGCAACGCTCACGTACGGCCGGGCAGCAGCTCCACGGTCTGTGAAGGCTCTGCCGATCCTCCTCTGCCTGCTCCTGGCCTAACGAGGCCCAATGGGTGTGTGTAAACAAAGCAAGCATCTCTCTCACTGGACCTCATGCATCATTTATAGCCAGCTTTTCTGTGGCACAAGAAACATTTACATATGCCAGCATTAATTCCGAACGCCACTTCAAAGCCATCTCTGTCTAATGAACCCCGTGCGCTGTGCACAGCAAATTCCACCCCAAAAATAATTAGCAGCGCACGCCACCAAAGCGTTACAAGGGGAACGCAGCACACCACCTGCTGAAGCAAAATGAATGCCTGATTTATGTATTTTTTGCCACTTTTTAGCAATATTCAGGCACTGACTCAAAGCTGTGCTCTGTTCTCAGCTTTGTAGGGCCCCGGGAAGCGTAACGTTCCCACTCTGCATTCCAGGCTGAGAAGAGATTGATTTGGGGGCGTTATATGGAACCACAGAAAGGTTTGGGTTGCAAGGAGCCTCAAATATCATCTAGTTCCAACCTCCTCCCCCAGACATGGGCAGGGCTTATGTTTTTCTTACATCATGACTGGACAGAACTGTGCAAGACCCTGCTGATTTCTCCGTGCCAGAGGTGCCAACTGGGATTTAGGGTGCAGGCAGCTCTATGACCCTTTCTCTGAAGCTGCACAAGTCCCAGACCTTTGGGATGCTGTCACCAGCTGACCAATCACAGACTGGTGGCTGGGAGCAGGACAGGACTCGAGTCTCACCCTGGTCTGACATTCCCACAGAGCCTTTAACCCCAGAATGGGATCAGCCTCACTGAGAAAAAAGGAAATTGGAAATGAGATCAGGAGTCGGAGGTTTTGGTGCCCCTACCAGCCATGGTGCTCCCACCCAGTGCTGGCTACAGGCAGCCCTGCTGTGAACAGCTCAGGGGACAGAGCTGGCTGCACTGAAACCATTTCTTTAATCTGTGTTAGAGCTGCCCAGCCCAGCTCACAGCGGGAGGAGCAGCATGTTTAACTCAAAGCCTGAAGTGGTGGCATTGCCACGGGAGACCCAGGTCACAAACCACCATAGGCAGAGAGATGGAGGCCAAACCTGGAGGTGGCTGTGGGCACAGGGGGACCAACTGTGCCAGGATGATGCTGGGATCCTGTATTCTCCTAGTTCTGTCCTCCTGGAGTGGAAGGAAGGTGCTCTGCAGGGCACTGCTCTCAGCCCATGTGTCTCTCCAGCATCAAACCATGGAATTCAAATTGTCAATCTCTGCCTTGTTAGGATGCAAGGGGTTAAACTGTTCTTCCTATGCAAATTAAGCTTAATTAATCCTTTTCATCAGTTGCAAATATACCTTCTGAACCCTATTAAAAACATGAATATGCAAATTCAGACCTTTTTTAATACTCATTTTCAAGGACTTGGAGTCAGGCTTGATTATTCGATTCCCATTAACAGCCTGTAAAACCTGGTGCAAAATTTAATTTCCATTTTAAGTTACAAAAAAAAAAAAAAGAATCTGTTGGTAATTAAGCTAATTACAGTGTTACACTAAAGAGGAGACAAACAAGGAGGACAAGATCATTCATTACATTTAACACTGGTTACAGGACCTGGGGACTGTCCCGCGTTAACTGAGAAGCCAGGGAACAGCAGTGATGGAAACAGGGTGTGTGTGAGGAGGCTCTGGCTTTTGGGGGGCCTGGTGCTTTCCTCACCTTGGGAACAAACCTGCTTCAGTCCCATGAGCCATTCTCCTCCTCCTCCCAAGGGGAGAAGCAATGAAGAGGAGGTGCAGCCAGGCTGGAGGGGTCCTGTCGGTGTCGTGGGGTCTCTGCACAGGTCAGGAACATGCTTGGGGTTGGAGTTTCAAAGTAGCCTTATCTTCCAGAGCTGAGCATCCTGTGCAGGTGGGACTTCCATCCTCCCTGAGCACCTTCTCTGTGTGTGAGGTGCAGAGGGGAGGTTTGCTGACACTTCCCTTCACACTGGCAAAGCCATCAGGGACGACATATGACAAGACTCTGCAGAGGCATCTACAAACTGCTGCTCCACAGCCATACTGGGGGGACAACGAGGTACAGGATGTGACCCCCTGTTGCTCATGCCTGTGGCCAGCACAAGTTGGGAGATGCCAGCAAAACCAGCTCAGCCTACACCACCCAATCCTCCCTTGTGGTCACCCATCAGAGCTTGGCAGTCAGTGCTGGTAGCTCTCAACTTGCCCATCAACCATCCCGTGCCTCCAGGCTTTGCCTGCATATAATTTTTAAAAAAAGTAATGCTATAGGCTGTTAATTATTGTTTACCACCACAGTGTTCTCTTAAAATCAGTCCTTAGGATGCCCAGCATCTATTCTGCACTTGGTGCTTTCTAGTGAGTTTGCAGAGTTAATGTGTCCCTTACCAGAGCTGTAATCCTCACCTCGGAGTGCCAGCACGGCCTGGTGGGCTCAGGTGAGGAGTCCCATGGCTGGGGTTGGCACACATCACACAGGGGATGCTCTGCCTGCAGGAGGTCAGGGCTCAGTGCCCACGATATGCTGCAGGACACTCCAACACTGAACCAGAATGTTGGCATTACCTACAGACTCACCCAAAGACCTCCAACACCAGCAGGATGCACCCACCCAAGGGATTTGTGCTATCTGGGAGCTCCTCATCTCAGCGCAGCTGCCAGCACGAGCAACTCGGCTCCCCATGGATTCGGTTCATCCCTCACCATCACCTCCTCTCCAGGGCTGCTCCTGGCCCTGCCAGGACTCATGGTGAGAGGAGCTGTCACTTCAGAGCACGACACTTCACGGGCAGCTCTGCCTCACAACAGCGGCGTCAGAGCAGGAGCTGATCACGTACACAGCCAGGGGCTGGAGCGTGACTCCCAAACCAAGCTGAGGAAAGGCTCAGGCACATGGAGGAGCCGGGAGAGCAGCGCTGGGGAGAAGGGGTGAAGGAAGGACAGTGGGATTCGCCATCACCCCCCCGTGTACCAGGCTGCGCATGGTCAGTGGGGAGTGGGGGGCACCTCCAAAACGAAGGACCCAAGTGACAGCCTCAGTTTGCATTTCTTTTTAGGAAGGCCACTCCTTGGCACTGGTTATGGGGCAGCCTGGCAGATGAACCAGTCACTACCAGCAAAGTGAAGTATCTGCTGTCATACAGCACAAATGTCACCCAGCAGATGCTCCTGAAGAGGAGAGGTTCATCTGCCAAACTTCAGAGCCTTTCATCCGCCTGGAGAACATTTCCCACCATGCTGATACCAGAAGTTTCTGATCATTATCAATGGAGTGTGACAACAGAGATGATAAGGGAAATGCTTTCACCCTCTAGCCAAGCCCTTCGACCTGCCTGGTGTGTCTTGTCAACTGTATCATATTTTGGGGAGAGTCAGAGATGCAGAACTACCTTCTCAGTCCCCGCAGGCAATCAACTTGCTCCCCAAACCATGAGATATGATTGCCCTTATTACTTTAGCTTGCATAGCAGCAAGCCTTGTTAATGGTCATAAAATTATCCAGTCCTTATTTAAATCCTACAGGCGTCTCTGTTTCAATGACCTCCTGATGGTCTCTGGCTTTGCTCCAGGCTGAAGAAGCATTACAAGGACCAGGAAGGAAAAAGAGGCAGTGGGAGGATTAAAGGAAAAAAACCAAAACCACAACAAGCAACAGTCAACAAAGAGAATTCAAAGTGAAACAGGGAATATTAAAGAGAGATCAATCAGTCAGCTGGAGAGTTCAAAAAAACATAACCTGTCATGAAGAGAAGGAAGCAGCATCAGGTAAAATTAGCAACACTAATAAACTCATCAGCACTGGAGCCTGGGCCAGGAAACAGCACAGGGAAGATGAAGGGGTTGGTAGAGGCTTGATCCCATGTTGGGGAAGCAGAAGAAAACTGTCAGAACCTGAGGGAATGTGCTTTGGTGGAGGAATGGTTTGAGTGGAGACAAAAGACACGGGCTTCTTCCAAGACCTCCAGAAGCAAGAAACTGCCTTTGTGCTCCTCCATTTACATGGCAGCATTTTTCTTTAAAGTGTGTTTTTCTTCTGTTTTGTTCCTTGTACTTGCCCTGAGGGAAAACACGCAGAGAAGGAAGGCTGGAGACACAGACACCGTGGGTGGAAGGAACAGGAGGAGCCGCTGGGATGGCCTGTCCAGGGCTGGGCTTTGGCCAGTGATCTTTCTGGAGCAAAAATCTCATCTTTCTTTTAGATAAAAGACTGTTCCCCTGTCCTTTCAAATAACATCTGCAAATCCCCAGAGTACCAAAAGATTTTACAACAATAATCCCTCAAAACAGAAACAAGAACTGGAAAAACCCCAAGCAGCCGAGAACTCCTTTAATGTAACCAAGCTCCAACACAGATTTCCATCAATTTTGCAGCAAACCTGAGTCATGAAATTAAAAGTAGCATCAGCATATTTCCTATTAGCTACAGTTTCTTTTTCAGAACAGATCATACATTCCTACCCTATTTTTCTAGACACTTGTGTCAATGCGATATCATCAGATGCCGTTCAGTCTTTCCTCTTAGCCTGAAAAAAGCTTTCCTGTTGGGAAGGATGGGATTTTAATATTTAAAAAAGACTTCGTGAAAAAGCTTTGCTGATTTTTTACTTATTTATTTATTTATTTAATATCCCTCCCATGATCAGAGTGGGTGCGTTTTGTAGCTTTTAAATATCATGCAAGTTTTAGCAACGCTGCTATTAAACCCGAATCTGCTGTCACAGCAGGCAGCAGGAATGTGATTCACACCAGCACAGAGAGCCTGTTCCGTCCTCGCCAGCTCCTGTCCTTAGCTACAGTCACCTGGCATCAGACACCATCATTGTTTTCCCAACATCTCTGAACAGCTAAAAGCTCCAGCAGAACCAATCCTGCCCTGGCTGTGCCCTCTCCCACCCCGAGCAGCACAGCCCGATGGGGTCTGGCATCACCTCGGTGATGCCTGAGGAAGGCTCTTGCCTGTCACCCCCTGGGGTTTATTTTGACATGTCCACCCGTCAGCACAACTCACAACACTCTCAGCTGCCTCTGAGCCCACTGCTGGGTTGGGAAATGAAAAGGGCAGGTGCTGCTCAGTGTTTGTTTGGAGCGAGGGGAGGGGAGGAAAGGAGGACAAACAGCAAGGCTGGCACTGCAGCTGTTCAGAAACAGTGGCCTCTCCTTCCATCCAGTGCCCTGTTTCTTCCATCCATCCCCTGCTCTGCTCCTGCCCTTCACTCTAGGTACCCAGCTAAATCATGGCTCCATGCTCTTCCCCCTTCTCCTTCCTTTGCTCCTATAGTGTTACATGGAGAAGATCCAAAACTAACATCTGCAAGCTCCAAACTTCTCATGGTTCATCCCAGAAGGGTTTCCATCCCAGAAGGGTTTCTTTCCCTGGTTCCCTCTCAGGCATCGCACACTTCCAGGACAACGCAAACAACACGTGATGACACCAAGAGCCAGGAGACACAAAGCAGGAGCAAAAGGCTCCAGGTTCAGAGATGTGCCCTTAGGAGAGGCATGAATCTGGTGAAACCTGCCTTAGCCCAGAGCTCTGCTGCTTTCAGACTGTATGGCAGCACCCGACAGCTCCGTGCCTGTTCGGTGTTTGTATGTGCACACAGATGGACAGGGCTGATTTGCAGGGGAGCAGTTTGAGTGAAGGGAAGCTTCAGGCAACACTGCAAACGAGACAGTGCTGTCACACACACACACACACACTCTCTCCTGCAGCCACGCACCAATAAATCATATTTTACAGCCTACAGCACATAAACCCAGCAAGCGTGCACAGAAACCCAGTGAGCACACGCATGCTTGTGAGCCCTCCCGCCTCTCCCCTCCACCCAACTGCAAATTTATTACCCACTTCCCAAGATTTTCTAAAAGGATTTTCCACAAACAGGGCTGGAGCTTTGCAAGTGGTGAGCCAAACCCAGGTGGGACTTGTGCCCTCACCACCCGGGGTGGTGGCCACTGGGATCTCTGTTTGCACTGCCCCAGGGGGCTGCACCCACAGAGCAGGGATGCAGGGAGTGGTGAACACGGTGGCAGTGCCTTTGATGGGCTGCTGAGCCGATATAGCTCATAAAGGAAGGAGCAACCACTGTGAAATTCAGTGTCACAGTTACTCCTTGCAGCTCCCTCATGGCTCAGACAAGCAGGATAATGACAGTGGCAGAGATGGGAGCTGCCGTGGTGTCAGGTACAGCCATAGGTTTGTGGCTTCATCCTGAATTCAGTGTTGGAACTAGAAACAGGGGAGTCTCAGCTCCTCTTCTCCATGGCTCACAGGTGGCCCAAGTGGCTTTGCAATGGTCACACCTTCACATGAGCAACTCCCAGGTTTCCATGTGTGAGCCTTAGAGAAGGCAAGCTTCCCAAAAGTCCCAGTTTCCCATAGTGCCCTCTGAGCTCACTGTGCAGCAGCATAATGCCATGAGCAGGGCAGGGGTGCTGCTGGCTAAAGCAGAACAGTCACCCAGCAGCTTCCCAAGCCATGGACAGGTGCTGCACCATGCCAGCACATCCAACCAAGCACCCACCCTCACCACACACCTCTCCCAGCCACACTGCCGTATTAAACTTAGCTGAACAAATCAGTCTTGCTGGGAGAACAGAGAGCAGAGCAGTAATTCATGTCTCCTCCCCACCGGAGGCATCTCGGAAGCCTACTGTGTGTTCTCTCCCAACTTATTATCCTTTCCCTCTTGGGAGGCAACTTTCCAACGGGCAGAACATGTTTTCCCTTGTCGCTCTCCAGCATCGCTTCTCGCCTCACCTGTGTTTTGCTAAGATAGAGGGTTTATTGTAAACTTATTAATTACTTCATTTCTCCTGCAAGGAGCCAGGAGAAAAATTTTCCGCGGCAGGCAGGATCTGCTATTGTGTTGGTGGCGGAGCTGAATGCGGCTGACGTCATGATTCATTTTCCCCATGACTGGGGAAGGCGACTCTCCGTGCCATGCCGTGCATATGAATCAGGCAGCCTTCCCCTGGCACAGCATGCCCAGCAATTCATCTTCCACCAGGACTTCTTCAAGCAGAAGAGAAAACGACAAACTTTTGCTATTGCGTTTCCCTGCAGAGAGGAGGGTTGGGGAGATGGGGGCTGCAGCCTCCCCAGACTTCATGCTTGCCCCTTCACCTCTGATCTGGGGGTTGATAGCAGATGTTTTCCATGCCTGTAGACGCATCAACAGGTCCCCAGCAAGCCTGGCCAACCCTGCAGTCACTGCAAGTATCTCAGCTAACTTTTTAGCCTGATCACTGCTACCTTCTCTCCAAGCTTAGGAAGTTCCTGCTGAAATCAGGAGGAAATCAATACACACAGAAGTTTATAGCAAAGTGATTTGGTTTAAGGCAGCAGGGCTTGGAACTAGATGATCTCTAAGGTCCCTTCCAACCCAAACCATTGATGATTCTATAATTCCATAATTCTATGAATGAGACTTGCCTGGAAAAACAGAGATAATGATGTCCTCCCTTTGCAAAGCACTACCAGCATCAGACCACTGATGTGCTCATCCTCTGCATGTGGGAGAGCATGGCAAGGCACAGTGTGCATCCCAAATAAGAGTCATGCACCCAGTTTGGGAAGTGACACTTTATTGCTATGACAGAAGAGCTACATCCATTATAACACAAAATGTTAGACTTCTGGGGATGCTCCACCCTCCATGGAGGGGAGGAGGGACACCTCCCAGAACAGATACCCACAGGGTGGTGGCAGGCAGCAGGCTAAAGCCACCAGCACTGAACACAGCCCAAACTGCTCCCTTCCACTTCCTACAGTCCTGAGATAACCAAGAGCCCTAAAGCCTCAGTGAGGAACCAAAAGCACGGCAGTGACTGAGCCACAGAGGGGTCAACACAGGTAGAGGGGCTTCAAATGGCCATTTATGCTTATGCTCGTCTGCTGAGTGATGGCAGACTCAGGTCACTGATGTCTTAAAAATAATTGCAACTTTGCTGAGTGATGAGACGCTTGCAAGAGCAAGAGACTTTTCCTGGGTCTCTGTCCCTGGGGACAAGCCCTTGGCTCCCATTAGAAGAGGACAATGATGGGGCAGGAAGCACCAGCCTCATGCAGGTTTGTCTTTTTGCTGGGGCCCAGATTGGGGGATATCTTTGGAAAAAGCTGCAAATGGTGGTGCTGGGGCTCCTCAAACCAGGAGTTCCCACTGTATTCCCAGACAGATGCTGAGAATCTGGGTAGTGATGAACACATGGCCCAGTTCAAATGCAGGGATTGGATCTTGGCACAGGAGAGCCCTGGGATGGAGCTAGAGTTGCCCTCCCACAGGAGGAAAATTATGCTTTTCAGAGGAATTGGTGAGATTTGTGACTCAGCATGAAAGAAGGGGGAAGAAGGAGTTCCCTGCAAAACAGAAGCAACCCAATACCACAAATTAAGGGTGGTGGACATGAGAATTTTTTCTCGCTACCTCAAGTGTCCTGCCCAGGAGGGCCAAACCCTGGCTGGCAGTGGGACACTAAGCAATGGTCTGGCGGCTGAAGAGGTCGAGGGTGAGGGCGCTGAGGAAGGCTGGGATGCTGTCCTGGCGCAGCAGGTGGAGTTCGATCAGCTCCCCGATGGTTCGGGAGAACTCCGTTTCCAGAAGCTGCATTTTTCCACCGGAGGAGCTGGAGGCCTAATGGGAAAGAAGAACAAGCCCATTAATACCAGGGGGTTTTAATTTACCTCCCGTGACACAGGAGCAGTGCCACCCTGAAGCCTCCTCTGCACTGAGGATGTGCCATCTGCTTGGCACACGGCATTCCTGAATCCTGTATTCCAATGTCCCCATGCAGGACCCCTGTGTGAGCCTTCCCCGGTGACAAATATGGTGATGGGGAGGTGAGGGGTTTGACCATCCTGGAAAAAGCCTGTGCTGCCAGCACACAGCAGGGGTGCCCACATGAGGGTCACTGTCACCAACACCACCCAAGGTGGCAGGAGCTCTGCACAGGGGTTTTCTCTCCATGAAAACACTTATTCCTTAAGTCACACCACTTCTGTAGGAGGAAGCAGACCTGTTCCTAATTAACATAACTCCTTCCCAGTGAGTACTGATCCACCCTGCATCCCTAAAGTGTTTAAATCAGCCTGGCATCACACAGCCGAAACCTCCAGAGGAATTACTCCAGAGATGCTCTCAAGAAAATAAGGAAACTCAACATGTGGGAAGACATTACAAATCTCCTGTAACATATAAAACAAGCAAAAAAAAAGCTAAATGCAAGAGAAATAAGGAATGCTTGAAGCCTCTCCTGCCCCCAGAGGCACAAAAGCAGCTTGTTTATTAATAAAGAGCAAAAACATCACAGTGCAAATGCTAATTTTTTCCCCTGCTATTTTCCTCTTCAAGATACCCCCATTCCTAATTGCTTTGCAGCTCTGGTTCCTGTCAGACCGAGGTGAGACAGCACAGGTGGTGCAGGGCACAGCCAGCAGCCCCCTCCTCAACCAAAGGATGCCAAGATCCAAAGTGGAGGATTGCCAGGTGAGGGGAGAACATTATGAACTTCCCATGTTTGGGTCCCTTGGGATTGTGAGGAGTGCAAGGTAGAGAGGATGCCCCTGTCATCCCCGAGCCAGGCAGGGAATCAAAACAAGGTTTCCACGTGGAAAAGTGAATTAGCTTTTGTTTAAAGCTTCATTTTGGCTGGGTTGTTTTTCAGCAAATCCTGTGCTTTGATCTGAAGCTACCTGATGCCTCCTGTGCACCTGAGGTACCACTGAGGGTACACAGATCAAAGAGGGAAGTGATGGCAGATGAAGGAGCCAGTTGGAGGCATCGGGAAGGATGTAAATCCCCATCCCACGTAAAGCCAGAGGTGCCTGCCGTGTGAGGCTGTAGCAGAGCAGCAAGCACAGGGGCTGGGTGCTGTGGCAGCAGCACAGGTTTTATTTTGCAAATCCTCCCTGGATTCAGCTGTTGGGAAGTGCCAGTTTTGGAGGAAGGTCCGAGTATTATGAATGCATCACTTGTGTCTCCAGCTCTCTTACCGCTGAGTTGGATGCATCTGAAATGGGAATTCAAGCTCTGTATGAAGTACACAGCCTCCCTCGCAGATTTAAAACACTCTTTGGGCACAGAATTAATTTCCTAACAATTTACAAGCAAATCCATTAATTGGTTTACTAGTTTAATTAATTAAAGTAAATTCCTTAAGAAATTTAGCATCCAGTGCCAGACCATTTGCTTGTGTTTTATGACCACAGAAACTGAGCAACATAAATGTTTTAAATTTCCTCTACGTTGAGCTCACTGGTGTCGTGGGTGAAGGCTACATTTGAATATCTTCTCTTTTTTTATGAGATTAATGGTCGTTTCTCTCTACTATTCTTCCTAACCAAAGTTTCCTCCCGCAGCAGAGGCAGAAGAATAATGTTCAGAGAAAGTTATGTGGACAAATACATGCTTCTGAGAAGATTGGTATTTCCCACTGAGTTTTCTCAGCTGCCAAGGGAGGCACCATCCTCCCTGTCACCCCCACGGCCTCTGTCTCCCCAGGAACTCCAAAAAATCAAAGAAAACCCCCAAGTACTTACAAACCCCAGACATCTCACCCAGGTTTCTTATGATTGCTTCTGTAACAGGCACAAGGCAAGGCAGCCACTTGGAAAAAAAGCAATTCTTCCTCTGCCGGGAGACGTTTACATGTGAACTTAGAGGATGGATGCACTTGCAGTGCAGCTCATTCAATCTCACACTGCTTTTTAAAAAATGGAGAAACTTTTTTTTCTTTTTTTTCCCCCAGGAGTGTTTTAAAATTGCTATCATTGTTACTTTTCTTATTATTTGTTTTTATTGCTTTTTTTTCTTCACCCATCTGTTCATAATGTAGTATAGACTGGGATATATAGATAGATTTGCTGCTTTGGGTTCAACAGCGGGAGTACCTCTGCAGCCTGTGCTTTACAAATAAAGTGATTATATTAAATAATAGCAATATGTTCCCATTAATTCACAGGATTTCTTTTCAAAAGGCAGCCTGCACCCTGCCTGGTGCACTCTCTGGCAGAGAGGGAAGTGCCCAGGGAAGGAACAGGAGCGAGCAGGGGATCATGGCAAGGCAGGGGGATGCACAGGGGTGTGCAGGAACACCGAGGGGGAGCACATGGGGGGGATGCTCTGCTGAGTGAACGCTGCAGGGTCTGGTGTTTCACACCATTCTGGATCAATGCAGAGCATGCCTGTGACTCCAGCTCTAAAAACTGGATTTATGAAAATAAGAAATGTGAAATTTCCAGTGGTTCAAAGCTGCAAGGGCACCCGAATCCTCCTCTTCACCGTTCATAGCTAGGATTCCCTCCACCCATTTTTAATCAATTTTTTTTAAAATTGAAAATAGTCTCAACCCTCAAAGGCAAACCCCTGGACACAACTCCTGCTGACAAGAACTTGCAGGTGCCAGCACAAGCCAACTATTCACAGCACACTCCATGTAATACAATCACCAATCACCCTGCTGATGCATTCCCTAAAATTCTAAGTTTCGATGAAGCCAAAAGCCACCCCAGCCCATCTAGGAATAAAATGCAAAGCTGAGAAGAGCATAAACAAGTGTCACTGGTCCATGGGGACAGTCCATGAGTGGGAATGGGGTGAGAGAGACCAGAGTATGTTCAAACCCAGCCCTGACTGCTCTGTGCCCAGCACTACTGACATCATTGCTATAGCGTGTTGCTCTTCAAGAGAGGGCTGAAAGAAAAAAGCATCAACACTTAGAGTCAAACTGAATACATGGGATCAAAGGAAAAGCTGGACCTGTGAATATGCCCATCCATCCCAGAGTCAATGTAAAGAGGAGACAATGCAAGAGGACACTCTGGGGACCACCATCACGCTTCACTCCCCCTTTCCCCTTTGTGCTGAGCCAGACAAGTGCAGTGCTTCACTAGAGATGTAAATATTCCCTCCTCAGCCTCAGTTTCCCGGAGCACAGAGCAGCCTGGGATGCTGAAGCTAAGCACTATGAGAATACCATCTCTCAGGTACTCTGTACATAGCCCTATATTGGTTTCTTCTAATTCAAAAGTCTGTCTGGCTCACTAAACTACCAAGATTCAGGTCTCTGTTATGTTTTATTCAGATCTCAAATACTTGCAAAAGGAAAGATAGCAGCTTTCACTAAGCTCTGTTGCCAGTTCAGTCTGATTGAAGGACTATGGGGACCTTTTCTAGAAAAGCAAAGGAAATCACTCTTTTCCCAGTCTTACCGTACACCCAGCTCTGCTGGAGTGGGCGGGATGTGACTCTGGTTGTAGATTTGAAGGGTGACACCCTGTTTGTCTCCTCACAGGCTGTGCTACCCCACAGCAACCAGATCAGGGGCAGACCTCTCTGTATCATAAACCACATCAACACTGGCCTATTTAGCACAGAACAACACGAACTTGGAGGAGCTGCTCTGAGAAAGGAGCTGTTAGCACAGCTGTTTCTTCAGGGGAATCGAGATCAGCAGCCGCCTGCCAGAAGGAAACTTCATAAATCTTCCTCTTAACCCTGGAAACCGGTAAATTATTCAAGGCTTTATAGTTCAGATATACATGTAAAAATCTCTCAAATAACCACCAACGTGGTAGAAAAGCGGGTTCTTCTCTCTGATGAATAAGGAGCAGACAATGCAGATGATGTGGAGGAGCAATCAGCAACAGGCATTCCCAAATGTCCCACTCGGCGGATGGACTTGCAGCTGGGTGAACCAGGCTCGTAAAACTGCAACATATGGACCATAACAGGCTCTCTCAACTACTGCCATTTCAGTGTAACATGTCCAGGACTTCTGTCTGCGCTGGTCCTGCTGAGATGGCTCTTTGCACCCGTGCTGCTTCCCTGAAAGCCAATACCCAGCACTTCCTTCTCTGCTTCTTCCAGCAGCTGAGGGGCAGCGATGTGAAAAGTGTGACAGTGTCTCCTTTAGTCACTCACAAGCTACCACGGTGTGGTTCAGAAGTGCACTCTCACCCAGATACACTCAGGTTTATACCCATTTCCTCTTCTCTCTGACATATTTTGGTAGCTAAAAACAATGGCTCCAAAAGTGCCATCCACTATAAACCGGCATGCAGTGTGACTTTAATCACACAAAGGATGCTTCTTGAAAAACATGGGCTGAGCATAAGACTCAAGGTCATGCAGACCTTCAGACACTGGAATAAGACTGAAAAGAGGGTGGTTGACTGCCCCAAGGAGAGAGCTGACATGGGGATGTGGTATCATGAGAAAGTATGGAATAGAAATGCAGAAACAGGGAGAAGAGGGCTTCAGCGTTCTATACAACTTGAGATTTCAACATGAAGTGAGGATTTTCTACCTCTGATTTCCATACTGAGCGAGCACAACTGCCTTTGGGGATGCAATCCATGCAGGACATGTGTTCCTGCAACTTCAAACACACACCTCAAGCACCGCAGGTGGAGTTCCTGAATGGGTTTTGGCAAGCTGACAACAGGGATGGTGGAGCTTTGTGCCAGGCACAGCAGGCGAGACAGTTGTGTCTCAGCTTGGGAACAAAGGAGGCTCAAACACCTCCACAGTGTGCAGAAGGATGAAGTCCTGGGCTTTGGCAGGGCTGCCAGAGCCACCCCTTGGCATGGTGACAAACCTTTGCTTTGCAGATGCCACTTGGCCACGCTCTATGGTAGACAGTGCTTTCCAAGGCTGAGATGTATGAGGGGTCAAAAGGAGCAAGTGAATCATTGTCCGGTGACATTTACCCAGCGAATGCATCTCGAAGGCCCCATCTCATCTGCTCTGCTCCTTCCATAAATCACTGTCTGTGCTGTGTCCCCACGGCTCTGAGCACACGCAGCAACCAGCCCCCGTGTGCTGAGGGAAGGGGAACACACACCCAGCGCTGCACACGGAGCTTCTCCCTGCTCTATGCAGGCTGCTCCAGCACTAAGGGCCATGCTGCAGTCCCTGTGACCCAGTTCTCACTGCCTTTTCCTTTCTCCTTGTGGTGCTCCCCACCCTACCCTGAAGAGCGCTGTGCCATCCACTCCAATGAGGGTTATGCACATCTCCCCACCAGATCGACCCATTTGGAAATTTGCCTTCATCACGTGAATCCCTCAGAGCTCCTCCTCATGTGGGGCAGTCACTCCCTCTTCCCAAAGCCTTCACACGTCAGCAGAAGCCCTCAGGGTTGGCTCTTCCACCCGATCACCTCCTGCATCTCTGTTGCCATGTGTGCCTCGGAGCCTTGGCCACGCTGCTGGTCCTGAAACCCCCTCATCTCCCTGAGGCTTCCCCACGGCACCCACGGCCTCCCTCAGCACTCATTAACACACACAAACCCTGCCACAGTCCTACAAACCTATTTGAAAATTTCCTTTAAGAAGCTGCTGGCTCTGACCTTTAAATGAGAAAATCCTTTAGTTTCTGCCTCTTGCTTCAGATGCTGAGATTTTTCTAAATGTCAAAGGCCGCCTTGTCCACGTGCAGATGTTGAGGGGGGAAGCAGTGGTGCTGAGTGGGCTGGCACCCTCTCTCTGGGTCTGCAGAGCTCATAAATCACCACTTCAGATCACCCCAGACAGACAGACAGACAGACAGACAGATGCACGGCAACCCACCATGCACAGAGCCAGCCAAAAAGCTGGAGTGTCCAGAAAAAAACCAAGGAAAATACGTGTGTGTGTGTGTGTGTGTGTGCACATGCAGGAACTGCCTGCTGAAGTTATAACAACCCAAACACGAGGTTTTGAGATTTAATTGCTCGAACTTGGCTCTCTCGGGTGATGATATCATTATCAAAATACCCCAATTGAGTTATGCCTCACCAATCAATCTCTCCTAAGCATCATGCACTGCTCAAATACCAGGTCCCCAGGTAGCCTCTAAATCACTTTAATTACAGGCCGTTCATTTAAAATTAGGGAAATATTAAAGAAAAAAAAAAACCAAAAAACAACACAAAATTGAACCACAAGACATGCTTATGGCTGGAAATATTTATGAGGTTATTTAGCAAACTGTTTACTGGTTTCCTTCTTTTTTTCATGGAAACTGGCAGGTTCCAGCTGGCCTCACAGGACGCCTGCACATTGTGGCTCCCGCAGGATGTGCAGCACTTAATCAATCAGGTCACCTCCCTTTCCCAAATGACCATTCCTTGTCTGCAGCAAAATTTCCCCCCCTTTAATATCCTCATTGTAACCCAAAGAAGAAGAGCACTTCTTTATAATAATTGTTTCTTGCCAAGACCTCTGACCTCTGTGTCACCAGCTTGGTATATAAAGTGAATTTATGAGGCAGACAAGGATGGATGCCTGTAAAGGGCCTTCCAGGAAATGTAATGAAAAAGCTGCTTTTAGCTGCTGAGCAAAGAAAAGCAAATGCCTGGCAGTGCCAAGAAGAAAATTGAATGCTGGGATGGGGTAAGTGAGAAACAGCCCCGTGTGCACTGAGATTTATAGCAAACATTTCCTTTCTCTTTCTTATTATTCAACACTGAGATGAACCACAACCCCAGAATGTCTTTGGAACAAGAGGTCAGCTCATATACTTCCATCTTAATCAGAAACACGACCCAGGCACTGTGTACACGAGTGGCAGCAGGGATGGGGTCCTGGATGCTGCACCAGCTCCGCAGCAAAGGAAGGCAGAGCGGGGTGTGCTGCGCCAGCCTCTCCCCACAGCTCCCTGTTTTGATCTAGCTGAGCTCTCCTGCACCTCACGTCAAAAATGAGACATGAAAAAGAGCAGGGACATGTGCTGAAGGGCTGCACCCCTCTCCATGGGGGAAACCTGCTGGTGTTAATCCTGGGGGACAGTGCTCTGCGCAGCAGAGGGCGAGTCAGCACCTTCTTTCAAAAGGTTTCTCCTACAGGTTAATGCCCTTTAGACTGTCAAATGCGATGCCATAAAAATAAGATCAAAGGCTTTAAAATAAGGGAAGCATATTTTTTGATTCATACTATTACTATTTTATATCTGAATATTCCTATAGAGCTTTTCATCCTGGAAGACAGGTCTTTGAACTGCTGTGATTTCACCTATCACTGAGGAACAACCCCTGGGGTAAAATGTGACAGCTATTATCAGGGTGCATTAATGTTACTGAACAGTTCAGGACAGACAGAGACAAATATATCCAATTTAAATCATAGGTTTGAAGAACTACTGCTCAGTGTGGATTAATACCCATGCATTTTCCAAAAGGGCTTTGAGAGTTTTTAGAGAACAAGTGCTGAAACTAAAATTCCCTGTCTCATCTGTAGGATTCATTCAGGCTCCCATCATTATGCTGCAAATTGAACATTGTCAGAGAGGGAAGATGGCAATGTACATGATTCACTCATAGTATCTACTTTTGCAGATTCTGATGGGATGTCCAAACCAGCCACCAAGGAGACTCACCCTGTGGAGATTTGCTGAGGTGATACCTAAAAATGGTTCCACTGAACACATGGCTGGTGAGAGTAAATCACAGCAGATTACTCACATCACAGAGAATGGAAAATCACATGGGATGTCACTCTAAACTAATACTGGCAGCTGGCTGTAGTCAGAGCTTGAGGTCATAAATTATAAGTTTTTAACAGACTCAGATCTGCTAAATAGTGTTCACCAGCCAAATATGCTTATAAGCATTAAGCATGGAGGAGTAGAGATGGGAACAAGGCACAGAGCTCACAGAATTTTTCCAACCCCATTCCATATCAAAACCCAAACTATGACATTAAGCCTTTAAAGCCAATACCTCCATAAAATCTCAGGATCTTTACAAATCAGTGTCTCTCCTTGTTATACAGCGAAGCTGTGCTGATCCCCCAGCCACAGCTATCTCTGACCTACAACAAATCCCTTTGGAAAGAGCAGCCAAACGTGCGTTATCCCATCTGCTGTCACACCCCGCGGGGCAGGGCTGGACCGCTCCAGCACCCCGTCTGCAGCTTCCCAACCATCTGCGGGGTGACCGTGTTGGACTGGTCAAGCTGCAGAATGAGTAGCTAACAAGCATTAACAACATCTAGCCCATGTGTTCTGTCTAGTAAAATGCCAACCCATCTGTCTGTAACATCAGCGACTCCGTAGAAGCCATATGCAGGAGAGACATAAATTAGGGAGAGAAAAATCTCCCGTTACTTTCTCTGCAGTGACTCTGCAGTTGTCGCTGGGAATGTGAGGGACTGGGTGTTTTTTAAGTTCTGTTTTCCCAGCCAAATCTCAGGCTCATGTAGCTCTCCAGCCCTGCCATCCAGAGGCAGTTTCTGGTCTGCACCTGACCCCGGTGAATGTGTTTTGGCACAAAGAGAAAAGTAGCTGCAACTCAAACCAGCTTCCAAACCACTCCCCTAGGAGAGCCAGAAGAAGACAGACAACTTGAGGGAGATACCAGGGACTGGCAAGTGAACCCAGCATACAAGAAACCCCCAGTTAGACAGGAAGCTCATTAACCAGCCAATCTGCTTATCACATTCCTGTCCATCTCCCTTGCTGGAAGCTCTCTGAGCTGGAAGGAACAGAGGAGCAGTAAACCAAGAACATGGAGTTTCTGGAACATGAGCACCTATGGCAGAAATGGAAAAAAAAAAAAAAAATCATCTGTGTGGGCTGTAATTAAGACAGCCTGTTGCCAAGGCAGGGAGATACTCCACTTGTGAACTGCAGCTGGGAGCATGAGGTCTGTAAGAGAACATGAGCAGCAAAGTTTGTCAAACCCTGCATCAGTGAGAGACGTCTGGAACCACGGAGAATTTTGACGGCAACTTTTGAAGCTGTGGCGTTGCCTGGGACAATAGGCACCCCTCCCCAGAGCAAACCACTGCTCCCCAAGAGGCAGAGCTTGCTGGAGCCTTCATCCCTCACTGAGTCACACCAGACATGTGCCATTCCACTACTTGGCTGCTCCTGCTTCATGGTCCTGCTCAGAAGCCTCTGCTTTCCTGTCTCTGGATTAGAGCAAATCAGCAGTAAAACCCAAGACTCCCCTCTGAAGTGCCTGAATGTGACACAGAGTGAAAATAGGTCATACAGACTTCAGGACTCACCAGCTGCCAACTGGAAATGAATCCCTGAGTTTGGGAGCTGGGCATCTCACTTTGCATGAGATGGAGGGAGAGTGCCTGGAGCTGGGAATGAACAGAGGACACATGCTGGGGAGGCACATCTGGAGTGACTGCTACTCTGCCACACTGCAGATGCCATCATGTGATTAGTACAGTTATCCTTATCATCTTTTTGGTATCCTTCTCCAAGTCTTGCTATAAGCAGGGTGGATGGAAGGCTAAAGAACTGAACAAGGTCCTGTTACCAGTAATGGCTCAAGGGACTGTAAGTGATAAACTTAATGACAAGCAGACAATTAGACCTTTAGCTCTGTGGCTGAGGGATGGGGCAGTATATGGAGCATGCCCGTTCCCGGCTCATTGAGTCTGCAAGGCTTGTGGGGGAAGGAGTAACAGATGGACCTGATGGCAGAGTACAGCTGAAATTCTCACCATGTTTATTCATTACACTCTCCTAGCTCTTGTTTGTCATAGTCTGGCACCCCGGGCTAAAATGCAGGTTCAAGCTTTACATCAAGGAAATTGGTGACACGTATTAGTCACCTCTGCACAGAGCCAGCTCCGCATCACAGCCAGCGCTGCGCAGACCAAAGCCACCGCTCATCTAAGAGCAAGAAGAATTGGTCAATAATTACCCCTTCCTGTGGGACTGTGTGACTTGCTTACAGTTATGATCTACCAAAGTGGAATTTAAGTGTTGGCTCTGGGAATAACGTTAGTGGCCGTTGCAACATCAATAACCAAATGTCACAATGTTAGCGTGAGCTGAGGAAGGTGCTTTTACTGCTCTCGCTTTTTTGCTGGCTCACATTTTCTTCGTTTTTCTTCATTTGAAATCGCTGCCATCAGCACGACTGTCAGCAGGACCAAAGTAAGCCTGAGTTGTCAGTACCCAGAAAGTCAAAGAAGGAAGTTGATTCTAAACACGCAAAATGATTTTCTTGTGTCCTCAAGAATGAGTTTTAACCCTTGACAGCTCACAACCCCACTGTGGGGAAGCACATTTCTCAGAGTGCCACAAGTAGAAGTTTATACTGAGAAGAGATGTTATTATTTTTTAAATGTCAGCATTTCTTTCTCAACTTCAAGACTTCTGAATTCATGGAGCTGATGGTTACCAGTAACTCTGTTTGTGGAGTTGCTCAACCAGACTCGTAGTCTACAGGCAGGAAATCTTGAAGAACAAGTCACCTGGCCTGTGCAGGTTGGGTATACCCAGCTTTCTTGAAATGGGCTTTTAATGGTAAAACCCAATGTGAAATAGAGACATAGGACTCCTCTCTCCTTGAGCAGGTGGGATCTCACCTCAAGAAGAAAGCCCACGGCTCAAGAGACAGAGGTTGCAGCTAAGGAGTGAATAAATAGGAAGATTTCAGTATTCAGTGAAACAGTAGGAGAAATTCTACTGTACCCCTTGGGGGGACACTCGGCCCTTTGGGCTACAACACATTTACTGAAAGTTCCTGCTGTTGCTGCCTGTGCTGTCATTTGGCACTAACCTCCTGAAGAACACGGCAAGACAGCGCTGCTGGTTCTCATGTCTGGATGAACATGCTCCTCTCCCCGAAGGGAAAAGGAGAGGTTTTGTGTTTAGCGAGTGCGCCATGTTCGAGCAACCTCCGAGGAATCTGCCTGGGGCCCTGGGCCTCCCCATCTGACACACATCTGACTGGTTGTCTCTTCCTGCTGGTGTTCTCCCACTGATGTGCTGCCATCCGCCAGTCAGCTCCTTCTGCTGCAAGTGCAGGGGGGGAAGAGATTTATGCAGACACCATGTATGCAATTATGAAAACAGAAGACAAGACACCCGGATATCACATAAATTGATGCATTTTTGCTGGCAGGCTTTTTGCATGATCCAGTAACAGCTGTCATGCTCCAGCTTCTCTCATCTGAGCTCCGCTACCACTTCAGCATCCTTCCACATCCTTTAAGAGGGCTTCCTTCCCTTCCTGGTACAGCCTGCTCCAGATGCCACAGCAAGGCAGGCAGTAGCGTGGGATGCAAAGGGGAGACAGTTCGGCTGCTTTTCATAGCAGCACTAAAACGAAATGTTCACTTCTTTAGGCAAAATGCTGCTCATTAGCAATGACCTCGAGGCATGCAAGCTGCTCTACCAGCAATCTCTCCCACTCTGGAGCTCTTTAAAATTTGCCCTTTTCCTGTGCCAAGTCTTTGGCAAGCTTCCCTAAAGCCCAGTAATGATCTGCAGAGATACACACACGTCCCAGTGCTTTCTGGAGAAAGGTGGTGCAGGGGCTTTCTGGAGAAAGGGGAGCTGGTATGGAGCTTGGACTTCATGTCTTGTCCCCTACTCAGCATAGCATTAAGGGAAGGAAAGGACAAGCCTACAAGTTTCCCTGCCAAGTCAGCTCCTGCTGTGAACTCTAAAGCCTGGGAGCCTGTTAGTGCCCACATCCTCCTGGTTTTCAGCACTCCATGCTATGTTTGCTTTTGTAGATAGATTTAACCTTTCTAAAATTAACAACAGAAGAGAACTTCTTTTGGCAGAACACCAGTTTTAGAAAGATGGAGGAACACAACATTTTCCAAACACTTGGAAACTGCAGACTGAAGATATGTGTTAGTCTCTGCAGTGCTTGCTGGTTTTGCTCATTATTCTGAATGCTAATACATTAATAGATCCTCTCCTGATTAGCGGCTGCACTAGACTCTCTTTCTAGGAACACATATGGCTCCTTCTTGCCACAATATTGGAATAGAGAGCCAAAATATTTAAACACTGACACTAAAAAAAGATTTTATCACCCCCATCCTGATGTAAATAACTAAGGCTGGAGCCAGCTCTTAGCTCTATATGCCTATCTTTCAAAAAGTTCTTAATCAAATATGAATGAACTGGCTGAGGCCCATCTGAAGTAATTGGGCTGTCTGTGGTTACAACGCTGCAGCAACAAAACCACTGTGACATCCTCTTATCCCACAGGATGCTCTGGGTCTGGCTGAAAGGAGCACATACAAGTTGGGGTTTTAGACCCAGGTGTGTGTGCAGTGGCTGGTTCTGCCTGCAAGAAAAGGGAACACATTTTTTCTTTACCCACACCTGCAAGGTTAAAATATTGTCCTGAATTAAGATGATTTTCAGGGGAATCCAAATGCTTCTCTCCCAGATGTCTACATGCATCAGCATTTATCCCACCTGCTGAAGGACATGGGAATTACCCAGCACACAGCCCAGAGGGTATGGTAAAAATTCTGGTAGTGTATATTGGGATTGTTTGGAGTTGTAGGTCAATTGCCAATACAGAATTGCCTAAAAGATCTGTTCCTCCCTCATTTTTTCCCATGCTGTGCCATTACCTTTCCTCTCTGCCATATGTCTTGCCCTAATCCTACCTGTCTAGTGCCATCAGCTGCTAAAATAAACAGCAGTTCCCACTTTGTGCTGTTTGCCCTGCTGCTGATCAGACCTGTCACTGGCTAAGAGTGACACAACCTGACTGCTAGCAAAACCCTGAAACTTAAAAAAAAACCTTTCTACATTTCAACAAGTGAGACCTGAAAGGGGAGGGACTTCAGGTCAGTACTCCAGAAAACACTTATCACTACAGAGCTGAAACATGGTGTGAAAATAAAAGCCCTCAAAACCTGCTTTCACACATTCCCCAGCGTGCCTGGAGGTGTTCCTGCTCTGACCCACCTAACAATGCTCTTGAGAATTGTTTTCACAAGCAAAAAATACAAACAAAACAGCAAAAGAGTCAAGAAGTATTTCTTCAAATGCCTCCAATCTAGGCTGTGCTCTAAATACAGTGTAGAAACAGCACTAATACATACTCAGATGTTACAGAAAGCCACAGAAAAAGATCTCAGCAAACGCTGAACTGTAATACAGAGCAGGTCCTGACTTTGGTGTCAGGATTATTTGAGATCACTGACCTCATCCTGCTCAACCAGACTATTTTATAACTCAATTACTTTATTTCTGTACATATAGATGTACATGAGATACTTAACATTCTTTCTTGTGCAAGAACCAGACAGAAAGCAGAAGATGCAGATGAGAAAACATGAGGATGAGCTCCCTTGGAGGTTTCACGGACAAAGATGTTTAAACGAAGTAATTTAAAACCAGAAAGAACCTCACAAACAAAGTGTTTCTAAGCATCTCATTTCACTTGCTTGTTTTCAACTATATTTGAAAAAAAACCTCAGAGGGAACTAAACCACTTTAGCTGCTGCTTCCTCATTCCTGATGTCCTCTGGAGAACATCACCAACCTTTTTTCCTACCAGTTACACACCAAAATTTCTAGAACAAGTAACTCTACAGCAGTTAGGAGAATTGAAAAACATTATGTAGTCATTGCTTATCACAGCTCTGAAGGGCAGGGAAGTACCAGCACAGCCCGAGACTGACAGACAGGAAGAAATGGGCTTCCTACAGCATCAGAGCAACAAAGAGCCCAAAGGACTTGGAGCTCGAGTCTTGCTTGCCTCCTGTCCTGCAGAAACCAGAGCTTTCCCAAACCATGGGGCTGCAGGGAACGTGCAAGATGTGGGATTCAATTCTGCAATAATCAATCCCAAACTCTGTGTCACGGTGCGGGGAGGGAATGCCCACAATAAAGCCAGCAGTGATGCCCAGGCACCTGCAGCATCCCCTGGGCACAGCCCCAGCCAGGGCTCAGCCTGCCTCGGGAAGGGCCCTTCAGTGTGCACAGGGCTGTTCCAGCCCAACAACCAACCCATTCATCCCCATGACTGCTCCATTCAGGACGAGTTGACACATCCTTCCCACAACAGAACCCTGCAAATGACTTTATTTAACCAGGAAAACAGATTTGTGTTGTTTCTAAAGACAAACGAATCTAGTTTTGGCTGCAGAGGACTGAGCTGGGCCCCTCTCTGTGCCAGTAAAAGCATCAGGATTGTGGAGGAGACTTAAGAGACTGTGTTTACTTTCAGTCTCCCATGGATCATAACTGAACAGGAAAAAAGGGCTCACACAGCACAACAGATCAGGCTGTAACTGTAAAGGAGTTCAACACTTTGGATCTGTTTCTCTCAAGCTCTCAATGAATTTTTTTGAATTTAGAGAAAGACTTTCCACAGTTTACTGGTCTGCAGTGAGAGTGGGGCATTTTAAGGAGAGGATGGTGAAGCAGAAGATTTCATAGAATCACAGAATAGTCTGGGTTGGAAGGGACCTTGAAGATCACGTAGTTCCAACTCAAGTGGGATGCTGCCCACTAGATCAGGCTGGTGAAGGAAGATGCTACTCTTTATTATGTTGTCACTTTTCAGCACATACATGGCCCCAAATGTGGCTGAGCTCTGCCCGAAGATGCAAATATAAGCGTTCCTGTGCTGGAGGCTCCTGCCTGTGTGCTTCAGACAAAAGGGAAAAGGGGAAAGAAGTCCCCAGAGAAGCAATCAAAAGTGCCCAGGGGCACAAAGCAGGTTGGCAGCAGAGGCAGGAGCCATAGACAGATCCTGCAAGTCCCCCCAAAACATCCAGGCTGTGGGGAAATCTCTGCTCTCTGGTGCAAAGGCAGAGGAGGATGCAATGACATGGATTTATCCTTAAGTTGCTAGGAAGGGAGGCACAATTCTTTACTTTATAGTGCCCAGTTATTTAACCTTAATGCTCCACTGACACTATTTTTTGTACGGAATGTTATATACATGTCTGTGTACAAATTTGCAGTGTATAAATCACGGATCAGAGGTGACCTGTAAGTTTGTGCATGTGGAGATTCATGCAGCATGAGGGCTAGCTGGGAGGATGAAGTCATTAAGATGTGTTCTCATCTAAAGTTACTTATGAATTATTTGTAAGCTATTTTCTCACTTATTTTGTTATAATACCCCCACATACTCACTCACCAACCAGTAAAAATAGCTTACCAGTGAATACACGTTTCGGAAGTCTGTTTGCCTATTTTTCCTTTGTGCTGCAGCTGCTGTTGCCATGCTGTCGTTGCTATGTTTTCCTTTTTCTTTCTTTTTCTTAAGAAGAGAAAAGGAAAAAAGAAGTCTATTCCCTAAACATGCTAGACTCAGCTCATGGAACAAAATACCTGAGGTAGAGCCTAGAGGAATATAACATAATCTGGCTGAAAGAGCATAGTTTATGTGTAGAAGAAAGCCTTTTTGACACTAATACACAGATTCTTCTCTGAAAGAGTTAATGAAACCACAAGTATTATTTAGATCAGGTAAAGATCACTAAAGAAGAGTATTAATACATTACAAAGTGGTCAGGGAAAGGTAAAACTCCATGCCGAATAGGTTGATAAGGAGGTAGAGGGGAAAAAAAGAGATTTAAAAGAGTAGATGTGGCCAAGTCTCATCTGGAAGACAAGACAATGAAGTTGCTCAATAAGCTTGTTAAAACAGTTCTTAAAGCTTGAAAGCTAACATTTGTCTCAGTGGGACAGCCCTGAGAAATACAAATGCTTTTTCCAAAGGCTGCAAGTCCATGGTGGAAATTTTGGTTCTGGGTTGTGGGTCCCAGGTTGCTGCCTTTTGCCTCTCTTCCCTGTATGAAGAGCAGGCAGAGTTTGCCAGACTAAGGTTGGGGCTCAGCAATTAAGTTCTGAAAAGACAATTTGGGTTTCCCATTCCTCTGCTGTCCCTCAGCTCAAGAGGAACTTGGATGATTCTCCCATCCTCAGTCCCCTGCTGGTCTCCGTGGAGGACCGTGGAGAAGAGTTGGCAACATGATGACAAGAATCGATAGCTTCAGCCCAACTACTGATGATTTAGAGCACAAGAACCCCCTGTGAGATGGCAAAATGACTTGGGTAGCTTAGGAGTGTGGAGAACTGTGACGGAGGACCTGTGAAATTTGGGTCACTGGGCAGTGCTACAGCAGAAGAAATTCGATACAGACAAGTGCAATGTAGTGTGTGTTGTTCTGCCAATTTAAAGGACTCTTAACATGCTGATGTGTTGGAGGTGATGTAACCTCTCAGAAAAATGAAAAGCCAAGTGCCACCGTGGCCAGTTTCTAGACAATTTCTCAGTGTACAGTGTCACTCGAAACATCAAGTAAAAGGTTAGAATAAAATGTGCTTGAAAATAAGGCTGGGAGTACCATGTCATGGTTTTATACAGGTTGAGAGCATGTCCTCTTCTGAGCAGTGAGTCAGCTTTGGTGAGTTCAGTACAACACGAGGGCAAAAGATAAATTAGGTTTTCCTCGTTTGAGGCATGTGCTGTTTAACCTGCCTTTCTTCTCATCACTGACTCCATCCCGGGGTCACTGGGAGAAACATTAAGGGCTGCAACAATTTACTGCAGAATTAAGACAGGCAACAGTAAAGAGAGGATGGGCAGGGTGGTGAATGCTGAGTCAGATGTTACACTAGAAAACAGACTTCCAGTATTTCAGGTACTCTTCAGCCATTACCCTCCTTGACTGAGGTGGGTGAGAGTTACAAAGCGCAGCTGGATTCAAGATGCCCCTTTCTCTTTATGGAGTTTGGCTGCATTCACTGCCATTTTTCTTCCTGGAAAACCAAGTTTCCATAGGTCAAAACCCCTCCAACCCTGACCTGTGTGGGGCAGGGGTGCTACTCCTGACTGTGAGCTTAAAGCACAGCTTGCTCAAGACCAGTTCTGCCATTCACTGTGTGTTAATTACTCCTGCCTTTACCCACATCCTGTCAGCCCCAGCCTTTGGGGTCTGACAAAAACCCCTTCCCATGAGGACAGCCCCTTCCAGCCAAGCCAAAGAAATCACACAGAGCTATGTAGTCCCATGATTAAGAGCTGTGAGTCAGGAGCTTCCAAGTTTATTCCTCACTTTGAGTCCCAGCATGAACTACACAAGTAGCATCATTTCTCTGCATCTCAATATCCTCACCCTCCACTAGAACTAATAACAACTCCTCCACTGAGCAGCCCTGCTGTGAGAATCAATTGGTATTTGTAAAGGCCTTTGAGAAATGTAAGGCACAGTCTGTATGTGAAAATTATTGATATGATTCATTACCAGGCATTCATACTCTATTTATGCAACTCCCAGTCCATTACTAAATATATTGTCCATTTGAATATTGAAATCACTGCTGCTAGTAATTTCTGCTAGTGTTACACTGGTCTTTCAGAGGTAGCTTTTTCAACTTGAATGGGAGAATTGTGGAGGCAGTGAAAAGGGGAACAAATGCCAGAAGAAGAATTTAAAAAATGACAACAGCTCTGCGCAGGTTTCATGGAAAACAATAAAAAATCCATTTAACAAATAACTTTGTGCTAACACTTTCCTGAATCCTCTTCCCGTTCTCTTTTTCCCTCAGCTGAATTTGTGTGAAAATCTGATCTCCATTAGCTTGTGCCTGCAAGATGAAAACAAGCAAACCTGAGCGCATTGTGTCTCTCCAGACAGACCACTTGCTCCCTACACATGAGCTCGGGTGATGCCCGAGACCATCTTTGTGACCAGCCTCCTTTCCAGAAAGTGAGGATGTTCCATCCAAACCATCATCCTCCAACCCTCAATCACCAGCTCCAGCTTTCCCCAGCCTTTTTCTTTGCCATGCTACTGAAAGCAGCAAAATCTGGGACTACTCGTAGAGTTTCTGAGAAGAGAGAGCATATGTCTATACATTATATATTTATTCACACACTGAGACATGTTCTCACTCCCGAGACACACACGGTATGTTCCGACTTTCTCACTCCAGCATGTTTTGCAAATCTCTTCTCCACCCCCTCTATTCCCTTGTTTCACTTTATCAGTATCTTGTTTAAGGGAAATGCTGCTTATTGTAAACTGGAAACGTTAAGATCAGGTCAACAGACCATTCATTAAGACACAGCTGTGGGACAGGGAGTGATTGTGCACAGCTATTTTCCTGGCTCAGCTTCCTTTCCTTCCAGTTGGAAAATTTACTTCCTTGCTGTGATCCTTCTACTCATTCTTGGTGCTGACAAAACGTTGCCAATATCCGTGGTGTGGGAACTCAAGGACGATCGATATTTCGTTTGAATCAAATACAATGATTTCTTTTTGTTTGTTTTGTTTTCAAAGCTCAACATTTTGCAATTAAACATGCCAAGACATGGGGAAAGTTGAGGTGGGGGTTCTTTTGTGAAAGGCAGGAGGAAACAACACAGAAGTAGAAACCAGAGCAAATCAGCAGTGAAGCCAATAGAAAT
This sequence comes from Aphelocoma coerulescens, assembly GCF_041296385.1. NCBI lineage: Eukaryota > Metazoa > Chordata > Aves > Passeriformes > Corvidae > Aphelocoma > Aphelocoma coerulescens. The sequence continues at coordinate 12,879,459 of NC_091028.1, read as the reverse complement.
CTGCTGCGTCGTTTCTTCTTCCTCTTAATACATTTTTTACGAGAAGTGAGATCTTTGATTACATTTTTGATTAGGAGAGACAGGCATTGCCCTGCCCAGTGCACAGTTAGAAGGAAAGGAGCCTTTCATGTTCACAGATATCAGACATCAAAACAGCCATTCCCAGCTCTTAAAAGGATCAGACAAAACTGCAGCTCAAACTGTGCCAGGGTACTTTGGTGCAGGCAGGTTCCCGGTGGAAGGCATTCTCAGAGCTGTAAGAAATTCTGTGGATGCTGAAACTCCTGTTGAGTGCAGGGACAAATATGGGAAATTTCTCCCAGAGACGTCCAGGACCATTGTAAGGGCATTTCAGAATCAGCAGACTGAGAGCCATGACAGCCAGGCTGCAAAGAGAGCTGCCTAAAAGGAGCTCCTGGTTGTAAAGGATGGCTAGGTGCTCCTTCAGAGGGTCCAGGCAGGACAGCTCAGTGGGGAAAGCAGCCATCAGAGCACAGCCAAGAGCAGGATTGTGCAGATGAATTACATCTCTCCTTCCTGAAGACTCATGGGCTCACTGAAACTCCCAAATATGCTGATGCCCAGCTGCAGGACAAGAGCACTGAGAACCACCTCCACCTTGCAACACAACTGGTCTCTGTCTTCAGAGCTGAAGAGCCCCAGTGGCCTCCCTGGTTTAGAGGTCACCTTGACACCCTGACAACCTACGACAGCTGAATTGTGTGAACAAGAGATCAGACCTCCGATCTTGCACGACTCCAGTTGAATACTGACAATGGCAACACGGTGTCCTGGCTTATCCCTCACCCCCACTGCAAATGGCCCATCATCAAATGGCTGTGGGATCTGTAAAAACTCAAAGGCTGAAATGAGACAGGACAGCAAATCAACTCATGGATTAATTCAGAGTTCAGTTCAGCCTGGATTCAAGCACCTTCTCCTGCCACAGCTTGCCAGTATGCATGACAGAAGAAAAAAACCAAATCATTGACAATTTTTCAAGGTCCAAAGCAGGCTTTGTCTAGGTTGGTGGCAAACATGATGCCCATCTTCCCAGAATTTGGCTCAGCTGTGCAAACAGATGTCCTGAAAGCATCAGCTGCACCTGTAACTAACTTGGATGCTAATGCAGACACCTGAACCTTCTCCATGTGTCCCCAGTACTGAATACTGACCCTCACCCATTAAATGGGCTTGCTGGTGCAGAACTAGTCCTATCTCATCAGGCATAAGTCTGGCCTCCAGCCTGTTCCTAGTCTTTCTCTACAGAGAAGTGTCCTTCAAAGCCTTGCACCATCACTTCACCTCCACCATCATCTTCTGTATTCCCTCTAAGTCAGGGTATCATACAGAGAGAACGTCGAGCCTGCACAGCCACCAACACCAGGACACCATCCAGTCCAGCCTGTCTCTGTCTGTGGCCTCCATCTGGCAGCAATGATCCAAATGGCATTAAGCTGACTCCATGCTCAGACTCATAACAAACATGTTGCAAGGGACAATTGTTCCTCCTACCAAGGCTGCTGCAGATTTTTATCCTGCTTTTCCCTTCTAATACAGCAATAATGTCAGACCAAGGGAGTCTGGAGATTCCCACAACTCACCCTCAATGGTGCATTGACACCCAGCCCTACATCTACATTAAGGATGAGCAGAGCCATCCCTCAAACGCCGAGTGCCAGAGTAAGGTAAGTGCGTGGATGACAAACAGCTGTCTCCAGCTCAGGAGAGACACTGCAGAGCTGCTGCTGGAAAATTCAACCCCATCTTCCACTGAAGTGCCATATCTATCTGGGAGATAAATAGCCCTTATTTCCTTCTGCACACACGTCTGCTACTGATATGTGCCAGCAGTGGCTGTGAGCATCCCTTCTGCTGCTCCGAGCAGCCAGGAGGTCACAGCCTTTCACTCCGATGCAGGCTTAGCTTGTGGGATCCCAGCCTCTCTTCCAGAGGGTGTAATTCACAAGCACACTTCCCTGCTGGATCAGCTCGCAGCAGCTTGTCCACTTAGCACAGAGGCAGGTGAGAACACACTGTACTCCAGTGCTGCCTCGTATCGGCTTGTCATTAAACAGCAGATAGGCTGCCATTGATTTCAGTTACATTTCTGTTCCCAGCAAACTCTCTAGAAACACTTATCCCAAAGCCTGAAGTGCTCCTGAACACATGCCCTCCTTGTTTTCTACTGTTATTGAGGCACTCAGTATCTCTCAATGTAGAAGGCAGACCGGAGGAATGCTGCAATCTGATTTCCTCCCCAACATCACCAATGGGATCAAAGCAGCAGTGGGAGCACAGCCATTCTGTTGCTCTTGTGGCTTTTTCCTCTGTGAGACATGTAGACCTTTGATGGTGTTTGAGGCTTTGATTTCACTGGCTGCACTGATTTGATGACACCACCAATTGTTATTTTTTGATCTCTACCAAACAACAGAGAGCTGCTGAAGCTTGAGCACATGCAGTGATTAGCTGCATGGCAGAAGAAAAGTAAGATTCCCCCAACACTGAGGCATGACTAACAATGAGGTAGATTAATTTTTCTAGGAATACTTTCCTGCAAAGCAGGAAAAATCCAAGGGATATTTGGTCCTCTGGATGACAAGAAGAAACCATGAAACAATTCATGCTGCAACCTGAAGAAACATTCCTGTATATGATCTCAGAGTTAGAGGATGAACTTGAGGTATAGAAACAAAGAACATGTGCCATGGACGTGTGCAAAAGTCTCCTCCCCAAGTACAGCTGCCTCCTGTTGATCTCACCCTAGATCCTGCTCACCCACGTGCCATCACAGCACACTAAAGCCAAGACCCCAAGCTCTGTGCATGGCACACCTGTTGAAACTAGCTGCTCTGTGTTCTCATGCTACAAAGAGAGGGAGAGTGAGGAAAAAACAAGGAGCAGATGCACATATCTAGATATCTATGATGTTTAAAGGGAACTGTGTTGGTGAACAAAGGAGAGAGGTAGGAATGGATGCAGAACCAGGGAGTTAACAGGCACCAGCTGGGCATGGTCAGCTCAAGCAAGCATTATCCCACCCAATTTATATGTAACTACCTTGGCTGAAATGCCACTTAATTTAAAACATCCAGGAAACAAAATAATGCCTTCAAGGTTGGGTGAGGCCAGTTTGTTAACTGGCAGGACAATTTTATTTCCTGCTGACTTGCCACCCATACTAATGGTCCCACCACAAGAGCATTGCCAAGGTGAAAGGAGTGGTCCACAATTTGAAACAGCCCATGATGTGCAACCAAACCATTGGCAGCTTCCTTCCCATGGCTGGTACAATCAAACAGCCCAGCTCCCAGTCCCAAATGCCCACCTGCCTGCAGGGGCTTCTGTTGAATTGGAAATGGGAACAGAAACCTTAGAGAAGCACTTCAAAAGATGAGCCTGTGGTTCCCCTGCTCTCCAGCTGTGTATCTGGTGGTGGGCACCAGAGGAAGGGACTTCCCTCGACAGCACAGTGACACTCTGAGTGTAAATCCCACAGGGATTTACAAACCACATTGGATGCAAATGGCTTAGGAGCCCCTCTGCTCCATGCTCCTGTGGTGCTGCTGGCACACACCGAAACACTAAGGAGGCTGGGGACAAGAAAACTGAACCCACTGGTGTGGAGGGACACCTGGGGTCTCAGAGCAGCGTGAGCCATCAATGGCTCTGTGGCCACCTTCTAATGCTCTCCTTCCCTATTCACAAATGGCCATTTCCACAAAGGCTGAGGGATCAGAGAGAAGAAGGTGCCGAATGAAAAACTTCACAGCATCATCAGGAGGCGGGTTCTGCACAGCCACAGCACTGCACCTGGTGAGCAAGCAAAGCCCTGAGGCAATGCCCAACCTGATTAAAATAAAGGCATACTCCTCCACATGCTGTGCTGCCTTGTACTCACGCTGTTCCTCCGTTTTTCAGTTTGTGAAATAGAGGAATATTTGCTGTACCTTGCAACAGTCCTGGAAGGCTTAATTCATGTTTGTGAAGTGCTTTCAGATCTTAAACTGGAAGGCTTGAGAAAGCACAAGTTGTGATTATAATTGCATTATTAAGTGCTGTTAAAAAAAAAAAAATCAGCTTATGTTTTGTAGAATTCAGGTCCTTCTTCAGACTAGCTTTGTCCCTTGACACATGTATTTGACAATAACCCAAATAGCCTTGATCTTTTATTCCCAGCAGGGTTTTCTTTATACCTTAATGAGGTCTCAATCTTTTTTCTGAAGGATAAACACCTCATCTCAGTACAACCAAACTCTCTGAGCTGCTGCACATGAGCCTGGTTTCCCTCTGCTGGACTGGATCTGCTTCTGTAACACCAGTCCAGAGAGGGGAACAGACTGGTCAGGAGGAATATGGGTGGGATGTCCCATATCCCTCACAAGATGCCACAGTACATTTGCAGATTTGCATTGGATATCTCTAATTTTTCTGCCACTTAGGACATTTCTCCTGAGAGCCACGCCAGGTTTAGTCTCAAACACAGCAGTATTTTTATCCCTCTTGTCCATAGTCCCTGGTATTCAACCTTATTTCTGTTGCATAGCAGAAGAGGCTTCCAGGATATATTCCTGGACTATATTTCTGTCCCGAGACTCCAATATTTCACTTCCCTTACCCTTACCATTACCAAATCACTCAGAGATCTACAGCCTTGTTGATACTGACATTCTTCTCTCCTCAATCCTTCTCTCAGGTTTCCTTTTTTTCCTGTCCTATCATCTGCAAATTGCATCGTTTTTATCTTTTGCTATGCTGGAAATCTTATGATGAAAGAGAGACTTTTCTTTTTTCTTTTTTTAATTAGTACTTGGTAATATTACCAAGCTGTGAGTTTATGGTTTTGTAGATCTTATATTTTTGACACTAATTACTCACAAAGGCTTTTAAAGCAGCATTTCAACATAGCAACCGGCATGACTGTAATTAAGTAAGAAGCAGCAAATTTTATTTTACATTTCAGAGGAAGTCTCTAGCATTCCTGCCCTGTATCACAGCTCAGCCCCTGGTATTGCTCCAACGAACGAGACCAGATGCCAAAAACATATTACTCCTCATGCACACAGAGCTCTCCCCACCCTCACCCAAGCCCTTGGCTGATGTATTAATAGTGCTGTCAGCACAGAGGATCCACAGGGATTCACCACTTGCCTATTGCCAATCTGAAGGGCTTCACTAATTTTAGATTTGTGGTTTCTGCTACTTGTGGGAGAGTGTTTTCCCCTGTTCAAACCTCAAAGACTCATGTTGTACCGACCACATGACTGCACTTGATTTATTTCCTCCCCACCATGTCCTCGCTGGGACCCAGAAGGAACACGGAAGGATGTACTGGTTTCCATACTGATGCTGGATGTGCTGCCTGGAAGGTACCAGGGCAGCAAGTGCTCTCATGATATGTTTGTAAACTAGCTGCTACAGAGATGATCAATTAAAGGCGTCTCAGTGGGGAAAGTTTCATTCCACTGGCCTAATTCATTTTCAAATTACTCCAGGATGCTGCCTTTTACTATTACATTATTTGTTCTGAAACTCCAAATTAAGATTTTATAGCGCCATTAATTTTTATGCAGAAATTACCATTAAAATCAATGTTTTCTGCTTAAAAGTTGACAGTTGGAGATGACTGATTGCCCAGCCTGTTTCCTACTGCTTTACTGCCTTGGAAGGGGATGGGTCCATCCTCGTGTGCTGCTAACTCTGAGCAATGTTTTCACTGCCCCCTACCAACACCTGAGCATCATCCCTCTGAGGGAGCTGTGACATCCTCATCACCATGTGTCTCTCCAACATCACAGGTTGTTTCCAACACCTCCTGGAGGATGCAGATCTTCCTCCTGCTAACGAGCCAAGGGTAATGATGGAGCCAGGTCTCCAATGCAGGTTGGAGTGCTGCCCTCCCTTCTGCTCTGGCAGGGAGAGCTCAGGGCAAAGGGCATCCCTGGCCATGCCAGCTCCTCTTGCTGCATCCGCACGGCCACCTAAGCAAGGTCTGCACCTGGGGTACCACCCTGACCAGGCTGCTGAGGTCACTGCCTCCCTGCTCTTGCAGTCCCTTAGCTGCCTGTCCCCATCTGTGGCCTCTTGTCCTATTAACAGCCTGAACACTGAATTGTTGGGTGCTTTGTACAAGCCAGGCTCTGACCTAGGGCAGAGGTTCCCATGCCCAGCAGTTACACCAGTCCCGAGTGGTGCTGGCAGTGACCAGAACTATTCAGGTGCACGAGGCTTTAGACTTTACACTATATCAGGAGCACTTCACGCTGATGCTGGCAGTGACCAGTAGGGCCACCCCCAGGAATCACTCCCAGGAATTCTGTTTTCTATCTCTGAGGGAGCCTTCAGGGAGCTGGGCAGCAGGTAAGGGGCAGAGGAGAACACATAATAATTAAAAAATCATAGAATGGTTTGTTCTGGAAGGGACCTTAAAAATCATCCAGTCCCACCCCCTGCCATGAGCAGGGACACCTTCCACTATCCCAGGGTGCTCCAAGCCCCGTCCAGCCTGGCCTTGAACACTTCCAGGGATAGGACAAACACAGCTTTCCTGGGCAACCTCCACCAGGGCCTCACCATCCTCACAGGGAAGAGTTTCCTCCTTATATCTAATCTAACCCTGCCCTCTCTCAGTTCAAAGCCATTCCCCTGTGTCCCATGCCCTTGTAAGTCCCTCTCCTGTTCTTTTGTAATCCTCCTTTAGGTACTGGAACTCTGCTATGAGGTCTCCCTAGAGCCTTCTTTTCTCCAGACATTTTATTTATTTCAAGACATCTTTCGGAATAAACAAAAAACATTTGCCCATCCTGTGGCAGCCAGAGGGAAACAAAAGAATAAAAGAGAGGGAAAAAAGTTTGATCCTCTAAATATGAGGCGTATTAAGCAAAACTGAATGTGATATGTAGTGAGTATCTGTGACAAGAGCAAACCGATCCTGCTGTTGGAATATTCATGCAAATAGGAGCAATTTCACTATGATTAAAAAGGCAATTAGCTGAAAAAAACGCCAGCAATTTCAGAAGCAGCCTGTGTGTCAGTGAGGCCTCCACGCAGTGCTGAACTGACATTTTGCTCACTTTCATATTCCATCAACGAGATACTCACTACTACAGCTTGAGAGTACTAATTACTCCAACTGGAGGCAGATGCTCTTAGAAAGACTCCAACAAAGTCTCCACGAGGCACTTCATGCACCCTGCAGAGAGGGGGTTGTGCCAGCATCCTGCCTGTCCCACCCCCGCTCGCTCCGCCGCTCGGATGAAAGGCACCGGCACAAAGAGCATCCACTGAAAGAGCCGGCCCAACCTAAACATTGTCAGCCTGCAACACAAAAGCGTTCAGGGAATGGAGCACGGGCAGAATCGGAGCTGCTGCTGCCTTCTCCACTGTCCGCTGGTGGGATTGAAAGCACTTCCCCCCCTGTGGTCAGATCCAGAATAGGGAGATACTGATGAAAAATCTTCAATTACCCACGTGACAATCTGCATTGGATGAGTGCAATAGCCAATAATCTCTCACAACGCAGAGGGATTTAGAGGTAGCATCTGCTGTTGACACCTGAATGCCCAAATAACTTGCCCCCACTCCAGAAGAAAGCTGAGACCAATGCACTGGGCAAAAGCACAGAACCGCCCATTTTCAGAGCTCTTCAAATCCCAGACCATCAAAGATCTCCATGTGACCACCACATACCCCAAGCATCTGGTGAACTAAGTGTACAGTGGGTTGGCTGTCACCTTCCAGAACCAGGCAATCCATCCCCACCAGCACGGGCTGCACACACCAAGAGGCATCAGCAAATTCTTCCGCAGCGGCTGCTGCTCCATCAGCGCTCCAGCACCCGCACAGGCAGAGCCGCTGCAATATGCATGAGGTGGCTTCAGACTTGATCCCTGTGCAAGCTGAGTGTCCTCTGCTTGTCTTTGATGATTAACTGAGCACCAGACTCACCCTCTGCTCAAGACTTTTCTGTGGCTGAGGTATTTTGCAGCTAGTCAGAAACTTAAATATATTTCCTGGCCAGCAGATACTGTCTACTCTTGAGAGCAATTTTTATTGAATTTGTAATCCCCTTTTCAGTTTTTTCTCTCCCCTTTTAATATTGTCTTTTAAGCCCTTTACCAGGAGTTCACTTTCTGAAGGCCAGCAAGGGACAGTGGACAGAGCCTTTGGGTTTAAAAAGGAATATGCAAAGAATGTTAATGCAAGTGAAATATGCAGCACTCTGACCCCTTTCAATTAAGGTGTCATCTCCATAACCTTTGGCTGTCCTCAAAACTTGGATGTGCCCTGAAACAAACAAAGGAAAGACCCAAGAAATCAGTGCTGTGAGCTGAACCTGAGACATTTGACCATTTATCTCCACCAATGACACGTGCTGTGTCTGCCTTTACTTACACAACCTCTCTAGACCAACGTCAGTGCCAAGTGCTGATCAAGGGCAAGCAAGAAATGAAACTGGAACTGTTAAACAGAAGATGAAAGGTGCTAATGCAGGGGTGGATCTCACCACAGAAAACTGCAGCCACTGGTACCTGGAGAAGCACTGGCACTTAGAGATGAAACGTGGCACTGAATGAGGATGGGCTACACCTGCCTGGATACACATGAAGGGCAAACCCCAACCATCCAAAGAAATTTTGTATATGCCACACCTCTCCTCCTCGGATCCTGAATCCAAGATGCACAGAAGATGGGTAGGGAAAGAAAACGTTCCTTTTAATCCACCAAAGAGTAGGCTGAAAGGTCACATAAACACAGAAGGGCAAAAGCAAACCCCTCACTTTTCTCTGAAGGAGATGAGGGCCCTGCAGAGAGGAGGATTGAAGACGCCTTCGACAGGTTCTCCAGCCACGTGGGACTTCATTAAAACCAGGAGAGGCAGGAGGGAGCAGCAGCACATGCTGAGGCAAAAGGCTAAGGAGCAGACTTGGTGTGGAACTCTCAGGAAGCATCCCTGTGGTTCCCTGCTACACCATACATGCTTGTTCAGCTGAACAAGACAAGACTTGAGGCTCACAAGAAGCAAAGAAAAAGTCATTTTTAGACCACTCTAGCCGGTAGAAATACAGGATTACAACTCTTTTGTACCTCCAGAGTTTGGATGAACTAGACTTCTCTCCCGTAATCAAGGGTTTTGTGGACCTCTGAGGCTCCTGGTGAAACATGTCTCCAGCCCTGCAGCTCATCTCAGCGCTGCAAGGCCCTCTGCAAATTGAGAGGTACCTGAGGTTCACCAGGGTGCCTCAGCCCTGGCTTAATTAACAGCAACAACAAAGGGAACAGCGTTTCCCTGGTTTGCCAGACTCTGGCAAAAAGTAACCGAATGAAGTGATGTGTGGAAATCCTTTTGTCAAAAATGAAATGGAAGAAACTCTTTTCTCTTAATTAGCACCACAGGAGATTGGGCTGGTGAGGTCTTCCTGGCTGCACTGCTGATTGTGGCTCTGTGGCCCGGAGCCTGCCCTGGGTGCAGCAAAATAACCCAGCATGGACAACATGAACTCCATCCTCCCACACACACATTCTCTTTGCACCTCTCCTTTGATGGCCATTCCAGTGTGATTTCCTTTACAGGTGAACAAAAGCTCCTTAGGTTTATTTTTCATGCTGTCCTTCTAATTCCTCATCTTGGCACCGGTCTCCCTGTACGGAACAGCGAGCAGGATGCTATAGCCTCCCTGCATCATTTTGCTTTATGTCTGCAAACATCTGTACATGCAATTAGAGGGCCAACTCCTTTTATGTCCCTAAATGAGTAGTCTTAATCACCGCCATAAGAAATTAAACCCTGGCTGGGCAGCACAACTCAGCAATGCAATCCTGAGCCAGGCTGGCACTACCTGCCTGCAGGATCAGCCCTTGGGAGAAATCTCCCACCCAGGAGCAAGCTCTTCAGGCTTTTCTTCAAGGCATTTTCACAAGTCTAATTACAGGGAAGCAGTGGGATGCTTCCCTGCTGTGCCCAAGGCTTTTCAGTGGCTTTTTGGGGCGCTCAGAGACCAAATTCCAGGCATTAGTGCTGCCTCACAGAGATGTTGGGCTAGGGTTGGGAGCAAATGGCTGTAAGCTGGGGTTTGGCTGCCACACTGCAGTTTCCTCTGGCACATCTGAGGGAGTTATAAAGGGAATTGTGTGATATTATTATAAAAAATGGTATAAGCAATGGGTGCCTGCATTCCTCCAGAAAGATATTTCTATTCTCCCCTCTCTTCACCTTCAGCTTCTCCACCACCAGCCTTTGATGACTTGCCCTGTTTTTTCTTGACCTTTCTCTGTCATTTCTCCATCACCACAAAGTGCAGACCCTCACAAGCAGCTCACTTTCCCCCAGAGCAAACATCCATGTTCCACAGCCCCCACCAAAAGAAACAGGCCCGCAGAGGCTTGCTGGCACCTCCCTCGGCTGAGGAATCACAGACTATCCTGAATTGAATGGACCCACAGGGATCCAAAGTCCAGCTGCTGGCCCTGCACAGCACAACTCCAAGAATTCCACCTGACAGCAACGTCCAAACTCTTCTCAAATTCCGGCAGCCTTGAGGCAGTGACCACTGCCCAGTGGAGGAGAGCTGGTCCCATGTCTCTGGTACCGCACCATCACCGGCTTTCCACCACCTCCTCCTCCCACCTGTGCCTGCTTCTGCCTTTCTTCCACCCTTCCCAAAGTGATCTCTTGCTTCCACATCCACTTTCCAAGCAAGGTTCCTCCCTGAGCAACCTTCAAAGTCCATAAGGCCAGGGAGAGTTACGGCGATGTAGTGCATCTAGACCGACGGTGGGAAGCATTTTGTCCTCTGGAAAGCAGCACAGTTGGTTTGATTTGTGTATGTGCAAAATATATTAACTCCATTTTCCACTTCATTGGCCCTGGTGCCTGCATGAAGCCTCTGCCCATTCTCAGCACTCGGGTCTTGAGGAGTATTTTGTTCACCTTGCCATTAGATTTTATGGCATGCGTGCCAGTGACCATTTTGGATTCCAAAGGAGTGCTCAAAATACACACAGTCTTGATTTTTCTCCTTTAGATTTACAAGCTATTCTTCTGCTATGTAGCTTTAAGTCATTTTATTTCAAGCAGGAATATTTTAAAAGAGTAATCTGTATGTGCATGTCAGGGAAAAGAATTAATTATTGCTCTAATTAAAAGGACACTGTTGAAAATAATCTCTCTCTTTTCCTGCTGATTTTGCCCTTTTTCTGTAAGCTTTACATTTTTGCATGTATATGTTTCTCAAGTAGTTTAAAATTAACAGGGCTTATTTTATTTATGCAACAGTATCAAGCAGGAGTTGTACATCAGCAAAAAGCACATTAAGCTGATGGCAAAGGCAAACATCAATGATTTTGTGTAGGTCCTAGCTAAGTACTTGTTGTTATTATTATTATTATTGCTGTTGTTGTTGTTATTATTACATAAAATCCTGGATCCTTTAAAGAATCCTAAAAGGCATTCCCTCTTCCCGAGGCTGCACTTCAGGTTTAAGACTCTGAAATGTGTCAATTAAATTTTGTGACTGCAATGTGCTTTAAAAGGCACGTCTCTGGAGAGCCTCCTCCTCTCCCAGCAGCACAGCCCGCCCGTCAGGGCTGATTGGACAGACCCAGCCGTGGCTCAGTTCCCAGCCTGGGGACGCCACTGCCTCGGGGTCCCCCTGCTCTGCCTGTTTTCCTCCCTGTGTGGCTGGAAAGGTGGCTCTCGTGCTGTCCCCAGCCTGCCCCACCTCATGGGGTCCCCAGGCAGGGCTGCTCAGCCATATGGGGATGTTGGCTCCATGCAGCACTGCTTCCACTGGGGATGGGGACAGCTGGATGGAGCCACCTGGCCCTGTGCTGGCGCCAAGCTCGAGCACAGCTATCAAAGATAATGTCAGCACAGCCTACATGCATCTCCTCTTGTTTTGCCTTAAGGGAGAAAAGGTTTCTTTAACCACAGCTTTATGGTAGCGATAGACAGGGAGAGATGGGAACTGCACAAGCCAGCACAGCACTAGTCCCAGACAGCTTAAATTAAGGAGGAAAAAACCAGATTAATCCCTGGGAAGATGTCATTACATGACAGTATCTGGCCATCAGAAAGCTAATTAAGTCAGTCATTTGAAACTAGAAAAAGCTTGGGAAGACAAGGAGGGGAACAAGCAGGAGTTCATGGTGGGATGTGTGGAGTGATCCACAGAACCCCAGGATTATGTCACATATGGGTAAGGTTAGAAAGGACCACAGTGGGTCTCCTGGTCCAACCTCCCTGCTCATGAAGCACCATACCCTGGATTGTGTATCCAGACAGCTTTCAAATGTCTCCAGAGAAGGAGACTCCACAATCCCCCTTACCAACAGAATGCAAAGCCTTGACACGCTGGAAGACTTGCCAAGGTTTACATTTTAAATCATACAAAATCCAAAGCCTTCCACCCAATCTGAAAGGAAATCCTGACCTCCCAATCGATCACTGCAACTCTTCTTCCAGCAGTATTTAAAGGAGAAAGAGAGAGAAGAAAAGGAATGCCGGACCACTGCATAATTCAGTGTGTTTTGACAGTCACCTTTGGGCATGTCACGCTCAACTGCTCATCATTCTCAAAGATGGATATGAAAGAGGGTGGAGAAAGGGACACTGGATGATATAATGAAGAAGCAATTAAAGAGCACAGAAAAGGAAAACACAAACCAGCTGCATCTTTCTCTAATTTATAGGACATGGAGCAGGCAGTGTGACCCACTCATACATTTCTCATCCTACGGGAGGAGAATAAGAAATGATGTGCAGTGTGAGGAGCACAAACTACATGGCCTCTGTTGACATGTCACTTTGTGACACTTCTCCCTCTTCCCAGCAGATGCTTGTGGAAAACCCATCAGGGTTTAGCACTCTCTCCAAGCACTGATGGTTTAATGAGACACCACGACGCTCGCAGTAAATGCAGAGTCAATTTTTGCAGAGCTCGCAGTACCGGGAGAATGGCGGCATTAAAGGGTGGAGGGACTTTGGCACAGTGACCTCCACATGCAGGCTCAAACTTAAATAAAAATCATTTATAGTTCAGAGCTGGTAAAATAACTGTCTGCTGGTAATTTGCTGTAGATCCTCCTCAGGTGATGCCTTGGAAGAACAGAGATTTCTCTCATTTTCTCTTTCTAAATGTTCTTCAGGCAACTCTTCCTTACCTTATCCACTATCACCCCCTAGATGCTGACAGTTCACAGTCAAGTGTGTCAAACACATCTGTCTTTCCAGGGTATTGTAGCTGTATCCTGACTGGCTTGATCTTCTGTAAAAATGTTAAAAATATCATAAACACACTGTTATCCTTAACAAGGAAACAGAAAACATGGGGAAAGCCAAGGATCAGTGTGAAATAGCTTGTACTTGAATATCTTTAAGGTGTTCTCTGCAAAAATACAGATGATGGAGACAAGAAATCATGCTGGAGAGATCTGGGTGGCTGCCCATAAATCCAGAAGAAAATTAAGTCCCCAAAGCTCTGAAAGTTGCCATTGCTCTCCCTGAAATGAGCAACTGGGTAATCAATGTTAATATTAAACAGCTTGTTCTGAAAAAAAAATAAAAAAGTTTGAGAGATGCTGCCTTCCAGCACCAAGAGACAGTCAGAAAACCTTGGACTAAGAAATGGGACATTTTGCTTGTTCCTGAACTCACACATGTAGCTATGTTAACCATGATAATGAAATACCAAAAAATGGGGGTCGTGTCAGCATTACCTGTCCCCTTGCCTGGCAGCATCTCAGCTCTGTATTGGGAGGATTTACTGGCTGAGGAAACAAAGGGCTGGGTCACCCACAGCAGCATTGTCTCCTGATGCAATCTGCTTGGCTAGCAGGTCCTACTTGAGCCAGGCTCCCTCCTGTTCTGAGTGTGAAACATCAAGTTAAAAAGAAACAGGGAGTCATAAGAAACTGGATATTCCAAAACCTGAGCTTACAAATGCTATTAAGATTGGACAATTTTTATTCCAAATACATATATACATAGAAATATATAAAATACATATCTATATATAAAACCCCTCTATGCTTGCCATGCCAAGTTTCCCTTGCCAACTTAAGTCCAGAGCCCTTTAGAGACCATCAGCAAGTAGAGTTTGTGTAGATAAGCATGTCACTAAACTGCAGTGCATTGAGGACTTTCTAGCCTAGATGCAAGTTCAGTGGCCTCTGGAAAGCAATGTATCTTCTGTTCCCAACAGGATGAATATTTGTTTCTTGACCACTTGACACTAAAGGGAAAATTTAAAATCAGTCTGAAACGGTAAGATTGTCTATTTTGAAACTTACACAGTCAAAATTATTTTGGGGGGCAAGGCTGGAGGCATAGATGAAGCAAAATACGTTAAGAAGAGCAATTTTTCTTTTTAAAATGGCATCTGCATGCCATGGCTGGAGCAGTCAGAGGATTAGCATGAGTCCCTAGGGAAAATCATCACTGTATCTCAACAGACACAACACTCATTCTTACACCCCCATGGATGCTCAGGCATGTTCCAGCTATCTCTAGCAAAACCAGGAGTTTCTATGCATTTACCCTCGGATGGGTGTGACTCTGGCATGTGGGTAAACACAAACACACACACACAGTTCCCACTGCACTGTGTGCAGTTCATACAACCAGCAAACACGGAGATGGATTAATTCCCTGCCTTTCCAATGGTTTCCTGCTGGAACCAGTGGGGCTTCTTGGTGCCTGTGAGCACCTGGGTTGGTAGAAATGAACCATCAAAACCTGCCAGTATATGAGAACAGCCTCCCTGGGGAGTGCAGAAGGCTCACTCTTGGACAGAACCTTTTAATGAGTGCTGGACAGGGAAGACAGAACAGTGCAAGCACAGCAAACACCAGAGAGGTGGGATGCTGGAGCAGAGTCTGCAAAAGCTGGAGAGCTGGCCAGGATGGGTTCCAGGGAAACATGGGGCTGAAGCCAGGGCTGCTGGTGTGCCTGTGCCTTCCCCCTGCTGCCCACAGCCCCATGGAGTAACACCAGCTGTCACACAGGGCACAGGCTGCTGCAAACGTCTGCCAGCTGGATAAATCAGGGAGGGTCTCCAAATGGGTCACAACTCAGGGGAGCCCACTCGAGACATGCTGTCATGAGACAGAGACATGGAGAGAGGGCCCAGGTTCAGGGCAGATAAGCTACAGGGCTGCTGCTGGAAAGCCAGTAGACCCAGAGACCACCACAAGATTACCCAAGATCCTGTGTTAAGGGCAGAGACACAGTTCATGGTGAAATAGCATTTTATGCCGTTGATATTTACAGGAAACCTATAACTAAACTAGGCCTTTATCAGCAGATTGCAGCCTTTATCAGCAGACTATGGCTTCAGGGGCTGGGCACTTCTGAACGTGAAATAAAAATATACCGACTTCTCTGTCCCTTGCTTGCTCCAGTGGCCTTACAGTAGGTGCACTTATCCCACTCAGCTTTCTTGGAGGCTATTCATTTTTGGCTGCGTGCACAGGTCTATCACAGGCCCATTCATAACCAGCCTGCAGAGCACTTGTGACACCACCAGCCGTGTCCTTGAAAACAAAGGTCAGCTGCATCAGGACCTCCGAGTTCCCTGTGCACCACCACAACACAGCACAACACCGTGCCAGGGGCAACAGCACCGCTCCATGGGCCCCGGGTCCATCAGCCTAGTAGAGCCAAAGGAGACAACGCTCCCTTCCCTCTCTCCCCCTCTTGCTCAGGGTCCTACATCTTGCTCCCTCCCTGCACCCCTGAGCTCTGGGAACGAGCGCATGTGCAGGCCGCTTCCCAGCTCCCGCCTGCCCAGTTTCACATTCACGGGCGCACGTCTGCGGCTCCTGAGGAGCCACAGCTCCTGCTAACGCAGCAGTACCTGCCTGGAA
The DNA here is from genome assembly GCF_041296385.1 of Aphelocoma coerulescens. Classification (NCBI taxonomy): domain Eukaryota; kingdom Metazoa; phylum Chordata; class Aves; order Passeriformes; family Corvidae; genus Aphelocoma; species Aphelocoma coerulescens. Next base: position 12,863,592 of record NC_091028.1, on the reverse strand, counting down.
TTGAAAAGCTGGACATCACCACCCCGTCCAGCTCTGCTGACTTATCATTTTGCTATCACCTGTGCCTCATTATCATGCAGTTTCTCGCCAGGTCTTGGCTTTCCTAACACATTCCCCCGCTTCCCGGCTCTGCACCTCTCTCTCCCCTTCTTATTAAACATGGGCTAGATGCTATCTCTCAGTCCTGCTCGCTCGTCCCTCACCCTCTCTCTATTGATTATTTCCTGGGAGCTCCCTCCAGCTGCTCCCCCAGCACCACGTTTGACCTTCCCTGGGAGGAAACAAAGCCCCAATGTCAGGCGACTCTGAGCGACGCAGCAGCGTGAAGCAGCCACTTCAGCTCACTCCCATTGCACAGACGGACAGCAAAAGATGGAAAACTTGGCCAGAAAAACTGCAAAGGAAAGAGATCAAAATATAGCATTTGAACCTAACAGCTCCTCCTTTGCTCAGAGCTGCCCTTGCATCACTGAAGCACAGCTCACCCCAAGTGTTTGCCGTGCCCCAACCCACTTCCTTCCCTGTTTTATGGAAATGGTGGAGCTTTTTAACTTGCACATTGACTGGCAGAGAGAAATCCTGACAGCTTAATGGCATCCTGCAAATTCATCGTCACCTGAGCTGCCAAGGGCCTTGTAATGACCATCCCACATACTCCTGCAAGGATGACGTTGGCACTACACACTAATGGTCTCGGGAATCTTTGGTTTGACTTGCATTTATGTAGCCTTCCCATTTTTAATGCATTCAGAGCAGAGCACAGGGAAGAAAAAGGAAAAAAGGAAAAAAAAAAAACAAACCAAACCACAAAAAAGCTTAAGAATCACTTGGGTTTCTGCAAATCAGATGAGCTGGAGGGAAATATCCGGGACGTAGCATCAAAGGAGGGGCAGGAGCACAGCAGGAAGGTACAGAGCTGACGGCAGCCCAGCTCACTCACACTGCTGAGGTTGTGCAGAGAGCTCACACACAAAAGGAGGAACTTTAAATAAAGATGAAGCGGATGCAGTGACATTGTTGCACGGCCAATCAATGCCACCTCCACCTCAGGGGTCACCTGAGAGAGAGAGACCTTTCAGTGGCCTTTTCCAACCCTTCCATTTCTCACCAGCAGGTCTTTTCATACTCGTATCTGGTCTATTAACCCTTAAAGCCTCCCATTGCTCTCCTCCCATTTGTTATGTCCATGCACTCCTTTAACTGACCTCTCTGTTTCTTGCTCCACAAACCCTCTTGGTCACATCTATGCTGAGGGCAGCCCTTGGTCTTCTCCTCTTTCAGTGATTTTTCCCTTTATCACACTCAGCATAATTGAGCACACTCAGTGATAATTTCTATGCCAATAGTTGACAGGTTTACTTCTCATCTCATCTGTGTTATCTCTTGGCTCTCTTGCTTAGACATCTCAAAGGCATCTCACAAACCATTTCCTTAAATGTGGACTCAGTGCTTTTGGAGCACTTCGAACTCAGGACGTGCTCAGAAAATCCCAGCACCTCCATCTTTTTGCCTCCTAAACATTCTGTGTTCCCCTTCTCCATCAGTACTAAAAACTTCATTATTTGGTTTGAGTTTTTTCCCCTGGAATAATGAACATCCTAAAGGATTAGCCCTAACAGATGATGTATGACTCCTCTGAGACTGAGCTTGCTGCGCACAGGATGGAGTGAGCTCAGTGCAAACAGCCTGGCTGTGAGACACAGACCCCACGGATTGCTCCCTCCTTTGGGCTGAGGGAGGGACTAGACAATCTTATGTCTTAGCTCTTTCCCCTGTCATTCTGCTCTAAATGCCTACAAAATGTTGGATGGATGGATGGATGGATGGATGGATGGATGGATGGATGGATGGATGGATGGATGGATGGATGGATGGATGGATGGATGAATGGATGGATGGATGGATGGATGGAACCATAAGCATTTACTGGGTCTGACACTAGGAAAATGCACAGCTGGCTCCTTCCTAGGGTAGGAGAATTGCCAGTACAAAGGCAACTTGTATCAGAAAAGAGCAAAAATTAATAATAAAGACTTCCCTGCCAAGCAGCTTTAAGCACCATGGGACACATTTTGACTCTTCCTAATGCATTCCTCTGTCTGTCACTTGCTGGGTAAGCCCATCTCATGACCAAGAGCATGAACTGCTGTGTGGATAGAGCCTGTGAAACCATCAGTGTAAAGTTACTCTGGACACCAGAGAGCTGCTTCACTGACCTGAACTCACAAAGATACCACCCAGCATTAACTCAACAGCACATATTTTCAAGCCCTTAAGCTACAAGTCACTTGGCTTCAGCCTATGCTCTTTGAAGGAGAGAACATCTGTAAGGGAGGAAAGGGCAGAGGGGAACCCTGCAACCTCCAGAAGGTGATTTTATCAAAGGGGGGAATTGAATAGAACTGCAGCTATTGCTGTCTCATGGGCTTGTAGAATTTAGAAAGATATCCAGGTGACATCGCATGATTTAAAAGTTAATTAAACTGAGTGATATAGTATAACAGCCCCAGGTGTTTATTTCAAGCTGCCTGTTTCTGCAGCACTTAGAAGGAATGAATGGGGCAGGGGGAAATCTAATAAAAAAACCTTCTGCATGTTGCATTAAGAAATAATCACACCGTTAAATCATTCCGGTTCTGGAGCAATTCTAGTACCTTAAAATCCTGGCAATTCTCTCCAGCTCAGGCTCATTTCCATCGTCGTGCTGTCCTCCTTCCCAGAGCTGGCACATTTTTCCTTTTAAGAACCCCAGGAGAGAGCTGCACAACCCAGCAGCCAGGGCCTCGTGCATCAGCTGTGCCGGCGGCTACGCCTTTGCTGGAAGGCACATCAGATCCCTTCTGAGCACTAATGGAGTGCCTGGACTGGCACCATCCCTCTCACACGGCTGCTGGGATGGGAGGGAAACAGCCTGGACACAGCACTGGGCGTGCAGCAAATGCTGACAAATCTTAGGAAAACCAAGGGAGTAGCTGGAATGTGAGGTGCGAGTAGGGAGGAGCAGAAGGATCCATAGGAAAGGACCTTCCATAAAATTGGAAGTTTGGGAGAGACTACTTTTCTCCCTCGAAGACATTTTGTATGGAAAATGTAATTGTAAGAAATTTCCCAGGGAAGACTGAGGTACAACAGCTTCTCTTGTTTCTTGGGAAGTCTCCCAGCATGGGCATGTCTCCTTCATAGGCACAGATCTTTTCCCCAAAACCAAGCTAATGGAGAATCCTGTCTTGCAGGACATTTGTCCCACATGCCTCATAATCATCTGACACCAACAGCTGACTCTCTTCAGAGTTCATCACCTTTTCTTCTATGGGTTCAAAAGTCTTCTAAAACTGTTGAACTTCAGACCTCAACATCTGTGAATCCCTAGCCAAGCACCGTCTCTGTGCAGTGTAAATCCAACTGACATAGGATTTGAGCAAGAGCAGGAAGATGGAAGTCTCAAGAGTCTGAGATGAGGGAAAAAGAAAAAGAAAAGGTTTCAGTATCATCAGTGTCACCAAAGGCCCTGAGTTATCTCAAAGGCATTGTGTCTAGGAAAGTTCCTCTGCATTCTGAGGAAAAGTCCACTTTTCTGTAATTCGTCAGGTTAATAAATGACTCCCTCTTCTCCCTACAGCCTCTCCTGTTACCAATTCTCATGCAGCATTGCCAGAGCCTCCTTTCACTATTAATACCACTCACTGTGAAATGTAATTACCAGCTCTATCACAAGGCGTCAGGCACATTTATCCACTGTACACACTCGTTGACTCCAGATCACATCAGTCACTGGTTGCCTTGTTCTGACAATGCTGTCCAAAGGAAAGTGCCTGCACAGGCTCCCAGCTAACTTGGGCCGCTTAAGTGGAGCATGAAACTTGTTCTGGGGGTCCAAAATGGGTTCAATAAGCAAACAGAAAAACAAGAAGCAAAAAGAGATACTTAAATTAATACAGACTCATAATTTAAATCCAAAAGAATGAACGATGATAGGCAGAGAGGAGTGTTTGGCTGGAGAAGATGGATTAGTAAGCGCTCTAGAAAGCAATTCAAAATGATAGAGTGAAATTAATGGCTCCCTCCTTTAGGCTGACACAAGCAAAATCCCTCCTTTGCTTTATGCTTTAGGTCTCCTCATTATGTTTTGATTAAAACTGATACAAAAGAGCTCACTTACTGTCCCTTGCTCATGGCTTTCTTCTCCTGCCTCCCTCTTTACACCTCCTTGCAGCTGTTTCCAGCAAGCACACAGGATACCCAGAATTCACATTGCTCAGCCCTTTGTCATTTGGCAAAGCTGCAACTCTCACAAAGGGCAGGGACTCAGCCAGACGTATCAGCTTTAGCTTTATTCAAAAATCCTATTAGTTAGAAGAGAAAATGGTATACATTCTTACTGATGTCCAACTGACTCTTCTATTAAGTGCTTCTAATTCCATGGGGCTAGAGGCAGCTTTTCCTGTCCTGTCTGAATATCAAGTATGTGCTTTGAAGGTGGTACCTTCACTGCACTCAGTATTCCTGGAGTTGTTTAAAAGCACACAGCCTATGCCTATAATGGGGAACAGATAAAAGGTGAATTTTATTTACTGGTTGAGTGTCACCATGAGGCTATGAACACTGAAATAGAACCTGAGAAATGCAACTCAAAGTACTGCTGACAAAATAAAATAAGAATTATCAGCATACTCGAAGAGGAAAGAAGTGGAACTGAAAGAGGATTAGTTATGTTAACTGCTTATCTGCCCCTGAGTCTCCAACATTTAGACGCCGGTGTCCAAAGCCAGCTAATGATCTGCACACCAGCACTTCCCTAGGCAGAGACAGGGAAGAGATGTCTGTGAGAAACCAAAAAAATCTTTTCTTGAGGAAAAAAAAATGAAAACAAGAAAGGAGAGCTTGCAAAAACTTTCAGGTTCTAAAAAACCTGAGGATTAAACTGCTGCAGATGAGGAAGGAAATGAGGTAGGCGTCTTTCAATTAAAATAAAGCACAACAGTGTGACCTGCTACGGTGTGTTTGTCCTAGGTACACATCCCAGCAATACCTCCAGCAAATCTCCGTGCTCCCAGGACCATCACAGCGCTTCCTGGAGCCTGGCTCAATCCAAGGTGTCTCTTTCCACCTGAATGGGCTCCTCAATTCCAACCAAATGCAACTGGTGGGGGAGAGGAGAAGGAAACAGCTGAACTTCAAGCCTTTCCCATGCTCTCACCATTCTGGTGTTTCAATAATGATGAATTTGTGGATCATACTCCTCTACTCTCACACAACAACGATGTTTCCTGCTTTGATTCAAGCCCTTTTAAGCGTGATGGTGGCAGACAGCAGGCTATTACACAGCATGGCCACACAGCAATGGGAGCAGGAAGGATTATCCACAGAAATAGTGACTCTTCAAAATCAAAAAGGTGAGGGCCCATGGAAGAGCTGTGGTTTTATTTTTACACCTCAAATCAGTTATTTGAATGCATTATGAATGCTGTAAATACACCCAATGGATATAACAAAAATACATTATTAATTGACACTCATTATTAATGAAGTTATAAATTCACAAGTGATGGAGCCATGACAGTGTGAGGGAAAGGCCATGAATAATAACTGGAGATAAATAATATATGCCCAGTTAGCTCACAGGATACTATGTTCATATGACTGTAGTGCCTCATGTTTATTTAACTCAGCAGTGCATTGACTTCTTATTCTTTGCTAGATAATAAGAGAAAGAATTACAGGGACTATAATCTCTATTAATTCAATGTAACAGATCACAATGGACAGCTGATCCTTCCGCAGGGATGCTCCTGCATCTTAAGTAATACTAAAATGCTGGAATCCACCTCTCTTCTCCATCATGCTCTGCCTCTTTGACATCTTGCTTTGCCTCATTCATCCACGGCTGGCAGATAGAGAATGTCACATCTAGAAAGTCATAGCAGACCCAGAGATAAACTCATGCCCAGCCCGAGTGGCACATGAGGGTGACTATCAGTGGTGAAATGCCACAATCTCTGCTGATGTCCCCGTGTGACAAACAGCGGAAGACAAGCCGTGTGCTGTGTGCACATACAGACAAATTTGTTTTGGTTCCATCTGTTAGGACTAATTTGTTAATTATTAAATAGATAATTTATCATCTCTGCTTGCTTGATCGGTGTTTATTACCCGCGGTCTGAAGCAGAGAGTGCTGTGTGAATAAAGATGGGATTAATTAATTACGAAAAGTTCGGGCGACTGCAAACTTGCAGCGACTGCTTCCAGTCCCTGTCTACTCCTGAACAGAAAGGAGGCTGGGGGATGGAAAAAACATCAGGAATTCAAGCCTTTGAATGTCAAATTTCCTCCTTTCCTCACAAATTAACTACTGCTGGATGATGAAAAGCAAACTCTATCTTTTAAGACTTCACCTCAGCACTTTCTAACCAAATTTTCTTGAAAATCTCTGGATCCAGCTACCCTGTGAATATGCCAGCCTATGCAACAGGCTACAGGTGAAGTAAACACCAACCTGCCTAAAGATACCGGACAGATCCTGAAATTCAGGGATGCTGCACTGCAGGAAACAAGAGAACATAATTCACATGCTATCAACTGATGCTGCAAACACACAGGTAAGGGATAACTTCCAAGGAGCCCAGCATTCAACTCACCAGCTATTCAGTCTTCTGAAGGGAGACATCAAGGGAAATCAAAGGCAAGAGATGGTAAGTTATTTGATCAAAGACACTTTTAAGGTTAATGGACAGGCCACAAACAGCAATCACGCCTCCAGTCATGCAGTCAGAAAAATAGATACATCATGTTTGGTTCATAGTAGGAAAAGATCTTCCCCACAGAACTCATTCAGCCAGTTCTTTAGGGACTTTCAGGTGAGTTTTTGGGTAACTGTTGCCCTGCTACGCCTCTGTGTCACTGCATTTTCACTCCCTCAACTGCTCATGACCAATTTAACAAGTATTTTGTACAAACTAAAGTTTTCTTGCTAAATAAATTAATTATGACAGAGTAAACAAAAACTTTTTTAAAATGCATGTTTTGATGTAATTACAACTTTAATTGGCTGGTTTAACATTTGAAATTTGATTTAATTTTAAACTTGATTATCCTCTCAGCAGGGTCAGGCTGCCAGAGACACAAACGAGCACTGAAGCCTCTGGCACTCCTATCCAGCTCCCAGTGGAGCCCCACTCTGTACTGCAGCATTCCTCGAGCCCCCTTCCCTCTTTTAGTATTCTTATTTAAGAAAGGAAGATCAAATTCAGGCCAACAGCACACATACGTTTCCTAGCACTCCATTAGTAATTTTAAAATGAGATGGTGGCTCTGGAGGCCCGAGTATTAATCCCAGCTCTGACAGCTCCTTTCCCTAATTGCCTGAATGAAATCTCCACCCCACCCCAACTGTCCTTGCCCATAAAACGAGCAAGGATAACAAGAAGCCAGAAAGGTATGCCAGGGAGTGGATAAATTATGTCTGGGAATTGCTTGGAAGATGGATGCTCCAAGCTGGGACAAAGAAAGCCACTGCAGTGTCAGTCGTGTGTCAGAACGCACATGCCATGATGAGGCTGATGAGGTGACATCTGCAGCCACCTCTGGAAAAACCAGCCCAAGGTAGGTTTGCAGCCTGATTCCTACTGACACACAGGAAAGCCATTTTCTTTCCAGCAGAATTACCAAGTTGTTAGTAAATGTTGCCACAGATTTCTCTTTCCTGCTTCAAAAGAGCCTTTTGCACTATTCTCCTACTTCCCAGTCCCAGTATTTGTACTCTCAGGTGCTCTGCTGATCAGCACTATCCCTGATTTCTCATAGGTTCCCAAATTGTGAAGCTCAAAAGAACCGTAAGAATCAGCCAATCTAAAAACTGATGAAAAGCACAAGCTGGTGAATTAAGCAAAGCAGTTCCTGCATCAGGCTCATAATTACCAGCTGACTTAGAACATTTCTTGTACGAGAATATCCCATCTTCATTTAGACACTTCAAAGTGATGGCAAATCCCCTACGTACTGAGATAAATAGTTCCAATGGCTAATTACCCCCGTTGTAACAAAAGCATTTCCTTATTTCTAATCTTTTCTGGTTTCTACTTCCAGCATTTGATCTTGTTATGTTTTTGTCCGAGAGATTAAAGAGCTCTTCACTAGCCAAAATCTCCCTCCCATATAGGAACTCGGACTATGATCAAGCTGCTTATTAACCTAGCCTTTGTTAAGTTAATTAGAAGGAAATTCTCCAGCCTCTCGCTGGTTTTCGATCTTGAGGTGAGGCAGGAGAAATAGAGACTGGTCACCAAGGATTTCCCCTATTTTTAGAGAAAACAGGTTAAAATCATGTCGTGATAAAATAGAGGCCCATGTATTATGTGCTTTATGCTATCCACCCCATCTTTATGTCACCTTTCCTGCCTCCTCTTGTCCTGGTATAGGATGATGCAGGAAGTGATACTTAAAGTTGATTTCAAGCTGAATTTGCACATCTTCATGATCACTGACCCCACCTCAAAGGAGACATAAAAGGAGGGAAGCAGAGACTGAGAATCAGGAGATTCTGCTGGAAGACCCAAAGGAAGCACACTGATTTTTGTCAAGAGGCTGCTTGCTAGGTCGCCCTGTCTTCTTTGAAGGCCCTTTACCAGCCCTTCTCTCCTCCCAGGGCTGCTTTGCTCTCCCCTGCCTGCATGGCAAACTACCTACACAGTCCTCTCTTCCCCTAATGCCAACGGGAACTCTTGGACTACTTCTCCCCTCTCCTCCTACCTCTCTCACGCATGTGTCTTCTCTTCACTGTCTTTGCCAAACTGCCTGAAAGAGTGCTTTCTCCCTTCCCTTCCTCCTTTTGCTTCACATCTTCTCTGTGGGAGGACTCACAGGGCTGGTGCTCTCCTCTGCATCCATACAATCCCTCTTCCCAAATCCTGCTCTGAACAGGAGCTGGTCTTCTTCTCCCTCAATGAAGGTTTTTTGGTTCCCAGCACTGGGAGTTTACACGAGCGCAGCTCCCGTGTGAAATACTCCAAACCCATTTGTACCATGCCCTTTCCAGCCCTTTGCAACACTCCTGTCCAACTGCTTGGCCTTGCTGTGCTTCTTGCTGCCCTCCGAGCATCACTGTAAGCACCAACACTCCAAGGCAAAACTGTTTTGCTACCAGTAGGATCTCCAAACAACATCATCTTTCTGTGAGTCACTTGCTGGGAAAGGGAGATGGGAACAGCTGTGCTGTTGCCTCAGGACTGATTCCTCTATCCCCGCGCTGCTTCACAGTCACAGAAATATTCCTCCTCAAGAAGTATCTCATTCTGACTTATGCTAACCACTGGCTGACTTCATTCATCATTGATTGTCTCCTCTCTGAGAACCAGAGTGCTGCTGCAGATGCATTTTGGTGTGCTTTAAATTGAGTGGTGATGGGGGTTTCATTATGCTCGTGTTCGTGCTGAACAGCAGTGTGCTGGTGGTGAGGGAGCAACGGAGGAGAGCTGGTGGGAGAACAGTGAGCACCATGGTGGAGATCTGGGGGGGAGCAGGGAGAGAGATCCACTGACATGCAAATCTAAAACTGGAACTACAGACCAAGAGGTGTTGGGTCATCTAACAGCATCGTGCCCCCATGAATGAGCTCTAAGTGGACAGGAGGAGGATCCACCTTGCCACACAGAAGGAGAAAACGGGAGGGAGACAGCTATCAAGCTGAGGGGATTGGAAAGAGCTCACACTGTTTCCCTGTTAGCCCGATCTGATTTGTAGGAAAAAGGCAGACTTGGGAGAACAGGTTGGGGTCACCTTAGTGTAAGAAAAGCAGGGGAAAAATTGAGGAAAAATTGTCAGCAGACAGTAGAGGATGAATGCAGAAAACATAATTCCTGCCCTTTATTTGCTGTACTGTCTTTAGCACCTTCTCCTGCAAAACAATACCCCAAAGCTCTCAGCAATACTCAGGAAATGGTGGGATTCAAACACTGCTCAGCCCATCTGTGGGGTAGGATCCAAGGGTGCTCTCCATGGTTTTCTCTCCCTACAAGCAGTGCCAACCCCAACACACTGCTTCCTCCTGGTCGAGTGGTTTAATTAGAAATGAATTTAGAAGGGTGGGAAGGAACTAATGGCAAGCAGCCAGAATGAAATGAGCCATCCCAGGAGAAGGATGGTGAGACAGAAGAGCTGGGCTTAGCATACCAAGAGGGGTGACACGCCCCAGTGTCCCCTAGACAGGGAAGACTCAAGTCCTCTCCTCCTCACAACAAAGATTAGCATGGTGGATCCTGGGCTGCTGGCAGCAGGACACAAGGCTGGGATGGCTCCTGTGTTGTTTGTGTATCTGCTCTTTAACAGGAACTAGATAAAGAGATAAAACCCTTCCTGGTGAGAAAAACTACTGCTCAGTGTCAATGATTTTCTGTCACTTCTTGCCAGAACTCTGGGTGAAAAAGTCTGGCCTGGGGACCTCTGGGTGAAAAAGTCAGGTCTCAATTGACTTGTATTCTGGCAGTGAATGCTGTCTAGTGGTCTTCTGCCCACTGGCAAAAGACAATTTTTCCCATCAGTTGGGGTTGTGATTTATTGGTATAGGGGTTGAAATTCAATAAAATAAGCTCCTCCATCATCACCTCCCAGCAACTGTCTTGCTACTCTGCTAATCTCACAGACACAACCTGGGAAGACACCCAAAGCCCAGCCCCAGTGAGGCAGGAGGCTCTCAGGTACATGTGTTTGTGTCACCACAGTTTGTAACTGGCTGTTGTGGCACTTGCAAAGGCGGCTGCAGAGACAGAGACTGTCCCAGGTGCAGAACCTGAACTCTGTGCTGGTGGCACAGCCAAGGCTCCGCTGTGTCAAAAACTCCTGGATGCAGAGTAAATGCAGGAGGTTGTTAAGAGAGTCAGCACAGGAGACCACTGAGGCCTTTAGGCAACAGCAGCATGGGGAAAAGAGAGAGACTAGCTCCTAAGAGTTGGTTTGGACCAGTTGTGAGGGTACTCTGGACATAAATTTTGATGTATTAATGAGTCACAGCGGTCACATAACCCGCTGTTCCATCATTTCTTCCTTTCTAACAGCCCCTTTTGGAGATCTAATCTCAGTAAAATGCTGGAGGAGCCTCTCAAAAGGCCATGTTTTACTGCTGTCAGTCTATCACCAGCTCCTCATGCCAAAGGGCCACGGGGGAATAATCTCTTATCTCAGAGATCAAAGTCCTGTATTAATGACTGGGAGCTGCCACTCATCCCGTGCTCAGACCACCCGAGAAACATGCTGCTCTCCCCAGCTCAAAGCCTGGTTTGTTTATAGCAGCAGCATTAATCTGGAGGATGTGCCTTTCAGTACAGGCACTTTTTATTATTTATTTAGTACCCAATATTTATTATTTATTTAGTGCCCAAAATGCCACAGGTCTTCGTGGCAACATGAGAGAAGCAGAATCCATTCCTTGAAAAGCCCCCAGGCTGATAAAGACCCTAAAAGAAGATGAATGGGGTTGTATGGACAAGGATGGGTTTGAAGAGATAAAATACTCAGTTTCTCCTCACTACTCACGCTCACAAAGCTATTTTATACAGCTTCCTATATGCATGGAACACGTGCAATGGGATGGCTCCTTTATTTGGATGCAAAATGGGGGATTGAAGGGAAAAAAGGCAGAAGTGGCTGTATGGACTCCAAAGAGAACAAATAAGTGGAGAGGTGGGAAGGATAAAGAGCCTGAAGTCTTTTCCAGGCTCTCCTTGAGGTACTTGGCCATATTAACAATGTCCAGTTTTCCTCTGGATCCAAGGTCCCCCATGCAAAGCCCATCTGGCTGCTGTACCTCATGTTGGACTGGCTGATACAAACATTTTCCAGCTCTTATCCAGCTTCTGTGGAGCCATGTTATCTTCCTCTTTCCCATATCTCAAAGATAAAATATCAGGGAAGACCAGCTAGAGAACTACTGATCTGGCACAGCCTTCCCCAGAGAGCAATCCATGCATTTGGACTCCATGAAAACAAGGACTTAGTCTGAAGCTCTCAAGGCTTTTACATTTATGTGCCAAAAAGTGCTTCAGAAGAAATTCCTGAGTATCTTTCTCTATGTAACATGGGGTGATGGTTTTCAATCTGTAGATTAGGAGACAATGTTCAAAGATTTAAGGTAAGGAGCAAGAGGAAACATCATTAGGATGTGATGTGGCATGTTAGCAAATGCTAGGAAATAGAGGCAGGCAAACCTGAAGATTCTTGGCTTGACAATGATCAGAATTATTATTGCTTTTTCTGCCAAGGAAATCTCCTCTTTGCAATGGTGACTCGGTCCTCCCATGTATTACTTCCCAGCCAGATTCTCATCAGAGCTGCATCTTCCAGGTGAGAAGCTGGGGGGAATGGGATGCTTTTGACACCAGGAGAACCTGCTCAATGCAGCCCTGCTGGAGCCAGAGGCTGCCCTGCCTCTGCTCCAGACATCTGCCAGTGCACTGACTCTCCCCAAAGCACAAATCCAGCACAGAGAGAGGCTGCTGTACACGAGCAGGAGCATGAGCTCATCCAGAGAAGGTGTTACTTCTGCTGGCATTAGGAACGGTGCATGGAAAGCCATCTGTGAGAAGGAGCACGTGGCCTGGCCTTGTGAGGATGCTCCCTCCTCTTTGCCACTGTTCTCATCACTGCTGCACTGGTTTCAGGCAACTGCCTCGCACTGGCTGCTGCTCTACAGGAGCATCAACACCCCATCATTGCCAGTCCCCCGCCCAGTGATGCTCATTCCTTCCTTTGTTCAGGTTGCCAAACGTCTCCTGACTGTGCTGTCCTCCAGCCTGTGTACAGCTGCCTCCCACCCTGCCCTCTCCAGCGTGTCCTCACTCTGGGGACAAGCCCAAGATCAATGATGTAAAGAGATCTGTGACCATGCTGTCACTGCCACCTCTCTGCCTCTCAGCTTGCAGATGGAAAGAGGCAGAGGAGGAAGAATAATGAAACAGAAAAGAAAGGCATTGCTTGCAGAAATTGTATTGCTTCTGCTCCAAACATAAAACACAACAGCCCACAGCACTCCCCTGGGGACCTACTCCAAATCCATGCACAGACTTGGACACTTCCTGGATAAAAGCTTCCCTGCCTGGGTTCATTTCAACTCTTAACAAACCCATTCCTAAGAGAGAGACTGAGCTAACAGAAGGCAAGGTTGGAGGCTGCAGGCCTTAATGGATTTGGGAAGAGCTGGGGGATTGCTAGTCCCCCTGGTCCTCTCCACCAGCACAGCACCCTCTGCTCGCACAGGACAGCCAGTCTCTGCTTTCAAAGGCCTTCTCCAGCCTGAGAGAAGGGAAGCTGTGGCCGGGCATACTCCTCTCAACCCTACAGAAGAGGGAGCAGAGCCAGCACCGATGGTAGCACTTAATTAAGGATACCATAATGCCAGGCAGAACTGAGTGTTTAGCTCTCCAAGGGAGCTTTGTGACCTCTCCTGTGTGCCTGGAGATATTTAGCACTGCACTGTTTGGATAAAGAGGGTTTGTAAAGGGAAAACAACAACAGAAATCCCAGTCGTCTACACTGACAAAAGCGTACACAGAAGGCAGAAGAGCAGCAGAAGATTTTCATGCCTTGATGGAAAGACTGCATTTAAATAGCCCAGAGCACCACAGTTCCCCCTGGCTCCACGATGTTGCTTGTTGAAGGAAATCCGCGTGGTTAACCAGGCAGGGAGAACACATCTCTGTGATTTTCACTGAGCTAATGGGAGCCAACAATGCTACCTGTAACTTGGAGGACAGCATTCCCACCCATCCCAATATTTGCCTAATAAAAGGTCAGCCCATTATACAGCACCTATTTGCAAAATTAAGAGCCTCTCTCCAGCAGCTAAATGCTTGCTTTAGATTTGGAATTACTGTAATTAAAGTTACATTGTGCTCGGATTGGTGCCAATCACTGCGGAGCTCCAGGCGTGACCCGCGTTCCCGGCGCCATGCGCCTGGGCGTCCCACTCCATTAGCTCCAGGGAATTAGCTGTCATTAACGAAGAGATGCACACTCCTTCGTGTTGTCAAACCGCAATCAAGCGGGTCACAGGTGAAGAATAAATACTTTCAGAACAAGCCCAATTACACCATTTACATTTCATTACAGAACCTGTTTAATCCACTGATGGGCTCCCAAAGTTCTTCTGCCTAATAAACAGCATTTCAGAGGAATTAATAGGCCCTGCAAAACATGCTAATTACACTCTTTTGCATTGCATTTGCAATATTGATTTTAAAGTTGCCACTTCCCCCCCTCCACTCTCCTTTCCCAGCCCCAAAGCCTTAACTTTCAGCGAAGTACACTCAAACCAACCTAATTACTTGTGAGTTTGGAAGCTAATGCATCTCTATTGTCAAAGCTGAGTTCCAGCAAAGGCCAACATACAGGGAGGGATTTTCACATCCATAACTTGTGCAAGTTTCTCCAGACAACCACTGGAAACAGCTGCTGAATAGCAATTACAGGCAGAGAGCAGGCATCAGCAGAGACTTTGCCATAGCAACGAGACTGGCTGGACCTGCTCCCCAAAGACGCCTCCTCCTCCCAAAGACCAGAGCAGTGGAACAGGTACAATGACAACACAACCACCACAATCTCATTTTGATTTGAAACCCGAGCTGTCTGATGCTCTCCTAGGCACTGAACTGTTTAAAAAACAAAAGGAAAGTTTATTTTCAAATTGCGGGTCTCAGCTAAACCGTTCGGAAGAGAGGAACAAATCAGCCACGCTGGTGGAACATGCTGGCTGCTTGTTTATTCAACCTGGCCATTCTGCCCAGCTCCTGCCATGGGCTTTCAGTTCTCTTCCTCCTCTACGTGCTCACTCTGCCCCCTCCTCTCCACTTCTCTGAAATCCATTTTCTTTAATCAGTGGGTTTACTTCCCAAACTCTGACTTTCTGCACTGGCTTGGCAGCTGTCACTTACCCTTGGGGTTTTATCCCAAGCTTACTGACAGCTCAAAGCATCTGGAGGAGGAGATGGGAGAGGGACAGAGTGCTTGTGGTGTTTCTCTACAGCACCTGCAGGTTGTTTAAATGGAGCCAGCAATAAAGGACAATAGCCTGCTGTGTTCAATTCCTTTGCTGACAACGAAGCAAGAAAGGAAAGCCAAAGGAAGGTCTATCAGAAAAAAAGTGAGATGCAGAGCAGCCATCCTACCATAAGGGCTGATACCTACTCCTGCTCATCAGAAACTCTCACCAATAGCAGGTTTCAAAGAGAAGGGATATGGAAGCAGATACTGCAAGAATGGACATAAGGAACAGTCAAAGTTTAACAAAGACAACACATGCTGCTCAGCCCTACTGTCCCTTTGGTAGGAATTTGGGCATGTCCCCAGCTGCACCGAGGAACAACACAAACACAGCCCGTGCCCGAAGATTTAATCTCTCAGGTTTCCAGTCTCTATGAATGCTCCTGCAGGAGCAAATCACTGCACGAGTCAAAACCGTTTGTGTTTGCCCAGCCATCCATGTAACCCTCTTTGTGAAGTCAGGACCAGGTGCTCCTCAGTGCCCCAGGTGATCCAGGGAGTGCTGTGTCCTTCTACAGTCTGGCCAAAGAACAGCCCAGGAGCCAACTCCTGCACAGCAGGAGGAGCCTTCACCCCTCCGTGCCCACACTTCTCTCATGGGAAATCTGCCTCACAGGAGGCAACGTGTGCAGCAAGAGGCATCCGAGCCGCGTGGGGAGGTGGGCTGTCGTCTTCTACCATTTTATATCATTTATTTATCATGTGTATGGAATTTCTTTTGCCTCTCGGAGATTCTGTAGGGATTTACAAACATGAAATGCTACAAATAATACCTTGGAATCTCCTTCCCCTCACAGGCACCAAACTGGATTAGTTTGTTATTGTCTGGAAAAGACTTTGAAGTATCACTTAATGCTACTAATCATGCAGCACCTCTTTAACACCACCTACCAACGATAGCACAGGCTGGAAAGGGGATATAAATACCAACCAAGCCTGGTAATTGCACTGCAAATACATCAATATTTTTCAAGAACTACTCTTAATCTCATAAAAATGCCACAAGAAATCAAGACCTACAAGCATTTCTGTATCTCTTCCTCAGGGCAGACCCTTAGGCAATGCAACATCTCGACTGCACGCTGTGCCCATGGCTGCCTCAGACAAGGGTGTTTTTTACTGCAAAACCTTCTGACAAACCTTTTACTGCAGGTTTTCCAAAGCAGGGCTAACTCAGACCAGCCCTGCATAGCTTCCAACAGCAGAGATCATCACAGGACAAGAAGAGTTTGCAAGAGAATGGCTAAGACCATCTCTAATTTAAGCTGACAGAAAAGCAAATTGAGAAAAAGATATAGTCAACTATTTGAAGCTTGGCCCTTCTTAATCATCCACAGAAAGCAAGAGCTCAGTGTTGCCATGTCATTGCACAGGTAAGATTAAAGACAGGCAGGAGATTTTTACCCCATAGTTAAAATGATTAATGTTTCTAAACAGACACATAGTTTGAAAGCACTATTACTGGAAAAAGAAAAGTTGTTGCCTCATATTCTCAACCCACTATTTTCCCTGGGCATTGAGCCAGCAGCTGAAGAATGAGGAAAAATGCTATTTTAAGAGTTTTCTTGAATTGCAAGGTTTGGTAACGAACACGACTTGTTACTGTCCCCTTTGCTGAAATCAGGGGCAAATGGAAAAGGTGTGCATGAGTGCTCTGCTGAGCACTCTGTCCTTAGTCAGACTTGGAGGAGGAAGGCTGGTGATATGCTCCTGACAGCTGTCCCTCCATCCCAGCCTCCCCGGTGGCACCAGAACAAACTTCACTCCCTCATTGTCCGCAAAGGACCAGGAGCTGCTCTGCACAAGTTTGTCTGCTGCTGTCAAGAAAGATGCAAGAAAATTATTCATAGAGTCCCAGAATGGTTTGGGTTGGAAGGAACCTTAAAGATCATCTAGTTCCAACCCCCCTGCTATGGGCCACTGAATTCAAAGAGCAGGACACAGCAGCTTTGACTTTTTATACAAGATAGGACACTATATAAAGCTACTGGTCTCACAGTGGTGACATAATGCACATTCTACAGGTGATCATGCTGGGAAAAGAAAAGGTGTGAGCTTCCATGAAGCCAATGTTCCTCATTAGTTGCTGCAATACTTCTGAGAACAACTCCTGCCAGAGCTGGGATGCAACATGTGTGCTGGCACCTTGCTAGGAGACACAGGAAATAAGTTGGAATAAGTTCCTGCAAACCCAGCTTGTGGCCTGGCTGGGCATGGTGTGTTGCTCTCAGTTCCTATTGTACCTCATCATGCCCCAATGTAATTTAAATAGTTCACTGTGGGAAGTGAGAGGAGAATATATTCCATAGGTTTTGTTTCCCACTTCGTCTCGGGAACACTGATGTTGTGAGTTGTTGCTGTAAAACCTCACCGACAAAAAGCCCAACGTGACCTCCTGCATCCAGGGCTTCCTGCTATTATAAACTCAGAAAAACAACATGCTGCGTCCTGCCCATGAGGCAGACAGACAACAGACTGTGGTCTAATTAGAAAAGACATGCTTCCCACATTATCCATAAAGCTGCCTCAGCCTACAACTAAGGACAAATAAATAACTGTCAGGGCTAATAAGCCCAGAATCATAAGAGGAGGAAAAAAGCCGAAATTGGATCTACTCAGACCTCAGTTACGTGATCACAGAAAACTTGTGGTAACAACTGTGAAGACAAACAAAACCAGCTATGGTTGAGCCAGCTCCTCTTCAGCAGACTCAGACATGCTCCACCTCAACAGATTGTGCCAACCTCTCGGCATTTCTCTGAATTTCCAAACTAATAAGAGACACAAACTGCCATAGGTGATTAATTGGAGCATTTGAGCATCACGAGAAGACCTTCTCCATTTCAGCATGCCAGAACACAACAGGAGGAGATGAGGAGATATCCAGTGTGGGGAGCTGGAGAGAACAACCCAGAAATGATGAAGATTGTGAGGTTGGCACAAGCTCCTAGGGCCAGCTATATCAGGAATTTGTTTAGGACATTCTTGGGATAAAAGACATTAAAGGGATGATGTCCAGAAGCTTTGTGTGCATTACCCATTTGGATCACAGCCAGTCATTACACAAGTCCTGAATCTAGAGCCCTTCAATTTTTCATTCCCTCTTGCTGCATCTCCCTAGGAAGGGACAGAACAACTCCAGGCACTCTTCAGAACTCCCCTGGGAGCCAGTTGTGTTGTTGGCACCCCACACCGTAGAGTTTTACAAAGCAAGTTCCTCAGCTTCTTGCTGTGCTTGAAGAAATTTTAAGAATCCACAGAAAGGATTAACTCCAAGTGACAGTTTCCAACTGAATACATGAAGAACAAGTTGGAGTTACCCAAATTGCCTCAGTTTAGTCTCTCCATTCCTTCCTCAGCCACTGAATGACAGCTCAGGAATCTGTTCAGAATTAATTTTCATCAATCTGTTTCACCTTTATGCTCATGGATCCGATGCAGGGCATGGGCCCTGGACATCTGGAGGGTGTTGGAGCAGTTCCCACTGGGAGCCTGTCCCTGCCAAGTGACAGGGGAGCACCCACTGGGACAAAGCCGTGCCAGCTCCCAGCAGCACTGTGAGGCAAACGTCACCGCTCAGGTGCAACCATGCCTGACAGAAACACTGGTGTTTTCCAGTGCTCTCTCTTATTTGGTGAGGGGAAAACAGGGGCTGGACTCGAAACCAGGAGGCTGCTCAGAGCTTTTCCCACAAGAACAGTGACAGCAGGAGCCGCCATATGGGATGAGACAGGGAGCAACTTTGCCTTGGCCTTATTGATTGAACAGGACTAATCAGGCTGAACTTGGGGCCCATCTGCTGACCACTGATCAGAGGCTATGGAACCAGGACACTGCCCATGAGTTGGCAGGACTACAGGCATGGACAGTTGGGAGGGAGCACCATCCACACACTCACCCGCTCCTTGGTTCTTCCAACTCTGCTTTTTAGCTCTGTCCTGGAGGGATCTGTCTCTGGAAACAGCAAGGCAGTGCCACGTGCTGCTGCTACATCAGATCACTGATCAGCCTGGAACATACATCTTTTGAATCAGAGAGCTATTTATTCTAAAAGAAACATCTCCACACTGCAGAGACTCGATGCTCACAAGGTGCTCCTCAGCTCTTGGAGGCCACCAGGTATCTCCTGCTCATGGCTGCAGTGTTTGAAAGAAGCAGTAACCCCTTTGGGAGGGTGTGGAACCCTGGCTGAGCAAAGGTCAAGGAGGATGGAGCTTCTGCTCTGCCTCAGCTTCCTCTGCCCTTGAGAAAGGTCTGAGCTGGACCCAGAGCCATTCTGGTGGGGTACAAGGAGGCAGCTCTGGGGCAGTAATGGGACATGACCTCAAGAGATACAATCCCCATTGACATGCACTTCATTTCACCACAAAGGCAAGCTCAGCATGAACAAAGGACTCAAAACCCTCCAGCTTTTGTCCCTTCCAATTTGTGGGTGCATCGAAGCACCAGCCAGAAGCTTGGAAGCTGATAAGGTGGAGATCCATCATGGAGAATTTGCAAGGTGCACCAAGGTAGCAGATTACAGAAAAAGCCCTAAGCCAGACTTTGTGTAACTGCATCTTGGCCTCCAGGACACCTTTGCATCCTTGGCCCGTGCCAAGGTGGCTGGTTGGGGTGCTTGTCCATGCCAGATCCCTTGATTGCTTTCTGCAGACAGCTTATCCGCAGAGAACTGGACTAAACCCAAACTCATTTCACATAGGTCACTGACCAAGAGGGCAGCATGTAATGACTTCTCATCTCTATCTGCACAGACTGGATCTAAACCACTGATCTATAGCACCACTGAAACTCCCCAGTTTCACCCCACATCCTCAGTTAAAGGACGTCTCCTTCCCACCACCACTCCCCTGGTGCCTGTCAGAGCCAGCAGAGCTCTCCCTCTGCAATGCCTACAGGAAAATTCCCCTTTCATAGGCTCAATTACAAAGGAAAATCTCAACATCTGCCCACGTGAGTCAGCTATTTCTCTGAATCCCAACTACTTTGTCTGTAGGAGATGGCTGGGAAAGGCAAAACCAGAAAGACAAGAAGGGTTGTGTCCTAAATAAAAACAAGTCCAAACACTTGGCAAAAAAAAAAAAAAGAGAAAAGAGAAAAAACCCATTTAGCTTTGTAAGGCAATAACAAGCAGAGCAATACGTAGCTTCAAGGCTACATAGCCAGGTCAGAAAACCCTCCAGAGAGAAAGAAGTAGGCCACAAGGCTCTGATATTAGCTGCTAAATCTGCCTGCATTAGCCAAAATTTGTGGGGGAGGCCCCTCTGATGGCCATGTTGGGTCTCTGACAGAGGCAGCCACTGCTCCAACAGCCAACATCTGGCTGCCATCCCTGCACTAACATGTGCAAGATCTGGAAATGTGGAGAGCAGCAATCCCCAGTCTGCTCCCTCTTGGATCCACTGATGCCCATGGTACAGGACCTTACAGACCATTTAGTTTCACACCCCTGCCATGGGCAGGGACAACTTCCACTATCCCAGGTTGCTCTAAGCCCTGTCCAACCTGTTCTGGGACACTTCCAGGGATCCAGGGGCGGCCACAGCTTCTCTGGGCACCCTGTGCCAGGGCCTCACCACCCTTACATTAAAGATAAAAATTTACCTCTGCCTCTAAAACTTTCACCTACAAATCCAGTGTAGTGAGAGATGGCTTTTACAGATGATTTTATGGAGGAAAAGTCTTTGAGGTTATTCATTCCTATTCCCCTCAAGGGAAATCATTTCAATATTATGAGCAACAGCACTGCTGAAGAGAACATGCAAAAAACCTGGAAAATGCCTCATTTTATCAACAGAAGCAAGGTCATCCAAACCCGGAGATGACGACATTCAATATTAATATCTCCAAGCAGGGTTTGAACCTCTTGGTAACCATCCATTCCCCGGAGAAACATCTTCCAGTAACTTTGACGTGAATTAATTAGGCTTGCACAGCTGCTAAGTGCCATCTGCCTGCCACCACAGTGCTGGAGAGTCCACGGAATGGCAGAGGATGGGCTGTCTCACCCCACAGCACCTGCTGTTCCAGCACCCCTTCCTGCATCCTCCTGTGTTTCACAAGCCCCAGGCTGTCCCAGCTTCCAGCAAATGCAACAATTCAACAGGGCACCGTGCAAAGACAAAGCTGCCTCCTCTCTGACACAAGCAACTTCCTCATTTGAGCCCTGGTTTATTCTCATTTCCAGGAACTCCACTTGTTTCTGCTGCTCCAGCCCTAAGCAGTTGTATACAATGTTCTAATGAGGTCTATTCCACTGATATAAAGGGCACATGGACCACACAGCTCAATTTATTTCTGCTTGGAGCATCTGAGAGCTGCTTCTCAAGGAGTTTGAGAAGATCTATTAAGAGTCCAGCCCCGACTAGTAAACAATGTCCATTTCTGGACTGGCACCATCAATCCAATCAGCAAAGGCATTTAAGGACAGGATGTACAATATGGGAAAATGAAATTACTTTGAAAAAATTCCTCCTTGCTTATTTGCCAGCTAATGACAGAACCAATGCCAAGCACAGCCAGTCTGTGCTAGGGTGTTCAGAGAGACAGTCCTTATGCCGAGACATCGTTTTTACCTTCTCATCCACCTAAACACATCCCACGCATTGGTCCTCCCCCTCACTTGAGCCTGGGAACACCTCCAGAGGCTTCTCCAGCAGTACAGTGGCAGCAAAATTCCCAATGCAGCATGATCAGGTGCCTTGTTTTGTCTCTTTTTATAAAACGTCCTGAATTTTGCACTTTTGGCAAAGCTGTGTTGTTGTCTTCCCCTTGTAAATATTTGCTGTTGAGAACCATTTGCAATGTGAAACTTCTCTAAGGAAGGGGAGAAAGGCTGATGCTCTGCTGTATCTGATGCTATTCCTTATATCATCCATGGTGTTTCCCTTCTACTTTTTTAGGTACTTTCAAAAAAGACTGGATGATATTCAGCATGCAGAAATACAAAAATAAAGAGAAGACAACTCAGCAAGCTAAACTCAGAGAGTTAAGCCTAAATTTGGAAGATCCAGGCTCAGTTCCTTGCTGTTCCCTACACGACCCTCCTGCCCATCCCACAAAGAGATTAACAACATTCCCTGACAAAGGTACAGCCCCACACTCCTCCTGACGTACCTGAGAAAAGCTTCCAGAGGGTTTGTCCCCAGCACAGCCCAGAGGAGCACCATCAGCCACAGCCTTTGGCTGCCCCAGCTGTGTTCCACAGCATCATCCAATCACACCTTGCACTCTGCCCCATCCCTTCTCCCTGTGAACTTCCATATAATAACTGAAAAATGTGACAAGTCTAACTTTAATCATGTTTTAACTCGGGTTGGTATCATTAATCTTGCAGCCACTGATGGGTAATTTAATTAGGGTGCATTTGTAATGAATTACAATCATCATTTAGTGCTATTGTTCCTCACACGAGCAGAGGGGAGTCAGAAAACTGGCACAGCTGATCTTAATAACACTCACACACTATGCAAGGCACCAGCAGCCCCAGCCTTTCAGAGCTGGTTTTGTAGATAAAGGAACATCAACAACAGGGACCCTCCACATCGAGCCTGGCAAACATCTCCAGGCATGCTTCTCACCAGCAATTGGTGACTACCAGGCCTGGGAGATGGAACCTTTGATGGAGGAGCTGTCAAACCTTAAGCAAAGAGCTCAAAGCGAAAGCAGAGAGAAAAGTACACAGCTAGAACAGAAACTGGGCTCCTTCGTTCCTTCTCACCACCTGTGAACATATGACAGACATTAAGGTATGGCAAGACACAAAATATGAATAAATGGACATATTATAAGTCCAGAAGGATCCCAGCTAAAGGACTGGATGTATTAAAACACGCTCACTTGATGGTGCTGTATAGTCACACCAGAGCTACAGGCACATCAGAGGCTGTGGTCACTAATGATGCTCTAAGGGAAGAATATTTGCCCCAGAGCTTTAAATCTACCTCTACACAACAGCATCAGAAATTTCCAACCAAAAACGCTCATTTCTGCTCAGCTCCTCCACTGCTCCAAGCAGGATGCATGGCAGTGAGTGCACGTATTTATTTCAGACATGACTTCAGTCTGCAAAAGAGGAGCAATCTGTTGCTGTGGCTGAGAGCCAGCCCACTTTCTCCTCGCTGTCTCCGTGCAGAACAGACAGACTCCACCATGGACACTGTTTGTGCCACCCCCTTTGGCAGCCAGGCTAACCTGCTTCTGAACTAAACCCTTCTGAAGAGCTGCTCAACTTTTGTTGCTCTCAGTGAGGCGTTTTATACAAATTTATATTTGTTTTTATGTGTGTGTGTATATATATATATATATATAAAAAATGTGTTTTACACAACAGGACAAAAGGAAAGCAAGCCCTTTGTATCTCCTCCAACAAGGTGGTCAGGACCCCTCTCTCAGTCTCTACTCAGACAAAATCTGGATTTCCAGACTTCAGAGCAAGCAGAAGGAACTGCTGTTCCCCACATCCCCCAGTTCTGGCACATTGCTATGGGGAAGCAGAAGCTAGGTCAGATTTTTAAGAGAGAAAAAAACCATCAGACTTTGGGTTCCATGGTCTAGGAAAGTGTCCTGAGGGCAACATGACTTTGTCTCTCCCCTCCTCAAACATATTCATTGAGGCTTCACAGAAACACCATCTGAAATTACTAAAAGTGTCCCAAAGTGCTTTTTTTCCCCAATTAATTTTGTCAGGTATCATGAAGGACTCCTTCCTATGTGTGTGGAATTTGCCTGGAAACCAAAGGATTCTTGGGCAAGGCAAAACACTGGGTTTTTGTCAAACCTAGCTTTTAAATAAAGGCTTGGGAAGGAGCTTACCAATTTGGAGTGGCAAACCATGACCCCGTGCCAGCAAAATGAGCAAGGAAAAATTATTAAATTTATGTGCAAATCCTCTGTGGTAGTATAATAAGGTAAGAGAAATTGATGTGGCTCAGGGCAGAGGACAACCAGGCCTCTGTTTTGGCAGTGCTTTTTCCAAGAGTTAGCAAAACTTGGATGAAGCACTGGATAGGAATGAACAGAAAATAGGGAACAGTCTGGATTATACAGTAATGCAACTTTTTAATTGGTGGTTTATACTTATCTGAAGCATTGTGCACTTTCTTTAAGACAGGCCCAGGAGAGTAGTAAAAAGCACTAGAGGAAGCAAAGAAAGAGGTTTTCATAAATCCCTCAGAAATTCTGGGAAAACTGTAGGAAGGGACAAGAAACAAGAGGCTCATAAAAGAGGTCTGTAAAATATCAAGATTATAATAGAGGAAGAAAGAGCACTGCTCTTTCTTCCAGGAGAGAACTCAGCTGAAAAAAATAGTATGTAAGGACTTTAATTTTCATACAACATGTATTAATTAACCTCTGCAATCATGGTTGTAGGGGAGCAGAAGCACAGAATTTAATGAAAATCTGAACAGACAACAACATCCCAATTTCTAAATGGTATTTCTGCCATTTCCATTTTGCTTTTGAGAATGGGATATGGTCAAGAGGAACCTCGTTTTAATCACATTATTAACAATGCAGTCACTGAGCAGCATTTAATTATGTTTTCCTAAATCACAAGGAACTTCTGTGGCACACTCACAGCTGGGAGCTCAGATGGCAAAACCCTTCTGAGTGACTCTTCCTGGAAAAGGTCCTGCCTGCTCTGCCCCTGCTCTAAGGGCAGGTGAGCACCAGGATGGGTGTCCTGTCCCCTCTGCCAAGCACAAAGTGCTGCTGCACGTGGGGATGGAGCACACCTGGAAACGTGTAACCGTGCTCACCATTCAACCTCAGCATCAAACCCTTCCTGTCACGTCCCAGCCTGGGACGCTGCCAAGCCAGAGACACGCTGCAACTTCACACAAGGTTTCAGGCAGATGCCTTACCTGCTCCCATTGCCTGCCATCATAAAAGCTGAAAAATACAAGGGGAAAAAAAATCCTTTTTATCGTTGGGTTGCTCGCCAAATGCAGAGTCGGCACTTTTGATACGTTACCATCAGCATTTCTTTGTCAGTCGCTTTTCTCCACTTGCTTTCACGTAGTGAGTGAAAAGGATAAAATACCTTTTCTAGCAAAATGATTGTGAAGCCACTTCAAATTAGGGGAGGGATGCAGGCGCAGGTGCAGCTCTCAGCTGCTGCACTTGAAGATGACGCTCTTCGGCTGCAGAACCTCCACTGCAGCAGCTCTCAGCCCTTCCACTCTCAACTCTGTGAAATCCTGACTTTTCAGAGCTGACATCACTCAATTACTTTCTCTGCTGGAACTGATATATTTCAGGGATGCACTGGTAAAAAGCACAGAGTGCTCATGAGATGTGCTATCCAAAGTGTAATTTTCCGTTTGTAAATAAATTTTGGCCACCGCCCAGTCTGGGTGGGATGACTGGGAAGCAGCTGATATTTGAAATCTCAACCATAGCATGAAAATAGTCTTTAATGAACTGTGCATCTGAGGGAAAAAAAAAAAAAAGAATTGGCTGCAAAATAACAAGTGATAACCATTGGAAAAAAGGCGAAGCATATGCAGGAGGAAACTCCATTAAAGCAGCAGCCATGCAATTAAAGATGGATGTGGGAAACGCGTGTGCGAGCAGCTCACGGTGCTGCTGTGACCCACAGGCCCATTAGCTCTGGAGCACTGGTAAGCTGATTAGCTCTGGAGAAGGATGATGGCAGAACTCATCAGCTAAGCTTGTTAGCTGCCACACAAAGTTGGTGTACCTTGGAAGCTTTGCAAAGTGATTAGCTCGGGGTGGGAGGAGGCAGCAGAGCCTGCTACAGGAGATGAATAACCCAAAGCAGTCACTGCGTGGGCACGAGCTCCACGTACAGATCGGCTGTCTGGGCTCCGGCTGCCTGGCAGAGCTGGCAGTGGGATCTGCCTCTGTTGGGGTGTGGGGGAAAAGACACCCATTCCAGGGCACAGCATGCCTGCAGCTGCCAAATCTGTGCCTCGGTCGCAGCCAAGGTCTGCAGCCTCCTTGCACAATACAGTTAAGCCCCCACGGTCTGCAGGTCCCTCCAAAATCCCTGCCTGCCATGGCTGAGTGCACTCCGATCCTCACCACGGAAGGCTGGGAGGTGGATGCTGTCCTCGTGCCAGCCCAGCCCAGTTGAATGTCTTCAACTCTCTCCAAAATACCTCTTGACCAAGTTTACTTTAAATAAAACCATAGGAGCAGGATAACTCAGCTCAATGAAAAATGACAATTTTCTCCCATCTGCCTTCAGCCTGCATGTCGATGCCCTGCAGCCATTCAAGAACAACAACTCCTGTTTCATTTGGGAAACAATTTCAACGGGGCTCAGCACTAAACACCTCTCTTCCTTCTCTGGTGGGATTCCATTTCTGCCACAGAATCACAAAATCATTTTGGTTGGAAGAGACCTTTAAGATCATTTGAGCCCAACCATTAAGCCAGCACTGCCAAGTCCACCACTAAACCATGTCCCCAAGTGCCACATCTGTCTAGTGGGGAATGTGATCTGCACTTCATCCACTTTTATACAGCAAGGTAAACATTTTATCCCAACTTAAAATGGTTCATACAGCTGCTTCACCTCTCCAAAAACTGCACAAACCTACTTCCACTGCCATGTCCACAAGCTGAAGCAAAAAAAAAGGAGCTTTGGTCTTCATGCCAGTTCACAATGGCAGCAGTCTTGTACATACCAGCTTCTGTTTGCCTTTTTTTTTTCCTTCTTTTTTCCACAAAAACAAGACAGAGACAAGAATATCTGTGGTGGAATATAAATATTAAAAAAGCTTTAATCACAAACCCACAGATTATTTAGGCTACATGTGGCTGTAAGAGTGTAGCAAATGTCTATAAGGGTGGAGAAAGTTAATTCTTTAGGGTACAACCATAGAGGGAAAATACGTGTTTTAATTTAACACTTTCTAATTTCCAAGTGCCTACCTGCAAACATTCATTGTGAATGCATGGAGATGTCTGATGCATTCATTAAGACTGTTTGGTTAATCTGCTTTTACACAAAACTAAAAGAGATTAATAAACTTCTCTAAATGCTGTACCATTGCCAGAATTCTTCCCTTTCTGAAAAGCTTTGCAAGATATGATTTGATTAAAAACTTTTCTTCAATTTCGATATCCTAAAGTCAAGGTACTAGATGGCAATCTTTGTTTTTGTTTCAAAATAAAGAAACTTCGCAGTTGCAGAGAAAACATGATGCAAGTATAACCGACAGCTCAAAACCAGATGGCAAATAAAATTATCTCAAAGCATATTGTTATTTTTTACATCGCATTTACAACTTTCAGCACTCATGTTTGGCAACACTGCTGTCCCTCATTTTATGTAGGTTAAAAGTGAGAAGCAGCCGTCTGCTCACTTCAAAGTCAAGTATTTACCCCCAGGTAGGATCTATTTATGTGCATTTAACCAACTATTTATAGCCATTTGAAAACAGAAGGTTTTCATGGAAGTGCTGGCACAGCCTTCACTATAACAGTGCTGGTAACATGTTCTCTCTGTTCCCACTGGAACTTCTAACTTGATAACTCCTTTGGTAAAGATGAACTGGAATGTGGGGACCTGTGATATTAAAATTTTTTTAAGCAACCAACCCCTCTGCTTCCCCAGATGCTTTTCTGCTGCTTGTAGCAATAAATCTTCCAGTCAAGCAGCAAGGCACCAAGGCACTCATGGCTTTTATTAGATAGGCTACCAGGGCTTTGGGAAGTATTAATAGTCCATCAGAGGAGGCACAGACACTGATCTCCAGGTAGCCAAGGCAGAACATCTCAGTGTGACGGGGCTGGTGACGAGCACAGGACAAAAGCACAACCAGAGTGTAACCCACAGACATCTCCCCCCTTCATCCCACAGATTTATTCTCCCTACTGCCCTTTCTAAGAAACACGACAGTCACACCGTGAGATTTCTAAAATGAGCTCTATCCCAGTCCCTCAGCAAAGCAGCAGCAGGAGCAAGAAAAACAATTCATTTCTAGAAGCTGATATTCATCAGCAAACCCCACCTCTCTGCTCTGTTCACTGCTCCACCACAGCAAACAGGGCCTTTCTCATTCCCAGGCTCGACTGTACAAAGATCCATTAGATAAAACAACATATCTAAATGAGAAATGCAGCAAAAAGAAATGAGTTTAGACAGCTCCTCCTCTCTGATCTGGGCTACAATAATTATGCCCACGTCATGCGAATTCATGACTACACATCCTCAGCCTAGCTCATTTTACCCATTAACTTCAAAATCCTCATCCAGAGGCTCCTCTCTCTGCTCACCCACCGGTCCAGGTGTCCAACTCACTCATTTCTCCTCACCATCACAGCTTTCCCTTGCATGGCCCTTCCCTAAAGCAGGTGCTCCTTGGCAGCCACACATACACCTGGCTCTGCCAAGGAAGGTTTGCAGCTTTGAAGCCCAGACAGTTTCACCCATGTGCCCACCCATGCTTTTTCCCATGCTAGAAAAGAGCCTGGAAGAGACTTTTGGGAGCAATCCATGCACACATGAACACATTCTTCTTTCAAATTTTTCCAGACATCCTCCTGCAGAGAGAGCTCCAGAACTCTGGCAGTGGATCAGGATGGGCAGGTGACACGCCAGCTCTGTCCCTCTTCCTCTTGCTGGCTGCCAGGTTCCTGCTGTGTCCTTTGACCTACCTCTACTCCAATTAACAAACCAAATGAATCAACAGCCACAAGTGTAAACTCATGACATTGTGCCAGCTACCACCAGTCCATTTGCTCATGGGCTGCTCCTTCCTTCGATGCTCCTTCAGGTTTGGCTTTTAGGCTGTGAGCTTTCTGGAGAAAGCATTTATCTCCACTTATTTTTCCTACAAGAGCCAGTATTGATGTGGTTAATAACAGCAGCTAACCTTTGGCTGCTAAAGTATTCGCAATGCCACCCATAAAGCTGTGTCATATTTAGTGAGCTGTCAGAGCAGCAGCATCATTAAAAAGCCCAAGCACATAACTAATGTATGTAAAGCACTGCAAGAGATAATCATTTGGTTGGTTGGTGATTTATTCCAAAACTGATGGAAGCAAAGGGCTTGGCAGTGAGAACTGCTGAAGGGAGGGAAGCAGGGCAGGCTAACACTCATACTGGAATGGTCCTACCACCTGCCTTGCAGTAGCAAGTTCTGGTGAAAGCAGTACATGTGTTTTTCGAAACTCAAGTGACCCTTCATGGTCTGTGGACTCACTCTCCTAATGACTTCTGCCTGGATTTGCAAGCTCTTTTTTTCCTTCTCTTCTCGTTTCACATCAGAGGGATGTCAAGACTTTTGCTGCCTAGTGTTAACTTTGTGTCTGTACACGATGTTCTCACTGTGCTTGCTGTGACCCGCGGGCTTTATAATTAGGGCTGGATTCAAGCAGCACCAAGCACACTTGCAAAGATTTTCTTCAAACCCAAACTTCCCCACTCCTTCCCAGCGCCGTCCCTCCCTCCCTCCCACCTCAGCTCTGCAGGCTAAAGGAGATTGCTGAAGAAAAAAGCGACGCCTTCCCCTCCTCGGCACAGTGAACCCGGCTGGCTCTCCATGGGCAGCAGCACCAGGCTGCAGTTCCCGAGCTCTCCTGCTCCTGCATTACCCAGTCTCTTTGTCTCCTCTCTCCCTGCGGAGCTGAGACCCGCAGTCCTTGCTGGGAACACCGGCTCCCTCTTGCACAGCCACGTCAGCCTCTCTGCACACCTGGCCTGACCCACAGAACCACAAGCCTGACCCAAGCCCCACAGGGCCCAGCCCGTCCGGCAGCTCCCACGGAGGGAAGACAAGACCTGTTGATTTCTGCAGTTACATATAAGTGTGAATTGATGAGCTGCTTCAGGAAGCTAATATTAATTCCTAGAATAACGTGCAAGGGCTGCCTAGCTGATTACCCCTCATTCCTGTCTGCTTACAAACAATGATTACAGTCTAATCTCAGCACTCTTGGAGGAGCTGCGGAAAGTACCCTTCATCTACTGTAATTATGTTCCAGCTCCCTTGGAGCTGGAGCTCTTATTCACTCCTAGCATTATCTGTGGTCTAATCTAGTTGGCTGGAATGGAGGTGAAAATTACTCCAAAGAGCTGTAGTAAGCTCTTGCTGTAGCCCCAAAGCCAAGCTAAAGAAAGCAAATTGTTTTGTGATGGTCAGACAAAGGCACGGGATGAAGGAGAGATGGGTCCAGCACATGGCAAAAGCGAGTGTTGCCGGCGCTGCCGACAGCCGACATTAACACGACTCAATGAACCCTGTTTTCTGCAGGCCTGTTCACCCTGCTGTACTTCCTTCAGCCTCTCAGCAGGATGGAGACACAGCAGACATCTCTGCAAGCTCTTTTAAAAGAAAGCCTTTTCCCAGGGGGACCTGGTCATACAATCTCCCATAGCTGCTCCTCCACACTTCAGTGAGGCCTCACACGGTACAACGAGGCATTAAGTGTCAAAACATCACCAGCCTTTAGAATGTGATGGGAAGGTTTAGCTGCTTCCAGAAGTTTTGTTCTAAATATCAAAAGTCAAATACAGTATATGCCTGATTTAATCCTGCAAAGGCTTCCAGGCAACTTCATTCGGCCTAAAAACCAATTCTAGGTAATGTGCAGGTCAACAACCTCTAAATCCACTTTCTGATCATGTTATTTTCTCCAATATCTATAGATTAGATATAATGACAAAATTGTTCCTTGGGAGGATGGTGAGGCCCTGGCACAGGGTGCCCCGAGCAGCTGTGGCTGCCCCATCCCTGGAAGTGTCCAAGGCCAGGTTGGACGGGGCTTGGAGCAACCTGGGATACTGGAAGGTGTCCCTGCCCATGGCAGGGTGGAATGAGATGGTCTGTAAGGTCTCTTCCAACCCAAACCATTCTGTGACTCTATGAAATTATATTTAACTGTTTCCCTTCAATGTAACTACATTCTGGAACGTCGACATTGCTTGCTGCTCTTGTTAAAAAGACACATGGTTTTACACCACCTCCTTGTGCAGGCACAGCTGAGACCCTCTGCTCAGCCACAGAAAAGACCTCTCCCTCCAAGGCTGTCAGCAGGATCCTGTGCTGCCTTCCCTTGCTGGTGGGGATCGTTCAGGATGATGGTAACATCTGCTGGCAACCACAGCCTGCACTGACCACTGTCTCTTATTCACTACTGCTACACGTACCTGTGAGATGGAATGTGAAAGAAACTGCTTGCTCATGTTGCAATTACATTTTGCCTTTGCTGGGGGACAGGAAGCCACCCCTGTGAACAAAGCAAGGGCATGAGCTCCAGTGATGCCTGAAGCACAGGAGGTTTAACTGCAGCAATCTGGGAAGTGAGACATCACTTCCCAAAGCCTGATCTCAAGGCAACCTGATATCTGGGCTGCCAAAGGTCCTGTGTTCTAATTAAGTGTTAAATCTCGTGGTTTTTTTTTTTTTTTTTAAATTCTAGTAAGATGTTTCTCCATCCTACAGTGCCGTCACTCTTTGCTGTGCTGTAATTCAGTAAGGAGAACAGTTAATTAAGTTAGAACAACAGTGTCTAATGACTTCTATTTAAAGCTGTTCATAAAAAAAATACTAGAAGCCCTTAGAAATTACCTAAATTTGGAAGCTAACACAGTACCTTAAGAGAATAAAACATTATAGTCCTGCACACTTGCACTTTGAAGGCGTTATCTTCTACCCCAAGCAGCGTAGTGGAGCAAGGCATCCCCTCCTGCCCTACAACTGCTTATTTTATATTTAAGTCATGATGAGAACACCATGAAAATAACAAAATGTCCCTGGATGCAGGGATCAAAATGAGTGCTGGCAGTATTACAGTTAAGTGCAGTTCCATTTTAACTACTCTCAAATGCTGGAGCAATGCAGCTGCTTTGTGGAAACCTGTGGAACCTGGAGGGGAAAGTAAGTGGAGAAGCAAACAGGTCCTGAAGAGATGGGAAATACTGAAGAGACAACAAAATGAGACAGCCTAGAAAACCAGACAGCAGCCCAAACAAAGCAGGATCATCCAAGATCTCAACAGGAGAAGGCAACCTCACTACAAATGGCTTGAGAAAGGAACTGAGGATAAGAGAAGGGGGAACAGAGGATTATCTACTCTGTTTAACCTCTAGAGATCTTAATCCTTATGTTCATCTCTAGAATTCAACAACAGGCACAGAGGTTATGCTGAAACACACGATGGCATAGGGACATTGCACCAGAGAAACTCCAAGAACAAAACCCACAGAGACTTAGACACGTTACTGGTAGACGATAAACACTGGAATTAACAGAGAAATTAATAAGAAGATTGTTTAAATATTAGCCTAACTTAGCACAAAAGAGGAGATCTAGTGCAGCATTAACCTCAGACAGACCCTTTGAAAACACATCCTGGGAGTTGTGTGCTCACTACACCCACTCACCAAAGTATGTCTAATGAATTTCCTCCTACCTGGTGTGTCGGCTCTGGAGGGAACCCCTCGAGGTAACTTCCTTCCTAGCCTTGCCTTCTGCTTCATGCACAGACTGGGAGTTGTTTGGATTGCAAAAGGGAAGCCTTATTTTACTTATTCTTCTTGGTAGAGAAGAAATGACAAAGACAACTATCCATCACTGCTCCTCATGAGCATCACAGAGCCATAATGGAAGAATCACACCTGATTTATCTTCTACGCAGCCCAAATAAAAAAAGACCTCTGGTCTGTCTTTACTCGAACTAAATCTTGCCAACGTAATAAATAGAAACATAAATATGAAGCCTAGTTTCATCCTCCTTTTTGAAGTCAGCAAAGGGACATGCTGAAGGGAGTTCAGTCTTCCCCTGATGGATTCCACAAGTGCCCCATGATGGGGACACATATTCACCTGCTGCCTGTCAAAGCCTTGCTGGGTGTCATATAAGCATATAGCTCTCCCTGTAACTTGGAAAGTTTGCTCAATTCTCCCATACCACATCTCTTATCCTCAGAGGATCATGAATCACCAAGGCAGGATAATATTTGAGGACTTAAAAGTATTGAAATTGTTAAAAATAAATTAGCCTTAAAATTGGATGTATATACCAGCAGGCAAGAAAGGAGCAATATTGTAGCCTGACTCCAGGTTTTCAAAAATGAGCCAGAGAATATGAAGCCTTAAAACTTATTTCTGTACCAAATAAAACTAAACAAGCAATAATAAACCCCCAGGCAAAAATAATGCTAATAAATAAATAAAACCACTCCCTTTCCATCTAGGATAATTCCCTAAAATTCTTAAGAAGGAAAAAAAAAAAAAGAAAGAAACCCTGAGGATTAGGTTTAATTATTTGGATTTTCAAAGCCTCTGTGACAAAGCACCGCCAAGAAGGCTACAAGAAACTGTCTGAGCAATGGAGCAAGGGATAAAGTGCTATTACAAATCCAGAAACTAACTGAACTAAATTAAAAAAGGAGGTATAACACACGATCAATATTCAACATAGTGAAAGATTACAGTGGCTGCTCCCCGAGGACCGGTTTTGTCTAACATATTCTTCAGCTATTTGCATAGGAGAGCAAGCTGAGATGTGGTGAGACTGCATATGACACGATTGGTTTGGGGGGCATTGAGCTGACCTTGGCTGCTCTGCCTCTTAGGAGCACTGAAACGCTTCATCTTCACTGCCAGTTGTCTTGGGAGAGGTTCACTCACTTTAGTTACAGAAAATATAAAAACACAGCTGTTTAGCAGTTAAGGAGAAACCTGAGAAAGCACAGAATAATGAAGATATTTACTCTTTTCTTGCAAGATGCTAGGGAAATGATACCCAGAGGAACAGAATGGCAATTTTAAACAGACATAAAAACCTCTCTTTTCTCAAGTCCTGCGTTGACCTCTGGAGCTCACTGTCACAGGCTCTCTCTCAGATCAAGAGTTCAGAAAGTTCAAAACTGAATTAGATACATTCAGAGCAATAGTGGTGAAACACATTTACCAAAGCTTCTGAAAAACATCTTTTATAAAGATACCACAGTAGTTTCTTGGGCAGGGTTACACCACTATGTGCTTTGAAATCTGAAAATAAACCATCTCTCTCTGTTTAAACAAGGGTGAAAAAGCTCCCTCTCCCTTGCAAGCTATAAAAATTAACACTTCACCAGGAACTTGCACACCAGAACTGGAACACCTGGACAAAGTGGCAGAGTCATTACTGCTCCCAGGTCACAGATGGGGAACGAGACAGCGTGAGGCACTCAGTGGCAGTGCTGGATTACAGTTGTGGGATCCCTGGATTTCTTGGCCGTGTGCTCACCGCCAAGCTGCCGTATCAGCTGACCAAACAAGCACAGAGAACCTCAGTGGGGAAGAAGAGGAGCTTCCTCAGCTCTTCTCAGCCCCTCACCCATCCCATCCCAGCCCAGATCCGCACTGCAGAGGAGAACTCCCCAGGGAGCCGCCGCTTCGTCAGTGCCAACGCGGTGTAGGGATGGGATAACTACGGACACTGTGCACGGGATAACTTCCAAACCCCACTCTCTCCGTGCCCTCAGCTCCCTGCAGGGTGATTTCCATGCAGATCTTTCTGGCAGCGGAGCACTGGCAGGCTCTGGAGGAGCAGCAGAGCTCCCACCCAGTTTGGCCAGGAGCTCCAGCAATGCTCCCTCATTTTCACGCCAGGTTGCACACCTTGGTGGATCACTGAGGCTCAGCCTGGCTGCTGTCAGCTGGGAAG
Source organism: Aphelocoma coerulescens (assembly GCF_041296385.1). NCBI lineage: Eukaryota > Metazoa > Chordata > Aves > Passeriformes > Corvidae > Aphelocoma > Aphelocoma coerulescens. The sequence continues at coordinate 12,828,936 of NC_091028.1, read as the reverse complement.
CAACTGTGCAGAGCAGGAGGTGGGGAGCTGAGGAAAGCCTGCCCTTCATGGTTTCCTCTTCAGTGTTAAGCCAACCCACCAGCTCCATCCACAATCCAACCCCTTGCTTCCCTCCAGATGACCATATTTGCTTTCCTAATATTCCTCTGACAGACACACATCCTCCCCCTGAGCTGTGCATTCCAATGTCTTCACATATTCACTTATAATTTAAAAAAAAAAAGGATTAAAAAAATTAGAAATTACTTTAAAACCTGTAATGGCTTGAGGAGTCTCTAGAGTGAAAGGGAGGAGGGAAGGGGGAACCTGGGTTAATAAAAGCTGTTAATTAGAGTCAAATTTGCTGCTTAATGTGTCAAGAACTAGTGAGTTACGAGTTAATCAACTGTCTGAGTTCCTTGGGAGAGCAATAAAGCTGAAGCCTGAAGATGGAAGGACAAGGTCAGAGCCTTCAAAGGAGGTGTCTTTAAAATTGCTTAATCCTAAGGTCCAGGTGGTGAGACACAGGGACTCTCCCCCTCTCCTGAACATCCTGTTCTATCACTGACCATCAGCATTCCAAGCCTTTCACAGTACAGTCATCCTTCCTTTTTACCTTTTTATCTGCTTTACTTGGGACTTTATAACATGGGACAAAAGGCACAGAAAAGATTGGTAACTCTTCAAACCCTTAATTTTTTGCTTCTGCTGTTCCCTGTGAAAGGATATTGCAAAAGCCCAAAGCAAAAGGCAGAAAAGAAACACAGAGGAATTGTAAAATATCCATCAAGCCCTGGGTTCAGGATCCACTGTTCCTTGTGCAAGACCTATCAACATCTTCCTACACCATGCAGTCAAAGGAGCTGGCACAGCAGGAACTGCCTTAGAGAATAAATTAATAAAAACATCAGAGAGGAAAGAGCGAATAAAGCTTGTCAAGAAATGAAGGGTTCAGAGATGGAGCATTTCCCACATTTTAATGCATCTGGGAGATAGAAGGCAAATGATGGGTGATTTACTTTTGCCATTGAACTACGGAAAGATTTAATCTATTTTTATTCCAATTTACTCTTTGCAAGTCTAGCCTAGATGGAGTACATCCTTCTTCCCTGCAACACACCAGCCATCGCTACTGCGTCACTGCCATTGCTAAGAGAAGAAAAGCTGCAGTTACTGTGGGACCTCTGCCATCACCCAAGAGCTTTCCCAGTGAGGGGGGGTGCAAAGGGAGCTAGAAGATAAATATTTACAGCACAGGATTCCACCAGACTTCCAAACTTCTGCTGAAACAGAAGGCATGAAAAACTTTTTTATTTTTTTGATTGAGACACTCAGTTATGCACCTCCCAGCCAGGCACACACCCAACTCCAACGAAGCTGTTAATTCATGAATATCGTTCATCACTGGGCATTGCTCAGTGTGGGCACCACAGAGGATCACAATTTCCTGCTCTTGCCACCACATCTGCCCCTCTCTTCTCTTCCCTGCACGGCTGCCACTCTAAGTTTTAAAAGAAAAATGCTTTTCCTGAGAGGTTTCTTCTGCCTTGCAACCTCTACTTAGTTTAGGGGGCAAATGTGCTATGTAACTGTTGTGGAGACAACATGACTCCCAGAGGTTGGGACTTGGCACAGAAAGGGAGAAGAACAGATGTTCATGGATTTCATTGCAAAATGTAATTAGCCATGGTTTTGAACACTACATACAACATATTCCAGTAAACGTGAAGCAACAGGAAGTGCCCTCTGTGTCCTTGTGGGCATCTTGGGTGCTCCTCAAGATCTTACCTGTATTTTCCATACTGCAACATTTCAGCACAGCAAGCAGCAGCCTTCTGAAATGTGGGGAGCATGAAGGATCATTTCACATACAGCCAAATAATCTTTTTAGCACTAATTTTCTCGTTCTCTACAACATCCAGGTCCTGAGGGAAAGCTGAGCCCAAAGCTAGCACTGGATGAAAAGATCAGTTGCTTCTGCATTAAGATGCTTGTAATGATTCAGCAACTTCAAGCCATCTTTCTACCAACAAGGAATCTTTGTGCTTCTTCTATAATCCGATAGTTCAAAGTGACAAATAGAAGAATTTGGCAGAAGTCATTACCACCTACAAAGCTGTTGTACATTTGCGAGTACAAATGGGTCAATTGTGCCCCAAATTTGCAGCTTTATTCAGCTGGGGGAGTAATCCCATCCTTCTTTCTGAAAAGAAATCCACAGTTTTTCCTTCCCTAACAAGCAGTTCACCTGAGGCATCATCAGCAGAGCAGAGGCAGTGTCATGCACAGCTCGAGGTGTGACAGTTGCTTCCCAAAGAGCAGGTGAAGTGCACTGAGGACAGTGAGATCCCCTCATTGGGAGAGTGACCAGCTATCTCCCATCTGACTCCCCTTTCCTTTAACACCAGGCACGATAAACTCCAGGAGCAATCAATCCTCTGCTTTTTTTGAAAACGGTTGCTGCACAGAGCAAAATAAACTACAGAAAATCTCAGCAAACAATTCAGGGTCTGAAATTCTTCTTTTCTAACAATTAGTAGAGAGCTTCTTTGTACCTCCTTCTGCAGCTGTCTAGTGCAGAGGGAAGTGGAGAGGTCACAACCTTAATTGTGGACACAAATTGGCTGCTGGTTCTTCACTGCTGTAATGGGGAGGGGAGGTTGCGGCCACAGAGTAATGAGTGAGATTACACTGCAATCAGGGAACAGGGATGGGAGCTGGAGACACATGCTGAAGGTAGGGAAAACATCCCCTAAATTAAACCCCTATTGTTCACCTCATCTCTCTGCCTTGGTGGATAACCCACGAAACTCTGAGCTCCTGCCAGGAGCCAGTGTGAATAATTCTGGAGCATTTTTCCTACCTGTTGCTAACATAACTGTCTGTGAGTGCACGAGCTTTACAATTCTTTGAGCCATACGTATGGGAAGGTAAATTTTCTGTAATCCCTGGGAATATCCTCTTCTCTTCCCTTTTGCCAGTAAAATCTATACTGGATTTTTTTCAGGATGAAGGGGTGCAAGTTGCACTGCTGAAAAATCAGGAGTGCAGTACATGACTCCTCAGCACTTTGTGCATCATTAGAGCGAGGTTATTAACATGATTATGCGGGGCTGAGGGCAACGAGCTCTCATCCCTCTGCAGGATGATGTGTGAAAGCAAGGAAGGCAAATGCAAATTTGCAGAGGAACCATGCTCCATCCAAGAGGTGAATTACTGTTTCCTTCCTCTGAGACACTGTGGAGATCCTCACACCTGAAGAAAACCCCATGGTCATAAAACCCTTTCCTGAAGACAGATGAAGAACAAGAATTCCACAAAGATGGCAAGACTAGAATCATCAATGGACATCAACGTTTTGGGAAATAGAATCTGGGAAATACCGAGTAGGAACTGATGCAACGTGCTTTGAGATCATCCTTCAGAAGCCTTTGTGTAAGACTGTAATGGCATCCCATACCCAGAGCGCTGTGATGCTAAATATAGCCATGCCCACTGAGAACAGCCTCAAGTCCTATCTTTGAAACTGCTATGGATATCAACTCTTCCTTCGTCTCATTAACACTGCTGTAAAGTGCCTGGCACAAATCTACATCAAATGAATATAATTACAGGGGAAAGTACATTGCATTAACTTGTATGTCTGGCCTTCCCTTGCTTTTTCTGTCTTACTGCTGTACACAATTTTGTTTCTATTTTTCTTCACAATTCATCTTCTCTGTCCTTCTTTTCTTTCAGCCTTTCACCTACTCCTTATTCCAAGCCCAAAGTTGCTTGCTTTCCTTTTTTTTTTCAAGTTTGATTCATTTATTCTGCACTTACATAAATTATTTTATACAAGGCATATAAGCTGTAGAACTCCTTGCAGAACAACACAAGCACTGCTCCCCATGTAGGTAAAGAGGAAAAAAAAGTAAAGTAAACAAAATGCTAAATTAAGTAAGAATCTCTTACATCACACTTTAAAGCCTGCCAAATCTGACTCTTCAGATGTACTGCAACAGCAATTTTCTAAGACACAGGTCTTTTGCAGGTAAAAATCTTTAGTGTCAGACTGAAAAAGAAATAGAGGTTCTTCCAGCTGCTCCAGCAGGGACTAGGGGATGATATACCTTTCAAACAACCAGGCTGCAAGTTGTCAGAAAGTCACTACTGCATGGCCCCAAAACAATGCCATTCTCCTTGCCTATTATAAAAAGAAAGGGAAGGAAGATGAGGGGAGGTATTTACTTTTCATATCTCGTCTGAACCACCTGCAGGACTTAAGGCAAGTGATCTCTGCTGAAATGCATTGTATTGCTCAGTCCATCCTCACTTAATTCATCTCATGAAACTCTTAAATGGTACCTAGGCTACAGGCTGGCTGTCTACAGAGATGGGAATTACATCCCTAATTACAAGATATGGTACTGCCCTAATAATAAATCCTGTGCTCAGGAAGTCCCCACCCAGGGGAATGAGCCTTGACCTCTTTTAACAAAGACTGCAAAACAGTTGATAAGAACATTAAAGCAAGTCCCTGCTCCAGAAAGCAGGCATTTGCTTCTTCCAAGCACTCTGGGGCTGGCTGCAGAAATGAGCTTTGAGCACATCTCTCTAGCCTGAGCTGGTGATGGTTGTCTGTCCCCCAGCTCAAACACAGATTTGGCAACAAGCATACAGAGGTGCAGAAGGGGAACTAGAAAGACAGTTTTTCACCTCCACATATTCACTCGTTTTACCCCACAATGCTCAAACAGCACCAGGACAAGCTCGGCTTGACAGGTCCATTCCAGGAACTGCTGGAGAAATTAATCTGAATTTTCACACATCTTCAGGATGAACCTTCACAACCTCTGGAGATGATGGGCTCCTCTACGAAATGCTCAAAAGAACTGGGCGTTGCTAACCTGTCATTATTGCTCCCTGCATTTCCTTACAAACAGCACCTCTTGCCCTAAGAGCTCTCCCACCTCACACTGCAGCAATAACAAACTGGGGCCAGGTTTTCTTCTCCAGCACAGATTTGTAGCATTTAACAGCAAACCTTCAATTACCACAGTGCATGACCGTAAAACTTGCTCAACTGGAAATGTTCACTTATTTCTAACCTTGCCTTCAGTTATCTTCTTTCTTTTGCCCCCGAAGCCATCTCAAACAGTATTCTCCTGGAACCTCTGTGCAGCCTGCCTAGCACAAACCTAAACCATAAGTCAAAGTGATTTAAATTACATGGAAATATATATGTCCCCTTCAACACCAAACTGGGAACGTGGCTCCTAATGGGACATCACTACACATTACTCATAAGGCCAAGACATGTGGCATTTCCCAGGGAACATGCACATTCTCCTTTTTATGCCAGATGACATAAGCAGCCATCAGTTTTTTTCCTGCTGGGGCTGTGACTTCCACACACATAATTTGAGTCCTTAAAGTGAGCCCCTTGATGTGGATTCCACCTGCCTCAGAGAAGAAAAAAAATATATATATTAGGGAAAAATAATAATAAAAAAAAGTATTGGAAATATATAGCAACAAGAAACTGGCAGGACAAACTCACACCCCCACTGTGCCAAATTGCAAGTTTAGTAATTCTGTTTTCTTCCCACTGAGTGGAAGGTGTCATTAGCTGCTGTATTTAGAGCCACAGAAAAGGTTCTTGGAGCAATCCCCAGTCTTCCTCTGAACCAGGTGGCTGCTGACCACAGGAGCTCTCTGCAGCTGGGGACCTTCACCTTCATCTTCCTGCAGTCACCACTTCCATTTGAATGGAAAAGAAATACACAGGGCAAGTGGAGCTGTGTGAAGAGAAACGCTCGGGCTATGCCGTCCTCCTCGGGGCTGGAATTCATCCCTGCACCACCACGGCCACTTTAAAGCCCCTGCTCTGCATAACGTACTCTTGGGTGCTTTTAACTCCAGAATAGCTTTCCTTCTGGGAGAGGATTTCTCCTCTAGGCCCATTGAACCAAATCCTCATTTCTGAAGATTACTATAACAATTCAAAGAATCATCATCTTACTGCGAGAGCCTTGGAAAGGGAGCACAAAGGCTTTGAAAATGCCCTGCAACCATGCAGCGTGCACCTGGGCTAGAGTCTCGTCTGCTGGCAACGTTCCTACAGGCTTTTGAGAATGTCAGCCCACCAGACCACGAGGACAAATGTGCCTATCCACCGCTGGAGGTTTTGCTGGCAGCGCTGTGTGATGGAGGAGGAATGGCAGAGCGCAGATGTGATGACTCGATGGGATTTCAGATAAATAAAGATACAAATCCATAACCATAGGGGGTCTTCATGATGCCTGCAAGGAGGAGCAAAGGGAATTGTGAGGAATTGCCCCTTTGGTGTGGTAACCAAGGCTGGGAGCACCCCGTGGTTTCCAGAGCTGTTTGGGATGGTGGAAGTGAAGACCACCTGCGCTGACAGAGAATTGGGAGAATCTGTGCAAACATTCATTATTTATAAGATAGCTGTCCAAAGGCAAATTGCCTGGAATCCATTAAAGGGAGAAATCCCAGCTCCCTCTGGCAGTCGCCTGGCACAGACCTTTTCCACTGGCAGAAAAGGGAGGGGGGAAAAAAAAAAATCACTTTCATTTCTAATTAATCTTCTGGTATATAATACTTTTAATTAGGAGGAAAAAAAAAAAAACCCTGTGTGCTCTTTGAGAGAGGAAGGAAGGAGCCAAAAGTGAGGCAGAAAGCTCTGGCATCTTGGCTGTAGTTCAGATGTTGCCTTTAAACCTGAGGAGCAGGTGAGCCCTGGCTCCTTCTCTTCCCATGATGTGACCAGAGCCCCCCAACGCTTCAGGGGCTGCTCTGGAGATGGGGAGTGGGACCCTGTGTGTACAGAGCTGGCTATGTACCCTGGAAAAGCAAATCCAAAAGTACTGGAAAAATGCCTTGGATAGAAATGAAGACGACACTGCTGGACACAGCATGGGCAAGACAAGGAGAAAGGCCCAGGGAGAAGGAAATACAGCCCATACATTATCTCTTCAAATTAATAACCCCCAAAAAACGTTCCTTCCCCAACCCCAAATTTCCCAGCCCTTCTTTTTCCTAATGTCTCTCTTCCCTGCATTCATTATTAATGCCACTGGGGGTACAGATTTGCACTTCAGTTTCTGAAAAATTAATTCAATGATTAAAATTTCAGTCTCTGAGTAATGAAAGCAGCTCGGGCAAGCTGGAGATGCCCCTTTGCAGTCTGAAGGCCTTTGGTGTGCTGCCCATTTACCCCCTGCATAAGAAGCCTCCCTGTAGGCCTGGCTCAAGAGAGAAAATTAGGTAGGAAAATGTGGTTTTAAGTTGATTAAATTCTGGTTTTGTGGAGAAGCCATTTCGGTTTAATACCCTACCAATTCTGTATTCGCTGCAGAGAGTGAACCCCAGGTTCTTCCAAGGCTCAAGTACTCATGGCTTTCCATATGACCCCTTGGGTAAGGGCAAATCTCCAAAGAATGTAAATATTAATCAGTGCTGTACATCTATCACTCACTGACAGGCTGATTGTAGGCTCAGAGACTTTTGGTGTGGCTAATGAAATTTTCTGTGACACTGTGCTTAAAATGAAAGAATAGCAGAGAAAGGTTCCCAGAGAAAGACATCATCTCAACTCATAAAAAAATATCTATTTTCTCATCTGTACCCGCACTATCAGCAGAAAGAGCGAGACTCAATGAACCTGTTAACTGGTGAGGAAAGGGCAGGTGACACAGCACCCACCCCTGGATGGCAATTTCACCTCATTCCAGAAACACAGAGACTCCCACAGCAAATTCAGTATCAGCTCAAGGAAGGTCCTTTCCCAGCCTGCAGCAGAGCTACCCTTCCCACCAGCTCCATGCCAAAGCAAAAAGTGGGCAAAAGACCTGCATAATTCTCCACCCTCAACTCCCAGCACTGTTATTTTTATTTATTTTAAAATAAATGTGAGAGGGATGTCAGAGCTGTGAGCAGCACAGGGAGCCAAGAAGCTCAGAACCCTTCTCCAGGCTGAGATTAGAGGAGAGGGAAGGGCTGGATTTAACCTTACACATCCCAATTTCTTTCCTAAGGTGCTAAAAGATAGCAAAATAGAACAAATATACATAAAAAACACCCTGCCTTTTCACTGGCATTTTGCTTCAAGGTTTAGTTGGATTTTTACTCAGCAGAATAAAGACAGCTAAAGTGAACAGAGTCCTTAGGAAGCAACATCTTGGGAATATGGTGGAATCTCAGGGCAGCACTGGCAGGACACTCCCCACCAGCCAAAGAAGCGCTGCTTGTGCTGCCATCATGGGGAAAAGAAATGGTCAAAGAGGAACAGGAAGCTCTGCCAAAATCCTCCACAGGCAGGAAAATAGCAAAGCCGTGAAGCTGAGATCTGATTTTCTCTGAAGCAACAGGATTAGCGACAGCCCACACTGCAGTTCACTGGGGTCAGGATAACTGAAGGAACACCGAGCGCTGACTCAAAGCCAGCTCCTGGATTCAGACGCTGTGCGGCTGCTCCTGAAATATTTTATCAAAGCCAAGTTTCTAAAACTCGACTGATTTGTGAATTTTGGGGGAAAAACCAAACGTAGCTCCAGAAGAACACATGCTGTGTACATCACCTGCCCAGTGCTACCTGCTAACAAAAAGCAACAGAAGCACAGAAACCTACTTTTTACCCCATTTGCTGAAACTTTGCCAGGTGAACGTGCAGAGCATCGACTGCTTGGAAAACTCTCTGCTTTTCTTCCTCAAGATGCAGCTTTGTGGAGATTTCAGAATACGTGGGCTTTTATGTGCTGTTCAACTCTTGAAGCTATTCTGAGCTGAGCCTTTAGCACTCGGCCCTGCATCCACAGGGCAGACAGAGCATCAGGACATGCAGGATGAGCTCCCTCGCAAGCTTTCATGTGCCAGCCTTCTCACCTTGGGACAGGTTCATTCATCTTGCTCTTGGAGCCCAGGTGGTTTTACTGAGCCTGCAGCTATTAAATTTTCCCTTCTGAAGAGGCTCCTGAGCAGGATCCATCCCAACCCGAGCGATGACGTGCTGGGGGCACAGCCCTGACGCTCTGCGCAGAGCAAAGAGGAAATGGAAATGCTGGAACAAGCACTTTGGCACAGCTTCTTGGCTGGGCTAAAGGTTTATTCCTGGGATGCTGCTTTCCTGCAGACTAAGGGAAATTAAATTTAGCACTTTGCAAATAAATAGGTTAGGGCTGAAAGGACACTATTTAGGAATTTACTGCACACAGCAGCCTCAGAGATTATAGATCCATCACCGTCTATTACCTTGCTAGTTACTGCTTCCACTCTGTCTATCTTCCCTACTTACAGAGTGGTCCTTTCATCAGGTCTTTTTCTGTTCCAACTTGAAACTGTCATCATTCCCACAGAATTATATGAAGAAAAACCACTTTAGGCTGCAGTGACTCTGCCAAAAAGTCAAGGACAACTCCCGTGGTTCCCCAAGACAAGGCAATGAGATTCCTGCCTGACAGAGACATGCACAGATGTCTGACAACCTCCTGAGCAGCACAGCAAGAGACAGCTGTTTACACACATGTCCAAAACCTCTGGGCCTCCCTGCAACTGTCAGCTGGGCCTTTTCAACACCCACAAAACACAGGAGGCTTCACAGGGACTGGCAAACCAACAGCTGATGGCAAACGCTGCTGCAGATTCATCACCACTACATGGCACGTGGCAGTCACCAAAGGCACCAACACGATTGTAACCCCCACCTTGTGCTGCTCTCCACTCTCTACTTCAGAGAAAAATCATCTGCAGACAGTTCCCTCTCCAGGGTCGGATACGTCCCAGAAATGCAAAGTGACAACCAGCACATGGAACAATCTCCAGAGCCTTCCATTAAGACAGACAAACCCTTCATTTAAAGGTTTAAATTTATGACAGCTCCCCAGAACATGGCTGAGATAGATCTACTGTTATCAGCTACCTGCTTTAGCTAAAACAGAGTAGGGACAAATTAAAATTTTCAGGTCTCAGTTTGACATATTCCCTCCAAGATACAGACAGACTGGTTTGTTTTCTTTCGGAAGTAAAAGATGCCATCAAAAGATAATCTTGGGAGTTATCAAAGCTGGAGGTCGTCCTCAGCTCTCAAATTCCCTGCTTCCCCCACGATGTGCTTTAGCTACAAATCCTTATAAGATGGATTTGACATAAAATACTTTTCAGTACTTCTTCCTCAAAGGACATTCTCATGCAATTGGCAAAGTAGAAAATACATTAGATACAAAGGCCTAAAACAGTACTAAGTTACCTGCTCACAGCACTAACACTCACATGGAGCAGTGGGAATGGTTTCTGTGTGGAGTTACAGTGATTCGTGGACTTGCCTATTTGAAGCAAATGTGAGAACAGGAGAGGTTTTTTTTACCATTTCCATGAATGTGAATGAAGACAGTTGATACATTATCAAATCCTTAATATTATCCTTACTAGTAAATTATTAGAGCTGTATCCATGTGAAGCATTAATTCCTTAAGTATACAGAATGTAAAGAGCTGAGCTGCAAGCACTGTTGCTCTATAGTGTCAGGTAGAAATCCACCAGAATCCCAGCAGTCAGTCCTTGCACAAAGCTCTCCAGGAGGATTTTCAGGGTATTCCTGCATTCTGTCACTGCTCTGGACACAGCAACATTAATGGATTAACACTGCACCAGTGATATGTTATGATCTGGAGAGCCTGCATGGCACACCATGCTTAACACTCCCTGATGCTGTGAAGTGCATCAAATCTTCAGGAACTGCCACGACTGGATGCCTGATGTGCTTCCAACCCTCTCCTGCAGTAACTGCCTCCAAACAGTGGTAGGATGCCTGGGGGCAAAGCAGAAGGTATGCTCACAGTAGTTATTATCTTTGCTTTTCTACAGGTGGTTTCATTTTTTAAAAAAAAAAAAAAAAAAAAAAAAAGAGGCCTCTGTTTAGATGAGGGTCTTGGGGAAAACCCAAACACAGCAGAGGCTGGGATCCCATGAAGGAGAGCTGCCTAAAAAGCTTTGAAATGTGGGTTCTTATCTTAAGCTGGCAAGCCAGTTTGAGAGAAAGCACATTAACTGGTTTATGCTGTGCCAACTTCATGGCTAAGAACCATGTAAGAATTGAGGTTTTAGACTGTGAAGTGTGGAAGAAATACAAGGATGATAGAGGAATTGTATGGTTGTGAGATGCTGGTCCCTATCTCGCTCCTGATGGTGGCCCTTTGGCTGCCAAAGGGGACCTGTGACCACAACACCCCATTCTCTGCTTCTCACTAGTCCCCCCACTCCATCCTTCCTGCTCACCTGCCAAATGTGGTGGGAAAGAGCCAACCACCCCATCACCCAAACTGAATTTAGGCTGAAATCTTACATGAAGGCACAACACAAGCATTTATATTCACAACAAATAAAGGAGAAGACCTTTATATGAGCCCAGACACGCCTTTCAGATGGAGGCAATAGATGTCCCAGGGCCACACCAGCATCAGACTCTTTTACTGTGTCTCCATACTTGTGAACAATTTTTATACACACAAACACACACCCTCTTCCCTCCCTCAAGGTTAGAACATCTTTTGCCCTATTCAAGCACAGGCAGTAGCTATAACTCCCAAAAGAAGAGATAAGACCTAATTTTATCTGTATTTAAACAATGTGCTGCTTACTCAAGAGAGAAGAGAGGCAGTGACTGCCACCCACTCCACTGGTGGCTTTGTGCAGGCTGAGCTGTGCTGCCGTGACCTGGGCACCCACATGCCCAGGTGCCCACATGCTGGATGCTACCAGCTGCACCTCAGAGCTGTTTCCTGGAACTAACTACTTTTCCTGGAGGTCTTCTCACAAACCTGTTCCCAGAACATACAGGGAAAAGGTGAAGGAGTGGTACAAAAGGCATCTTGAGGTCTTCTTGGCAATATTCTCACTACATGCCCTCTGCACCACCACCCACCCCTCACAGCCAGCTGAAGAGAGGCTTCAGGGGTGTCCATGTGGAATCACAAGTAGAGGAAAGGTCCACAGGGATTGCTGAAGTGCCTGACAGATTTTGTCACACAGGGATGGCACAGAAGATGCTGTGACAGTCTTGCTCTGGCAGAACGTGCTGCCTTGGAGCAGACCAACACCTGCACAGAGGCCCAGAACGGGCCCAAGGCACAAGAGCTGACCTGTCCCCTCCCTCCTGTCCAAGGACAGCAAACAACAGAGACTGTGGAGCAGCCAGGGAAGATGAACTGAGATGCAGGGTACCCAGAAACTCCAGGCTTTTCCCCTGTGAAAGGATAAAAACCTCCAGCAATTTCCGCTGCTTTTCATGTGCAGCTTTGAACAGAACCATATGCAAGCCACCAGCGGGCTGTGGTTTGCTGACACGGCTCTGCATGTTCTGCAAAATCACAACAGAGCAGCCAGGGACAGTAACAAGCATGCATCAAAAGCTGCTTTGCAAAACACCCATTTCATGTGTGCTGCAGGGAGGTTTGGTATTCCCCCATCGCCCAGGCTCAAGGCACTGCCTTTTCCTTAAAGAGTGCTGATCACACAACCCCTAAGTAGAACATCTTTTGAAACTACCAGAGACTCAAATAAATAAATAAATAAAAATATTTGAAGATATTTAATGCCAGTTGGGGGTGGTGGGAACCCACAGAAAAGGAAACGAGCACTAGTGCAGCCCCAAGCCCCCTCAGGATGCACCATGTGCCTGAGGGATAATTTCCTGCATCCATTGCTGTGCAAGAAAAGCCATCTGCCCTGGTTACATCTCCAACCCATCCACATGCAGCTTCCCCACCACAGGACATTTTGAAAAGCTTCTCAAACCCCTGGGAGTCCACGAATTGTAATATCCTGCACCCAGGTGAGAGGGACAGAGAAAACCAGGAGGTCGAGTGACCTAGAGCAGATTTAGCAGCAGAGATGGGAATGGGAATCCAGGAGGGGTTTTGCTTATGTCCCCTCTGCTTTATCCCTTCTTGAACACTGTCTCCATCTCACAGTGCATAAACACATCCCTGCCAGCCCACACAGTCCTTTGTAAGCTGTTCAAACACAGCAGCAGGCGGACACAGACATCCTCCTCTCCCGAGACCTCCCACAGGGACACTGGGCACAGCCAGCGACAAGAACAACTCTTCTTCAGCAAACTGCAATCACGCGGGTGCTGGGGCCGTGCTGGGGGGGAGAGAGGAGAGAGAGGGTTTTATTAGAGCAGGTAAGGCAGCCAGGACCTGCTCTGCCTCCTGCTCTGCCTCCTGCTCACTGGCACTGCCACCTCTGTGCTGTGCAGGGCTGCCTGGCTCTGCCCCATGGCACCAGGATGGAGTCACAGGCTCTCGTTTGGGGCACAGGCACGACCTGCCCCATGCCCACCCCCTGTCCCTCCAGGGCCACACATGTTGCCACACCAGCCTGGATGCTCTGGTTTAATTAAATTCTTATCAGTGACCTGTGCTCCTTGATGGTGAACGTGACAAGCCCCAGAAAGCACAGGCTGTCACTTGTGTTTCATTAAATAAGAGATTTCAGTGTAGGGGATTTGGAGGGAGATAAATTGCAAACCTACTAAAAAGAGAAGGTGTATCCCAGTAATTTTGTTAGTCATTGTTATTGCAGAATCATAGAATCGTTTAAGTTGGAAAAGACCTTTACAGTCATCGAGTCCAACTGTAAATCTAATGCTGCCAAGGCCACCAGAAGCCCAGGAAAGATGGTGAGGTCCTTCAGCTGGGATGGCTGATGCCTGTCACAGCCTGGATGAGGCGATCAGCAGTTCTGACAGTGATGGGGGCTGAAGTCAGGAGAAGAATTTGTGTGGATAATTCCAAAGCTGCCTTTTTTCAGTGCCCTGCTCCTTTGCCAAAGGAAGTACAGACGGAGAGGCAGAGCTCATGCCAGCACAAGGAGGGTGCTGTGGGGAGGGAAACCTGGGAATACTGCAGTGACACTGCTGTGTCCTTGAGGAATGAAGGAGCAAAAGGAATGGAAAGTGCAAAAACAACTTGGTGGTCAGCAGCTGATGATTACAAAACAAACAGGGAATTGCAGAGAGACAACCTGAAGCTCAGATGGCATCTGAGAGCCAGCCTCATGTTACCTGTCCCAAACCAGGCCTGCTTTTGTGAAGTGACAGGTTTTGTACCTGCCTCACCAGGTAACACATCAGTCACTCCAACAGAGAGGATGCACCCACCAGCAAGACAAACCTCTGACCTTTCAGAAAGCCTCACATGCACCATTCTGCCAGTCAGGAAAGACTCTATCACTGTCATGCTCCAACATCAGCAGCATTAACTACCTCCATGCCTGGGTTTACCTTGGCAGACTCACAGGCAAGGCAGGAAGAGGAACAAGTGGTGCCAACACACTGGAAACGGGTACTGTGCCAGCCTGGCAGGTAACAGGGGAGGGTATTCCCCAGCCCAAAGGTGCTCTATGCTCCCCACCAGCACCGTCCATTTACCCTCACAACAGTCCAGTGACATTGGCAGGAGCATCATCCACCTTGTACAGGTGGGGAAGAGAGGCTGACAAAGAGCATTCCCTTTGTTCAGTTGAAAGAAGGCTTCAGCCCAGCCTCCTCAGGCCTCTGCTCAGAAATTCTGCAGTCAAAAGAAAACCTTCTGTTAGATTTTTCCACTATACTCGAGGTGACTGGCTTCATTAAAAACAAAGAAGGAAAAAGCCCTAATGTGCACTAGGGAATAGGCAGTTGTTCAGGGAGGCATATACAGTAAGAGAGAAACTGTGTAAGGAAGAAAAAAAAGCATGAAGAAGAGCAATTTGAAGACAGTAGCAAGAATTAAAGTTAGGTCCTAACACAAAACAGGCTGCTACAATATCTGAATGAAAATTATGTGTGGGAAGTTTAAACACAGGATTTGATGCTGGAACACCATAGGTTGCTCAGCAGCTCCTTTTAGAGGCTGCTGATTAGTGCAACCCAAGATGGGTGCTTGCTGACCCTCCCAGGAATCCCAGCAATCATCCAGCAGGAAGGCACAGTGATGGCAGGCACCCTCAGAGCTGAGCTGAAATCAAGTCTCCACACAGGCAACCACACGGGCAAATTGAAATCAAAATATGAAGATTAAATAACCTGTAATTAACAAGAATGAGGAGTTAAGAGAGGCCTACAGTCCCTAATCAATCTCTTGCTGCCTGGCCTGCTCCACCGATGAGCCCCATTGTTAGTTTTGATTGTGTGTACAAGAGTGCGAGACGGTGGCTGGAAGAATAGCTCTCCATCAAAACTGTGATTTCCTTCCCCCCTTGAGACTCATCAAGGGTGAAGAGGAGGAGAGAGGAGAAGATAGAGATACGAAAAGAAACAAACAGCTACAGCAGGCTTCTCCAAGACACTCTGCTATGTTCAAGGAGGAATATCTGAAACTGCAGGTATGCCAAGAATGTGGACTCAAGAATCACAGCTCCCAACAGTGCTGTCAGCTTCAAGATGAAACAAGAGCACTCAGGAGAATAAAAGTAATCCCTGCATTAACCATCCTGCTTATTCTGAGGTGTACATGATTCACAAGTGTGCCCCGGCCCAACCTGTTCTCAGATTATGCTGGAATCTCAGCAGAACAAACTCTCTCTGCACGTTTAACCACACGAGTTTTGCTTCCCCCTTTCAGGCAGCAGTTTGTCAGCATCACCTTGAGTCTGAAAAACAGCCTCCAAGTTCTTTCTTGTTCAATCCAGCCTCATTTCCCTCCTGAAGAAAAGAGAATTAAACTAATACATCTTGTGCACACTGGTGCCCTACTGTGTTTCACACACCTGGTCAATACAGAAGCAAGAGGTCAGCGAGCTGCCCAAGCCATGGGGCAAGCAAAGGAGGACCCAGCCAGTTAAAGGTGATGTCTGCCCTTCCACCATACCCTTCCATATAAAGGAAAAAAATACCCCATGTCCTTTTTTACCCTCCTATGCATCTACAGTGATTGACATCAGAAGCAAGAGCTCCTTTTCAGGTGGCCCCAAAGTTTGATAGTTACAGTTTCCCCTCACAGATCTGCAAACTAATTCTGCATTTAACTCCTTAAAGAGGTGTGCAAGGATGGTATGTGCACACCAGCTTTGCACAGCTTTTTAATTTATCCGGCTGTAGAAAAGCTGTTGATTTTATTTGATTTTGTGAGCGTATTACCAATCCAACAGGACACCAATAAAGGTTTTATTTTGCAGCAAGAAGTGCCAGCCCTGGAGCTGGCCACGTTCTCAAGCTATGTCAAGATGTTCCTGGTTTTGTTTGCTGTCTGGTATCTTGGGTATTCTCTCTCAAGGAATACAGCCTATCAACCTGGGGATGCTCTTCAATGAACTACTGCTGGTGTTTGGGTTTTCATTTGATAATTTTGACAGAAAACAACAACACGGGCGAGACCTGGAAGCAGAGAGAATTCTGTACTCTGCAGGACTAAGCTCTGAGGATATAGAAAATATCTGTCTATGAGCTCAGACACATAACACCACTGTGACACTGGAAAGAGTTTGTCTGGTTTAACTTCCTTCCCAACCAATTTAGACCCAAATAACTTAAGCATGAATTATCAAGAAATCTGAGCATTCCTTTCTAAGAAAGTAGCACTCCTTTCTAAGAAAGTAGTCTTCCTGACACCACGAAGGTTGCAAACATTGACAATTACACAGGATCAGATCCATGACCTGCTCAGCCCAGGAACCTTTAGAAGTGACCAGCCCCACATTCATGCTGAAACATTGGAAACAGTTTACCTGAGCACTGAGGATAATCAAGAATAGATTACTCCCTTTTCTTTACTCAGGTCTTCACTCCCATTTCCACAGAATGAAGTTGAATGTTGCCAAGTACAGCAGCAGCAAAACCATTTGTACACCCAAGCCAAAAAATAAGCAGAACGAAGGGGAATTCTCTTCCTAACCTCTATAGTGAGGAGTTGCCTTTACCCCTCCAAGCAGAGAGCTGTGAATGTCCCTGCTTCAGGTAAATGTACATATTTAATGTAAAACTAAATATTACTATTTGTCCACAAAGATATCTTAACATTTTAGAAAATGCACTGGCCTCCTGCTCTCAGTAGTTCCCTGAAGCCATAGGGTCTATCAAATAAAAGGATTTATACTCTTTTCCTTTAAAATTGATTGACTTCAAATGCTTTGGCTGGGACTGTGTCCTTAGGCACACAGAAAGACAAAAGCCTGCGATTTAATTTCTTTCCAATGTTTGTTCATTTGCACAAGTGTTTCCAAATCATCTCCTCTTCAAATTTGACCAGTCTTTCTGTTTACTGAAGGACTTTCTTTGTCTGAAACAATTGTCATTGCCTTTCTAAAGACCTCATTTCCTTACTCCCATTCAGGACCCAGCCAGAGACAAGGATAAACAGCACAATGTACACCTGGCCAGGCAATGACAGCCTGATTTGCCACCGCCTCATTCCGAGCCAGATAAGCTGATCTGGAGGCTCCCCTGCAATGCTTGTTTGTTCTAACAGATATCTTTAATGGCTTGTTACAAAGGGAGTCGATGCAGTTCCTGGATATCTGATGGGTGGGCTGGTCTAGACACACTAGTGAAGCACCACAGAGAACACAAAGTCTGTGCCATGGCTGGACACATCGAATGGAGCAGCAATGGGAATGGAATACGAACCTGTCAAGTGCCCCAGGAGGTACAGTGCATTACAGCCCACAAAAAAAATCGTCAGAATCTAAACTCCTGGTGAGGAATCTGTAACAGTGCTTTCCACAGCGTTTAATTGAAACAATAAAAAGGAGCAAACAAGCGGGAGCGCGCTGTGAAGCCTGAGATGTGCCTTTCTGCCCACGCACTCACAGAGGGGATGAAAATCACTGGAACATCCTTCAAGCTGATGAGCTCATCTGTTGCACTGATAGGGATCACCAATAAATACTGGCATGGTTTCATTGGAATTCAGTGCTCATTTATGGATGCAGTCATTGACATTCCCAGCACAGCACTGTGATTAACCCTTTCACTGGAGCTGTAATCCAAATTAATGCAAACTGGCTGGACACATACAGCAGGTAGATAATAAGCTCCACTACAGTAACAGCACACCTTGGCCAGGAAAACCAAGCATATCTTTCATCTTCATTTAGCTTTGAAGGGGTTACATTACAGAGTCTCCTACTGCATCCCTCACTTAAAATTAAATGCCACCAGCAGTGCTACTGAAATATGCTTTTAAAGTTTACAGCCGAACTACAGAAGCTTGTAAAGTGCCAAGGGACTTCTCTGGTTTAATTATATAGACCCTGTTCCATAAACTGCTTGAATAGAATAAATACAAATAGCATCCACGCTCTGTGACCTCTCTGGGTTAATGAAATGCACACAAACACCCACAGTCTGCTACGGCTCAGAAATTCCACAGCATAAACGCACAACCCTGCTGGAAGCTGTAGTCAGGATTCAAGCCTTCATACATACATGAGAACCAGCTGCCTGGACTCAGCAAGGAAATAATTTGTTGTTTATATTCTACTACTATTCAAAGCTGCAGTCGGTGGGAATTGTCTGCGATCTACTGAACAGGGAGAAAGAGACTGAAATTTTCTTGTTCATGTTCTAATTAGCAAATCTGCTCCTCTTGTCTGGAGAGGTGGTGAGGTCAGGGAGGCTGAGGAATTCCAAGAATCAATAAATGACCCACCCTTGGCTCTAGGAAATGCAAGATCTTCTCTACCTGGTGACACTCACCTCCCTCCTCAGAACATACTTGGGAATAAACACTCGAGGGAAGAAGAGAAAGCAGGAAGAATGTGTAGAGAGAGAAATCTCTCTCTGTACTTTATTATCCCCTCTCCTGCATGTAAGTTATTTATATTGCCATTTCATGAGGGAGGGTTTGCTCCTATTGGAGAGAAGCTCCTGAGCTGCCAACCAGTTCTGGTTCATGTGGCCAGCATACAATTTTCTCACATTTTCTTAACTTTCTCCAGGCATGGCAACTCTCCTGTGGTGCAGAAAAAACTGCAACTTGTACTGTCTGGCCATGGCATCCAACAGACATCTCCAGGAGTCTGCTGAAGTATCATACATTAAATATTTAACACTACAGGTGTGAGCAGAGGTCTCTGGAGGTGTTAGAGCAGCACTGCACCATCTCAACAGAGCACTGTTTTTGGGATTCAATGGCAGCACCTTAAAACCAATAGAATTATTCTCTTCCCTGGGCACTGGGCTTTCCTTTGTTGCTGCCATGTGTCTCAGGTAGTCCAGAACTCTCCTAAGGCCAAGCAATATGACTGTTTTGGGGATATTTTCCTAGTTTTACCAAAGATCCTATGTGCTGTCTTATACACACCCTCACTTGCTTTATTTGTTGGGTTTTAGTTGTTTTATTTTTTTTTTCCGGAGGCTCTGAAGTTGCAGAACAGGAAAATGTTTGTCCTGGTATGGAGAGAAACAATCTTGCAGCCATCCAGGTGTGGCACACAGCTGTAGGTAGGTCTGCAGAAACAGAACTTCCCCACTTCCTGCTTGTAGAGTTCCCTCCTGTACTGAACGACTCCAAAACCTTTCAAAAAGGAGATTTGCCCTAGGGAGGACCAGTGGGAGGCAGGTATGATTTTAAGTGCTGTTGTGTTTGCCATGGAGAAAAAGAAAGTTCTCCCAGTGACCTGTAAACTTGGGCTGTTGGCACTTGAACCATCATAAAGACCAGACTTAACAGCTTGGTGACTTCTAATGTCACACCTCAGCTCTCTAATGCATCAGCCCAAGTTTGCCAGCTGGAAGGCAACACAGCAGAAAAACAGCCCCTCTATCAAGCCACAACCTCACAGCCCACCCAGCCAGACCAGAACAGCACCCGACAGACAGAAGACAGACTGTTATTGCTACTCATCTGTGCTGTTCACATAAATGGCACTTCACACACACCAGGATGAGTTGCTGCTCAAAAGGGATTCCAATTTACATAAAGACAAGATGATGACACGCAGACAAGCTAGAGGATGGTAAAAAAACATAGGGACATATATCTCATAGTGAAGTAATGATGAGCCTTGATGGTTACATAAGGTTTTATTACTGCGACATATAACTGATAATATAAAAAGGTGAAGTGCCAGGCCAGATGCCTGAGGTATCATGCATATATAGCCTCTTCTCTTTACTCCAGACTTTGATATATAAGTGGGAGACCAGATGTCAAACCTCCTACTTTTTAACAGAAGAAAGGATCTTTACTTCCCTCACGAGGGACACTCTGCTACATAGCAGGGGGAAGTGATTTTCCAGTCTAATTCCTGAGAAAGAGAAAATACACCCTGGCACATTGAAAACCATGAACCCCAAAGAAGCAGGTGCAGCCAGGGGTGCACAGACCTACCTTGAAAAGCAGGCAGTCCCCCTGGTGCTCGGCGTACATGGAGCTGAGCCGGTACTGGTTCTCCGTGGTGATGTCGATCTGGTACCCCGTGAGTGTGTAGCACACCTTGCGGAACTCCTGGATCTTGGTCTGGAAAACTTCTTTCAGGCGCTGGTTTTTCAGTTCTGCACTTTCCACTTGCTTCTTCAGCTCTGGGTAAGGGAAGAAAATGGGTACTTTCTTATATGGCACCGGCACAGAGCCCTTGTGCTGTACTTACAGTGCTGGCCAGACTGAGTGAATTCAAAAGGTTAATTAAAAAGTGAATTAAGCAGGCAGAGTAACGAAACAAGCAAGCTGGATGCCTCTCCTCCTGGCTCCAGCAGACTAAAAGATAGCAAACTGGGGAATAAGGAAAGCAGACATGTCTTGGTGGGCTGGATTTTCCTTTTGCTCAGCCAGTCTTTTAACAACATACTACCAAAATTCAGAGCTATAGCATCCATTTCCCTACATGCACACATCTTGTTTTCTACATGCAACCCAAGAGAAGGGTGCTCCTCTACACAAAGCAATAAAGTGGAAAAACGGTCCAAAATACGCCTCCATATGGTTGCATCAGGAGGAAGCTGCCTACAAGGGAAATCTCCTCCAATGGAGGAGATTTGAGGTAAGTGCTTTGATCTCAAATTGACACACTGCTTAGGAGTCCCTCAAGGTTTGGGAAGGGGCTTTTATTGTGATAAAAAGCCCGGAGAGCACCAGTGCCTCTTTGCATTTGCTACCTTAACTGGACTAGTCCCTATCAGAGAGGTCCTGGGAGACTGCCTGCCACTCACCCTGTGTTTTATTGCTACAAAGGGAGCTGCCAGTACTGTGAATCCTTCAAGAGGATACACAACAATTACCATGAATCTTTCACCCAAGGTGCCTTCTGAGTAATTAAACCTCAGTTTATCATCCCATTAATTACAGAGATTGGCTTTACTCTAATATACACTAGAGATGTCTCTCAAGTCAGCCTCTTTTATCAACACTGCAGTCCAGGGTTAGGAAAAATCCTGACTCTAACAGCAAACAAATAGACTTCCTCAGTCGAATACCTCTTTGTCATTCTGAGGTTTAAGGCTTTGTGCTGTGATCAGGGACATAATTGCAGCATTTGTAGCCCATATGTCTTGAGTTTAGCTAGTTCAGGTCCAGCACTAGGACAGCAGGAACTTCAGTGCAAGGTGACTGCTGGAATATGAGGAATGTTTTTGGCAGGGTTTATAGAGCCCATACTAAAACTATCGCTTCCCAAGTGAGCTGGAAATTTTTTTGCTTGAGTATTTGCTGGAAAGTGTTTCCATTGGCCTCCCAGGCACGGTGCAGGGAGGATGCAGGATGGAAACTGCAAGGCCATGGACTTGCCAGTGATTCACCTCTGAGCAGCTGCTGACACACCCAGAGAATGCCAGTCACCTCTCCTCCCCTGTACTGCTTTAGTTAGGCACTCTAGGTGGGACAAAAGGACCATTCAGCGTGTTAAGTTAAAGTGCCCTAAATGCCACTGAGGATGCCCCTGCCCAGAAGTACTTTGGCTTTAATTCAACTCAGTTTAATCCCCAGGCAAGGACAGGAACTCTTTAATGGTTAAAGAGAACTGCATGTCCCTTTACTTCTGAGTGAGAGCATCCACACAGGGAGAGTTAACCCTGGCCAGCTCCTTACCTTCAGCTGATCGAGCTCCACCTTCCTGAGCAGCTTGTGGTGGTGATGTACAAGCAATGACTGCCTTTACACTGGGCCTCCCCACAGCTGCATCTTGCTTTATGAAGGGGAGCAAGCCAGTTGTGGGGAACATCACCAGCTGGTTCATTAAAACCCTGCTATACAGGGAACCCCCAGTTGTAGCGGGATGTAAAGTAAGTAGAGAATATCCAAACCACTCTTAATGGCCCAAAGGGTTGTGTCTTACACACAGTCCCTTCTCATGAGCTCAAAAAGGCTCTTGCCTGACCACCCACCTTCCCACTCACAGCAGCTCATCAATGTGTGATTAACTCAGCCCTTCTCGGGATTGTTACAACCCTTTCCCCATCATCTCAGCTGGGTCTGGTCTTCGATTAATCAAGTAATCAGCCTCTGAAGTTGAGAGGTTAACGGGTGGCTCTGACCTAGATATTCTTTGCTTTCATTCAGCTAGGCAACTGTTAAGGACAAAATCCTATATATGAAAGTAAAAATTCAGTGACCACACTGCAGTGGTAAATAACATTTCGTCACTGTCAGAGACAGCACTGCCTTTAATATATTGCCCATGTCCAACAGCAATATTTTTTTCCCTAATAAATGCAGCCTAGCCTTGGAAAAGTAAATCTGCCTCTTCCTACCACATCTCAGAGGTTGCCTTCCCAACTTCTATAACCTTGGAGGTGGATGGCACCCTAATTCATTAACTCCTTGAACAGCTTTTGTTATTCATGAAGAGTTAGTGCCTTTCCACTGTTTTGTCTCTCAGACTCGGTCCTGCCAGTGGCCACCACGAGCATCCTCACCCCCACCCAACAGCGCTGGCCTAGTTAAAGAACCCTCTGACTCTGCAACAGCAACTAAGTGATGGCAACTGCTTCCCTCCACTACCCTCAGGGTGAGAAAGTAAAAACTTTGACTACAATCAGTCTTTTATGCAAGAAATCTGGGGCTTTCCAGTGTAACTGAAGTGCCAGGGAGCCTTCACCCCCGACCGCGTGCCCTTGCTGCATCCCTGCCGCTCCTCCTGGCCCTCTTTCCAGAGCCTGCGGCAGTGTTGGTGTCCTGGCTGGAGGAATTCATCTGCATGAAAAACTTATCTGCTCGTTGGAGATGCCTTGTGTCAGCCACTGGCACAAGGTGCTGAACTCGGGAACTGCTAATGTAGATGCAGCTGAATGTGCCAGCACCAGCCAGGGGTGGGATAAAGCCTTGTCATCCCTCTGTGACTCCATCAGCACTTGTCCAGCAGGGCTTCTTTAGCTTAGGGACAGAGCAGAAAAAAACCCAAGCAGGCACAGGGACACAAAAGGAGTGCCTGAGCGTGCAGCTGCCCCCAGTGAAAGGTCCAGTGAACCCTGACTGTAAAACAGAGATTGCTCCTCCTTTACGCCCAATTAAACCGCAGCCCTGAGCAGCTCAGCTACAGCGACTGCTGGTGCCTCCCTCCTGCAGCGTTCATCCCCTGGGAGCCATTCAGCCCCGGGCTGTTCCTGGTTTAACTCAGGACAGCGCTCAGCACTGTGACTGCTCCCCTGCTTTCCACTGAGGGATCTGCTGACACAACCAAGAAAGCACATCATGAGCAGGATCCATGGAAGAGTAACTTGATAGGAAGGTAAACTGAGACTTGAGGAAAGTCAAGTGGGATCCCACTGCTCAAACAAAGCCATTTGAGATGTCTTTCGTAACTTCCCACCATGCTTCTGCAGGAAAGAGATTTCCTGCAGGTTCTGTGTGATACCAGCCAGCCCCAGGCCAATGTCTCAGGCATCCTTGAGGTGTCTAAAATGGCACAGAATATCTATTTTTAGGCACTGGGTACCTATGGAGCCGCTCTGCACCATGGATCTAAGCACAGAAGTGGCACCGCAGATTCCCTGCACCCAGCCAGCAGGACAGCAGCATATGCACGGACTTGGGGACAGTAATTAATCTTTCTAATATGTGCCCCATCAAGTGAAGATGTTAAGCTAAGAGGCAGCTCATTGTTTGCTCTGCATCTGAATTCAAAGCCGTGACAATGCTAATTCTTAAGCCTCACCTAATACCGCTAATTCCCGCCAAATTTCTAGCACAGTCAGGAAAAATTGATTTAAAAGTCATCATTTGGCACAGAGTGCAACTCAGCTGTTTCAGAGCAGTACTTAAGGCACAGCAACAGAGGCCACAGAACAGAGGGAGATCCTTTTGGGATGGGTCAGAGGCAGCAGCAGAGCAGGGCTCTGGTGACAGCACTGGTGTGTCCACCCCTTTTATCTACCACCTACAGAACACTGAACATCTTGATCCACTCTGATCTTTCCTGCCACCTGGAGAATTAGGTTTAATTACATCTTTAAAAGACAATATTTGAATTCTAGAACCTCTGTATTTAGAGAGCCTGTTTGAGTTCCTGTGTTTGACCTTGTTCAACTTGCACACAACAGGTGAGAGAAGTTGCAGAGGCCATGGATGGGGAAAGTCACACCACAAACACCCTTCATCCTGAAGAAGGGATGCCAAAGCATCTCCAGGTTAATGAAACAAATAAGAACTGAGAAAATAAGCATGAGGTTTGGCAGGCCATGCCTCGGTTGGGGGTAACTACTGGCCTGAAAAAAAAAATAAAGGAGAACAGAGAGAACAGGAAACTATATAGAAATATTCTCCCATCTCCTTTGTATTCAGGCCAAGAGTATGTACAAAAAGTTGCCTGTCCCAAAGAGTTTGATGTGGAAAAAATATCCTCACTGAAGAAAAAAAAAAAAAATCATTAATCTGTTAGAGAATTAATATTGCCAAATGATTAATTCCTCCTAATGATACTGCTTCTTGAAACACCTTGTATTTTCACACACTTACATTGACTTTAATGAATAATTCAAACTATTTTGGATAAATAAATAAAATATGAGTTGGGCTTTTTTGGTCTCATATTGAAAATGTCACTGCTTTTTATTCCATTGCTTTGACACTCCTTACATCTGAAACTGTTCAGAGCAGCCTGGAAATACCACAGCTTTGGCTCTTGCTCTGAGTTCAGCCGGGTCAATCAATAACAATAGCAGTCTCTACACCAAAGAAAACCAAATTCACGCTTAACCTTTTCCCCAGGGAAAGAGGAGGAAACAATGTGGCTCTGAGCATGCCAAAAGTGGCATGAAATTAAACGTATCACTAGTCTTTTTCAGGAAAATACAAATCTGTTCTGCCCATCCTCAAAGATGCCACAAGCCATGTAGCTGCATTAATTCAGCAGCAATCCAGCTAATATGTATCTCTCTCAGAAAGGCCTGCAGTCCTTTCTAACTCCATTAAAGGTTACTTTCCCTTAGTGACATGTTTGGGGATCACTCACTTCCACAAACACAGGATAAAGTATTTACACATCAACTCCTGTCCCTGCTGACCGTGCCAGGGTGCCCCAAGACAGATACCACCCAGCAGTGCTATGGAGGATGCTGCATTACCACCAACCCTGCTTTATTTAAACAAGAGATTGCTTAAATTTTGTTTCCAGCTCACAGAAGGGATGCCAGAACCACCTTGTTCACACAAAGTCCATAACGGGAAGAGGGAACATTGGTTTCTCAGTTCCAAGCAGCAAGGCCACAATTACCTTTATTCTGCCCCATCTACAGAAGCTGCTGCCGTGCAGTGGCACCCCTTAATCACCCCCCTGCACCCCCAGCTGACACTGAATTACACCATCCATTGCAGGTCTGTCCTTCCCACATGACTCTCTGCACCTGGGACCCTTCCAGTCATTCCCCTGCTCAAACCCCAAGCTGAAATTTTCTTTGCCAGCCTCAGTTTATGAGGAGCAGCGTCTGAAAAGAGTTCTGTGATATTCTGTGAAGGGCACAACATAAAAATAAATTGTATCGTGTTAAATAAAGGCTAGCAGGAGAAGAGCTGAACATTTTCTGATGTAGGCAAGTTTACGACCATTGCTTTTGAGAAATAAAATTCTCTTTGCTAGATTTTATAGGCGTGTTTTATGCCCTGGGGGAGTGGGACCGCGCAGCCCCACACCACCCCTACTCGACCTTACAGTCTGGCAGCCTCACACACTGCTCTCTGCAAAACTTGAAATTTGTGACATTACAGCCATGAAATATAACTTTTCTTGAAGGTAAAAAGAGTTTTATATTCAACAGACCGCACTGGCTGCTCAATTTGAAACCTAAGTGGTATTTATTTGATCAGTCAACATTGGTGTATTTTTAAACCGTGTATGTACCATATGGTTCAATGCATCTCCCAGCCCCCTCCTCCAGCCACCAGCTTGCCCTTCCAGCAACTCTGGAGAGAGTTTTCAAAGGCAGCACAGCACAAGTAAAGGTCTCCACCACCATGACCAGCTGCAGCTCTTGCACTGCCCAAGAACTCTCCACGAAAAAAACATTTCCCAGATATTTCTCTTCACTGAACATGGTTGGCTGAAGGCCCCATTTCAGACAACCCACATACCTTTACAAAGGTACCACTTCTTGGAAAGAAGTCCATCATCAATTACCCTCAGACAACTTGCAGAAAGTAGCAGAGGACACTGGAAGGGTGAGAGCAGCAGGACACTGAAGACCAGAGAGAGGAAGCTGTGGAAAAGCATGAACTCTCTTTGGCAGATCCTACACACAGAACACAGATCAGGATCAAGTAAAGAGTGTTTTTCTTTTCCTCCTTTTGTTGAGGCTGAGATTACAACACCAAGGTGCAAAACTCACCAGGACACCTGAAGCTGGCCAACGAACCACCACTGAGCAAAAGGAGCAAAAGGCTCTCCCAGAGGATCCCAGCCTGGGCACTGCTTGCAGCTTTCTCTGTCCTTCTTCTCCTTGTTGGCAGAGCTGTTTTGGAGTGGGGGCAGGCAGAAAACAAGTGGGCTTTTGGAAGCTCAGCTGAGCTCCTCAGCCACCCCTGCAGCTGTTCTCAGTGGAGGCAGCACAGTGTTGTGTGATGAGACCCCGGGTACCACTAAAATCTGTAGCTTTAATGGTGTGAGCAGCCTGCTTGCAGCAATACAGAGCTCAGTGGGGATGGCAACACACACCCCAGACACAGGATAAATTAATCTCAGGAGAACTATTTATTGCCCAAGATGGACTTCATCAATTAGCATGATATGGCACAAACAGTTTGGAAATTAGGGTGGTCACACTGGTCATAAATTGTGACCCAGGCAGGAAGACATCTCCCTCTACCTCCCAAACGATGATTAAAGTCCTCCAGCCACATTTCCCTTCCATATGGCAATTACAGCCCAACAGCACTTCTCAGAACAAAGTGATGTCAGCCAGAGCTGGAGCAAGTCATTAACTTCAGATGCAAAAAATAGCCTCACCTTAAAAACACAAATATACTGTGTCACTTCAGTTTACAGGAAAGTGCTTAACTTCTGCTTCTAGAACTAGCCAGCAAATATCAGGCATAACTCTTCCAGCCCACATGTTTTCCAGGTAATCTATTTTGGAGTTAAAAAGAAAAAAAAAAAAGTCAGTGGGACTTTTCATGGGCTGTAGTTCAGGGAAGTCAGGTAGCAAAAACCAGGGCCATAACATCATTTGTCAGATGAAGGAGAATCACTTCTCCACTAAGTTGCTTCCAAGAAAAAGAGTGCTCTGAAACCACCCAAGTGTCTAATGAAAAGATTAATCCTAAGAACTATATAATTAACATATATAATATGCATTGTTAATTAGGGTGGTCTGCAGAAGCATTTAATAGATTAATTTATCCCCTGTCTATCACCTCCCCTGCACTCTGCCCATTATTTTGTTTCCATTGGCACATCACTACTATCAGTACTACCCCAAAACACTGGATGCATTTAAACCTCCGAAACAGCACCCAACATCTGCTATTAAACCAAATGAGAAAAACAGCTCCAGATATAGATGTTTGTTCCCTCTCACAGTGAAGACTTTTTGAAGGAGTTTTAGTCATTCACAGCACAGGGTGGACAATATTCAATCATGCATTAGAGAGTGCTTCACAGTTTATTAGCTGATGATGTTCACCGAAGCTGTGAATGGGAGCTTTCCACTGCTGGCAAGAGATGATTTCAAGCCTTCCCAGGAGCAAAGCCATTCTGCTCTTACTCAAGGAACTTTCTATACTCAAATTCTGAGGCTGAGACTCATGGAAATGCTATTTTGACTCAGTGGTAGTGTCCAAGATTGTGTTACTTACAGTTTCTTGTCTCCCTCTGTTCCCTGCACTGCAAAATCTGTGCTCACAACACAACAATTTTGTAGCTTTACAGGCAGAGAATCAAAATATAGAACTAACAAATGCCTGAAGAGATTCCTCCCATGTCTAAAGTCACTGCCAAGTAACTGTGGTGTAAGACAGATGCTGAGATGGGGCAGGACATCATACAGATACCCTTTAGTTCTTATTCGGGACGCACAGACCAAACCCTAAACGCTGCAGACTCCCCGACTGCTTGGGAGCATGATTGCCAACAAGCCCTTCTGCCCATATAATGACTTCTTCGTAGTCTTTACAACCCCATTCCCATCTCCAGAAGTCCCTTTTTTGTGACACTGTGCCCTGTCCCCGAGGTGGGATGGCTCAGAAAGGTCAGCCAATGGCCCCACGGGCGCTGAGTGCAGCGACAGCCTGTGGGGCACAGCCAGGAAAACGCACAGGCTTCAGTCAGCTGGGAGGAGAACACAAAGGCACTGCAACAGAGAAAGGCAAGGCTCGGCAGCACGCCACCTTACTTGTGTTTTTAATGGCAGAAGATTGTGGGGTTTGTTTAGGGCTTCTGTTCCAAAGGAAATTAAGCTCTTAAAAGCCTCCGCTCGCTCTTTCTATTCAATCCTTTTTTTCCCCCCGTTTATCCCCTTAATAATGTTTTGAAGTGTTGGCTCTGCAAATGTATTGCCCTTGGCCTGAAAGCTCTCTGGATGCCAACTAGCCAAATCTTTCCCAAACCCTTCTCCCTGCTCTTTGTGCTCCTGCAGCAGGACCCGAAGGCACTTTGCTCAAGAATCACATCAGATGTTTCCTCTGAGCACTCTTCTGAGTGCCCCAGACCTCCTCTCACGGGATAGCAGGTTCTGCTCTGTTTTTATTGGCATATTTTTCATGTGCTACTTCATTATCTGGTGTCCACTTTATGAAAACAATCCTTTAAAGATGCTCGTGCTGGAGTGGAACAGAGCACGGGTTCAGTGTGGAGCAGCAGCAGAGCAAGAGGGGAAAAAGGACTTTCAAACAACAGAACTGCAGGATTGTGACACAGATGTAAGGACAAGAAAACTTATTTCCCTGGAGCATGAAAGATGTTTGGAAACAGAGCCATCTCCTGGATAACCAGGCTTTCAATCATGTTATTCCAGCCTCTGGAGCTTTTATTTTCATTGCAGGAGTCTGATATGTTACTATGGATGAGGGAGGGTTATTTTTTCCCTTAACCTTGTGCTGGTGCTCTTGGCCAAGAGGTAAAGGCTTGATGTCTCCAAGCAATGTCCACAAACTATGCCAAGGCTGGAGGACACCAAAATCATCTCTGGGCAGGGAGACAGGAAAGGTAACATCTGTCTCAGCCCAAATGCCAAGCCTCCTCTCCTGATCCTGAATTATTCATCATGTGCTGACTTCCAAGCCAGTTCAGTTTTCAATTTTTAAATATTTAATAATTGGGTATTAAATATTCATGCAATTTTATTAGAAATTTTGGAAGATGGGCACTAAGGCTCCAATTGTAAAGTTCATCATTGGGACTGACTGCCTACTCAGATAGACCTTCTAGCTACCTAGAAAGAGAGAAGGGAGAACAAAAAAGGTAAAACACGTACTTATAGACCTCTCTGACTCTAAGTCACAAGAGAACAGAGACACCTACGCCCTTTGTTTTCAAAAAAACATCATCTTTTTATGAAAAAGCTGAGAAACCTACACTGGGAACATGCTAGTCAGCTGCAGTCTAAAGAGTTTTTAAGAGTTTAATTTCAGTGCCACAGAGAAAGATGGTCCACCTCAGACAGCTGCAGTGGATCTGGCTGGTAAAAGGAGCCTCTGATTACAAGAAGAATATGCAGTAAGTCTTGGTTGTGATTCGAGGCAGCTGCAGGGACAGTTCAGGTCAATACACCCCTAGAAGGACACAGATTCCTCCCTTTTTCTGATGTCAGAGGGGACACCAGGATGCATGGTCTCCCCTGAGCTGGTGTAATAACTTGGATTCATTAATTATCCATGGCTGTTTCTCTCGATGTAGTTCCTGCAGACCATGTTTTCCTCCTTTTCAGCAGATGACATGTCTTTAACCCTGACTCCTGCTGAGAGCGAGCCCATGTTCCTGTCCCTCTGTATTATGAGCACACGTTCCCCACTGTAGTGGAAATTGTATGGCTCACACAAAACATGACACAAAAGGCCTGGAATTATATGCAAATGAATGGATCCATTCCTCACTTCTTACCATCACAAGTCTGATTTTCCAACAACTGCATGGGGTAATTTCTGCACCAGCTTTCAAACAAAGGGCATCTCTGTGTTATTAACATCTCACTGTGGTGAGCAGTTTGTCACCTTTCACAAGAATTATCCGAAAAGACACCAGCAATTATTCCCAAAGAGATTATTGGGTGGCTATGTCCCAGAAAAGCAGCTGGAAGCTCAAGAGACATAACATCCACCAGGAGAACTACTTTCTCAAATCAAGAGAGCATGGAAGAGATTAAAAAATGAACTAACTGGAAACAAACACAAAACCAAAGTCATGCTTGTTGCCTTCAGTTTTGTTCATCTCTACACCAACATCAGGAGCACATCTACAAAAGAAAACTAGAAGCTCCTGATTATGACATAACAGGACATTAACTTTGGACATTTATCCTGGGAAGGAGCTTGGTATGTTATAATAAAAGACCCTGAGGAAGAATGACTCCAGCACCAGCTCCAGAAATCCAGCTGATTTCTAGGTCTTCTACATTTGGGTTTTCCAATCATTTTAAACACCAAGG
The DNA here is from genome assembly GCF_041296385.1 of Aphelocoma coerulescens. NCBI lineage: Eukaryota > Metazoa > Chordata > Aves > Passeriformes > Corvidae > Aphelocoma > Aphelocoma coerulescens. The sequence continues at coordinate 12,797,969 of NC_091028.1, read as the reverse complement.
ACTGGACAAATGCAAGACAGCCAAGTGTTCTCTTCCTGGGACTGCTGTGTAACTCCTGGTTGTATCTTGTAATACAACACAAGACCCAGCATTTGCTTGGCCAATGTTCTTGAATGAAGTGGGGCAAAGAGCAGAAGTCCTGTGGAATTCCAAGGAAGCAATTATCACGGCTCTTGACAGAAGTCAGTAAGTAGAGTCCCTGCCTGTGCAAGAAAGACCAAGAGATTCAGTCACACGGATTTTTTTGGGGGAAATCGGCATTGGAGAGGGCGATGTTCTCCTGGGTGTCCTTTGAGGACAGGCCATTTCCAGTTGCATAGAACCACAGAATGGTTGGGATTGCAAGGAACCTTAAAGATCATCTTGTTTCACACAGGGAAGGCACTCACTGGATCAGGGTGCTCAGGGGCCCATCCAACCTGGCCTAGGGGAATTAGGGGGAAGTAAACCCATTAAGTGATGCTCCAGCAGCTGCTAATTCCACATTCTGACCAGAAATCACACCCAAGGAACCAGGGATGTAACCCTGGGACTGTAACCTTGGGATGTCAAATTTATATTCAAAAACCCAAAAAACAAACCACCACCAACAAAAAAAGCAACAGTCTGACCTTGGAGACAAAAGTAGAAATCTCTTACCCAGTGAAACACTTTTGCTAGTGCTGAACCAGCTCGTTACCTTCAGCTCTGTGAAAAATGCCTCTTGTTACTTTAATAGAAATTCTTCTAAACACCAACACCCGTGATTAGAGATCTCTTTGGAGCCAGAAAAGCACAAGAAAATCTGAGCAAGTCTTCTGTTTGATGGTGGGAAAGAAGAACACACTATTGCTGCACTTTTGGGTGCATACTGTCAACAACTCTAAGCTCAGACTTTTCACAGAACCTATAAACATATTAAAAAAATTATGAGCTCTGCTTGTTTCAAGCCCAAGCAACATCCATAGAGCACATAATGGTCCAAAATGGAGCACTTTAGTGCGTTCATTTCTTCACTGATGTTTTTAAAAGTTTCTCTGCATCATCTAGGAGATATTGTCCAGAGTCAGATTTCATGTTGCTGCAACACATTCACACAGGACATTCCACAAGTCCACAGCCAATATGTAGAATAATAGAGCTGGGGACAGAATAGATCCATGAGGAAATAAGGACATGCAGTGACTTTGCAAAGTTAGCTTAAAGGGTAATTCATAAGAAGTAATGAAAAAAGAAGGTGGAGGAAAAAGATTTTTCAGAGAGAGAATGCAGAAAAGATTTCAAGACCAAGTCAACCACTCTGATATCTTAAAAAAAAAAAATTATAATAATTAAATAGTGGGATTTGGGAGAATGAGAAAACTGAGATGGACAAACGCAGTCAGCCCACAGCAATCCAGAAAGCTGTATGGACCAACCTGCTCAAAAGAACACCCTCTGTGGTTACAAGGCCAGTTTGACTAGCCACATCATCAAGGAAGATAAAATTAATACCACTTTTTATTCTTATCAGCTGAGGGAGTGTGATGGAGGAACAAACAGGGGTGGTGAGTGATCTCACACCTGCACATTTGAGTTACCTTAAGCAAGGTGAGCAGGACCATCTGGGAAGAACTTAAATCACACAGTACTTGGGGATAGATCTAATAAGACAGAAGCCCTTTCTTTTTTCCTAAGAAAGAGGTATTTTATTGGCCTATAAGCCTTTTTGTGGCAGCAGGAATAAAACACACCCAAATTAAAGATTCTGCAGAAGGCTCAGCATCTTTCTTCAAAGGAAGGCTACTGAAAGAGTCAAGCAAAGAGCTTGAGAGTTTTAACCAGAGCCTTTGGAATAATTTTGACAGCATATAATAATAATATGCTCTGACAGCAGGGGTTTGGGTGGAGAAAAAGGGTAAGGGAAGTAGAAACATATTCTTAATTAAAATCTCATTTAGCAAATTTTTTTTTAATGTGCTTAAAAATTCCACCGAGGTCACCATTCTGGAGAGATGACAAACTCCTGGGATAAAGGCTGGAAAATCCTGGTAGTCGTGTCACATTTAGCAAGTCAAAGATATGTTTGTATAAGGCTGTAGAGGGCTAAATCCATTTTACATGCCGTATGTATTATTAATTTCTGACAGTGGGCTTAGAAAAACCTAATTCGCTGGAATACGAGCTCCCTTTGAGCAGAGGGAAGCCTTTTCAAAACTCATCTTTTATTGACTGAGTCATTTTTGAGTCAATCTGTCTGCTTTCGGCAAGACAAGAGTTTTAAATCTTCTCTCTTTTTTTCCTCCTTTTTGAGTCGTGGCAAGTCTATTAAAACCTGCTAATGTATGCAGCAAGGCCTCTGATTTGAAATGTAATGAATTCTTCAGATAGTGGCAGATTAGGGGGAGAAGATGATAGAAACAGCTAGAGCCACCAAAAAAAGAACTCTCCAGAAAAAGAGGAGGAGAAGGGTGAGTGGGAATGAGAAAGATTAACCCTTTTTATCCAGAAGAAGAAAATGTTTAAGCTCCATTAATAGAATCAGTTAAAAAAGCAGAACTGGAAGAGGCAGAGCATCTCCAGGCTTGCCTGGGGCTGAATGAGACAGAGAATAAATGAATCTTTCCTCCTAGAGTCTCTTGTAAGATTAGGTAATTCCCTAAGTGAAAAATGAATAACTTAGAGAAAATTAGCTCCATCCATATAAATAAGCCTTCATATTCCAAACTCGTCACCCAGAGCTTCCCAGGCAAATGCCCTGAAACATTTCTGCTGTTGTGTAACAGATGGTTTCTTCCTCCCCCCTTCCTTGGGTTGGTTCCAACCACAGTATCTTTCAGGTGATCTTGTTTTAGCACAAAAATGAGCATTTTGGGTGTAAATCATCAATCCTGTTAGTGAAAGGAGGCTTAGCAGTTTTATTGTCTTTGGCATCTTGGAAGTGGGGGACAAACCTTATGGAGCCACACAAATGAGAGATTAGCACTGTCTCCATTTTACAGATAGAGGAGCTAAAGGAAAGGAAGTCAAGGATACCACTTAATTCGACAGCATGGATCTGGTGACAGCCCTGAGAACACAGAATCTGCTGAATCACGGCACAGACCTGGGATATCTTCCTGTTTAACAGGAAAATTCATAGCTCAGCCTTGAATTTGATGGCTTTAAAAAATAAAATTAACTCCATAATAAAGTTCTAATGAAACAAAACCTTAGAGAGAAGAGTCTGACGGAGCACAGGTGACCCAGTGGATTATAATGAAAATTAAGCTCAGCAGAACTGATGCAGGTGAGTAAATGTGGGAGATTGAGAAACTGGTTCTGTCAGCCTAATGTCCCTTTGCTAATGAAAGGCATTGAAAGGCTTTAACAACTGAGAAATCCCAAATAACAGAGGCAAAATCCTTCAATTTAACATGCAGCAGAGATACATAAGTCCATGCATGTCTTGAAGGAGGGACTGTCTTTCCCTACAGATGCAAGGCATTCAATCCTCTATCACACAACTCAAACTACAAAAGGCAAGAAGTTTTAAGTGCAAAGTTAGCTCAAAAGCTGCTGGAGGCAGAGAGAGAGCTGTGGAAACTAAGCATGAGCTGGAAAAAACAGCAGCAGGAAACCTTAGCAGTGGGATACAGGACACAGGTAAAAGGGTTATCCTGGAGGCCAGGAAGCCATGGGAGTCAGCCTGGCTTTTCAAATTGCTTCCAGGCACTGTCTGCATTTGCTGGCAGAAACATTTTCTTCCACCCTGGAGAAAAACAATGGCTGTATGCTTGTGCTCACACCTCCTAAACTCCATCAGTCCCTTGATGCGATCCTCCCCAGCTGGGAAGCTGCCTTTTCCTACCTGTCTGCTTGCTTCCAACCCTGACGTGAGCGCTGCAGAATCCACAGACGAGAACTTTTACATTTCCACGTGCCAGTGCTTTTGGAAAGAAGAGGCTGTGCTTGCTTTCATGTACGTAGACACAAACCCGACCTTTAGCTGGGTCCCAGCCCTGTGATTCAATAGCTGGCACTCGCTCCCTGCATCAGTAATGAGCTAAAGGTTATGGCAGGGAGCACGCTGCTCTCTGGATATACCATTTTTCAGAGAAGATAAGAAACTCAGACCCGGAATGTTACAGAAGAGGTAAAACATTTTCCTGGCAGAGAATTTTTTATTTGGGGCCGAGGGCACGACCCAGGACTGTGGCATCGGTCCTGTACAAGTGCCATTTGGTAACCATGTTCTGCCTCCTCCACTTTCAATTTAAAAAGGCACTTCTCACTTTCTGCCATCGGGATGGTTCCTGTGTGGCACTAAGCAGCTACTGTACTTCACACTAGCCATGGATACACGTTAGTGGTGGATGAAGCAACCCCTGTGCAGATTTCCTTTTGCTGTGAAGTTGGCAGAGCACTTTGGGAATCCCGAGAGGCCAACACGCTCATTGCAGCAAGCTCCACCACACCAACTGTGGTAGCAGGCTCAAAGAACAACCTACTCCAGAATATCACTGTTTTTCTTTTCCAGCTGCATCCTAAATTCCCCCTGCACAGCCTCTACATCCCTTGCTCCTGCCCTACTTGTCGGGAAGATCCTCTTCCTTCCTGACATTGCTTGAACTCTTCCATCTCTCTGTCTCCTGAGATCTCTGCACCAAACACTGGCTTAGTGCAGGACTAGCCTGCTTGGAATAAGATCAGTCAAAAAATCCCGTGCTTAGTCACCAAACAGATTATTTTGGTATAGAAAAAAAACACAGCACTGAGGTAACCTTGACTCTTGGTCTCCAGTGATCCACCCCAGGTCAGGGAGCAAGTGCACACAGAATCCTGATCTCTTGCACTGCAGCCTCCCACAAGAAGGATTCACTTCAGGTTTAGGTTTAGACAACATTTTACTCGCTGCTGCTGCTGCTGTGGACTCCTCCCACTGAGGTCAATGACACCAAGTGCCATGGAGACCATGCTGCTGGCATGAGCAGCACTGCCAAAACAGGTCAGAGAGGCCTAGGGAAGGTGTATGTTGAGGAACAAGTGAGGAAAGGAAAAAACGATGCACACAAAAGGTCTGCGTGCGTGGGATGTGTAAGCAATGAGAAACAGATTTACCCAACTTGGCTAAATCAGTGAATTAGCTCTTTGCTCAAAGAAAAAGTTAGCCTTAAAGGCTGTGCTATTCAGTAGCTCACTTTACATCTGGGAAAAGTCTGCCAAAATCCCCCTGCATTATCTCTAGCCTTATAGATTTTTTCTTTTCATCTGAGGCTCAGAGTTGGGATTACCCATTAAGGTGCAGTGGCCAAATCACATTCAATCTATTCTCTGTAAAAAGAAGAAAAAGCTTTAGTCTTTCCTGTCCTCTTCCACCTCATTCACTTCCTATGTCCACATCCAAAGCATTTACCTCCAACTTTCAATAGGTGAATTCAATAGATGAATAGGTTCTGAATACAAAGATGACACAAAGGATGATACTAAATAACAATTCTCAGCTCTCAATCCTACAGGCTGCATCCCACTTCTCCAGCACCACAGAACAAGGGTTCATTTAAAATCTTCATGTATTTCTCAACCCAGTAATGAGACAGTTGGCAATTTCCAGCCAGCACTGACCAATTTTGACCTGCACAGTTTCCACAGTACCATCCCTCTTGTTGTGATCAGGGCCGTGACAGCGACAGCAGCGCTGGCAGGTTGGTGTCAGAGCATCGGGGCTGAACCACACTGCGATGCTCAAACATCTGGTTCACATCTGGCCACCCCAACACCTGACCTGGCAGCACCAGCTCGAGCAGATACCTCAGCAAGGGATGACGTGACCAAGAGATCCAGCCCTGAGCTGTGCCAGCTCTGCCTCTTCCCCTGCTCCAGCAGCCCCAGTGGGACCATTACCAAGTGGAGTTAAACAAGGGAGTTAGTAAGTACAGCTGGAGAGAGGTAATAAAAGCAAAAGATAACTAGAAAAATACCTTTGTAAGCAGGTGAAGCATGTAACTACAGGCAACTAAAACGCTTTTACCACATTGAGTTTTTATAGAAATGTGTTTGCTTTTCCTCAACCACAGAAGTCAGAGACTGTAAACATCTGCTTGTTCATGCTGTCTCTCTCCCACAGTGTTTTGATTTAGGTATTTTCCTGTAATGTCTGCAACTTAAACACATCAGAATTGTGCCAAGGCCTCAGTACCAAACAGTAAAAGGGATTCAAGGTATTAGAAAAGTGAAAAGCTAATAAACCCAAAGCCATATAAACAAACTGACAAGAGCCCTGGCATCACTGAAGCATTCCAAAGCAGAATTTCCTGAGCTGAAATTACCTTGAATGCATCTTTCCAGTAAAACTGAAATTACTTCCCTTTCAGCATGAGACCTATTGAAGCAGTTGACCCTTTGGACATTATAATCTTCTTGGCAGCATTATCAACAGTTGCTTCAGAAGCTCGTGAGCTGGAAGCCCAGCATGACTGCTTGTCATGGTTTAACCCCAGCCAGCAACTAAGTACACACAGCTACTTGTTCACTCCTTCTCACGGTCTTCAGGATCTCAGTGAGGTTTATTCTGCTGCTCTGTTAATTTTATTTACTTGTGTTTGGATTTCAAAACAAAAAAAAGTCAATTATGGCTTAATAGGAATTATAAAGAACTTGTGTAATTGGGCTTCTGATTTAGTTATCAATCCAAAAAGACATTCTGCACTAAGAAGTAAAAGATAAAGCCACAAAGCAAGGTTTGCATTACTTGCAGCTGCTCAGATTTAAAAAAAAAAAACAAAACCAAAAAAACCAAAAAACCAACAAACAAACAAAAACTTAGAGAAAACCTAAAGATATTTTTATTAATGCTTTAGATAACTTCGAAAAAAAGTCACTTAATCATAACATTGTAAACAAGGAAGTTCTACAGCAGTATTTAAAAATATCCAAAATTGTTTCAGGAGCCCCATTGATTTGAATTAGGCAGCTGCATAATCACAGGGGCTGCAATTTTAATGAACATTTCAACAGGAAATGTAGAACTGATTATATATATCAAAACAGGAAAGATCCAAAAGCTGCAGCAACTCTTTCTTGTTGTTGTTTTGTTTATTACCTCAGTGTGCAGACCCAAACCGACTCCAGAACTAATACAGAACTTACCTGACAGCCCCTCTCTCCTCGGCTCCCAATGCTTCTGGCTGCAGCTCTGATCTTCCTGTCTTGATGCATGTCATTAGGCACAGCATTTTGAAAAATAATTAGTGATTCAATCAGATTTTACACTTGATTTTGGATCAAGTGGCTGGAAACTTCAATACTGTGCTGCAGTTTTCCCTTACCATACTGTAGGGCATGTTATATATACTTAATTAGATAATGTTTATACAGTGCTTTGAAGAAATAAGGAACTCTGTAAGGGCTGGATCGCATTTTCACAAAGGAAAAGAGCAGTGTTGAGACAGCACAGGCACTGAGGAAGAACAAAGCTCTCAAAAGCTGAACACCACCTTGTTTTCAGAAAGGTTTCAGGACACTTGAGAAAAAATATGTCAGCAGCTTCCAACATGCAGGCACTAAGAAAGAAACAAAAGTTGTGAAACAGGGGATGCTGCAGAGGCAGTGAAATGACAGTGCTGCTGATACCAAAGTGAGAACAGTGGCACCAGAGCCACAGGAGCAGCAGCAGCTCTCCAGAAGGAAAACTTTGCTTATACCCAAGCCCAGGGCTTAAAGTGGAAAATATTATCATTATCATTACCCTCTTACAGCAATTTTCAACACAAGGATTCAGACAGAGTCCGATGCCTTGATAAAACAAAATGCATTCCACTCCTGTGAACGCTCTTATTCATAAAAGTGGCAACTAATGGAATAAAAGTATCTGGCTTCCTATTGTTTTGAGGTGAGGGAAGCAGCGCTTTTTTATTAAAGTCAGGGTGCTTTTGGGCTGCACGCTAAAATGCTAAAATACACCACAAAACACAAAACTGTGCCTTCCTAGGAGGAACAGGGAGCAGCACATGGTCTTCCCCTGACAGGGCACCCAGAGCAAGCACCAGAGGGGATGCAGAGCACAGAAAGGGCGAGAGCCAGGTTCTGCTCTGGATCAGGATGAGGCACCACATAAATCCTTCATCCAAACCTCTATTAAAGTAATTTGGAAAGCAACAAAGCAAGCTGTGGCTAAATCCACTCAGAACGAACAAGAGATGCTGCATCCAGATATTCGGCTCCCTACAGGGCAAGAGGCACAGAGAGTGCTCCAAAGAGTTTCCAGTGAGCAATGAAAGCAAACAGTGTATGCAGGGAGCTTTAAAAATGATTGCAAAGAGAGCCCTGAGCTTCTATTCTGTGCTGTTTTGGGTTTTTTATTTTCTTATAACTAAATTACATGATTTCTTTGCAAGTCTAATTAAGCAGTTAATTGATGCTGGTGCCCTTTAGCATCTGGCATTTAAGATTAAGTAAATAATGGAGAAAAGTGCATGCAGCACCCAGCAATAATTAAACACAGCAAGAGTTTGTTCCCCCACCCTCCCCCGTTCTAACCTGTTACATATAAATCTCTGAGGATAACTGTCTTTAAAAGCCTCAAAGACACTTACACACCATATAATGGATACTTGACAACAGCATTTTTCCTCTTAGAGATGGTAGATAGTACGTGTATCTTTGGTCTTAATCAGGAACTTTCATTTTCTGCCTTGCACTGAGGGGAAGGAGAAGCTTCATTGTGACAACTCTCCCTGACTGAAGAAGATGTTAAATGATTCTTCATGGGAACACACTTTTAAATCCAGGACTGTGAGTGTTGGCATCAGGCATTAAAGATTTGTGGTCAAATTTTCCCCTTTTTCACATGCTTACTCTTTTCTCATGGACCATTCAGTGTTATTCATGCATTTCCTGAAGTCTGTGGAAATGCAGGTTACAAAAAAGAAAGATTGAGTTATCTAAAATAAAGCTCCAGGGAGACCTTATTGCTGCCTTTCAGTTCTTAAAGGGGGTTTATGAGAAAGACATGGACAGACCTTTTAGCAGGGCTTCTGCAATTGGTTTTAAACTAAAAGAGGATCAATTCAGACTAGATATAAGGAAAAAGGTTTTTTTACAGGGAGGATGGTGAAACACTGCCCAAAGAGGTGGTGGGCAGAAGCATTCGAGGTCAGGCTGGACAGGGCTCTGAGCAACCTGACCTAGTTGAAGATGTCCCTGCTCATTGCAGGGGGTTGGACTAGATGACCTTTAAGGGTCTCTTCCAACTCAAACTAGAATATGATTCCATGATTTTTTACATGTAGAGCACTGCACTGAGATTTCCATCTGATCTTAAGGGCACAGTTTCCTCAGAAGACCACACATTAAGGACTGGACACAAATTGTAAGACCTACTCCAAGTCTTATGCTACAAGAAACTCTGAACCAGCTGCAGCAGACCCAGCTTCTGCTGCTCTTCCAACAAGACCACTCAGGAGCATAAACTCAGTCCAGCAGGTTAATCTGAGCCAGACTGCTTTCCTAATATGACTTTGATTCAAACTAACACCACCATGAAAGGTTTTTAGTTCTTCCAGAGCTGCCTGATGGAAGGAATTGCTGCCCAAAGATTAGTGCCACAATCTCTTTAGGCTCTGCAAGCAAAAAAAGCTTGTGTGGAGACTCCTGCCCACCTCCCATGGGTGCTTAATTAGTACCTCTGGCATACTCAGAGACCTTTGGACAGAGGGTGCTACAGAAGTGGAAAATATTATCATCATTATGCCTGCTCCCACCAGTGCTGGCAGCCAAGGGAGAGCTTTCCCAGCAGATGGTGAAGTTGTGAGCACGGCTGGCTTTGGTTATAATTTCCTTCATCACAGACTCTCCTTGTTGGAGCAGCTTCCCTTCTTGATGCCTGAAGAGCAAACCAGAACCTGCAGAACAGGACTGCATCCTGCTGGTCAGTACTGCTGACACATTCAAGCCAGCCAGCACTCAAATCACTGCAAACTAAATCATCCAAGGGGCTTTCTAATTAAAAAGAGCTTCACTTGGATGGCAATTTTTTCTCCTGCCTGTCACAGTCAGCCCTCCCCTGAATTCTGATCATTAAAAGGGAAAAAAACCCAAAGAATCAGTCAGCTTTTGTTAAGTGTCAAACATTCCCACTCTAAACAATGAGCAAAACAAGGAGAGGTGTTTAATAGCTCTCAGAGCAACTTTATACCTTCCTAAACACTATTTCTGTACCTCTTGCTAATTGCTTATTTGCCCTGGTTGTAAGGATGAGCCTGGCTCACTCCAGCTTTGACAGAGGAGAGCAGCAGCGTTTAAGATGCTGCAGGAGGTGTGATATGCCTGGTTCTAATTTTTATCCTTATTTATTTCTGTTGGGGTTAGCAGCTGAGGGCTCTGAGCTACCTGAGGCGTAACTAAGATGCCATTAGCTTTAAATCTGTTCCCAAGTGCTGCAAGCAGCCTCTCCATTTGGCTTAGGACATCACCTTGCAGATGAAGCTTTTGCATATGTGGGAACATTCTGCTTAAAATTCCTCCCTTCACCAAAAACTTTCTAGGGACACTGGAACAGAAGCACAGGGTGACGCTCCCCTCCTCTTTCCTGGGGTTTTTCATTGTACAATGTGAAGGATCCTGTAGTAGAAAGAAGTGCTTTGAAATGGAAGCGAAGAGTAATCTCTGCTACTGCTTGTAGCACCATGGGAGTCCAAACACGTTCTGCAGGGAGCTTGCAAACGCATCAGCACCCTGCCCACGTAGCGAGGAAGGGACTCATCGTGGAAACAACCTGACCTGGAGTTCCTTGCCATGGTGGCTGACGATGGAAACGCCTTTAGCCCACATCTGCTATGCAGCTCTAACATCACCGGCTCTAACTCGGGATTTATTTTTATCGCTTTTCTAAAATGAGACAGAAACTTCCCCTCGCCTGAATCCTGCCTCGTTTCAGGGAAGGCATGGCAGCATGGCAGTCTAAAAGGGGAATCACATGTCGGCGTCATTACCAGCCTATTCAGAAAGCCTTTGCTGAATGTCTCAGATCTGCACGGTCGCTTTGATGCCACCAGCGGAGAGATTTCTGATGACACATCCGCAGTCTCCAGCAAAGGTGCTGCTGCTGCCGCCTCCGGCCCTTCCTTACAGAAGCCTCTGATGTATTTAATTTAGGTACTTTTGCTGCACACCTATGACAGTGTGTGATCATGGCAGAAAGTAACTTTACAACATTGCACACCTATCCAACAACCCCCCCCCCCCCATGCCACAGTCCTCCAACAGGACCCATCGAGCCTCTTCTGTTCAACTGAGACAGAAACGCACACAGAGCCAGAGAGTGAAAAGGCAATTTGTGAATCTGATCTCATTTTCAGCCTTTCATCTGTTTGATTTTCATCCATTGAGCTGGAGCTGGTTGTATATAAGAATGAATATGCTGTTCCCTAATGGAAGCTGGATTGACTTGCTCCTAAGTGGAGATGCCAGACAAGCTGGCACTAAAGCGCAGAAAACACGGAAACACGACAATAACGAGGGAAGATGCATCAGTGCTGTGACACACAAACCACACCAGGTAGCTTTAGTTTACTGTAAAGAATGGACTGCTCCCAGATGCTCAGAAATCCCTGATGGGCAGACAAGAGTTTCCTGCCTTTTAGGACGTGCTATGATTTAACAATGCCTTTGCCTCCCTGGCACGAAACCACACCAGCAGCAGGAGGTGCCCAGACCACAGCCAGCAGCACAGAGAGCACTGCATCGACTTACTGACCTAACACCGGGGTGTCAGCAAGCCAGGTCGATAGGGGTGAAGATGCTAAGACAGGTTTTTCTCCCTTCCTGCTGACATCCTTCTGTCAGAACCACATTCCAAAGGATATCACAATGCTACCACATCATGGTACTGGTGTCAGTGCCATGATTAAGACAGCAAAGTAATTACAAGTGTGTGCTTTTGTATGCTGATTGCTTTCCAAATAGATGTTCTCCACTCCAAATAAATCCACTATAGATTAACATTTTTCCTCCTTGTTCACCACCTAGAATGTATTTGATTAGAAAAACATGATCAAAACTCTGCTTGACCATTTTTCAGCACTTCACCATTTTTCTTTTCCTCATCAGGGAGAAAAATGTATCCATTAGTTAACCTTTTCAAACACGTTCTTTTTGTAGTCTAATTCAAAGAAGGATTATAAAAAAATCGTCAGGCTCGGCGTGTGAATAGCTTTTTGTGAGCACGGGGAACAAGCATTCATATATCAGAACATCAGCATGGGGAGATAAGGGAGCTGTATACTGAGAGCTTATCTGAATGCAAGATCCGCCCTGTGAAACCAGCATAAACATCAAGGACAGAATCCATATATTGATGTAATTCTTAGTGCTACTAGTGCATTTGTGTGAATTTGCAATTACATAAAGCTTATTCCTTACAAAGAAAACAAGAAGTTACAGAATACAGTTCAAGGTCTATTGAGATCAATGGGAATTTTTTTCATTGCACTTAAATATAGCTCCCTCTCCCTCCCTCCCAATGTGTCTACTAGAATATTAAGAAAGAAATTACCTGGAATTTGTTGGTACTACTTTTAAACAGACCAAGAATTGAATCCTCAGTTCTCTTAGTCTGCTTTCTAATTCAGTAAATCCAAAGTTCTCCTTTCATCCACAGCTAACATTAAATGTATTTAAATCCACATTAGCTTTGTACCAAATAAAGTCATTGAAAATACCACAAATAGATGTGGGTGACAAATTAACTGATGCAGGCAACATAACTTTGAATTTCCTGACTTTTAGGCAATTAAAATATCAACTTAATTGTTGGATCTGTGTAGCTTCTCTCATTTTAATATGTAAATCAGTCCCTATTACGCTATAGCTCAAAGAATGTGTGACTCTGCTTACTTGATTAGGCTGGGAATTGCTGGTCCTGCTGTCACTATGTTTACACTCTAGTGACAACTTTGCACATCAAATTCACATAATGCAATGTCATCAACTTACTCATCAAATATAAACTTCTTAAATACAGCCGTCGCTCTGAAATATTGAACCTTATTTTACTTCATTTACAGATCCTAAATAATCAGCATAAGTGAAAAGAAAAACTGGAAATTCAGCTGCAAAACAGTATTTCCCAGAAAAAAACAGCTTCCCACAGACAGGGAGATGAACCAGAAAAACAGCCCATGCCAAAAGTTATCCTTTGGTTTTCAAATTTTAGTTGCATGTTGCCCCTTTAAAATGTGGTACAAGGAGACACTTTATTTCTCAGTCTCCACACATTCCCCCTGCCTCGTCTGGGATTCAGTGTTAAGGAGCCCTGATTTATCCTGTGAAGACCATCAGATTTCAGCTCCTGGCCACACATACTTACCTGCAAATTGATACAAGTACTCCAGAGAAAATCTGCAAAATCAGTCATTTTTTTCCTATTATGACCTGATCACAACAGGAGAACCATCTTGAATAGTATAGAATGGGAAAGGATAAATAAGTTCAGTGTTTTGCCATTCCTGTCATCTTTCCTGAATCCAATAAACATCCCCACCCCCAACCAAGGGGACGTTCCCCTTGCCAGCACAAGGCTTTTTAAGACTTCCCAGTATCCTTGACACCCCTTGCAAAGTCCCTCCACTGGATTTCTACCACTCTGCTGGCTCACAGAGGCACCAGGCTTTAATTTCCAGGAGAAACAATACATTGACAAGATGCAGAGCAGAGATCTGAGGCTCTCCGCTGCCGGAGCGCTCCGCCACGCTGGCAGGCTGGTTTTTCTGATGTCAGGGAAATCGTGTCGGCCTCAATTTGAGACATCAGCACAAGCCTTTCCTCTCAATCCTGCTGATGAATGAAAGAGCATTTTCAATTGTGTACATCCAGAGGCCTTGTGGCACATCAGGCCTAATCAAAAGCTGCTCCATGATGCAAACTGCTGTCAGAGGCAGCTCACAGCACAGCCCTGCAGGAGCCAAAGGGCAGCTGCAGATAACAGTGCATTTCCTTCCCTTCAGGACTAGAGAGACCTAGCAGGAGCATCCCAGCTGTCACACAGCCACCAAGGAGGCCACACCAAGCAATGAGAGCTCGACTCAAATATCCAAGCAGGAGAACACAAATGCCAAAGTTTACCAACAATAAAGCTCAACAGGCTGTTGGCTTGTCTCTGGTTGACAAAGAAACCATCAGCACAGAGGGATATTGAAGAACCAGAGGGATGTAGAAGAACTGTGGCCACGAACAGTGTTACCTTTTGTGCAGCAGTTTCTATACAGTACAAATCTGATGGTGTTTTACAAGGATTGTGAGGGTGGGAAGGAGCTAAAACACAGAGAAGGGTTTTGGATACTTCTGCAGCTCATTGACTTTTCTTCTTGCAAAGGCTCTGAACACCCCCTGAGTAGAAATTAAGGAGCACAGCTACTTCTGGGGGTTACTTCTGGTAGTGAGAACAACTCTTCCACATGGTCACTTTGTATTTCTTTCAGCTACCGATGGACTGGGAACAGGAATCCCAAGTAATCAGGCTTAAAAATACTGTTTCTATCACCAGTTTTTCCTTCACAGCCACATACAGAAGGAGACAGAATACTCCCTGTAAGCCCAGGTTTCTCTACACATTTTCTCTTGATTTATCTGCTCCCAGAAGTCACCTCTAACCTTGCTCTCTGCCCATCCATAATGACATTAGCTACCTCCAACCTTCCCACCTACCTCAGCAAAGGCAGCTTCTTCCTCCTCGTGTAACACCACACCTTTATGGTGTCAGGACCGAGTAAGGAAAATGCATTTGCCCAGGAAACCAGCAGCCTTCTCCTCAGCTGTATGTTTTTTGCAGTGCTACTCATTTCCATTACACCCAGATTCAAGTCAGGATCAATAAGCCCAGAGAATCTTCCCTTGGGAGCCTCCCTTCCTCATATTGCTACAGAAACCATTGCAGATGTTGTTGCAGTTGTGTTTAAATTTGGTGTCCCTCATCACATATACATTTTTATTTTCTTTTCCATTTCCTTCTCTCTCACAACTTATTTTTCTGTTTTTATCCTTGTAAAAACGGTTTTATTATTTTCTGGAACAAGGCTGCTACTTCTACTAAATATTTTGTAATCCATTTCTACACAGTGCCTAGCAAGAGGGTAGAAGATGCTTTAAAAAAGCCCTTGTAGGACTTGCTGTGGAAGTATTATGTGGGTTCACAGGCTGTCTCTTAGAAAAACAGAAATACTGAGTTCTTGGAGAACTTCACATGTGAAATTGGTAGAAAAGGAGGGCAGGAAGAAATCCTGCAGCTTTTTTTGCTCTTTGTGAAGGCTAAGTATAGTCTGGATAGTAACCTTTGACTGACACCGAGTTTTACACATTCACTAGCTACAACAGAACTACTTCACAGAATTTATTACAAACCTCTGGCTCCCTGGACAGCAGACAGAGCCTGAAAGTTCCAGCAATGTCTCGGTGGCACCTCCCATCCCAGTTTCACAAGAAGCTGCAGGCTTCAGGCATCCTTGGGGGTTTGTTCGGTCAGCAACCTTTGGCCCGCTCGCAGCACACAGATTACACCGAGCTCGGGGCAAGTCTCTGGTTGTTCAACAGACTCATGGCATCTTGCCACAGGCAGGGCACACTGCTTGCAATATCCTCAGTGCTGCATGACTTCATATCTGTATTAGCTCAAAAAAACCCCTTGGGAATCTTTCTGGATGATGAATACTAGATACGATTAAAGCAATTTTTTTTTAAACTGCGGAACATTCCTTCCAGCCCTCTTGAGATACTGGACTTTCATTCAAGCCAGGACACCTGGTTCTTTATAGGTGCCTGCAGTGACTTCAGTAGTGCAGAACATTTACTATCAAAGCCACTGTTGGTGAATCAGAACACACAAAACCTTCAAGGTATTTTCCCCTTACGGCTACACTGCCCAAATCCACTGACACCATTTAGGGACTCTCCCCCAACCACTGTAACCCTGTCAATATGAAATATAGGAGATCACAACTCTGCTAGAGTTATTTATGAAAACAGGTATGTTTAGCAGCACCGCCTGGCTATCTCTAGTGCTGGGCTGAGACAAAGGGATATGGAGAATAAGGAAGGAAATCCAAGTAAGCTCTATTTAAACTATCAGCTTATTCCCACTCTTAATATACTATTCAGGTCCCAGACTGGTCTAAATGTCTTGCAGAAGAGAAAGTAGCACCATAAAAACAATAATAGTGAGCTGAGAGCTGGAGGGAGTGCCCCACGGAGGCTATGGAGTCAGCACAGGAGGGAAGGCAGCTCCCAGTGGGTCAGGACTGCTGCTAATAACACTCATCCCTTGTGCTGCTTTCTGTATCATTTGTGGTTTGCACACTGATGCTATGCAACATCTCGGATGCAGGTAGCAGTAGGGGATGATTTCTTCCCCCCTATCAAGGATACGTGGCCATCTCTGGAGTGAAAGAGGACAGACCTTCATCAGCGCATGGCAAAGCACCAGAGGCAAAGTCAAGCTCTTTATTAACTTCAGATGAAATTGGGATATGCAGAAAGCAATTTACTGAGATACAGGCAGGGCACAAAGGCTAACATGCTGCTTTTAACTGAAGTCCCTTAACATTTAAGGCAGCAAATGCCCTGGACCCTTGTGTCTCTTTGGAATGAAGGCAATTCCTTCAGTACAAGTGAAGGAGAACTGGCAGGTTAAACAAAGTGAGAGAAGGGTCACCTAACAAATCCTTCCTGTGCTTCAGAAAGAGGCAGGATGAGACTGAAGGAGAGCTGCCCTCTGTGCACTCACCTGGCACAACCCCATTTGACCAGTGAGATGCTGGGAGCCACTGGCACAAAGTGAGGAATGGAGGCTGCACTTCCAGCCCCCACCAGCAACTGAGGTCATGGAGGAATCCTCCATCAGGTGGACTCGGGTCTCATTCACAGGTGCAGCCCTCATCATGTGTGGATTCCCTACACAGATGGCAGGAAGCACCAAGGCTTCCAAGCACCAACAGCTCAGCCAACTGTGGATGGAGAACGGCAACTTCTAAATTCCATCTGCTCCTTTTTTGTCACCTTCTGTACTCAGAAACACATTCATCAGAAGCACAAGCACACTGGGACAGTGACAAATTTTACCGTCTCTGGCTTGTCACTTCAACAAGATTAGATTATTTTAATATTAATTCATTACCCAATTTAAATTCAATTAAATACCTTTTACAAGGCCCTGGCATGGCTGTGATGCTGGGGACAGCCCCTGCTGAACGCCAGGTGTAGCATCTCTGCAAGGGCCAAACACCTGCCTCAGAGTGAGATTCCCCAGTCCTTCACCAAGGACCCCCTTTTCCTACTTTTTCCCTAACAAGGGGAAAAGGACACTGAAACCATTGAGATGGATGAACAGCTTTCCTTTTTGGTGGGATTATGGTCCGGAAAATAGTTCCAACATTCTCCACAGATGGTTGAAATCAGAGTTGATTTCCCCATCTTCCTTCCTGGTAGGGGTGCCAGCCTCTCTCTCACCAGAAAGAATATTAAAAGCACTTTTCCTCTTTCTCACAGGGAGAAGCTGCATGAAGAAGGGAACACTCCAGTGTAACTACAGGATAGCCATAAATCGTGAGAGCTCATGGAAAATTTGAATTACTGCATTCTTTTAGTCAGGAACCAGCTTCCACAGATCATCCATTCCTACCTTCAGATACACTACCTTTAAGATAATAACACAAATGGAGATAAGGAGTACGTGAAGCATTGTCTCTCATTTTCACCTGTGCTTTGCTACAAGTCATTACTTCTGTCAGCTTCCCATTAGCTGCCACCTACATATTCGCTTGCAATGAAGACCCAAATCCATCTCTAGCAGTGCCAGAATTCAAGATATCCACCAGGACCCCACAAGGCAAAAAAAAGAAGATCTAAACAGAAATGGCCTGGAGATAAACGGGAAAAAGTAGGAAAAGTTATGGAGATGGAAGAAAAAAAGATGTGGACTGAAACACAGAAGGGGCAGTGGGGGGAAGGTGTGAAGAGCACGGGAAAGGGAAATGCAGAACTGGAACAGATTTCAAATCTGTGCAGCAATGCCCTGCACCACCTTTCCAAAGCTGTCACAATCTGTGCTCCCTGTTTCCCAGGCAGGAGGACTCAGAGCCCCTCCCCAGATGGCTGTCTGACCTTGGTGCTCCCTGCCCTTACACAACCCAGCAGAGGAACACAACACCCACAGAGGTCCAGCCCACGGCCCTGCCCCCCGTTAACAGCCCACGAGCCTGCACTGCCAATCTGTATTTTGGAAAAGGACGGGATGTTGTTACAGCTCTCCATCGGTCCCTGTCTGAACAGAGGCTATTACGGCATCAACGAGAGGAAAGGACCACTGAACCACGTGGCAAGTTGCCAGGCTGTGCTGCAGCCTCCAGCGGTTATGCTCAAAGAGATTTAAAGTCCAGCATAACCTTGATTTTTAATAGAGTCACATTTAATGAGCTTTAACGTCCACAGTAATAATTTTCTTATTACCTACGCAGGAGTCGGAAATATGATCAGAAAGAATGTGCTGCACTCCAATCCAGTGAAGGGATTTAACAATGGCCAACACATTATTATCAAAATCATCAACATCATTGTCCTTAATGCCTTTTTTTGGTTGGTATAATTATAATTCTGTGAACCATAAGCATAGCTGTTGCATATCACATGAGCTTGCTGAACGCAGCAAACCTGGCTGGCTGGAGGCCACCCAAATCCCTCCTCACCAACCATCCAGTCAGGTTATATGGCAAAACACGACAATAAAATCTTACATTTACCTCTGTCTAAAGGCAAAATGCAAACTTACACATGACCTTTGTTGTCCTCCCAGCTCTTATCCACACTCTTCCTACTCTGTCCTTGCTCTCTCTTCATCCCATTCTACTCTGACACCAGGGACCTCCCACCTCAAAAGCTCAGAGAACTGAATTTGCCTCTTGTGTGTGTCACACGAATGAGCTGGATAAACAGACAGATGGGGACTGCAGCTGGCAGAAAGGGGTGCAAGAAGAACTCCAATTCTTGTTATTTTTGTACAGAAACAGCTTCACAAAACTCACTGAAATCCACTCCCTCATCATGCACAACAAACCTCCCTCCTGGGGTAGCCAATTGCACAGTGACAAACAGAGCAGAGGGAGCTTCTGCCACACGCTCCCCACGTCACACCTTGAAAATACACTGAAGCAGAAGGCATGTGGCAGCTGTTCCTGTGGGCAGAGCTAAGAAAACAGCAAAAGCTGGATCTTCCATGTCTTACCCAGAGGGAGACAGTGTGAGGTTTCTGGCCACACGAATCCATGTTGTTAAGCCACTGCTGAACAGCTGCTGTATCCATACTGCAGATGCAGGATGGAGTCAATGCAGAAATGGATGCAGCTTGCACAGCACACTTGATCAGCTGCCCCCAAACCCACCAGGAGCTCTCCCTGCTCCAGCAAGGAGACCAAATCTGGCATTCACCTGGCTAATTTAAAGCCAGCTCAGAATAACCCAGTAACCTTGTGGTCAGCACTGTAACACCCTCAGCATCTCTTCACATCCCAATATTTGCAGTCCCCATGCTCTGACCATGCTGCTGAATGCTCTCACAGCAGAAATGAGAGTTTAGGTGTACTTATGGCAATTTGCCCTGTGCATGACAGTGATGCATACAAGCACGTGAAATACAAGAAAGAATGCCCAAGATCTTTCCATATAGCCTGGCATCCTATACCTTCACCCTGTTCTCAAAGAGAGTCATCCACAGGGCTGCTCCATCCTTCAACAACAGCTTTTCCCCATTTTGTTTACAAGAACCACTTCCAGATGCACTTATAGGCACTCTGAGAATCCAAAGGGCCCTCCTGTGACTGTGGTGCTAAACAACAATGAAGTACTTCCCACCCTTCTAAGTTCTGCACCTGATTCTCTCTTCCACCTGAGCTGGTCACCAGAAGTCAGAATGATGTAGCCTGGGACTGGGGTAAAAGGAAAAAAAAAAAAAAAAAAGCATCACATACATGAGGCTGGAAACACCCTGAAACCCCCTGAGCTGTTTGTTTTCCTGTTGGAATCAAAGGCAGAAGAGAAAACAACTTTAAAAATGCATCCCTTCTGAGCTAACGACAAACCTGGTAACATCCCAGCACAGAGGCACCTCACAAACAGCTAAAAGCAACTGCATGGAAAGGCAGCAGAATGTAATTCTGACTAACACATCACAGGAGGCACACGTGAGGAACACATTCCCCCAGAAGAGATGGTCTAATTACCACAGATGATACCCCAGAGGTTCATTCATCAGTGACAGAGACACAGGGCTGACCTCACCTCTGCAGCCTCTCTGCCCCTGCCCTCCCCGGGCTCGCAGGGCCCTGTCAGCCCCCTGGACCTGCAGCATCAGATGTGCCTGGTACTCAGGGACAGGAGGACAGACAAGGGCACTGCAATTTCAACCCCTAGAACCTGGTGCATTTTGAATTCAAATTGCAATGCAAGAACTAGCCCCAAGAACTGCTCAGTGGGGGTCTGAGACTGGAAGCTCCTACAGATAATGGTCTTTTTAAATGTTTGCCAAGTGTTTCATGCTTGTGCATCTGTTAGAGCACCCACTAACAGCAGTGACAGAACTGTCACTTACTTGTGACATCCAGTGAGCTCTTCACTTTATAAACCACCCCATCTGCACTTCTCACCATCATATTTTTAGGGCTATATAGTACCATAATCCACTATGAGATGCTGGAACAAACACATTCCCAGCAGTAATAAAGTGCCATTGCTTGAGCGATGGGAAAACAGACAAGCTACTTCCCGAGAATTTCGGTTTCATAACAAAGAAAGATGGTTTCTTCTGTGCATTTTCTTTAAACCAGGGCTCTGCCCTTTTGTGGGTCTGAAGTTTCCAGCACTCGTTACCTTTGGGAAAAGCTCTGTTCTCTCAGCCTCATCTGAGGGAGGATCCTGACCTCCAGACACTGACCATGTACGTGCAGTTGGAACACACCAGGTTAGCTCCACACGGACCTTCAGTTCTCTTTTATTTTTCTCTTCTCTAACAAATTGTTTTGAGGGCATGACAGAGTTACAGCAGTGAGCTCTCCTGGGCTCTTCAGCTAAACTCAATTCTGCCCGATTCCTCGCAGTGTTGCAGGCGATGGGTCAGGCTATTGATATCCTTACCTTGATTTTCAGAGTCTGAGAGTATGTCTGGAGGTGTTGATTTTTGGGGTTACTGTGCTAAAAAGTCGTCTCACTCAGGTATGTGAAGGGAAGACAGACTGTACAGGAGTGCCACAGCGTCTGTGAAATGTATTTAGCTCAGTGAAAGATGTACTCTGCTTTCACGGAGTATTGAATGTAGCTGTGATTAATGGGGCACATATACACTGATAAACAATATTAATTTGTTTTAAGCCAGGTCTGAAAAGATTTCAACCACTTGCTTCCCTGCAGCTACGAAAGTTATTTCCTGCTGTCTGTACTACCTCAAGGGCTAAACCAGCCCTGAAAGGAAGGAAATATTTCCTTTCACTCTGTCGGCAGCACCAGCCTATGAAGGCTGTTGTATTGGTATTTCATTTATCATGAGAAAATGATATGAATTATTATTATTTAGCCTTACCACCCACCCTCTACCATACAGCCACAGGATTGCCACCACACATTCACTCTCTCCTGCATCAACCCAGCTTTGTTCATTTTCCATACAACCACTCCATCAAGCACACTGTCTGCAATGCCTCCATCTGCTTCTGCAGTCAGTTCCTCTGGCAACACGGATGAATAAATGCATCCCCAGGACCAGGAGCCAGCAGCCTACCTGCAATTTCTTGTGGGGACTGAAAACCCCCAACTCCTTCCAGATTCCCAGAGATGGAGCCGCCTCCTTCAAGCACCCTCACGAGCTCCCGCAGCCTTTCACACTCCTCCTGCAGCTGCTGCTGCTCCTCCTTGCGCTGCTGCTTGGCCAAACTCATTGGGTTCATGCTGAAATGGAGAACTTTGGTTCTGCTGGGGTCGTAGTCGCCCTGGGTGGCAGAAAAAAACCAGAAGCACATTGAGTAACTAATCCAACCCCTAAGCCCACCCAACCTGTACCACTCTGTGAAATCAAAAGATGTTACAGCAGAAAAAAAGGTGACATTTATGCAGTGACAAGGTTTTAGAACAACAGCTGAAGGCAGCCAAACCCAGTGTTGTTTCTCCTTCTCTTGCTACTCCATCTTTTAAAAAAAAACCTGAAACAAGGCAAAGAAACAACAAACAAAAATAAAAATCCAGAAACAAAATCACAGAAACACCCCACTTAACAGAACTTGCTCCCTGGCTGATACTTCCATACTTAATTTTTTCCACACTTAAATTTAACTCCAGAAATGAAGTTTTATAGCTGTATTTAAAATCTCTTGATAGCAGGAGATTATAATGAACACCCAAATACACCCTTAAACTACTTCAGGACACCCAGTGCCAGCCTGATTTATTGCTCATCTGAGCCAGCAACATCCATGGCATCCAAAGGTGGAGTCTCTAGCAAGTCGTATCAGCTCATCCCAAGCAAGAGAACAGATATTCCATTCTTTTTTTCTCAAAGGAAGTTGTATCTACAGCAGTTTAAATAGTCAGTCAAGCCCTAAGATGGTAAATTAATATTCTTTCAAAGCGAGAGGAAAACACTGATGTTTCATTTGTGATTTCAGAGAGACAATTTTTATATAAACTACAGGAAGCCTCACAACCATAAATGTCGTAAAACATGTGCTAACGCTGGCTGCCACGGCACTCTGCCCAGCTGAAACCCTATAGCAGTGCCTGCATAAAAATATATTTTATATGGTAATATTTTTCCTTCAATTAAATCTCAGGGCCTAAAGTGATTTTGTAAACATTAATTAACCCTCAAGAGCAGCATGAGGTAGGTATTATCCCAATTTTATCATTTCATTTTCATTAAAGACGTGCTAGAACTTTATGTGAGTTTTTCCCATGTAAACCAGAGCAGAGACTGAGCGACCTCATCCTGCATTGCTGGTCATTGCTGGTAAGAGAATCCAGAAGATCCCTCTCCCAAACATCTTTTATTGAAAACACACTCTATTGACATACTGTGAAGCTCCTCATCAGGCAGTGAACTGCTGAAACTCACTGCCCCAGAGCCTGGCAGCAGACACAAAACTGCTTCCAAAATGGGTTTGACAAATTCAAGGACAACAGCTCCATAACTGGGCTTTGCCAGGGCAGGATATGCAAGCATCTTCCTGCATCTCTGGTTGCTGGAAGAGTGCTGGAGAGCATGGACAAATTTGTGGGCTCTCACAAAACAGCAGCTTCTATCATTGTGGTCAAAAATGCTCTTCTGGGCTTTTCTTCCCAGAGGAAGAAAAAAAAAAAAAAAAAAATAAGAGGGGTAACTACTCTGAGAAACCAGTTTGACCACAGCTGTGAATCTGGGTAGGAGAGAGTAACTATTCCACAGTGTAAGTGCAAGTTACAGAGAAAGGAGACCACATGTGTATATCCCAGGCCAAGAAGGGGTGGGAGAACCCCCCAGAGGTCTGCCCTGGTCCAAGAGCTCACTCCAGAGAGCTGGGAAAACTCAGGCATGGAAACCTCAGGTACCCTCCCCAGCTGCTTGCACTGCCCACAGTCAAGAGTAGGTGGTGTCCCAACCCTTGGCCATGCACTGAGCGAGTGAGGAATGTTCTCCTACTGCCCCAGCCTCACTTCAGTGACCTCGGGAACACCTGGGAGGGCAGCACTGTCCTGCAGCCCCTCAGCAACAGGGCTTTGTGATCCCATTTCTGTGGCGTGGCTGAGACAAACCTCCCCTAATTGCCAATGAGGCAATTGGGACCAAAAGAAGAAATAATCCCACCAACAGCCTTGACCAAGAGAAATTCGGGTGAGAGTCGAAGGACACAAGCAACATCTTTGAGATGTCAAACAAGAGGAAGAACGAAACAGCTGCAGCCCCAGCTCATTAGATATATTCTCCCCAGCACACACTGGCATTTACAAACCTGTTCTGTAGCCAGCTCTTTACCTTCTCGTGCTATTTGCACTTCAGGGCTCCTCCAGACAGGTCAGGGCACTCCTCACTCTCGTGTTTGTTTGGTTTTTTTTTTCAAAGCAAGAGATTCAACTCCAAAGCTCGTAACAGGTTTTACTCTGGCTGGCAAAGATGTGTCAGCTGTGCATCCCAGTTCTCCCTGGGCAGCTGCTGGTGCTCCTGACCAGCTGGGAAGGGCTCTGGCCCTGTCTCCCTTGCCAAGGTCAGGCAGAGCTCGCAGCTCCCCATCCTGGCTGCCAGCACTATTCCAGCTCCAGTGCAGGGATCACCATTGCTGCAGACACAGCAGTAGGATCCCTGTGTGAGGAAAGCCATACACACCTGGAGACTGCTGCTACCTCCCTGCTGGAGCTGCTGTAACCCACGCTGCACCAGACTGTTTATTCTGCAGGTTATTTACTCTTTTCTGTCACCTATCTGGCCTTTCTATAAAGCTCTGCCATGCAGCTGCAGTGCTTTGGCTCTTACAGATCTTTCAGACTATTTATCCTCTCCTTTCATAACATGCCCCCCTTGAAAAACCATGCTCTAAAACTCATCACCAGGACTCAGCCTTATTTTCAGGGTTCACCAGCTCTCCTCAGCACATCAGTCTGAAGCTTCACCCAGACAAGAGAATCTCTTAAAAGCCCACAGTGCGACGAAGGCAGTGGCAGAATCCCTCTCATTTAACATTTCTGGGAGATCACTAACATATTTGCTATGCTACTCACATTTTTGGGCTAGGGGCAGTAGCTTTCTCTTTCTTCTACACAGCACACATCAAACCAGTACATTTCTCCCTACAGCTAAAATATTAGTGCAGCTGGTTTGTATTACAGCCATGCCTAAAAGAAACCAAGTGAGACAGGGATCCCAGCATGCCAGGTCCTGTACAAACCCCATAGGGAGCTACCACCTAAAGCCCAAAAAGCAGACAGCAAAGCCTGAAGATGCAGCATGTGAGGGGAGTGCAGGCATGGAAAGATGCAGTCTCCAGTTCCAGATTCCTCAGCAGTACCATGGCAGAAAAGAAAACACATCTTCAGAGCTGCCCCCCCTCACCACCAGACCATGCTGCCACCTCACAGTCGTACCAAGCAGAGCATTGCTTAAGTCTCCAGGAAATTTATTGGCACTCTCTGGAATTTCAAATAAATGCAGGAAGCTTTCCATGGAAACGGTGCAGACCAGAGGCAGTGCCTGATGAAAGGGCTGGGTCTCGTGTAGGTAATACAGAAAGTCAAACCAGTATCGCAACTTGGATCATTTGGAGTGTTTTTCCAAATTTCTGAAGGTTGGGGGTGACTTTGTGTTGTGAAAATGAGTGGTTTAGGCTTGGCTCTATGAAGAGCCATGGCTGGAAACTGCTAAATATAACAGACAGCAAAGCAGCATTAAAATCTCAGTAGCATTTGAAAGACATGAAACCCTAATGCTGGTAGGAAATCAGGGACTGAGGAAAGCAAACAACATCCTCCTGGAATCCCTTTAGCTCTGGAAAATGTAAATTGCTGTTTTTCCTCTGTCAACTGCAGTTCCACCTACAATAAATCAGTCTTACTGATCATAATTTTGTCCTTTTGGTTGTGCAGCAGAAGCCTGGAAAACGGTGTTTCAGGCACTGGGAGAGAAGACTTAAAACAGATTTGCCCATTTAGAAAATAATTTCTAATCTTGGGTGATTGAAGAGGAAGACCAAACAGTGGCATTTGAAAGGTGGGCACAGAAGACACAGCCACGTTCCTTGAACAGGAGCTGGGACTCCCCAAACAGCTGCCCAGGCACAGCTCCAGATGCTGCTTCTGTGCTGAACCAACACATGCAAGGAAGTATTGCTTAGCAGAGTTAAAAAGCATCTTGTAACAAACAGTAATGTATCCCTAGTTTCTCCAAGAAGTGTGAAAATTGTGCTGCAGGTTTGGAAACTTGGCCTGAATGTGAGGTTTGACCAAATCCACTTAAGCTCACGGTGCCTTTATATGGAAATATGGGACATTTGGGGGATGCAATCGATGTGTGACCTACAGAGCTCTGTTGGAAAGCCATCCCTTCCCTGGCTCATTCAGCAGTAACTTGGTAGCTTGTTTTGCTCATCAGCACATCATGGCCAGTGCCTCAGAGAGCAAAGATAACACATTACTGCCAGTTTCTCAGCAGCATCCTCTCTTTACCCCTGTTTTCCCCAATACCTTAAAAACCAAAAATTGTAGAGATTCTGAAGAGCAAATGACTTGGACTAGAGAGAGCTGCTGGCGTTCATTGATTCTTCTCTTGAGGAGTAACATTGAACGAGTAATTCAGATCTGTCAGAAAAATGCACACAGAGCTTCAATTTAGGGGGAAGCAATACATACCTTGATTGAATGCAACCAAGCCTGGTTGGCACTTAAAAAAGTGAATGACTCATTCCTGGAAAGCAAGATGTTAACCAGCTGATTTGGTGCTTAAGGCAGAAAATCCTTTTATATTTTTTTTGGCTCTCAGAAGGGCACTGGAGACTTTATAGAGATGATTTGTTGATTCCACGTGTAAATACGCTTCACAATTGGTGAAATAATGTTGTTTTGATGCAATATCCTCAGTCTTCCAGACACATGCCTCGGGGTATGCACAAGGAAAACTCTCTCATGGACCACCCCATTGTTGCTGTCCCAACTGTGCAGTCACTCTTTGAGACAGACACTGCAGATGCCACACACAAATATTGGCTTAATGCAACATGTTCCAAGCACACTCTGGCAGAACTATTTAGTAAGACTGGGTATCAGTAAACTTTCTGACAAAAGACTATGGAAAAAAGAATTTGCAACAGAGCCAATTTGTCATCTAGAACCGAGGTACAAGCTCAAGTCAGATGCTGCTGCCTCCCTGCTCACTTCCATCTTCCAGCTTGAAAAAAAACCACCCCGGGGAGATAATTGTGCTGATACTTTGTGTCATTTTTCAAAACTATATTATTGTCAAACAGTCAGCATGTTGGTCTACGTGTTGAAATTACAGCTCAAAAACTTCCTAAGTAATCTGCCCATTAGGGAAGAATCAGTCAAGTGCCAAAGCAATGAATGAAGACAGGACTGCTTTAATCTCTGAAAAACAGAAACTTTTCCTTTAGAAGAGGAGTTGTTTAGAAGAACAATGAAAGCTGCCAGTGACAGCACCTTGAAAAGGGATGAACTTCTTTTGGCATCTCTCCTCCTGGTTGTTTGAAAACTGCACAGTCCCAATTCAGCGATGTCTTTCTCCAGGAGCTATAAAAGCTTTTCTCTCTACTCCACTCACTTTCACAGGCACTCAGGTAAGAATAAAGTACTTAAAACCATGTGGACCACTTTACATTTGAAGAAACGTTCAGTGCTTAACAACTCCACTTAAGGTCTATTCATCTGCTGCAGGTATTTCTGATCAGAAGGTAGAGCTGGTAGCAAAGGGAATAGTCTCCATTAGTGTGAATATATTTACCTAACATCACTAATGAAATTAAAGAAGTCCGTACATCCCAAAAAGGCCGTCACTGTCAGGATACAATGTCAGCAGGCACTGTAAAGGATTTTCAGCTGACTTCACATCCTCACAGGCTCCTTCTGTTTAATGCTTTGGCAAGCAAAATCATCAAAACCCATAGATGGGGCTGACACGCACTTAAGTACCTCATTTTTTCATAGTCTTGGTATCCATCAGCCTTAAAAGACTGTGATTTCTGAGCAGCACAATAAATTCTGGTGGAGCATATGGACAGCTGAGCTTAATCGCTGCTGGCTGGCAATACAACAGCTTGTGCTTGGCCCTGCTGAGAAAAGGCTGGCAATTGGAAGCTCTTCAAGGAAAGGACCATTTCCTCCTGACGTGACTCTCACGCACGGTGAGAGCCACCCAAACACTGCTGCCTCCTGAGCTAAGGAATTTCTTCCCATGCCAACTTCTTAAGAGAGAAATCTCCAAGGTTTCTGGACTAGGACACGTTATTCAGTACTGGAGAACTTAAATAGAAATGATTTAAGGAGCTTAGTAGATTGTATCAGCTTTAAATGGGTCAGTAGTTACCTTGGAAAAATATTCAAAATAAAGACTGCATCTAGCTGTAGGAGACAGATGGGAAAGTTTCTTATGTACAGATATAAAACATAAAGCATCAGATGGGGGGATGATGGAAGGGATGTGCTTGAAAAGCATCCAACTGGCAGCTGGTTTATATTAAATGGGGAATGCTCTTGCTTCCATTTACTGTGTCTTGTAGGCAAAAGAGTAGCTTAAATTGTAAACACTAACACACAGCAGATCATCAGGTATATGCAGGTGGTCAGTGTCCAAAACTGAACTTCTGAACTCTTGAGCAGAGGATGCTACCTCACTGCTGGCACAGCCTGGTGGTACACTTAGGTAAATCCTGGACTAAAACAGAGGTGGCACATCCTGAATCCTCCAAAGATAGGACAAAATGTGACAAAATGTTACTCAAGGTTTCTGGCTGGTCTTTCACTGTGTCAGGCTCCAGCTACTGAACTCTTGCAAAATCCAGGTTTCTGATGCTAGAAGAGTTGACACTGCTTTTGGGGACCTGCAGGTTTATTCCTGGGATTCAGTGCCTCCTCCTGACCAGGGATCCTTTACACAGCTCAAGCACGCCTTTCCCAAGGCTTGGGGTTTCTGGAATGACTGTTTGGCTTCCCTGCAAACGTGGTATTTGTGGGTAAACACAGCCACACGGGCTTTGCACACAGCTAATGAACACCCCATTGCTTCCACTGCGTTATGAAATCAGAGAAGTCACATATCATTAGAAGTCGTCTTTGAACATGTTTATCTCCAGCTTACAGTTAATGGCTCAGCATTTATGTCAAGAATTGTCTGCTGTTAGTCCTGCATCAATACCCGTTGGAAATTTCACTCAAAGATGGAGAACAAAAAAAACAGCGGGAAGGCAAAATTGGAATTTATCACCTGAAAGGCATGTGCAAGGTCCCCAACAACTACAGCTCTTGCTACAGTAGCTTATTAACTAGAGTCTGCCTGGCTATTCAGGTGAGCAGCTTCTCCTGATCTACCTAAATTTTATTTTAACTCTAACAGCTCTAAAAAAAAAAAAAAAAAAAAAATTGGTTACTCAAATCTCTCATACAAAAGCCTATTGGAGGCATTTCTGTACCCAGTACAAGGCAGCCTCAGAAAGCTTAATCCTACCTCAGGAAATGCCATTTTAATGGAAATTCGGTTTCTTGGGTTTGTTCTTTTTGTTTCTTTGCTCAGGCTTGTTAAAGTGATTAGAGTAATACCCAAAGTAAACTGCATCCCAAAGAATTCCCTCTGTACCCAGTGCACAAAGCACAGCACACTCACCCGCCCCAGCTCCCTCTGTCACACAAGATAACCACACCAAGGGATCTTTAAAGCCTGTGGAACAAGAGTTGTATTAACAAAAATGGATTGCAAAGATGAGACAAAGCAAGCTAGCAAATAAGCAACAATCACCACCTGCTCCTCGTAGCTTTGCCAGTATGTGCATGCTTGACATCAGAAACAGTTGGGGGGGGAAAAAAGAAAAACAGAAGGTGCTGGATGTTGGGAAAAGGCTCATTTGTTCCCACCAGGTCTCATGCCGCTTCTCTACCTTTTTTCTCTCTCCATCTTTTTTTGTGTACATCTGCACACACACAACGCTGAAACCTGGCAGCAGAAATTCACTTGGGCAACCTTTCCATCCTTCTCTTAGCCAGTTCTTAGGACAACACCTGCTACTTCTTCTGCAAAAGAGGAAGATCTTTCCCCTTGCCCAGGTGATGGGACCTCTCGTCCATACACCTTGATTCAGGCAACCTTTCACCTCTGGCCTCCTGAACACCCACATCAGTCATCTCCAGAACACTGAAGACACTCTGTGTTAGCCTGAGTTATGCCTCTTCATCCCCAGTAACTCCTCCACCAGCACAGATTCCACATCCTTGCCCTCAGGAGCAATCAGTAATCCCACATCACCTTCCCCACTCCATCAGCAATGCCACCTGCAACACCTGCATCACCTGCTCCCCCCACAAAGGCTTCTACAGGGGTTTTTCCTCTTCCTTCCTAAGCAGATCCTCCACACTATCCATACTCATTGATATTCCTCCCTATGGCCTCTTTCACCGCAGCATCTACAGCAAATTAGCAATGAGACAGGGAGGTGGCTGGAGTTAGGCTGTATCACAGACAAAAAAGCTCTAATCACCCTAATCACGCTGTTCTAACACCAGACCATATCTTCAGGTACAGCATGTAACACATTCTGGACACTGCTACAATAGGAGTAATAAAATCAAATGTCTTAGCAGCGGTGCTGAAGCCCTTCAGGTACAGTTTTAAAAGGAGATCTGTTTTCTATACCTCTTTCAAACGTGTTGTTCCCCAGAGAATGCAAGACTGTAATTTGCATTGAGTGAGGCAGTCAGATGAGGTCTGGGATGCAAACAAACGTGACAAGAAGGTTAAGAGTCAGGACAGAGAGACATGGAATGGCATGAAGCTGGGATAATCTAAAAGAAAAAATGCATCCAAATGTTCACTGTCCTTTTCAATTGCTGCTCTTCTTTTTACTGAAATGGAAGAAAATCATAGGCTGCTCTAGGATGGTTTGTTACCACCTAGAGACTTGAATTCCAGGGTTTCTACACTTGTTTTTTCAAGTCAAGGATTCCTGTCTTTCCTGAGAACAAAGTCCATAAAAAGTTGCTATTATTTACAGTCTAGAAGCATGCAGAGGAGACCTGTGCTGGTTCAAAAACCTCTGATAAAGACACTGAAAATAAAAAGCACATAGGTTCTGAAAACAGCCCCAAAGAGCTTATAGTGTGAGTTATAAACATTCTTTTTCAGAGATAAGTCTTAACTTTATATGGTGAGAAATGCTGGCTCCCACAGATCTGAATTTCAAAAAAACATTCTATCAACTTTCCCATACAAATGAAGTAACTTTGGTTGAGAATATTGTCAAGAGGTGTCAGACTAAATCTAAGTTTTCAAGAGAAGAACACACAGTTTGTCAAAAAATTTAACTATTTCTTTGCTGCTCTCTTTTTCATTCTGCAATGTGCACATACAGTCACTGTTCAGTAGACCAGAAAGACAGGAGATACTTGAAGTGAGGTTTTTTTGTAGTATTCACTCCAATCCAGATATTCAGCCACTCAAAGCTTTCCCCTCCTGACAATGCTCTATAAATCTTGCTTTGATGCCTCCAAATTCTGTATTTCCTGCTAAAGCTTTACTTTGGAATGAATTCAGATGGGATTTCAAGGGGAGATCCCAGAGGAGAGAAGCAATGCAAATTGGCTGTGCTAGACCAGGACCCTCAGTATCCAGACAGGAAGGGAAGACTCAGAATGAAGTACGACAGCAGAGGTCCTGCTTTCAAGACTTTATAAAGCAGGGTGAAACTGCAATGTAATAGGATTTTCCAGTTAATGGATCTCATTAGCAAAAAGCAAAACATCTACGGGTATTTTTTTAGATACTATCTGATATAAAAAGAAAGATGCATAATTTAAAATTATGTAAAAGCCTACATGGAAGCATCAAAGTTCATCTGAGCATATAAAAGCCTGAAAAACAAGTGACAAGAAGAGCTGCCAATCACATTGTGTACTGTTACAGCAAACACACGGCACAGACTGGATGCTGAGGTCAACCACAACAGCCTTAGCAGCAATGCTGAATCTCCTAAAGGCTTTAAGTGCACCAGGACATTTTGATCCTGTAATTTAATGCATATAAAAGTACTATTATATGTCCTTGCACACTGAATTCCAACCTGGCAGGGTCCAAAGCAAACCCACTGTGTCTGAGTGAATGAATGAGCACCCTCTCAGCCTTGGCTGCACCCCTGAGCTAACCCATCATCATTAACAGATTCCTGCCTCGAGCTGGAGGCATTTCCACTCAAAGAGCGAGTCAAGTTCCCTTTCCCATCACACAGAAGCTGTGACAGACACGAGTGCTTTGGAGGACTTGTTTCTGACAGTCACCTCGAGCAGCTGGGCAGTGCCTGAGTGGGATTTACAGCAAATGTGTTGCAGGTTAAACAAGCTCCAGTGCAGCCTCTCCCTGTGAGGGGTTATCGCCTCCCACGCGCCTTCTGCTGTGGCCAGGCAGACAGGAAAAGGAGGAAAACAAAACATGTCCCTGCAACACACCCAGGGGAAGAGCAGCTCCAGCAGAACTGCCAAGTTTTATTCTTTTTGTCACTGTCACTTCACAGCGATGTGGTGGTTGTCTTGCCCCTGCGGAGAGCTCATCTTCCCCAATATCACCTCAGTGTCCAATCAGGTACAGGAGGAAATTCCTCTAGTAATGGATAATTGGGAAGAGGGAAAAGTGAGAAAGCTTCCAACATCTCAGAAAAAGATGTATCCCTGTACATACCATCCTTTTACCCACGTAGTTACCTACATTAGTCACCATCAGGAGCCACTGCAGGCTCCCTTAGATGTGTTGAGCAGGCAGAACCCTCCTCTGTTTGCTCAAGTAAGAGACCTGAGTGTCTAAAAACATCCAAATATCGATTCAGAGGGTACATTCTCTTCTATCTCCTCAGGGCAAATAGACAAATGTTTGGTTTTCCCTCCCTTTTCACCATTTGATCAGGTTAATTTTTTTTTTCATTTAAGCAAGTTGTAGGATCCCTGATGAAAAGAGCTCTTTTCCCCTTGTCCAGGAGCATGAAAAAGGTCTCCTCCATCTCCTTCCTTCTCCCCACCTTGTGATGACTATGTTTTAGCTCCAGGTTTCCTCACCCAGCTCCCTTGGTCCCTATGCAGAAGGGCATCGCTTTGTCTCCTTTTATTCCTTGAATATTAAAAGTTTCTACAGACTTGGGATTAACAAACATTAGAGATGTCCCAGGCAGTCAGAACAGGGCTGTCATGGAAGAGGTTGCTGTGCATACAAAGAAACCTTCGACTACAAGAGTCAGCAATGCAAGGAGAATTAAAAAGCACAGTTAAATAACCCTAAATCCTCATGCATATTTATAAACTGCATCACATCAAAACGAAATCAATACCCTCACTAGTTACATATGGCCTGAGAAAGCAAGAACTGGTAATTTGGGTTTGCTTTACCCATTGTACTGACGAGACCCAGAAAGTCTCCACACAGGAATAAATTCCTGGGCTGTGAAGGGGAATTTCAAGCTGTAACATCACAGGGTAAGATGAAGCAGAAGGGAGCAGCCATCCGCAGATGGCACAAGGAATCCACCCGAGCCTTGGCAATGGAGCAAAATTTCAGTTTAAACCCTTCTACTCCTATGACAAAGAGAAAAACACCTCTGGCAAGAGAACAGGTTTCACAATTTCAGCTGCATCTCTGTAGGTGACATAAACTACATCCCCCAACATTTCATACCCCCTGTGCTGGGTGAGACTGTTCACACGGGGACTTCCATCAGCACAACCATCTGCTTAAATATACCTTCTTGGCTTTCCCTGGGGGAAAATACTTCTTGGTTGCCTGCAAAGCTTCAATTACTATTCACATCTTTTCAAGTAAATGCAATTTGAACCAAAGATATGGGAACATGCTTTAAAAAGTCACACTGGGATCACCAACCCATTAGCAAAATGTCTCTGTCAAACATGCTAAACCTGACTTACATCACTTCATCCCCAACAACACATTTTCCTTATTCAGGCTTAGACTGCTGCAAAGTTGAGCCAAACCCAATTTGAATCTACCTTGAAATATATTTGGTAGACACAAAACTGTCCAAACAACAGTGCATGACTTAATGGTCTGAAATACAACTGTCCTGTCTCCAGTTTGATTTTATTTCACTAGTTTTACGTCACTGCACTAATGGACTGGAGAGCAACCAGCACATTTTGCACAGAGACGAGAAGGGGCAATGATTTTAAATTTTACTGCCAGGTTTTTCCAGAATTATGACTGCCAGGTCAATCTCTAAACTGTTAAGACCCTACAAAACCTCCTTCAAAACACAGTACTTCCTGCTGCGTAAAACTCAGGCTTTGATTTTTATCATCACTTTCCTCATTGCCAACATATATCACGGCATTTTTTATGAAAGAAAATGGTGAATGAGGGGAAATTCTACTTTTCTGGTGTTTCTCAGTGAGAACCCAGTTCTCCAGCCTTCATGTAACAATCCAGGGAGGAGAGGACAGCTCAGCCTCACACTACAGCTACCACAACATGCTCCTGCACTGCAGTAGTTACTTCTTTCCCATTAAGTTTTAATTAGACAACATATGCATAACGTGGAAACACAGCCAGGCTGCAGTTGAGAAGGCATCTTCTCAAGTTCATCTGAGCAAACCTGAAAGAGAGCCTTCCTGTACTTCTCTAACCACAGATTTTCAGATGGCATCTTTAAGCACACAATCACTCTGACTTTCAGGGGTGAGACCACGTTTGCTAGGGAGAATGCAATTTTCTTTCCTTGTAGCAATTACCTGCTCCTTTTCCACATTTCAGTTACTGTTTTGTTTTTAATGCAGTTTTAATACCTTAAAATTACTGCTACTTCAGCTGCACTCTTTGGCGGTACATAGGGCCTCCAAGGGAGCTAAAGGCATTTATTCTGAGTTATTTTCATGAGCAGAACCCCAAAATTGCCTTTGGTATGGAATATACTGACAGAAATCAGGGATTTTCTGCCTGAAACTGAGACTGAGTAGTAGGCAAGCACCTTGGAATTCATCTGACTGAACAAGCAAAATGTGGCCTCAAGAACAACGATAAAAATCTCAGTTGCATAAATTTAGACATTTTTATCCTCCAGCAGGTCAACAGTGGAGGAAAAAAAGATCAAGAGGGGTGATAAGGGAAAAGCACATTTGATGTCAGTGATTTCAGAAAAAAATATTATTTTCTGTAATCACTGTGAAAGGAGTACAAATCTCTGCCATCATCTTGCTTAACAGAGCTCAACAATGCTTACATTTCACTTGAGAGGAAATATCCTTTTTCATTATTCCAGCCCACTCAATCACTCCTCCTCCACTTTCTTCTCCAACTTCAAACCTTGACTCGGATGCATTCACTTACTGGAGTTTGCAAATTGCTAATCACCCATTGGCAGTATTGATCTGCACGTTTTACTGCAGTCGGAACGAGACAGCGCTGGCCGGTGAATAGACTGTGAAGACTGAAAAATGAGATTAACCAGCTCGCCTCATACAGATCGAGTTATCTGCTGCCTTGTTCGCTTTTCATGAAGCTTCCAGAATGCAGCAAACTGAATCTCCTTAACTCACAAGACAGGGCTGATACGTAACTCCGTTAGAAGAAAAGATCAGAAAAAGCAAGTAACACAATTTCATGGAAAACAGGTCTTGTCAAACAGACTTGAAGAGATTTCAAGTCTAGTTAACTAAGATAACTGTGTTGACATAACAGAATAGGAGTTCTGTAATATATTTGCCTCGGTATCGAAATCGCATTTTCTTTTAAAACCAGCATGATGCAAAATCAGACTGTGCAGTCTGATTTTGGCAGTTTTTAAATGGCCCAAAAGCTGATGAACTCATAGTGACATTTCCCTGTTACTTCCAACAAGAGTTGCTTCTTTGGCTGATCGTATGCAGCACACATTCTCTAAGATACATAAGAAAATAATAAAACCTTACTAAAATATGCAGATAACACAAAGGCAGAATTGTAGCAAAGCATAAAGCCCACAAAGATAGCTTAGAAATCTGATTGTGCCAGGCACAATCATTCCCTATGAATTCAAATGCACCCTAAGAGACCCCAGAGGGCAGAACAGTCTCAGGTACACAACACAGCAGGTACTTTCTGGAAGACTTGTGTCTGTGAGAAGGCCACAGTTAATAACCAAGGGTTACCTCTAATTTAATGCTGTGGGGAGGAAAAAAACCCCAAGGAACAGCCAGAATCTTTATGTATCATTGAGTAGGAAGGACTAAAGAAACAATATTGTCCCTGAAGGCAGCACTGATGAGACCCCTACAGTGATAACACACCCAGGTGAGGTGTGCAGGCATGAGGGCATTGTTGAAAATTAAGGAAAGTGGTGAGAAGATTTCCATGAATGATTCATGGTCTGAAAAAGCACATCTTCCACTGAGAAATTAATGGAAATCAAACTATTTCATTTGCTATGGAGAAGGCAGAAGCAATTTGACCCGGGTTTTTGGTGGAAATCTGGCACTAAATGGTTCTTTAATGTAGCAAACAAAAGCATAGAGGGAACCCGATAGCTTCGCTTCACGGTGAAGCCAACAAAATGGAAATAATATATATTTTTAATAGGGATGGCTAACCAGGGAAACCAATACATTGTCTGTTACTTAGTTTCTTTAAATCAATATTTGATATCTTATTAAAAAGAGTCTATGGAGCAACCACAAGTTGCTAGGCAGATTTCTCTTAAAACTACATTTTTGTGTTATATCAGACTAATGGGTATTCTTTTTGGCCATAAACCTCTTAATTCAACTCATCCCACTTCCTCCAATTCAAAAAAAGTGTTATCCAATACTTTTATCCATTCTCTCTCATATCATTAATTCCCCCTCTTACTTTATAAGCCTCCAGACAATTCTGTAACTTCACCATTTATTCCTCTTAGACATAACAAGAACTTAGATGTTATCACTGACAGTTTAATCTTTTTCAAGGAGAGTTTTAATTTGTAGAGAAATTATATTAGAATCAATGCCTCTAAATATAAAAATACTTTCAAATCTATGTTCATTTCAATATTCCAGAGTGGCAGAGCTACTCAAATCCTCAGGTGATGGAAAATCAGAATGACACTTAAGACCCAGCCACTGAGATTGTGCTTTTTTTCCCTAAAGGAAATATCTTTTTTTACAGTCATAACGACAACTTGAACATGCAGATGCTGATCCATACAGATGTAATCCAGCTCATTGGAAAATTACAAGGGTTATTCGGTGATTAAGAGAGCAAAAAATCAGAGAATGGAAACAGATTTGTCACCTGCCATCTTTCTTGATCCCTAGGCTTTATATTAGGGAGTCTCCATCCTGATTTAAGGGGAGTGAAGTCAGTTTAAGAACTACTTTTCTGGGAGATGATGAAGAGAAAAACAAAGATGGACTGAGATGTGAAAGCTCTACAGGTCACAAAACACAAACACACCTCTATCTACATCACTCCTGATCACATGTGTACACATTCTTTGTAAAATAACCATTCTGCACATGTATTCACCTTCATTAAAGCCAAAGCTTTAACAAACTATTTCTCATATTCCCATTCAACATCCTGCTGCCAGTCCTGCACCCATCTCCCACAGCTGCCCTCTGAAGGCAGCACCTGACATGAAGTCTTGAGCACTTCTGGGGAGGCACTTGAAGGATTGCAGAGTGGGAGGGGAGCAGAAGAGCAAACACCTTGAAAAAGCACCATTTCCCCCTGTAATCATGTATTATTTCTGCCCCAGCGTGCACATGTCACAGGAGCAACAACATGACTGTGGTTCTTCACGTGCTTCAAGCACAGGTTCAGACAGAAAAAAATGTATGGTTCTGTCCTCAGGAAAGATCTGGAACATCATGAGCCAACACACTGGGAAAGCCAGCTTCACCAGCCAGCTTCACACTGATCTTCTGCAACAGAGAAAACCCAGCCCACTACTCTCAGGCTTTGCTCCCCCCAGATACCTCCTTGCCACTGCCAGCAATTCCAACCCACATTACAAAAGCCCCACAGGAGACCATAATATGGTTGCCTCTCTATACCAGTAAGAAAAAAACCCACAAATCCCTCTAATTCCTCAATACATGCCTGCTTTCTCTGGATCCATAATAAGTTTGTCCACATTCAACTTGAAAACACTATTCAATTTTATGAATTCTGCCTGGATCCGTACCAACCTCAAACTCTAATTTGTTTTCTGAATGTTATCTCAACTGTAAGAACTGATCAGTGCCTTCACTGCAGCTCTGCAGCCTGTATATAAAGTTAAACCACACACAAATGTGTTTGCCTCTCCCAAAAGCTGTTAAATGAGATCACCTCCTATGGAAAAAAAAGCAATACTACCAGGCAAAGAACCAGGAGTGCTGCTCTGCCAGGTGAGATGGTCAGCAAATTCTGGGTTACCAGGCTGGGCAGTCCATGTAACCTCTGTGAAGATTGGCCAGCTGTGCCCAAAGAAGTCCAGAGCTGCTCCAGGCAAACTTAACTGTGCCAGAATCTGACAATGGACCAAACCTGGTAGATTTGGACAGGTGTAATAGATGCTCAAAGGAAATTTGTTACTGCAAAACCTTTTTTTTTTTCAGAATTGTTTCCCTCCCTCTGTGATCTCCAAACCACACTGTGCCAAGAGGGACTGCTGTGGCCACCTGAGCATCTCCTTCCCAGAACAAGGGACCAAGTTTCAGGGACGTTATCCACAAATTCCACAGAAGTCACTTGCACTCAATCACACCCACACCAAAGTTGGAAGTGGCATCTCCTCCTGCCTGCCAGACTTGTGCCCTGTCAATAACCCATCCACATCCTCAACTCTGCTGTGGCACCATCTTCCTCTCGCTGCTTCTGAGCTCTCCCTCCTGCCTCTGCCCCTCATGAACATTAATGTGGGAGGTTTTACTTTTCCAGACATAAGCTTAATTGACCAAATATTTATAAATAAGTGAAGAAGAGAGACTGAGCCCTGAGGTTTTTGCTTGCAACAACCTTATTGCTGATTTGAGCTTCTGTCAGGGATGGGTTTTGTGCTGCCACAGAGACCAGACAACCTTTGCATTCAGGAGATTACAAACTTGTTCCAGTGTTCCTGACACAGGGTTGGGGTTGAAAAACTACTCTGACTGTGGGTAAATCACTGTGCTGCACTGCCAGTCCTCATCTGGGCAGCTGCTGCTAGTCCAGAGCATTATCATCACTGAAACAGTCATGTGTAAATAGAGTGCAATGGGCACCCTCAAAGAACAAGGTACTTGAAGGCAGAAGATGAATTAAAATCCAGTTTTTTGTATATTACTTTCTACAAGTGAACTCTCAAGTGCTCAGTCTCTAAGGTCTTGGGAAAGAACAGTAGCTGAAAAAACACAGGGACACAGGGGAGCAACAGGGGAGTGGAGTAATGAGAGATTTGTCTGCTAGTGCCAGCATTTTAAAAGACAAATTCTACTGATTTTCAAGCTAGACAAATATTTTCCAATTCTCTTCCAGGAAATGGGAACATGCAGATTGACAGTGGACCCAAGGTTGCTTAAAACCTGATCTATAACCCGGCTGCCAGGGAATGCTGCAAGGGATTTGTAACCTTCAGCCTTGGCTGGTCTCTCAGACATGCAGCGGCCTTTGAGCAGCTGTGACAGGCATCCCAAACACTGCAGCAGGGAGGGAGCTGGTGTGGGGGAGAGCAGCTGGAGGAAGAGGATGCAGGTGGTTCCTGTGCAAAGCACAAGTGAACAGAGCTGAGAAGGCCCCTCCATGGGACCACACTGCTCCTCTTAGCCATAAGCAGATCCCTCCTATGAAAAACAGCAGGAGGTAAGGTAAGATATTCCAGACTCGATTTAAACGGCTCCATCCCTTGCAGTCACATTGACCAGAACCACCTGAAATCTCCATTTATCACCTCCCTATTTTAAAACTAATCAATACCACTGCGGGACAGCAACTTTCTGTATAAGTAGAAAACAAGATGGCCTGGAGACCTGGGAAATTCTCCCTGCTCCCCACCAGCTCGATACCAGCTCTGATCCCGAGCCTGCATCACGCGCAGCCGGGGCTGTAACACGGCCTTAAACAATGCAGCAGCAGCAACTACTTTACTTCCAGCAGCTCCACAAGCCTCGAGCTGTGAGTAGAGAAAGAGCCCCCTCTGCTTGCTTCTCCACAGCAGTGTGTGCACGGGACCAAGGGTTTAATCGAAGGCAAGGAAGGAGTATGTGGGATGTAGCAGCTGTAAGCTCTGTTATAAACCCATGTGTGTGTTGGGAGAGTTTTGAAGGGGAGAGTGAATACCTGAGAAACAGAAAAAGGTGCAGTCCACAGGCACATGCAGCACTCCAGCTGTAATTTGTGGTGCCCAGGTGGCTAAAAGCTTGTGAGAATGAGGGACTGGCTTGAGCTGTACTCTGTGGGCACAGGGAGCAAAGTGCCACCAACCGTCCCAAGAGAATTTTTTTAAGTTTGTCAAGAAAAGCTGGGAAGGAAGTTAACTCACTATGAAGGGTCCCCAAGAGAGGGGCAGAGGGCAGTAAAAGTGCAACAGTAGGAGGAAAAGATGGGAAAGAATTTGTGTGCCCCCTCGATCCTCCCGGGTTTTTTCAGATGCATAATTCCTATGGGCGATGACCTGGTGGTTTGAGTGTCAGAGCCCATCTGAATCTTGTCACCACAACAGCCTTTACTGATGTTACTTCCAGAGGAGATACACCCACTGGGAATTAAATACCCTGGCACAGAAAGGTTTTTAAATAACTCTGCTCTTTCCTTCATTCTGTACTCTTGCTGGTAGCATGCACATTAAAAATCGCTGAGGAACCACACACACTAATAATACAAACCACAAGTGTTTGCATTAAGTTTTACCGACCTCATATGTAAATCAGCCTGTAAAGCCTGCTAGCCCGTTATATACTATTCAATTACTACAGCAAGCATCCATCCTGTGCCTTTCACAGTGATCTGTAGCCTGGAACAGGTTCATAAACAGCTCAGAAAGGCGGCTGCTGTAGATTTCACTTAACTCCTTATCTATCTGCTTTAAACAGATTAAATGACTATGTCATTAAAATGCTCGAAGTAAGCCTTTGATCATAAACTTCTCATCATTTTACAGTTATTGAATCTGATCCCTAATGAATCTTATTCTGCCATATTTCTGTCTCTGCTCCCAGCCTTGCTCCCCATTAGTCCTGGTTGCTCAGTCCTAATGCGACTGCTTTGTATGCCCGACCACTGCCTCGTACAGCCCTCGATCGTAGCAGCTGATTGCCCAGCCCAGAGGAAGGATGAAGAGCAGGAATTTCATTTGAGGTAGGGTCAGAAGGAGCGAGAAAATAATCCACAAAATACAAACCACACCAAACACTCTCTCCATATTCACTGCACAGCTGCGTGACTGCAATTCCTGTCTGAGGGCCCCGCACCGAGCAGAGAGGGGGGCTCGGCCACTGTGCTCTCCAATATGTTACAGAAAAAAAAGATGTTTGATTTACACAGAAAAGGGGTACAAGAAAAAAGAAAAGCACTACTGAGATGAAGGGATTTTCTGCCACAGCACAACATCAGATTTTATCAGCTGCAACGAAGGATGTGCCTGATCTCAGTACATGCAGAGGTGGGGGAAAGTTTGTGGTGTCCAGAAGTGCCCCAACACAAACACCAGACACCAGCCCATGTCTAATAAGCACAGCAAGGGGAAAGCCACTGCAGATCCTGGGAAAATGGAGGGAGACAAAACATCCAATGCCCTGCTCCATACATGAGCCAGTAGGGTTGGTAGTAATCAAGGAGAACAAATGTTTACTGGTCTGCAATGATTGCTAGAGATGGGGACCACTGAGGTCATTCTGCATTCCAAGTTCTGCTCCAAACTCAATCAGGCTACAAAACCAGCTATTAAATGTGGTGCTAAATCTCATTTCTTGCACCAGTTTAGTTTTGGCAAATCCAAAGGCACAAACACGAGGGCTGGCAGGAGGAATCTGCAAGCATCAAGGATGATAAACAGAGAGGGTCTTCTGACCCTACTACAAAGTAGACTTGTATAAAGTATTTTTTTTTATATCAGTATACGATATCCTGAGTCTCTGTATTTTCTCCTCAAGGAGAATACAACCACGTTTTGAAATTTCAGAGACTTTTTTTCTAGTGAAGTTCATTTCCATCAGGCACAACAGGAAGAAAATGCACAGGAATTCACGTCTAGCTGTCATTCAAAACAACATAGAAGGATTCCATGGTGAGAGTGGCTTTTATCCTTCAGAATCAGTAGACACAAAAAGGACAACAAGAAAGTCGTTCTAGTAGCCACAGGAGAGGAAAGGTAGGGTACAATGTTACATGAGCACCAAATGTCTGTTTCAGCTGTGAACTCTATTAAAGTCACATGCAAGTGTTAAACTGAATGCTGAAAAACTGCACGTTTGATATGGAAGAGGCCCATTATGTCAACTTGCACAGTCCTTGCCAATGCAGCACTGACTAATGTTAATCATTCTGCATTCTAATTATCTTACCATTATAGCAATTTCCCTGATGATCATCTTTTTTTTCCCCCCCTTCTGCTGTTGTTCAGTGGTTTTCAATGATGCAGGCTGCAAGGCTTGGACCACCTCTTGGCCATTCGAGTGTTTCCAAAGAACACACCAAAGGGTGTGCTATTATCTCTCCCCATCATTCCCTTGGCTTTCCAGGACATATGCTGTACTTTCAAACAAAAGGATGGGAAAGAGGAGGATGCTGCTTTGCTTCTGTCCCCTCACATGCTGGGCACTGAAACAGATTGGCTGTGGAACCCTCCCAGCTGCCCCAGTGCTAACCTCTGCTAGCCCTGGTCCTCTGGCACCAGTGTTGGCTATGATGGGACAGCAGGAACCAGCATCTTTGCTATCGCCCAGCTGGAGTGAGACTGCCTTAGTAAGTGCAGCAGAGCAAGAATGGATTTAATTTATTTTCTGCTTTACTCCAGAAAGAGAGAGAGATAGAGAGAGAGAGGCCATATTTACCCAGTGGCCTCATTCCTACCCCCAGAGCATGAATTACTTGCAGATTTCACAGTAAGCAGATAGAAGCAGGGACACAGACGAATTCCTAGAACGAAGGAAGGGATCAGTCTTTTCTGCCTCATCACCCTCATGTACATATTGTGACATTTTAATTAGCTTCCCTATGTCTGACAGACATCCTGTGTCATGCAGAGAAACCACCATTTACTTCCTATTTCACAAAATTTGGGAGCTTAAAAAAAAACCCCCCTCAAACACCAAAAAACCCCAACCCAGTCCCCTCTTCCTTCCTACCCAAGCAATTCAATTACTTGCCAGACAGCACTAAGAATCCATTAGAGAAGAATATATTCTGCATTTGCTGTGGAAATCTCCTGGTGATCTTATCTGTCTCTCAGTTCAAGCTCAAAGCTCAATTGTTTTTTTCTGCCAGTGCAAGGAGACTTCAAGCAGCACTGAAATCTTTTCAGATGGGGACAGTCATCTCATCTTCATTTCAATTTTACAAGAATAAGAAAGATTTATGGATAAACTGAAACAATAAGAGGAATGGCTATGGGGCAATCTATTGGATTTTGAACAGCTTTGAGTTAACTGCTCCAACCAACGAATTCAACATCATCCTGAGCTGCCTGCCTGAAGAAATAAATACTTCAGAAGCAGCCTGCCCAATTACAAGTTTTCAAGTTACCATGGAGTAAATCAGTAGAAGGGCATCATCACCTCTAACTTTCACACATATCTAAAGGACTCAGACTACCTTTTTGATCCCCTGGAAGCAGGAAACATCAGTAAAGAGCATTAAGTTGAACGAAACAGCCAAGGAGCTAAAATGGGAGGGATGAAAGGGTAGGCTTAGCAGGAATACACTTGGTGAATTCACCGACAGGTCTGCTTTGCAGC
This sequence comes from Aphelocoma coerulescens, assembly GCF_041296385.1. NCBI lineage: Eukaryota > Metazoa > Chordata > Aves > Passeriformes > Corvidae > Aphelocoma > Aphelocoma coerulescens. Next base: position 12,754,409 of record NC_091028.1, on the reverse strand, counting down.
ATGTCCAGTCACTTTCTTTTCTCTAGGATGCTTGAGAGAATGGACCACACAAAAATTTCCAGATAAGACAGAGATTTCTCTTCTAAGCAGTGTCAGCAGAAGCATCACACTCAGAAGAAGTCAGAGACCTTGAGAAAGCAGAACAGTCAAAAAACTTTGACATTCAATCCTCAAACTGCTTGGCTGTAGAAGCTACCGTGTGCTACCATGGCACCACTTGGCAGCACTGGGGAAACCCTTTCATGTTGTACAATCACTGTTCCTCCCCCCCATCTACCTGAAGAGGATCCTAAGGAATGTCTCCAATACTGCCACCTCCTTCATTTCAGCTTCTGTCAGCCTGAAGGGAACAGTCTGACAACTGCCATGCTGCAGCATACCCAAGGAAGAAGCCCCAGCTCACACCCCTTGCCTGTTCTCCCTCCTGAGCAGGCATTTCCCTCCCCGTTTGGCCACCTTTGCCATCCCTCTGACCACACTCCAGCTGGCTTCTGTTGAGCCAGTTTAGGTGATATTCCTCTTTTACACCCATCTATATCAAGTCATGTCTACATCTAAATACATTCCAATAATCGTCTACAAACATATATAGGTATACAAAAAATTAAATTCCCCAGTGTTGTATTTAAATGTTCAGGCAGCTCCACCATGTTGATATTAATCATAAGAGCTCACACATATCTAATCACACTTTTCCTTGCACACTGAACAGATCGACCTCTGAGCAAGCCCTGACTCCTTGGGAAATAACCTTAAGGTCAGCAGCTCTAGCTGTGATGGATCTAGAGGGAAAGCAGCTCCACAGCTGAGCTCCCTTGCAGACTGCTGTCAACAGCTTTTCACATCCCTCTACTCATAAAAATGAGAAAATTTCTGTAATTACTACTGATTGCAACTGTGGTAGCACTGCACAGAGAGAAAGAATGTATCCACTGGAAGACAACCAAAAATACACAAGAGGACCTCTGGAGAGCTCATCCTTGCTGCACAGCCTTCATGTTAATGGTTTTTCAAGTTTTTCATCTTACTAGAGCCAGAAGCACAATGAACCCCCTTTTCAAAAGCAGAGTCTTTGTTCTGAAAGGTCACAGTCCCAACTGAACCTCTTCTGTCATGTCCAACATGCACAACAGCTTTCAGGGAATATTTATTTCGTTTTAAATGCCCTGGCAAAAATGCAAAGAACGGGCACAGAGCTGCTGCATCATTTAGGAAACATGGGGTTTAAATGCTGATCAGAGGAAGCAGCAGAGTTCCTGATGGAGCTGAGCCCCATGATCAGGTAAGCATGGCTGGGATGGATCACCTGGGAGCTCTCCATCTGCTTGGAACACAGCTGGGCTTCCCAGACACCTCCCCTCCTTCCTACACACAGAACCCCCTCATGGGACACTGCTCATTTTTTTTGAAAGATACGAAGGAGATGCTCTTCCCACAGCACTTCACTTATCCTGCCACTCCAACTGTCCATCCTCATTTAAACAGAGCAGCCTTTCTACCTAAATTAGGCATCATCTTCCATTCCACTGCTATCTGTCTTTCAACTCCAGCTAGGAAAGCCATCAAAAACAATTACTTTTTTTCTGACTTGTCTGGATCCACGTCTCTTTAAAGTCTTATCAAGCAACAGCAAATGGAAATTGAGGCAAATTTGGGCTAGGAAGGGCCTATATCAGGATCTGACTGTGCTCAGGGTTTGCTGACAGAAATGCTCTGTTATTGGGGTGTTACTTCTCCCCACTTACCCCCCTGGGTACATCACAAGCCTGCACTGCTGCATGAACGCTCAATGCCACACATCTGAGTGACAGAGGCATGTCAAGCTTCCTTCCTACTATCTGCAGAAATTCTTCAGAGAAAACCCATTTTTTAAATGTAAATCTGTGCCTCCAAGTGTCAAATAGGTGGTAGGTCGGTCTGATCAAAGGGAAGAGTTCTGGGATATGTAAGATAACGTATCAACATCTCGCATGCTTGAATCCCCCTGACAGAGGTCACACAAAACCCTGTTTCTCTGATGCACACCCCCACCAGTGCCTCAGCTCAGAGCATCTCCCCATTTCCTCATGTATATTTTAACATCATTACAAACACTGCCCACCCTTTACTGTGACAAGAAACAGGCAGATTTTTCCTCTTCCCCTCATCATACACACAGAGAAAACATTATTAAATTCTGACTTATTTCTTTTCCATTATCTGGGTGACACATCCTGGCATTTTGTCTCTTAGAGATGGTGTTAAGTTTTACATATACCAAGTAGTAGAGGAAAAACACGGCACCATAACCAGAGTCTCTTTATCAGAAGAATAAAACTGCTGAAGAATATTACTAAAAACTTGGACTTTACAAAGCCAGACACAACAGAAATGGCAAAGACAAGGGCAGCATGAAACTGTGACCTATTACTTTGTTTTAATCAGAAACTCAAAAATAATTGGGTCATCAAACAAAGGCTGAAATGGTAATGAGTAATGAAAAGCTAAAAGCCTAATGTGGAGAGAGCTGTAACTTAAGGACGTGGTACTCATAAAAGTCTGAGAGAAAGCAAAAAGCTTCAGTAAACAAACCTTGTGAAGCGTTATTTGCGTTATACAGGTCTAAATGACATTCTTGTTTTGTTTCTGCCACATGGAAGCAGAATTCAAAGCAGCAGAAAAATAATAGAAAATGAAGAAAGAACAATTGAAAACTAATTCGTGCCACTGAATGACTACAGAGAAAACCAAGAAAACTAAGGGACAGTCACTCTCATTGCTTCCTGAAACTTTGCTTTTTCTTCATGCGATAAATAAGATTAGAGGAGTTTAAAAGTGATGTCTCGTTTTAAAGTGGTTGTTTCTGTCTCCTCAGCGTTGGCTTTCACCCACAAGGTGATTCTGGGGATCAGTGAAACACACAGAGACCTTCTGGAGTTGCTACTTACTACTACATCACTGGCATTCATTGTTAGTTTTCGGGTGGGGATTTAAATACACAGCTGTGAGTTTGAATGTGCAGCTGTAGCTGGAATTACTAGTTTGTGTGCACTGCTGCTCTTTTTACCATACAAGAGCACCAACAAGAGCGGTGTCTCTGTCCCCATACTCCCATGAAGGCAGTGCACACAGCCCAGGTTTAGTGACCTCCTGCCATGCAACCAAGTCTTGCACGATGCTCAAAACATCACCATTTATTCTGCAACACCTGTTCAGAAAACCAAGCTTTTTCCAAGCCAGCTTTCCTGTACCACAGAAGGACTGGGACAATTTCCTGGTGCTGGCCCCTGCAGAACACACGTGCTCAGGAGCAGCCTCCTCCTCAGTGCAGCAGCATCCTCATCTGCATTTTGTGCTTGATTTTTCTACTCCAGCATGGATGGCACCTCCTAAAGTTTGTGCTTCTTGTGTAGTGGTACAGCGACCTTTTCCAGCAGGGCATTTCCCATGGCCCAGCTCTCCCTGCTTGCTCTGAGCTCCCCGTGCTGCTGCTCAGGTGCTGACACTCAGTGCACTGACCTTTCCTGTTTCAGAGCTGTTCAGGAAATCCAGCGCTCGCCCTTCCTCCCCCTCTGCTCCTCTAATGAGCTCTGTGATGCCACACAACCACTGATATTTTCAAGGGCAGTGGCAGGAGAACATTAATGAATTTATTCTGGATTTTCGTGTTAAATGTATTATGCAAATGTTAATCAGTTTCTGCAGAACTTTGAGAAAGGTGCTGCATGAAATAAACACTACGGTGGCAGCTCGGGCAGAAGAATTTATAGAGCTTCAGGTGTTTAATATTCAGTGTGCAAATTCCTTTAAAAAAAATTTTTTTAAAGGGCACGTTGGTAAAATTTCCCTGCACAAATGTGAATCTGTGCACTCGTGGTCCCTGATGTTAACAAACATTAGCAAGTCTGTTCTGTGCATGTCCTTGTTTCATTCGACATCCACTCTGCACATCACATTTATCGGGGCCACCGAGGTCATTAAGCAGCTTCTCCTTGAACCACCTAATGACAAACCTACAGGTCAATGACATATTTAGGCTTCTCCTCTCTGCTCCCATGGAATGCTTCTAATTTCTGTTAATTCTAATAACAGCAGCATATTCAGAATTAACACATACAAATATTTGCATAGCCCCAGCTAATTCAGTGTCACGTAATCCCCAGGGGCTGGATCACAGCAGGTTCTGCACTCCTTCTGTTTCACACCAGTTCTAGGACTTCCCGCAGTACCTAATCCACGTGGCACAAGATACACAATGTTTTCTCCCAAATAACACGTATAATCCTTCCAGCACAATTTACTGGCACATTATAGGGAAGCTCTTTTCCCCCCCATTCATTTGGGTGGCACTTCAGCATATCCCCTTAGCATCTCCCTGTGAACACCAGGGACACCCACAGCAGTTCAGACTTAGTTTCACCTACCCAGCTCAAGAGATAATTGAACTGAAGGTGGTGTAACAGCACAGGTGCTGCTCAGGCCAACCACCAGGACATGCTGGGGGACTCCACGGTGCTCCTCTGCCCCTGGCACGCCACTGCCTTCACCATCCCATCTCCAGAGCTGTTGGAGCACCAGACTCACTTGGTCCCTTCTTCAATCAAAGCCATCTTCCTGTGTGAATATTCTCCAGTGTTTTATGCAAGAATTACACACCTCTGATCTGTCATAAATTAATACCCATGATGTCTGTTTACCACGTTTTTCATTGCTGTTTTGAGCAAAACTGTGGCGTGATCCCTAGAGTGGCCTCTGCCTACATACACTTGAGCAGATACACATCCTTAGGTCACTGAAGACTTGCTGCTGCCTGTGAAATTTAGAAGATAATCTCTGCCTGTAAAAGATGAGCTTATTGCTGATCAAATCCAGGAGTCTGTGGAACAGGTCACAGATTGCTCTGCTCCCCATCCACTCCCACACGCTCCCATAAACTCGATGCACGGGATGAGTGGGGCAGCACAATATGATACAACCTTCTGCAGTCCTGGGCCTGCACTTCTCTTCATCTTCTCTTTACTGGGTCTCCTGCTGTATGCTCTCAGTTATTCTACCTCATAATTAAGTCCCTCCGGAGTACACGCAGATTTGTTCCTACACCTTGACAAAAGCAGTACCTGACTGAAGAGATGCCAAGTGATTTGCCCAGAACCATCTAAAAAAGCCTTTTAGAAAAGAAAAAAAAAAGGCTGAACTTAGAGTAGGTTTTCAGTGGGGACCAGCTGTGCCACAGAGGCTAACACGGACCTCAGCATGCACAGGTGAAGAAAAAAGGACAGGAAGTTTGTGAAAAGGAAGGGCATGGAAATAATCCAGGAAGAAGACTTGTGAGCATTTGAGAGGCAAATTAGAGAATGTTGAAAGGTTGACTATGTCCTTTTAAGTTTTATAACAGTGTAAATGATTCATTCATCATTCTTCACTGGTCACAAAATGAACAGTTAGACTGTTAAATGACCTCAGCTTTGCCTTGGGTTCTTAACTCCAAGCTAGTCACTGCCTGGCTGCCAAAGCCCTAACCATAAAATGAGTCATTAATGCTTAAAGAGGAGAAACATTCCCTGTCCACCTTCCCCTGGGGTACAGCTCCCAGATGTTTTGTTATTCCTTCAAAATACAGCACTAGAAGAAGGAGGAGACCAGCCCAACCACAAAGGTTGCAGAGATAAGGGAAAAGAGAAACACATAAATGCTCTGGATGTTCAACACTTCTATCCATGGACATCTGATTCCTGGAGAACTTAACCCAGCAGGCACTTCCCTCAAGAGCACCATAATAGGGAATTCAGTCCCTTCTATTCTAACAGCAAAACTTAACAGAAATTCCAGCTTCTGTCTGGGGCAAGTTTTCTGATGACTGTCCTCACACTATGCACTTAGTCAGCTCTTTCTGAGCTTTGGAATAATAGGTAAAAATCAATCATTACAATATGTATGAATAAGAATGCATTTTTGAGAGTGTTGTTGTCTTACTACTGACTGGCAGAAAGGCTAAACACAACCAGTCACTACTGTGAGCAGGGACATCACAATCAAAGTTGCACAGTCCAGAGTTTGTGCCAAGCCATGACCCCTTCCCACAGACAAACTGCCCATGTTGGGTTTTGTCTACTCCCTGAGATCCTCTCCCAGTTTTCTATCAGGTTTTCATGACTGCCAGCATCCACAGGTGATTCTTTTTACTCAGAAACAAGCCAGAAAATACAGACTCTTTCCATTTAGCCTCATAAATACACATGCACACGCTCAAAGGGATTAGGCTGCCAGCTTGGCTATGGGACTAGAGGTGATTTTCAAGCCCAAATACATCTCAGTGTAAAAAAAATAAATCCCATCTTCTTGCCTTTTATCCATACAGATCCACTTATCTGAACTCTAACTGGAGTTTCATTTTTCTCACCAACCAGCTGTGAACTAATTACGAGGACTTTAACTAGTCCTGCTCCCTCTCCAAGCATATGGATCCAATTAAGTCAAACTGCAGCTGATTTTAATCAATCTTCCTTGAAGCAGCCAACCTTGAAGAATCTCTTCTTCAGCTGGAAGAGTAGAGGAGAGCAGGAAAAGCAGGAGAGTAGTATTTGCATAAGGAACACTTCACATCCGACTGGTTGCCTGTAAACACAGGGCTCCTAGCAGTAAGAAATGCTAATTGAACACTCCTCACAACTCTTTCCTCCCACTTTATCCAAAAAGCACTGATTTGATCAGTCTCTTTTATCCTGGCATCAAGCTGCACTTTTCCACCAGCACCTCTGGAAGATGGTCCAGATGATTTCAGATAACTTAAACAACCCAAGCCTTTCTCTGAAATCTCAGCCTGCCCACCACGGGCCAAGCACTGGCAGCTCAGGTTTCCTGGAGTTGTCTTTTGCTTCATGGAAAGAAAGAAGGGTAGAAGAGATGAGATAAAATTGTCTGTTTAAACCCAATTTTTCATATTATTTGAATCCCTCTCCTGAGGCAGAGTTTCAAACGTCTTCCTTAAGATAATATCCTGGACACTGGGAAGGGCAGTCTCAAGCGGGTGTCATTTCCCTACAGCTCTACATCTCTTGTGTTTTTGTAGTCTGAGGTTTTCATTAGCAGTACAGACCTGGCCAGTGAGTGATATCCATGCTAAAGTCTTTATACCAGTGAAGGAAAATCAATGCAGCCTGCAGCTAGGTGTCAAGAGGCAAGGGGTTCCAAAGATGGGGTGTGTGGAGGTGGAAAACGCCTTCAGGCATAATTCAAGCTGTCCCCACACAAGCATAGAATACAAAAAGATGTCAGCTGTAATATACATGGCTTTAGAGAGCTACCAGCACCTCAGTTCATTTGCTAATAGAGCTCAAGGAGTGTGAGACACACACCAAAAGCACCTTTCCAGGTACTCCTTGCCCTCTGCCCAGTCCCTCAGGGTGCCCTTGCTCACAAAATGGGCTTTTGTGCAGAAATTAGAAAAAATCATGTGCCAGTACTCAGGTACAAAAGGATGTGAGAGGAGGAATTTCTTTGCAGAAAGGGTGATTAGACATTGGAATGGACTGCCCAGGAAAGTGGTGGATTTGCCATCCCTGGAGGCTTTAGGGAAAGACTGGATGTGGCACTCAGTGCCATGGTCTGGGTGACAAGGTGGTGTTGGGTCACAGGTTGGAGTCAAAGATCTGAGGTCTTTTTCAACCTATATGATTCTGTGATTTGGAGACAAATATTTTTGAAACTTTACGCCTTTCCACACCTCAATACATTCAAACTGATGTTTTTAATTACAAATTATTAGCTGTATCTCCCTAGATTTCATGCATCACACACAGTTTTGTGAACTCAACAGATTCAATTCAGTATAAAGCAGTCAGAACCTCGATTCTACAACCTGTCTCTTCCAAATTCACAACTTTAGTGTGTCCCTTCTACGTATCTTTTCATTCCAGAGAGTCAGAGGTTTTATTTTAAAAGAAGGAACAGCAGATAAAGATTTGTATGAAATCACCCTCATTCTACCTGATTTAATGTCACCCCCTTCTCTTACACCTTTTTTTTTATTTGAAGCCACGCTTCTCCTATGTTTGTAATTTTAGTCATCTTCCTGTTCAGTAAAACTTCCTTGTGACTTCTGTATGTAGTTTGTCCTGCTTTTTTTCCCCCTTCATGACACAGGCTTTATTTTAACCCATCATGTCCCAATGATTTCTTTCAGAGGTGGGAATAAATAACATGTCAAACTAGCAACACTTCAGTGACCTTATCTGAGTGTGTAATGACATTTTCAGCGTATTTGCTCAGCACTGATAGAAGAGGTGAATTTCTAAGCTTATCCTTAACTTTGTGGGTTCTCACTGTAACAAACCTTCTTTCAATGTGTTTATAAAAAGAGTCATTTTAAGCTTGGCCTGTCAAGATATTTGATTCACAAGGTGAATAAAAATTGGGAAGGCTGATATTTTCCCCTCTGAGGAGTTCTTGGCCATTCAGGTGGGCACACATTGATCAATACTGACACATCAGCATTCAGCTGACATATTCCTGTACTTGTGCTTTCCCCTCTACTCCTTCTCTTTCAAAAAAACTACTTGAGGCATCAAGTTCTCTAAGACACAAGTAAAGTGAGAGCTTAGGGACGGGGGGAGCTACATCCTGTTAAATAAGGAGTTAAAGCCATGTTCTCAGCCTTGGCAAGGGAGATAGAAGAGCATCATTACCTGAATTCAGCTCACTAACTGAAAGATTTCTCTTTCCTAGACCTGCTACTCAAGTCTTGGCATCTCAAGAGCTGTATGAACAAAGAAAGCAGATCTTTGTGATGTCTCAAGACATCACAAAGAAAATAGGGAATTCCTCTGGTCAGGCCTTCTTGGAAAGCCAGCAAACACTTTAAGATCATGTAGGCAAATTAACCACAACCTGAACTGTAATCTGTTCTGAAACCAAAGCTGCTCTTGTGTTTGTCGGAGACCTAAGCATCCAAACACCAGCCCAAAGCTTTAATCTCCTTCTGATGACTGAAACCCAATTAAAGGGGAGCAGGGTGACAGGTTTCACACTAAACATGGCTCAGCAGAGATGCTCAGCAGCTCTTAGCTCCCTGCTTTATCAAAGCTGTCACTTCCCCTATCTCCAGGAATGGGTTATAAAAATAAAAATAAATTTGATTCACGTCTAATAGGTGTCAAGATAAAAATCAATGGTCTGGCTGAAATCTGGGTAATTTCAAACCTGCAGGTTTTCTACCATGAAGCAATTTGCAAAAAAAAAAAAAAGAGGGAAAAATAAAGATAAAAAGAAAGAAAAATTAAGATAGTAGAATGCTACATACTGAATGACAAATTGTTCAGCACATCAGAGGGAAAGGAAGGAAGAGATAACACTGTTCATAGAAAGGTGGGCTTTGAGGTTCTCATTTTCTCCAGCACCTTTCAAACAAGAAACACTACAAAAGCTTGAAGCAACTCCCCTGCCCTTCCTCTGCACAGGAAAGCTGTTCCTACAGTGACAAGCTGAACAGCCAGTTCACTTATCTGCTGCAGGTGCCCGTGCCCTTGCCCTCCTTCAAGGAGGGTGAGATTTCATGGATCTATCCAGAGTTCTGCTCACCTTCTACCACAGAGGACAGCACCAGGAAAAGGCAAAACACACACAGTAGCACAGCAAAAGGAACACACCTCCCATCCTTCTGACTCCACACCTTCTGCTCTCCATGTCTGTGGATGCTGCCAGCTCATCCCCTCAACAGCATGGATGGTTCCTGGCTTGGCAAACTCTGGCCTATTGAGGTGGTCTCTGCTTCCATCACTGATAGCAGCAGGGTGGAGACTTCAAAGCTCAAAATTTCTGATCCACTCCATGCTGTTCAGCCCTGTCTATGCTCCCACTTTGGCATGAGTGCAGCTGGGGACAGACAACTTCTAGTGATGGAGTTACTTAACATGGACAAATTTTTAAGGCTCCAAGAAGAGAAGTCCTGGAGACAGTCATCCAAAAATACAACTGCATCTGTGTGATTGCATCTGACATCAAACCTCTCCAATGGCATGGTCAGAAACACAGGTGTGACAGTGCAGTCAGCACAGGCTGCTGGAAGGTGCCTTGCCCAGATGGAGGGAAGGGAAGCTCCATGCTGGGAGCACTCAAGCACATCTGTTAGAACAGCCACGGCACATGGACCACGCCAGGCTCTCCAGCTGCTCTGGACCTCCACATTCCTACCTGCAGAGTGAGCTTCTCCAGCTTCATTTCCAGAGATCTGTTCTCCTCTGCCAGCTTGCTGCGTTCAGCTTCCAGCTCCTCAATTTTCAACCTGGAGAAAAAGGGAAAAATTAATAGACTTTGTGTGTCCCTGCACAGTCCCACCACAAATAATCAAGTAAAGCATGAAATCAGAAACAGTATCAGATTATTCCTGCATTCAGTATCACAAAACTGCACTACTGAGGCAGCTAAAACATATGGTTAAAAGTGACATGTTTATATGATGAGAATATTATTTGTAAAAGTATATTAAAAATCTACAGCTTGAATATAAAGCAAGTTCAGCTTGGATACCATCTGAACCACAGACGGAGTCTAGACCATCACATTTAATAACCACCAACAGCTAAAACCTCCAGGAGGTATCAAATCTCTTTTTGATCTGATTTATACTTTTGGCCTTCACAACACTCCTTGGCAGTAAGTTCCACAATTTAATTATGTGCTGTATGAAAAATTAGTTCAGTTTGTTTTATACTTCACATGTGATTATTTCACTGAGTGCCCGTTAGTTCTGCTATGAAAAGTTGTCAATTATTGTACCACACTCCCCTCTCCACATCACAGTATGGGCCTCTCTATTATTTCCTGAAGAATCTCAGTTTAGTCTTCCTTCACATCAAGGATTTTCCATATTTTTATTGTTCTTCCTTGTTCCTTCAAGTTTTATATAGACTTTTTGCTATGAAATAAGCTGGAACTACAAACAGCACTCAGATATATTCAGTGGTACAATGAGGATTTCTGCTTTATTCTCAACTTCTTCTCCAATAACTTCTATTATTCTATTTGTATTTTTAACTATGGAGCACCTATCTGATATTTTTTAGAAAGCTGTTCACAACGTGAGATCTCTTTCCCGAGTGACAACAGCTCATTAAGAGCTCTCTGTTGTGGGAATAAAAGTAAGGGTGTTTTTACTTACGTGCATAGGTTTGGCAATTATTGACATGCAACTTCATCTCCCGTCTCAAGCAGCATCATAAGATTTCTTCTGAAATTCTGAATGCTCTGATAAGCTGAATAATTTCATATTATCTCAAACTCTGCCACCTTGCTACTCACAAACCCCTTTTTTGTCTTGGACAAGTTCCCAATTCCCAGTCAAAACCATTCTAGGACCGAGTGGAAAAACCCTCAGCATTGTGAAAACATTTGTTCTTTGATTTTCCATATTTTAACTTTGTATTACATAAGCAAATTAATGGGGAAAAATGCATGAAGATTTACAAAGTGAGAATATATTATTTTATCTCTGGCTCAGGAAATCCTGGAGACAAGGCACAGAGAAGCCAGGAGAGCCTCCTGGCAAGGTACCCAGCTGCTCTGTCCTGTTCATGTGGGCACCTACCACTGGCCACTGCCCCAGACAGTACACTGGGACAGCCAGACCTCAGGGGTTTATACATTCTTATCAATACAACAAAGAATCTCCTTTTTCATTCCATCAAAGTTTCTTTGTGACCTGTGGCTCAAAGCTTTTTGAAAGGTCAAATACATTAGATCAACCACACCAACCTCAGACAAATGACTGGTGAATCCTTCAGAGAACTCTATCAAACTTGTTAGGCAGGATATAAATATATATAAAAAAGACTGGATATAAAATTTTTGCTTGCATTTAAGTACAGAATACAAAACCTTGATGCTCCTTTCAAGACCCTCCCCTTCCACATGTCAACTTATTGTACAACTAATACAGAATAACACTGATCTTTGGATTCAATTTTCTCAGGATCCTTTTTTCAGAATGTTCTTTAAGAATTAATTCTATTGCTTAATAATACTTTTAAATGATTGAAATTAAGAGTAAAGAATGCAGTCACCTGCCAATATCCCAAAATTATACAACAGCAATTTCAGGTACAAGGAAGAAGTCATCTCTCCTATTCATTTGGCAACAGTTCCAAACTTTCCCATAGAAGTGGGTTGATCTACATCATGTTCAGCACAGAAATGTCTCTTAATAAATATGCAGCTTGGATTGCTTAAATTATTTGTAAGCCTGACCCCTGCTGGCAATTTTCAAATATTATAAAGTATCATCTTTTTCTGCTCTTAGAAGCTTCTAAAATGACGAGGAATAGTTTTAGCACTGTCCAGGCCATTAAAAAATATCATCAATAACTTTCAGAAGAGACACAAAGCTAGTGGGGATGGAGGACGCCGAAGCAGGAGACTCAAAAGGTCAGGAAAAATGGAAATTCAAAGTGGAATTAAGGCTTTTAATGGTACATTTCTAAATGGATTGCAGAACAGGCCGTGAGGAGAGCAACACTCTTCTCTGAGGAACACCAGCACAACAGCTCCTGAAAGGTCAGAGCCAGACACAGGACTCTCATCAGTACTTTCTCCAGTCTTGACATGCTGAATTTTAATTGGGAACAAATTTCTCCCCATCCAGCCTCACAAATAATCTGACACTGCTGCTATCTGCCTGCAGAACTTGTCTCTGCGGGGAGGTTCAAGCTCAGGCCTCTCAGTTGCCCTTTGAAAATCATTCATAGCAGTGCTCAGAAAACACTTCCCCAGACCTGAGACACAGCTGTAATGAGGGTAGATTCAAGCCATTACATTTTTGTGCTATTTCACCTGCAATTTTAGGATTCAATAATCTGTTGGTGACCTTTGTGCCTCACTGCTTAGCAAGTGGTGATTTGAAGCCCGGGGCACTCCCAGTCAGGCAGCAGATACCACGGAATCCTGAAATGGTTTGGAGTGGAAGTGACTGTAAAAATCATTTAGTTCCCCCCTCTGCCATGGGCAGGGACACCTTCCCTAGACCAGATTGCTCCAAGCCCAGTCCAACCTGGCCTTGGACACTGCCAGGGATGGGGTAGCCACAGCTTCTCTGGGCAACCTGTGCCAGGGTCTCACCACCCTCAGAGGGAAGAATTTCTTCCCAATATCCCATCTAACCCTGGCCTGTGTCAGTTTGAAGCCACTCCCTCTTGTGCTACCACTGCATGCCAGGGTCATAAGTCCCTCTTTGATTCTCTTGTAGCCCCTTTAGGTACTGAAAAGCCACAATAAGATCACTCTTACTGTGCCCTCTCTTCTCCAGAACCACCTACTCTGTGACCAGCAACAGGCACAGGAGCACCCATGAGCTGAGGGTCACAGCCTTTCCCCCCTGAGCATGGCCTTAGGCTCACCCCTTGGATGGCTGCTCCTTCCCAGTGTCCCAGCTATCGGGGATCCTCCTTTCCTGACACAACGTAGGGCTTCCTGCCATGCCCTGGGCAAGGTCAGCCCATTGAGGCACAGGGCACTCCCTGGTTCTCCTTCAGAGACAAAATCTGTTGCTTCCTCTGCTCTGAGGAACAAGAACATTGCTGTAACCTCTTTGTGCCAGGAGGATTTTGGGACTGACTAGTGCTTTCACCATTTATCCCTCTCCTAACTTATTTTTAACACTGTTAAGTGTCCTGGATCTCCAGTGGGAAACCAATCAGAACCATAAGCAAACAGTTTGTGCTATTCCAGCTTTGCTTCCCAGCTCCCTGGGGAACACTTCCCAATGGCAAAGAGAGAGAAGCAAGGGAAGTCCTATCTATATAAAAACACAGCAAAGCACTTGCAGCTGGTGGTTAAGATATGGAAGTCAAATACTGAAAAATATTTACTGGCTTGGCACTTGGATTTTTTTCATTTATGTACATTCAGGTATAGGGATGATTTGGTACTGCTTTGGGATGCACCAGCATCCACAAAGGCAGCCTTGGTGCACACACCTTGTGCCTTTTCTCTCCAAGGACACCTGCACAAGAGAGGTGATACTATTTTATCACCATTTTGCAATCCTCAACTTGTTACACATTGGAGTTACCTTCAGGTAGGGAGAACAACCCAAGACAAATTTGTGTGAGGACCACAAAAAGCAAGGATACAGAAACACCTGGGTACAGCACAATCATCTACCAGCTCAGTTTTTGGCCCAGAATGGTCTGGGTTAAAGAGGACCTTAAAGATCATTCAGTTCCAGCCCCCCCCACCATGGGCAGGGACATCTTCCACTAAACAAGGTTCCTCCAAGCTCCATACAACCTGGCCTTAAAAGCTGCTGTCTATTCTAAAAACAGCCTTGTGCCACAAGGAAGGAATAAACATCAGTTACTTTCTGAAATGTCAACACCATTGACAAGTTTTGTGATACAGGGAAAAAGCATTTGAATTAATTTCTGGAGAATCCATGAACTTCTCCATACAGGGGTTTGAAAACATGAAAATATTTAATCTCTGGCAAAGATCTCTTCACATGTCTGGAAGATTTTCCTGTATCAGACAGCTCAACCCAGAGCTGAAGGCTCCACAGGCATAAGGTAAATTGATGCCACCTCCACAACCTTTCACAAGATCAAATTTAGTGCAAGAATACAGATTCATTGGCATTTGCTCAGCCACATGGATTTTCCCACTTTTCAAAACTGAGCTTTATATTGCCTCCACTGCATGTTTCATTATCTCAAATCAGAAGAAGGAATGAGGAAAAAAAAAACCCACCTACAGCCTCAGGTCTCCTGAAATGACACTTGTGAGAATCAGGAGACATCCCACCGTGTGTGTTCAGTCTATCTAAAAACCTTAGATCGTGAGACAAGGCTGCTCCTACTTCAGAAAGGAAAAAAGGGGGCAATCTGTTGGATTTTCAACAGCATCCAGGCACTCCAAGTGTCTCTCTCAGTCCAAAGCTTTTCAGTGGAATTAATCAGTGAAAACTCCCCCCCGCCCCCATCACCCTTTTCTCTTTGCTTTATTGGTTTTTAATGTTCTCAGCTGTGTTATGTGGTTGCCTGTGGATATCACCGATGAGGACATGTCTCACAGAGGCCCCATCTGTGAAGGGGACATGGCCTTGTGGAAAAGCTATTGCTGAACAGGAAACTACTGAATGGAGCAGAAAATGTATGTGTTGGGAAGATGCTATTAAGGGATCCAGATGGCATTGAGATGGTGTTAGGAGCAGAGCAGACAGAATTCCTGCAAGTGTGACTAATGGGCATTGGCAAGGACATGAATTTCTTTTGAATTACTGTAACTCTACCCAGTCACTAAATCCACAGAAAACATTTAGGATTTACCGGGGTTGCAGCTTGACAGCAGAAAGAAAAAGTTCAGATTTGTTCCAGCTGAAAAGGTCCTTCAGTTGTTGCCACTTAAGTCTTTAGTGAAGTTATTTTAAAATATATTCCTTTTATTTATAGATTCTGAAATACCAGTTTCTGCACATTTATCACCTTCCCTCTAAAAGGTGCTAATGCCCAAATGCTGTACCCTACAGTGCAGGAACTCAATGGGTTGACCACTGTTTCTTTTCATAGGATCTACAGAATATAAACAAATATTATTTCAGAGGGAGCAGCAAAAAGTGTGAGAAATGACAGCATTAGCACTGCTTTTATTGTCCCTCCAGAAACGATGATGCTGGGAGAGAGCTTCACATTTAAAGTTATAAAAGGTCTGACGAAATAGCACTTTGTTCTCAAGAGAAGGAGGAAAAACTGATAAAGTCTTTCAAGTTTCTGGCTGAAAATTTACTTTCCATACTAAAGAAAAATGAGACAAAAGATATATTTTTAAAAGCTCTCGTTCACTCACAGGAGGTGAATACAGATTCAAAGAATTAATATGGATTTCTTTTTCTCCTTTATGTCTCCCCTGCTTTTGTTTTCAGAAGTGAGCTCCGAACCACGGGGTCTATATGGAAATGCCTGGAGGCTCAACAGCCCATTCCTGCTCTGCACACTCCTCTTGCTGGCTTCAGTGGTTCCCCCTATTTTTCACATTCCTTCGTGACAGCAGCTAACAGGAGAGGCTGGGCTCAGCCCAGAGGAGCAGACACATCATCCTGTAGGTTATAGGATTTCAAAGACTACAATAAACTACAGAAATGGAAATAACTCCCTCATAAGCTGTGGCATTTCTTTTCCCTCTTTCCAATTTGGAAGTTTGCATTCTTTCCCCCATTTTCTCCCAGAATTAGTTTCTGGCAGTGGTGTTGTCATAGGTAGAAGGAAGGAGTGACAGTGGAGACTGTGTTGTTCTCTTCTCCTTAACAGCTATGTAAAATTGAGTAAACGGGTGCTGCTGAGGCCCACAGGAGGAGGATGAGCACAGCAGACCTAACCCCTTTGCATTCTGATCCCTGCTCTCCTCCAAACCCCTTCTGTTCTTTAATCACAGCCACCCAGTCCATTGCTGCTGTACAGAGAGGACACATCCAGCTGAGCCACGAGGAGTGTTCTGATGTGGATCACAGCACATCATTCCTGAATCCCAAAGGACTGGGAGAATATAGTGATTTATTCTGTATTCCTTTGAGAAAAAGCCTCTTCTATGAAGAAAGAACTTGGCCCAGTTTCTTGAACAATGCACAGAAAATGCAAAATAAAGTCCAACCATACCCATTGACTGCTTAAGTCTAGAAACATAAGAAAAAATCTTTATAGAGTCAATTCTGCAATGCTGTGAAGTTCTTGAGAATGCAAGATGTCTGAAGCAGTAATAGAAGCCAACACTAAGGAAAAAGGAGCAGGGACTGGCTTAGAGTGTTCCAGCAAAGAAAGCTCCAGCAGAAAGAAAATGCCTTGCACCAAGTCATTTACTGTTAGAGCCGAGCAGTGAAAAGAGTGATCAAAATCAGACAAACCCATGCTTTGTGGAACAGCTCTGTAGCTAAATAACCAGCACCAGGGCCTGGGACAAGTATTTAAATCAGCCATAACAACAAAAAGTGGTTCAGTAAAAGATGACAGAAGAAACCAGTCTGGAATTAGAACGTGGGATTGTGGCTGCTATGCACCCACAGCTTCAGGAGCAAGAGACAAGAAAACCCAAAATATCAACATGGAACAACTGCAGAAGCTTGGCCTCTGCTGAAACAGCCTTCAGAGTATTGCCCACCACTGGAAAACAGCTCTGCACCATCAACCACTGCACTGGGAATTGGCCCAGGTATGGGACATTGTGTGAAAAGTTTGACACCATTTCATGGAAGGAGGAGAGACATGAGATTAGCAGTCAAAGAAATTCTTTAAAAACAAAGAGGGAAAAACATTATCTAGGAGCTTTAGGGCTACTGTTGAGCTGAATCAAACACCATGATCCTGCAACAAGGAGGTATTTGTGAGCTTCACTCGTCCCTGCCCAGGAAATAGATTTTAGTTCAGGGCAGTCAGACATCTCCATCCCCACTGACAAGAGCCTGTCACAATATGGAGTGGTCTGGACTATGTGGCAATCCAGCTGTTTCTCCCTGAAGCTGCTCAGGTAATAGATGGGAAATGCTGTTCAGGGAAGGTAAACACCAAATCATGAGTCTTGGAGGGGAAAATAAACAGCCTGGATGTCTCCCAGATGAAAGGGTGCTGCAGCAACACCAGCCAGGGAGGCACTGTAGAAAAACTCTGCAAACCTGCAGGTCCCAGAAGACAGCAAACAGGCTGCTGGCTTTACTGATACACAGGAACATTATTAACCAGGAGTGACAGGTTTAATGCTGCCAAGGAGGTGCTGAGTACTTCTGTAGCAGTGTAAACCTCAGGTTTCAGAGGGTCCAGTGTGCCTTAGCAGAGGAAAAGCTTGAAGGAGCCAAAAAAACCCCACAAAAGGCAAAAGTTGATAGAGACAGGTTTATCTCCCTGAAAAAGGGAAGTCATAGCATTCTATCCTTTAGCAGAACTCAAACATATGATAGAATAAAAAAAGGAGATGTATGCCCTGGGCCTCCAGAACTATTACAGCACCTTGAGGGAGCTATAGGAGCAAGTCCCCAAGATTAGGTGTACAGCCCTAAAATGTATTGGAATAGCTTAGCTGAACATGTGTTATTTTCAAACACCTCCCTCCTGCTATGGAACTGGGCTTTCAAAGCTGTAAAACAAGCTCCAGAGGCAAAGCACAAGAGCAAAGCCATAACATACAGGCCAGTAATTTCTGCTTTCTGCAGGATTCTGCTTGCTGAAAAACCTTGCTTTCAGTCCTATGAGGCAGTCACACTTTATTGTGATGGAGCTGAAAATATAAAAGAATTAAGAAGTAAAACTCCAGCCAAAGTCTTAAATCAGCTGAGAATAAAATACTCAAGCTTGTCAGGACCTGATTTGCTCAACTTCAATGAAAGGAACTTTATTAAACATTCAGAAACAGATGAACTTTTCTGTGCTCAGTATTTATTGTGTCACCTGCTTTGCAATGGAAGCTATAAATACTTTAATAAATACATGGAAAGGTTGTTTAGCTTCACTGTAGCTTTTGTAAATGCTCATGTATCCTCTGCTGAAATGCTGTTTTGTAACTACTCTTTCACTGAATCACAACAGGTACCTTTCTGCCATCTCCAGCAATGCACAAGGGGAAACATCCCTCTTTTATCTCCAGTGCCTCACATGCATCAGCAGTACAAAAGCTGGATTCTAAACCTCTTCACACACATGCCAACAGATGCTGTATTTACAGTCGAGATTTGGTCAAAATAAGAAACAAACAGCAATGCTGTTTCCACAGGAAAAAAAGTCAATGGGGGAATAGTGATGCAGTCTTACTAATTAACTGACAGCAAAAAACCCCAAACATTAAAAGAAAAGAGCCTGAAGCCTCCCAAAAGATAGCAAAACTTATAAAGTAGCTAAAGGCAGGACAGATCAGGGGCTGAGTGTTTCTGTTAACGCTTCATGGGTTTCTCATGTTCATAATAGCTGGTGAGAAAGTAAAACGTGCTCAGGAAAAGAACATCCTACTTCAGGAATACAAGGAAAATACGTTCTGATCAATGGCATCACCCCATTGCCTGAACAGCAGGCAGCCTATGGACACAGGCAGTCTATAGACATAAACTTCTTCATGCACTGCAGCACAGTGAGCTCCTGTACCTGCTGCTCCACGAGGAGATGACAATAACCACAGCAGGCAGTGAAACTACCCTGGGCATTTCCCTTCTCATTAGTTCAACCAAAAATAGCAGAATCTGCTCAGCCTTCCCCTGGCTTTGCCTACCTGAGCGTGTCCACCTCCTCCTTGGTGATAACAGAGCTCTGCTCAGCCGTGCACTGCTGAGACTTCAGGACCTTCATCTCCACCTCCAGCTGCAGGAGAGAAAAGGTATTAGTTCCTCCAGCACTGGTAAGGGGCACACACGAACAGCAAAGGGAGAAGGAAACCATGAGGTTCTGCACAGATCAGACTTCTCATTACACAGATGTGAAGCACACCTTCTCATGTGTTAAATGCCAAAACCTCACTTAACCCTGCTTCCCTTTGCAATTCCTTTTGCCTTTCCCAACATTTCCTCCACAGTAGATGAGGCATGGAAAGTTGAATGTTACTAGCAAAGCTTTTGCTTCTCTTACAGCTATTTCCCCTATTTTCCCCCATGGATAATAGGATGCAGAAGACTCTGTGTGGCACTAGGAGCTCGCTGGCTCCTGACATTTAGTATTGACAGTTCAACCTCACTCAATTCCTCCCCCAGAAGAAATGAACCACAGGATTACGCTGTCTTGTCCACGACAGCTCTGAGACACATACATCAAATCCAAAAGATTGGGGAATATTTCCAGCACTCTCCAATAAACACTTCTAGCTCTAGCTGCTCAGGTAGCTCTGGCTGAACAAACAAACAATTAAGAATATTTTCTGCCTCTGGCTTTGTTTGGGAAGGAACTCACAAGAAAGTATTTCAAAACTCTACAGACATGAGAACTTCTTAACCAGACTCTATAACTCCCAGGCTCCCTGACTTGCAGCAGTCTGGATCCCTAATTCAGAGACCAAGACAATTCACAGATTGATATACTCCATATGTTACTTGTTTCTAAACCCCTCAGAAAATGATTTACTCTGAAGTGTAAGCAGAGACAAACTGCCCAGAGGATACTCAAACTTCTGTTCCAACACCTTCTCCCAGCTTAGACCTTCCTCATGCACTCATCCTTGAGGTTCTGGACTTCCTTTTGTCATCGGTCTTTTTACCACCTGTTGACTAATTCCCCTAATAAATCCATTTATGGAAACTATATTTTTTCACCCAAGAGGAAAAAAATAAGCAATCCAGCCTTAATTATAGATGCAAAACTTATGACCACAGAGAGCCCAGTGCTCAGCATCAGGGAAATAATCCATTAATACACCATTCCCTGCAACAGCATGGATTAGACTTGTAGAGCAAAATCACATTGCAATGGCAAACTTCTGCAAGCTTTTTGCAGAAACTCTCCAACTTTCCAAGGAAAAAGAGCAAGCTGTGACGGACAGTCATATTGCTCAGACAGAACTGAAGTTCTGACATGCTGCCTCTTCACCCTTCCGTGCTTACCAGAACAGACAGGCAGAGCACGGCAGTGCTGCTGGCAGGAAAAAGCAGAAAATGGATGGTTGGATTATTCTCTCACACCTTTCTGACACCAAAGGAACAGAGCAGAAGAAAGAGAGCATCAAAAAGATGCTTTAACCTAATTCCCCCTGGCACCCCAAAAAGCCCTGCATTCTCCCCCTGTCAAAAAACATCCAGGAATAAAAAATAAGCAAAGGCCCACCTGCATCATCAGGCTGTACAAATGTTAATGCATATTAGCTGCCTGATAAGATTATCACAGCCAGAAATGCTTCCCTCAATTTTCTGATTACTGAACTTATCTCTCCCAGCTCAGCCCATCACAGATGGCTGGGGATAAAGCAAGCACACCAGATAATTCCAGGAATGTGAATAAAAGGTATTGGGATGAGGAGTAGGCTTCAATTCCAACCTACTTCTAGCAGGAAAACACTCACTATGCCTCCCATTTCCCCTGTCTGCTGAAGCCTGGATGTGTTTGCTGTTAGGAGTTTGGGGATGCTTTCTGGGATGAGTGAGGACAGCATTTGAAGATGGAAGGGCTGGTGAGTTATTTATCACTGGCCAAGAGGGCTCAGCCTCAAGTTTTTCCACCTGTTCACCCACACAAGCACATAAATCACAGCTGCCTTCCCAGGGGACAAGGGCGGGCGAGGAACGTGCTGTTGTGATCTGGGGTCTCTTGTGATGGCTGCACAAAGAAAGGGGCAAAACCAGAGTGTGAAACAGGAAAAGGAGATGGGAGAGTGAATGCACAAGAGCTCGAGGGAGCTTGGAAGAAGCATCTCACTTGATACAAAGCAGTGGCAAATTAATGCCAGGTATGCTCAGCAGTGGCAGGATGAGATTCTGCTGGGTTTCTAAGAATAAACTGTTGAAGGAGAACGAGGAGGGAAGGGCACATGGGCTGTAAGGGCATTTCATCACATTTTTATGTCCTCCCAATTTGCAAGCGACAAGACTCCCTGAACTGAAAATCTGATGTGCCTGAGGTGAGAAAGGAGAGGAGGACACAGTGGTATCACTACAGATGAGACTGGCTCGAGCAGTGAGCTGTTGAACGAATCTGCTTCCCAGGCCTAGGAGTAAAACTACTGGAGAGTTCCAAGTTCAGGCCAAGACACAACTTTGTGCCACGGGAAATTACTGCCATTCAGCCCTCACTAATTGTTTATAAAATAAGTAAAGCAATTAAGGTATTAAATGCTTCATTCAAAATGTGTTCTTTCCAGGTTTCATCCCTAGCAACTGTTAGGAAAACATCCCTTACTGCGAATCTCACTGAAGGTATTGAAATATTAAGATATTTAAAATACTTTTTAATTTTATGTTATTAATGTATTTTCCAGGACAAAAATAGTTAGTTGAGATGGAGTAGCTTACTGTTGGGACCCCATTCTGCTTTTCTGAAGGCAACACTGTGCAAGACACAATACAAGAATGAAGAGAATGGCTAAAAACAAGGAATCTGTTGATAAAGCCTAAGAGGTGAGGAGCTTTCCAAGACCATTCCCTTTGACACAGCCTCAGGAGAGCTCTGGGAATGGGTGATGAGCATGAAATAATACACCACAGGGGCAGTTTGTCCCTTCCTGTCCCCTTGTCCTCTCAGTACCTGTGCCAAAGAACAGCCTCAAGAAGGGATACGGAGAGGAAGAACCAAACCCCCCTTGCTGCTTTCTCTGCCTAATTCCCACCACATCCCTTTTCCTAAATTAATTTCCAGTCCTGGTCTCTCTTGCTCACCAGATGCCACTTTCAGCAGGCATTTTATGCTTTTTGAACCAACTCCTTATTCCTGGCTAAAACTCTTCCAATTTTTATCAATAATTTTATGCAACTGGCCGAGTTAAACTTTTATTGCTTTGAATACATTAAACTAGTAGAAGTCATTATCAAGCAGAGAGGGGGAAAAGGGCTGCTCAAATTACAGCTCATTGCTGTATTCCCCCACTCCATACCAAACAACCCAGGTCAGCCTTGATCTTTTAACTTGCATTGAGAGAAGACAGGGAACATTGCTGTGAAATATGGGATTGCATCTCTTGTCCTGAAAGCTGCACAAGAGGGACTTAAGGACCTACATCATCTGCAGGAGCTTCAGGGATTATATCACCTGGGATCAGACCTTCAGTGATATTCCCATCATACAGAATGCATTAAAAACTTGAAAAGAAATCAAGCTGTTATTTTAATAAAGTTATCTAAGGTTTTTATGATAAGGCAGAATAATGAGTGATATCAGAGCCTATGAATGAATAAAACCACATGAACATATTTTGAGGAAATACTGTTCTCTTCTCAAAATATACTGGGGCCTCTTATTCTCAACCTAAAATGTTCCCATTTATTCTGAACCTTTTCTACCCTCTTTAACTTCTTAAGCATTAATTCCAGTCCAGCTTTATTGCTCCCAATAAAAGGTGATCAGGACACACACGGGATATAGATTAATTTTAGAATATCCATTGCCACAAATATGGAAGCGCCCCAAAAGATGAAATGCAAATAATATTTCCGAAGTAAGTATTGCCATCATTATTTACCAAAGGAGAAAGAGAGGAAGGAAGAACATGGATGGATTTTCATCTAGTATTTAATTATATGAAATATCATTCTTCTTTCAGCTTTACTTTTAAACCTGCCTCGACAAGATTCCAAGAAGGTGGTTCTCCTCCAAGTGTTAATGACATAGCAAACACCCACAGCAGGGTAAGAAATATGTTCCTCACTGGTTCTCTCTTCTGTAGCAATTATTTAAAGACATATGAGATGACAGGAGAAACAAAATTATAAATTCATCTCCTGACAGCTAGAAGAAACAGAGCTTTACTTTAGGGAGCTGATTTTTCTAGGTATATTTCTGGCATTTGTCATTTCTGATCCATATTTGTCCCCTCCAACCAAGCACCCTGAGCCTCTGCAATGCCATGGACCTGTTGTTCCTCACACTCAACTCCAGGAGGTTTCAGCATTGATGGAGAAAAGCCTTTCCAAAGCATCCCACTGACCACTGCTGTCCACACTCCAGAATGAGGCTTATCACCAGTCAGATCAGTCAGCCTTGAAAACCACATTTGCAAACTTCTGAAAATTTTAACGCGCTGCCCAAAACAATGATCACATCTCTGTTCAGGTGCCTCATTCTGGGTAATAAAGGACTCAAAATCTAAAGTATTTCAACTCATTGCCAAAGTAGGATTTGCATGTTGAAAAAAAAAAAAAGGGGGCTGGTTTACTCGCCCACATCATGTACACACATTTCACAGAACACATGCTGGAGACATACAGTTATTATTTGAATAATGAGTGCATTTTAGTGAGCGGCTGATACAGCAATCTTATCCTGATGAAGTGTGTCTGCACGTCATTCAGCATTTTTGGAACTGCAAAAAGCAGGAAATGCTGAATCCATTATAAATGTCTAAAGGTTTATTTAACAATGGGCTGATGCAACATCCTTTGAAAGGCCTTCCTCAGCAAAAGAGCTGATTTTGAGCGGCAGCAATAAATGGGAACTGAATTGCACAGAGCCAGCATGGAAAGGTGAATTGAGAGGTTGTGTTTGACTACAAGTCTCAACACAATTCAAGGAGCTATTTCAGTACAAAAACATTTAAAATGTATGAACACCAAGCAGACTTGGAAAGGAAGAGTGTACACTAAAATAGACAAGAACAGATGAACCGGGATCCCGAGTATGACCTGTCCACTCAGGTCTGAAAACCTCAAGGCAAACCAGGACCTTGATATGACAGCAATGCCATGTGTGCTTCCCTCCATGGGATGGAGCAGAGACTAAGGAGCTTCTCTGTCTCTCTTCCCACAAGGCAGCACAGCAAGCTTGGTGTTGTCTACAAGCTCATAAATCTGGCATCGGGACAGAAACCTAACATACATGGAACACCAGTGAGTTGAATTTGGGGGTCCAGCAATACCACAGGGTAGTAAGACACCATGCTGAGCACTTCAGAGATCATTCTGCTCAGCAAAAGCAGCACCCCCTCTTCCATATGCCCACCCCACTGGCATCCTGAAGGGCTGTTCTCCCAAAACATCTGCAGAGAAGCATACACAGGGAGAACTAAGCCTCCCCAGATTTCCTAGTGAACTTTACTTTTCTTCAAAAAGTCGGACAGTACTTGTAAAACAAAATATTGCTTGCCATTTAGAAACAGGCTAAGCAGCCCAGGATTTTTTTTCTTGGGAAAATTAATCCTCGATGCCATTGTGAAACAAAAGCAATAAAGCCAAAGAAAATCAGATATTCAATAAAAAATGGGTTGGAACTACCCGTCTCCCAACTGGCTGAAGCAAAAAAAATTTTTTTTTTTTTTTCTTTTGGAAGATGAAGGCTGGCTGGATCAGAGTCACCAGTCTCTAGGGGTTCCACCATCTGTAACAAACTTGCTGTGCTTTTATCACTGAGAAGTCAGGGCTAGGAGCAACCTCTCAGCAAACTCTTTCCTAAAAATGTACTCATGCATATATATTATTGTAGATACACACACACTGGGAAATGGACATATGCTGACTTCTGCTTCTCTCCAATACAGTCTGGATTGTGGCTTTTTCTCCTCCTGTTGCAGTAAAAAGAGAGCAATTTTTCAAGTTTATACCAAATGTCATTCTATTTCATTTCCAAATATAATCTCCCAGAGAGAAGGTTCGCTTGCCCTATTTCCAATCTCTAAAGTTAATACACAAATTTATATTCCTTTCTCCCACTCGCTCCCCTAAATTAAGAGGTGTAATTACTAGGAACGCTTGCTACAAACGAATGGAGTGCCAAGGGAGAAGGAACTGTCAGGGCTGGACGTCTGCAGCAGCCACCCTCCCCTCTCCCCCATCCCTGGAGGATCCTGCTTATGAGGCAGTTTCTATCTTTCCCATTAGCAGGGGTAGCTCACACACAGGAGCAGGCGACAACCTCTCCCTTTGCAGGCAGGACAATCATAAGGGACAAAATTACAAAATTAACTTCAGCCTGCCAAGGCCCACTGGTGCTTGCCAGGATGACTCCCCCCAAACCCACCTTTTGCCTCTCCCCAGCTCTGCTGACCTCTCAGGCAACATCAGGGCTCCTTAACAGCAGCAGAGAAATGTAGATCTGTGATCTAAAAATTCAGCCCCAGTCTCCTCACTCTCCCCCTTCCTCATATCCAGCACACCCTCTCCAAAGGAAGATTGATTATTATAATCAGACTTAGCTCTGACACAGCATTTGCATTTTCAAAGCACAGCATAGTCATTAACTAATTCATCTACCCCAAGGGAGCCTTAACGAGCATTCACCTCTCTCCCCTCTGATTCCCAATCCGCAGGCAGCCCGCAGCTTTCCTTCCAACACCTCCCCTCCACATTGTGCGGCACCAGCACAACTTGGGGAAACTCCAGACAGGCTCAGCGAGCCAAACTCAGCCCTGCTGCAAAGGAACAAAAGGACAAATGCACAGACACCCTATTTAAACCAGCCACCCTACGGCTTCCATACGTAATCACAGTGCTACAGGGTCTGGCAGGAAACAGTTTGTTCTGCAAAATAAGGCCAATGCCACAGGGGGCCCAAAATGGCTCAAGCCTGAGCTGCCTGTGCAGCTGCAAGCATGTGAAGTAGAAACCATCATCACACCACAGCCACCAAAGCCCCAAACTCCTCCTGCACAGCCCACCTACAACACACCTTTGCTCCAAGACTTGGCCTCCTCCCCCTCTCAAGTGTCTTCTCACATCCCAATGTCACCAGATGCCAACCCTCCCCACCCACCCACCCACCTTCCTTGGTGTTGTATTTATTTCTTTTTAGTAATCTGGGATGGGTGCAGGATGTGAGTTTGGAACTAAACACTACCAGACATTTCAGATGGATGGAAGCTGGCTCGGAGCTCAAAATTAACAAATCTGGAAGGTTCACGGGGAAGAAGAGCAAACATCTTGTACAAGAGATACACCGAGCAAGGGAATTGAAGATGTTAATTTAAACCCATGAGTTTATTCAAGTATAATTACACATTTCAACCCTCACTCCAAGAAAGGAGCAGACAAGGAATCTCTTCCTCTCAGCCTGTCCTGCCCACGCTCCCAGGCACTGCTATGAGACCTCACTGCCACTGCTTGACAGCAAAACACCTTGACAGCTCCACGTCCAAAACCCCTCTCTTTGCTCTAATAGCTCATTCTGAAGAAGGATCACCTAATTTCCATGTTCATTCAGCTCAGAGCTCTCTGCTGTTATCAGCCTCGCTTCACCACTTCCACCAGTGTGTAGATGACTGTTTCCTTTAATTACTACTGAAAGCTCCTCCCCAGCCAGGGAGAACAAAACAGCTGGAGTCCACCGGGAGAAGGCAACTCTGGAGTAATTAGCGTTAACTGGCTGACACCTCCTACCCATTACTCCTGGTTAGAACAGCAAAACACAGAATAAGAGCCTGTTTAGGGAACCTGTCAAGGTGCCAGACTGGATGTGCCACATCCCTGCCCAGTGTAGCTGCGGTGCTGGCACAATGGAGTTGTCTGCTCTCGAGAAGAGCATCACACAGATGATTTCTTTCATGCAGGAATAGGCATTTTTGGCTACAATCAAGTCTTCTAGCAGCTGTAATTTACAGTCAAAGCAACAAATAAATCTACAAAGATGTCATACCTCCTCCGTACAGAGTTTGAATACAGTTTGTTTCCTGAAAATATAGCCTCGAGGAGTTTCCAGAGCATTCACTCAACAATTCTCATCAAACGGGAGCTTGTAATCCCACCTCTCACTCCCCCCATCAGTTTTCTCATTGAAAAATCATCTCACAATAAACAGTCAGAGAAGAATCTCTGCAGTTACCAAGCACCTAGGAAGATCAAAGGGGAAAGAGGAATCCAACATCCATTTTTGTTCCTTTGTTTTCTAGCATAAATACAGTGGAATCAATCCCGCTTAATACGGCAAAGAGAGCAAAGGAGCCTTCACTGAGTGCTTGAACTTAATCTTCTTTGTCTGGCTCACATGGAACAACACACAGGCTGTGCTTTTAGGAACAGCTCTCTCACTCCTGCTGCAGCTCCAGCCCAATTTTGCAGTTCACTACAGCGGGGAGCACTGTTTGCTGGCACCTCTAGGCAGGGGCCAGCAGAGCTGCCTGCTCAAGCTGCTCTCTGACCTCCCAGAGTTGGGAAATGTGAGGATGGGGCAAGGGATCCAGCTATGGGAAAGCAACATCTCTCCTGACAGGGCCTCCCAGCTGCTTTAGAGGAAGTGGCAGAGCCTTGAAGGAGCCTGACCAAAGAACAGGTTAAGTGGAGCAGGTTGAATATTTTCTAGCTAAATGACCCATCCTGAGATTAGCCTGTGACAAAAAGCAGTGGGCTTTTAATGTATAAAAAGCAAGAAATCTCTCTCCTGGTGCCAAAACCCAAAGGTTACAGGGCCCTGCCAAGACTGCTCTGCCCATTTCAACCTCTTTGGATGACGCCTGCAGGGCCCTTCAGTTGCCAGCAGCAGTCACAGAGTGAAAGGCAAACAGCAATTCCCAGTCAAATACCGTATGTTCAGCTCTGGTGCCAAAGCACAAACCTGGCATTTTAACCTTTGGTGAACACGTTCTTGCTGCCACCAACAATAAACTCTGAGGTCCAGCTCAGAGGAAAGGTGTACTGGATGTGCAGCGATGACATTAGCACTGAACACAGCATCAACAGGACAGGAGCTCGATTTTATACAGCCAGTCTTTAGAAGTTAATGAAATATTCATAAATAAGTTAAAATTCTCCTGACAAGCCAGATCCTGTAATACAACATAGAGTTGTCAGCCTCAATTAAACGATTCCAAAGAGGCAGGGCTCTGCCATTCATTATTTACCAAGAGGTCATAGGACAAATCCTGCTCTATGATCTCCTTGTCTCAGTGGATAAATTGAGTTTTACAGTTCCTGCTGGAGGACTCTGCTGCCCTGACAGACCCCAGCCTGCCACAGCTACTACCTACCCCCAGCATCCATCAGCCAAAGGCAAGAAACACTGGGAACAAGCTCTTCTAAGGACACTGAGACACAAAAAGACCGAAAGCAAATGATGTAGCAAGCTGATTAGGCTGTCAGTGTAAAGACTAAGTCTTGAAACTTAGACTTTTTTTTAAGGCTTTATCTCCCTTTTTGTATACACAAAGCCAGCCCCAGGCAAGAAGAGAAATATCCAGCAACCTTTGATCTGCAGGCACATCCTCTGAACATGCCCTCCATGCCTTCCCCCAGATCCCATAGCTGGAGAGCTTCACATCTCCCCTGCATGTTCAGGACAAGCTGTGCTTACGGAATTGTATTTCTTGTATCAGATCTCTCAGATTGCTCCTCTTCTGATGCAGGCAGAGCTTCCCAGGACTGTGAAAGCAGGAGGAAACTGGTCTCCATCCTTGTCACAAGGAAGATGTAAATTAGGTATTACTTTGTCCCATCGTAACACGACTGTTCAACAGCCCCAAGTCCTCCTTTCCCTCTCTGGTCATGCGCTGGAACTTCATGTTCCTTCTACAGCTTCTCCAAGCTGCCTTTTAGGAAGGCAGAATAAAGGAGCAGAAATGACAGAATCCTAGAGGTACCCTGGACCTCTCACCTGGTTTTCTTAAAGTGCTGAACATAATGTAGAGCCTCTGCATTCTCCAGGGAATTTTAGCTCAGCTAAATCGAACCAAGTGAGTCTGAGGTAGCCCATAAACTTCTTACAGGCTCTGGAAGAGCACAGTTTTGCACAACTATTAAATGGGCCTTTCGTGTCTCTAGGCTGTGGCTCCTATAATAAAGCCTCTGATAATACCCCTGTCCTGCTCTCATTTAGCCAAGTAACTCAGTGTAACTCAGATTGTAGTGACAACAGTGACACTGACAAGCACCACTCCAGCTGCAGCATCCTCTAAACAGGAAAATGATTCACTTTTCTCCTCTACTCAACAACTGAAGAGAAAAAAACCCTCCCCACTCCTCCCTCTCCAGTCCTTGTTCCTGTTATAACTGTGCCTGTCAATACAGCTCAGGTTTTAGGGGTACACCTGTGGCATGGAGGCCACCCCAAGTGATGGGCTGGGAATTAGGGCAATGTCCATGAGTCCCATCTGAGTTGGAATTGCTCTTCACATCTGGGTCAGACCATTTACCCCCAACCTGGCAGCACCTGTCCCACAGGGAAGAGCAGCAGGAAGGCAGCTCTCCACTTCAGAAAGGCACATTTCTTCCTCCTGACAGTCCTAACCCCACGTCAGCTCTTATCACTTTGGAAGAGCAATCGAAAACAGTCCTGCTGAAACCAAACGGTGCTGCCGTGTCCCATAAAACTTCCCCGTTAATGGATCCAACAGCAGGTTCATTTGTGTAATGGGACTTTTAAACAGACCGTTTATTTCTTTTTAATTTGAAGGGAATGTGCTATCTGATCCCATGTGCCCGGCTAGATTTTTAAAACAGAGATAAACCACGAGAATTGACTCACTAAGTCTCTCCTTCTCACCTAATTAAAATAGCATTGAGATAGTAACGCGCAGGGGTGCAGTGTGCTGATCACCTCTCCAGCCTACAGGCAGCTTGTCAGCACTGATCCACCAGGATCCCAAGGCTCCCTCCACGCTCCCTGCTTTGCCCACAGTCACGTGCCACAGATGCTTCCGATGGTGCCACGGTGTTGTGTGTTGAACATGAATTTTCTAAGAGGGAACATGCAGCAGGTGCAACACACCAGCTGAGGCTGTTCATCACTCCTCAGGCTAAGAGAGGGAGAAAAAAATAACCTTGTCTGTGTACCTCAGAGCTCACTGTATTCCTACCCCGTGAGGAATAGCAGGGACCAGTTTTAATGTAGTTGTTTACAACAGGCACTGAGAGCTCTCTGCCAGGGAAAGGGAAAGGAGAAGTGTACTCCCCTGCCTCTATTCTAGGCCTCACTCCACCTTCAAAACTAAAGCTCCACAGTTAAAACAGGGGGAAGATTCAAAATAGGGTATCAATGACTCCTGCACAATCCCCCTCTTCTAACAACTCATCATTCAGAATTTACAGGATGGCATGATAAAGTGAAGAATAATACAAACACTGTGAAGTAAACAAGCAACAAATGGCTCTGCTGAAGTAAAACTAGACCTGACAGAGAAAAAGATGTGTCAGACACATTCAAAACAAACAAAATTCACAAAAGACCTTGGGTCTAAAAATATAAATGCACAAACACTATTACTGATAGCACAGAGGCTTTATCACAGAAAAGCATAAAATGATCAGAAAGAGGAAGCTACGTGAAAACTGAAGGAACAGCACAGAACTGAAAAGTCATAGTGCAAGTCCCAAAACAGCTGAAACCTTCTACAAACTGAGCCTTCCTCAGCCAGAAACTCGAGAGGAGGACAGAGTGGAGCAGATGAACTGATCCCAGGATAAACATCAGCACCATGTGGCACTGGGAACTGATGATGACCTGGATGCAGCTCAGATCTTCCACCACAGAAGTGGAAGAGGTTCCTGCCTGTACTCCATGATCCTATGGAAGACACTTTTGCAAAAGCTACTGCTGGAACATCACCTGGAATAATGAGACCACTCTGATTACTCATCTTCAAAGGAGGGACAGAAAGAGGCAGCTTTCTTTAAATCTCTTCAAGATTCATGAGGAAACTGAAGAGCTTTAAGAGAAGGCTGCAAGAGCTTGATTTGTTTAACCTAGACAAATGAAAGGCTGGGAGAGAACAATTGTTCTCTATAAATATGTCACAGCACAAATACGAGGGAGGAAGAACAGTCACTGTAGTTTAAGGAGAATATTAGCACAAGAAAAAAATGGATATTAGCTGCACATATATTTTCAGTTGGAACTGGGAAGATTTCACCTGTCAGAGCACTCTTTCCATGACAGTAATGGTACAAACAACCAAAGCAGTTTCAAGACAAGCTTGATAAATTTATGAACTGAGATATATGCTGCATTTGCCTCAGTTACTGAAGGACTGGACTTTATGATCTAAAAGTCCTCTTCCAGTCTTCTGTTACTGCATCATTTCATTCTGGATTAGCTTCTTTTGCTGTCTCTTTATAACCAGATTCATGCTTTTCAATCTGATTTGAGGAGTGGATATTTCTCTAAGATTGCCTTACTAGAACTATTCACCCTGCTGCTCAGTTAAGTGCCACACTGCTCATCTGTCTTGGCTTTGCTGGCCTCACATAAGGTGTTAGGATAAAATCTGTCACATGGGAAGGAAATTAGCTGTCACCTGATAAATCAATTCAGAAATTATGTAATACACTTTTGATAGATGGAGACTTCCTGCACCAGTCAATTCTCTCCTGCCCCTCCCAATCTGTTGGTTCTATAGATGTTCCAGCAAAGTTTCATTTTTATTTACAACTACTGTGGTTCAGCCCTCTAATCCCACATTTAATTGCCTTCCTATTACAGATAATACAGAGAATTTACATTTCCAGTAATGAACGCCACTTTTGTTCTTGGTCTGTTGTATTTCTTGCTTTATGTTCAGTAACTCTTAAACAAGAATTAAATGAGCTCTATTGGCCAGTAATCCAGGCAGATGTTTCTATAATAAAGTTGACTTTTTTCCTACTATCATTGGTGTTACCTGTAAATTAAAAATACAGGTAATAACTTTTCCATGTTGCCTTCCAGTTAACAGCTAGTTCCCAACTACATCAAGCTCAGTGTTCTCTGAGTTTATTTCCTTCATGCACTCTCCCTTCTGTCTCCATTTCTACTCCTGATAACCATCAGTGTAGGCAGCCACTGACATTTAAATTAATCCTAAACATTATGATTTCATCAGACTGAACACATGATGGATTCTTTAACTATTGCTGACCTGCTGCTCTTAAATAAAGGTCTCCTGTTCTCTGCAAAGGGTTAACCAACACTTTTCCTCAAGGCAAGGGGCATTCATTATATTAATTTTAAGGTGCATTTATTGCCTCTATAAGGACACTCAGTTTATGCCATTCATTTGGTGACGGTGGCATTCTTGGACTTCCAATCTTCTTTACCTCCAATGCTGCTGAGCAACTCTTCTGATTCTTATATCCATCCTTTTTAATCTGCTGGAGGGTGAAATTTAATTTTTTCCAAAGAGCAGTCTATAGATTTCAGAGCCCACATGGGCCAAGCTGTCTTTTGAAGATGAAAGCCAAAAGATACCCAGAGAACCTCAGGGTAATGAAAACACAGGTGATGCTTTTTTAATACCAAGCTAGCTTCCCTCAGGGATTAATGATAGAGAACAAAAAATCTTGACATGAATGCCCTCTGCTACAGAACCAGACTGGAAGAAAGCATAAGATCAGAGATCAGAGCTGTTGCTTGGATGGCAAGCTTGAGCCAAACAATCTCCTCGTGTCTATAAAGGGATATGAAAAAGGCAAACGAAAATTACAAAAATGAACACGTCTTCTGTTTCCCTCCCTCAGGGAAGGAAAGAAAAATAATATAACAAACAAGAAGGCATTTTCCACAAATAATATTTTGGTGTGAGTGAAGCTCTCAGCTTTAGGCCAGTAGAGCACTAAACCAGCATATCATGAGAAATGAGATCCTAGGACCACAGATCAGGGAGCTGCGTGAACTCTGAGCAACCTCCTGGCACATCCTGGAAATAAAGACACTGTAGCACCAGCCTCAATAAAGAAAACTTCCAGTGCTGATAAAATTGTCAAAAAAGCACACATTCATACAAAAAAATTGCAAACAACAAACATTCAGCAAATGAAAGACAGACAAACCCCACGGATTTCTGGGGCTGCTCAGCGACCTGAGCCCTATCGAGAGGGGTGACTCTTATGTGTCTTATGGGCAGGCACTGTTCCCTTACAGTATGAACATGCTTAACCTGTGAATAAAGAAAAATAAATAAGTGAAGGGTTAGAGGGAGAGGAAAATCAAAGTTTCATTGTTAATTACACAGCACAATGATAAGGGTAATTTTTCTTAAATCAAAAAATAAATTCTAGGTTCAAGTTCCCTGAAGGACATAAAATATTAGAGGGTTTTTTTATGGTTGTAATCACAAACTCATTTCTCCAGCCACTACTGGCCGTGTCTAATTAGGGCAAAGTATGTTAATGATACAGAGGCACAGCCCAGAGAGTTCTTCAGTTGCAATATAAATTGCATTTAGGGAAAGAGGCATGAATTGTGCTTATACAAGCTAATTAGTATGGGTTTGCTAATTAATACTGGAAAGTCAAACTGCCTTTGTCTTGTCAACTGCAATTAACTGAAGACATTTAAATTTCTTTTTTTGTTGTTCCTCCAGCAGCACATTCACTTTTTAGTTGACAAGCAATGAAACCCTGGACTGGAGCAGCCAGAACAGCCACTCCATTCCACTTGCATCCCATTTTCCTCTAGCATTTCCCTTCTGCTCCAGCCTGGCACAGGGTTCCCTATCACACACACACACCCCCCCGCCCTTCATCTGCTGTTTTCCCTGGGGACACAACTCCCTGAGCTTGTGTCCTTGGAGGAGAGGGTCCTGAGTGTGCAGCTACTGTTGTATTGAGGCCACGATCCCATCAGATTTATCCCACAAGTACTGCACTTTTAAATACTGCTACGTAAAAATGAATCATTTACCAGGGCACCAGAGATGCCCCCACTGATAGAAGGAAGCCCATGGGACTCCTCAGTGAGGTGCCATCAGCCAGTTCCCTGGCCCCAGAGCCCATCTCTTCATTTCCAGTGCCCCAGGGAGGGTGGCAGAGCCATCAGAGCTCTTCAGGGTGGCAGCAGAGATGTCACCTGCACAGAGGTTTGTCCCAGAAGCAGCCCAAAGATTCCCCAGACTGCATGAGAGCACCTGACAGATGTTTGTTGTTCCATTTCACTTAGAGTCACGGCCTGCTTGCAGAAGAGCTGATGGAAAGCAATATCCACATCTGTCAGCACCCAGAACAGGACAAGCCCTCCAGCATTCCCAGCTCAACGTCAAACTGAGACTGGAGGTTCATGGGTGAAAGGGATGAAAAGGAAGGCAAGAGGCCAAGAATCCAAACCAGGCAAATAATTTTGCTGAAGTGTCAAATTTAAAGGAGTCTGAAAATAAGGCCATCCAGGTGAGACACTGATCTGGAGAGGGGGGGAAAAATTACATAAAGATAATTTTGCTGGATGGCAGGGAGGACAGTGGGGCTGGTAGCACATCCACAGGAGCCCTTGGCAGGCAGCTGTGGAACAGCCCCATCCAAAGGGGACAGACCTTTGTCACCACCAACACTGCAGAAGACACAAAGTGACAACAGCTTTCCCTACCAGGGAGCTTTCCACTGGGGATGCAGAAGAACCATCTACACCAGTGAAAAGAAGGAGCTACACGATCAGGTTTTCCCTCAAGAGAGGGAAAAAAAAATCTCTTTTCCTCTGTATGAATTAAGTTTCCTGTCTTTACTGAATAAATTCAAGCTGCTGAATAAAGCCCACACCTCACAATCTGCAATCCACGGTCTAAAGCACCACAGAAAACAGCCTGTTCATGGGAGGTTGATGTAAGAGTTTCTGGAAGATCACAAGACCAGGAGTTTTCCACTGAGAAACCCTTGGGAATAGGCACTGAACACTGACTGCTGCTTTATCCTCTGCTGATGGAGGATGCACAGCACCAACTAATGCTTTAACACTGGAAGTTCCAGTTTCTCCAGCCCCAGTCCTCTGCTAGCCTGCTTCATACAACAAATTTTTGAAGGCAAACAACTCAAAATCCAGGCTTAATGAGCCCAAAAGAAAAACTTTAAAATGTTAAAAAAAACCCCAGAACATCAGAACTTTTAAAACATCACAGCAAGTTTTTCCTCTGATACGTCCAGCGAGCAGAATGCAAAATTGATTGTATAGAACTTGAAACTGTAACAAGGCAGCACGTAATGAGATCAGATGGCAAATAGGATTAATTCAGTTTTCTTTGGAAGTATCAGTTGTGGCCTGTGTTACCACAGAAAGCAGCTGGGCATACGAAAATGTTTGCCCATAATGTGAGACCACCCCAGAACCGGAATCAATTAATGCTCTCGTGATGGAAAATCTGATGTTGAAACAGCAAGAGGCACAAATTAAGAAAAAGATCCTAACACACGTAGGGCAACCCATTAACAGCACAGCAGGGGCACCTCATCCTGCCCTTCAGTGCCCTACTAGAGGTCAGCACAAGTCTAAAAAGCCCTGTGTTGGCACTGTAGTTTATGATTTGGATTTTAGAACAGATGTCTGTTTAGCACCTACTTACTAGCCAGTGATGCAGGCCTATTTTTATATTAGTAATAAAATTAATCACATCTACAGAATGAGTCTCTGCATCTTGGATACTGCTCAAGTTTTCCTTGTGACTAGAAAAAGTTGCAGGAATCCCACAATTCATCCATTAGCAAGAACATCAGTTCACGAGATGGCTTAAAACTGACACCTCATTTACTCCTGAGTATAAAGAATCATATTCAAGTCATGAAATTGCACATAAACCTCCCAACTACCTGGTTTTGTGTCCTTTATTATTTTTGGTCCTTGAGGGAAGTGCCAATAAAACAGACGAACCCAGCAGAAAATTAACAGACATTATAAAAAAATAGTTTGTGGTAATTCCCTTGTATCTCATCTGCCTGTCCTTTGAACGCTTGAGACTGAAGCAAAGGCCCCCAAAGAAAGGAGTTAATTCAGCATGAAATAAAATGCTTGCTTCTGATCTAGAACTGCTAAGGAGAAAAGGAATTGCCAAAAAAAAGGAAGACAGACCACTAGATCTCATTCAACGCTTTTTCCAGGTGAGCATGGAGACAGGGAGTGCAAAGACTGGCAGCAGCAACACAAACTTTTAGAATGTTTATTTGCTGTTCATTTCTGAATATTTAGAACTGATCCACTGTTTAAATGAACTTTGCATATTACTGCTCTGTAAAACAACTAGGGAAGAAAAAAAAGGCAGAAATTGAACACTTACCATCTCTGCTCTTTGCTTGTGGTTTCCCACTTCTTCCAGAGCCTGAGATAGCTGAGCCTTCAAGACACAGGGGAAAAAAAAAAAAAGGAAATTAATTCTAGGATGTCATTTTAGAAGTTTAATAAGACTGTCATCCCCTCCTCCCCTCTCCCCCCAAAAATTCACCCAGGGCACCATGATTTTCATGGCACTGAGAAGGAATTGTGTTTGTTCTTGTTCTGTCCTGCCAGCATCCCATGCCATGAGACAATCCTGTCCCAAAGAGCCTGAACTCAACACACACAATTAAAAACGGGTTTATTGCAGAGAATGCCACTAGATGAGCCAGCCCAAATTTCAGTCTCATGGGCCAGACAGAACCATGCCTCCACTCCATTTCTTTGCAAGCTGCAGAAAGAGTGGTCTAAAAGCCACCCACTTTTGCCAAGCTTAACTTAGAAGAAGAGGAGGTTTAGCTCCATAGCTCTGGAAAGGAGTGCGTGCTTCAAGTTGACACCATAGAAAATGTTCTCCTGAAGTTCTGGGGTCCAGGGCTGGGTTTAGAAGCCTTCCAAAATGCTGTGGGACAAAATACTAAGAAAATCTGCTCTGTAACATAAACCTCCTGGATTTCTGTGAGAAAATATCCCAATGCAGCATTTTTACTTTTTTTAAAGGAAAATTTTGATTTGAGATTGTTTATATTTTGAGTAGAAATATCTTCTGTTATCCCAGCATAATTTGGGGGGAAACAGATACTTGACTCAGAAGAGGATCTTTCACAGAGTTTTGTTTATGGAAAAGGATTTTAAACAAAATGGGTATTTAGGAGATGGTTAAGAGAAGCCACACATAACATGAGTGCTATTACTTCCCACATCTTTGATTTTCCAACACTCTTCTAAGGCTGCCATCAGCCTTTCTCTGCTTAGCAGAAAGCCCAAAAAATAGTCACTAATGACAGAGAAGATAATTAAAACAATGTAAACAAATAAAAGAAATAAAAACAACTTTCCTACAAACTGATTTGCGTAATTTCAAGCAAATATTCATTAAAACCCTCCAGAGTCCCTCAGCTTCTCACCACATGAAATATGGGTCTTTTGAGTGCCACATCCAAACCAGAGACAAACAGCAAGCAGTTTATTATGATGAAAGGCAAAACATTCAGCTTTGGAGGCTGAACTGAAATGCAAGCAAACAAACAAATACAGCCTAAGTGTTCAGCACAGCAGAAGTTCCATTATGCAAACAAACAACCAAACAGTTCAAAATTTCCCTGGCCCCAGAGCTCAGCAGAAACTGAAAAAGTTTCAGCTTCTTGCTGAGCAGGGCCTGGGATGATGTGACATTATTTGAGGAACAGACACTGAAATAAGATGAAAAGGGTTTTAATACAAGCCTGGGACCTGGCCCAGGAGAATGAAACACCCTCATTAAACACTGCAGGAGATGCCAGCCCCAACCAAAACTGGAGTGCCTGGATAAGCAAGCAAAGAGAAAAAATGAAATGATCACCAAGTTTGATGTGGAAACCTCAGGGAACTGTAAATTTGCAGACATCTGGGAAAGACTTTTCCCCACTGCTACCGAAGCAGGTACAATGACAGCAGCAGGCTGGAGTTGCCTGGGGAAGAATTAGACAACATGGCCTCAGAGAGGTCATTTAGGAGAGGTGCTGGCATAAACTTTGCAAAACTCCCCAAGACTGACTGAATATTTTTGATTACAAACTACCCCAACTGTTCTGTATATTTATTAGCCTTATCCATATGAAGATGACCTTTAGATGAAAACCACTAGCCTATTCTAAACCAGATGTAAGAATTACTTAATTAAAAATTACATTAAAAATCATGTATTTTCTTACAGTAACTGAATTTGAGGGTCAAGTCTCTGTTCACACAGACTCCTTTAGAATCACAGAGTAACCCACATTGGAAGAGTGTGAATCCCCTTAAGGCTCAATCCCCTGTGGTTTTGGTGGGCACCTAGCACCCAGCCTGGATCAGCCCACCACACTGTGCCAGGCTTTGGTCACCCTCATAGTGTAAATGTTTTTATTTATAACACCAAGGCAACAGTACCCTAGGAGCCTGTTTAACTAGATGGGTTGAAGAGTATTTTAAAGTATAATACCTCCATAACCATCAGAAGAAAAGGATAGCAAAGACTCCAACATATTTTACTTCAGGAGAAAGCTGGAAAAACCTTTTAGGCAAGAGAGAAATAATACAAAGGGATGGGAGAAATTGAAAACACAAGCAGGAAATATGCCATAATTTATCTTATATATAATATGGCTTGGGGAAAATAACCATTTCAAGGTGCTGTGCCAACAGAGACACAGAGAGAAACCTGGACAGCAAGTCCAAGCCAGCAGCATAACAACAGCAGATCAATACAATTTGGAGAAGCAATCAGATAAAAACTAAATCACAAAGTAGGTTTTCTTCATTGCATTTATTTCTAGGCAGCTCATCTCCAAGGGAAAGAGTCAGTAACGACTGGGAATTCAGAGAGCAGCTACTAAACTTACTAGACTGCTGGAAGAAATGATTTATGAAGATTAAAAGATTTTTATACATATGGTTTGACTACAACTCTCACAGAAGAGCAAAAGGGACATATTTAATGCACTGAGAGCTGTTCCAGTGACAAAGCTGGAAACAAGGAGGCTTCCCCAGCGCTGCTGATGCCGTGGGATGCACTCGGAGCCCGCAGTGGGGACCCTCCCATGCCCTGTCCGTGCCCACCTACCCACACAGGTGGGGAAGCACAAGACAAAGCCCAAACTCTCAGCAGGGTCCCCAGTGTCTGCACTTGCCAGGCTGTGATCCAGCTGATCTGGATGCTTTATCACGTCCAGTTTGTAAACATCAGCCCTATCCCAGACTTTTTATTAGCTTAAATCAAATATTGAACCTCCCTCAGCTGTTAGAGGACAGCTGCTTGCAAAGTGATTCACTGCCATATTCCTTCTAGGCCACAAGAAAATACAAACTAATCACCAGCAGCATGACAGATGCACACATTTTTAATTATGGAGGAGAAATTAGGCTCTGAACTTATCCCCACATCTCGCTTAATCAGAGTGCTGGGGAGGAGCTGCCAGCCCCCACAGCCATGGAAGGAAGGAGCTGCAGAGGGCCCTGGACTGGTGCCTGGCAGCCTGCTCAGCCCCTGCTCCCATTCCCCAGGCATTTGCCAGAAAAGACTTGAAAAAAAAAAAAACAGTGTTGTGTTGTTTCTTGGAATGTATCTTCTCAGGAATGAGCTGTCAGGTTTCTGGGTTGAGCCATCTTTGGCCACATCCAGACAAGGAAAACATGACGGATGGACCTGGGACATTCAGGAGTGGTGGGAAGGCACAGGGATCCAGCAGATGCTGGAGCAGTTTGCCAGTCCCATCTCAGAGTTCTGCTCTGGGAAGAGCCACGTAGGTAGTGACAGGACAAGGGGGAATGGCTTCAAGCAGGAGAAGAGTAGGCTTAGACTAGACATTAAAAAAACAATGTTCCCTGTGAGGGTGCTGAGGCCCTGGCACAGGTTGCCCAGGAAGCCGTGGCTGCCCCTGGATCCCTGGAAGTGTCCAAGGCCAGGTTGGATGGCTCTCTGAGCAGCCTGCTCTAAGAAGGTGTCCTTGTCCACAGAAAGTTGATTTTTAAGGTCCCTTCCAACCCAAACCCTTCCGTGATTCTCTCTGTAGCTCAGCTCTGTTTTAGGGGCTTTTCAATTGATCACATCCACCTTGGTATCTCTCAGGAATCTCTCAGCAGGATAGACTTCTGTGTTGAATTTTCAGGCTACACATAAAAGTTAACTTAAAGCTCCAAGGAAATTCTCTTTGCTTAAGACACGTGTTAAATTCCCACAGACCACTGAGCTCAAGCACTAAGAAACCTGATATGCAAACAGATATTATGAATCAGATATACAAACACAGTGCAATTTTACCCAGCGAAGGCAACACAAACAGGTAAAGGAAAATCGAGTAGCAAAGCAGGGGGAAAAAAATCCTCTCAAGTACTCAATTACTTTCAGCTTTCAAAAAAAGGGTTTGTCAATTCAAAATATTCATCTTACATGAAAACACAGTCTAATCTACTGTCAGTGGACTGTGATCCTCAAAAGAGAGCAGCAGGAAGGGGAGAACCTGTGCTCCAGCCTCACTGGGAATCTGCAGCTCGGGCTGAAAGAGGAGCAGGAGCGGTTTCCAAGGAGAGGAACCGATTCAGCTCCAAGGAGACATTTCTGAATTGTTTAACTTGCTTCCCTGCATCAATAATTTGTCTTCTGGACCTTCCAAAAGTCAGCCTCCACTGACAGCACTGGAGGAGGCTGGTCAGGCAGGGTTTAATGAATGAAACTGAAGCAACCTGGTGGTGACAATGCAGTTGTTAAACCCACTACACCCAGAGCACCCCACATCCCCTCCCAGGGCTGATGGTGAGCTGACTGCCCTGAACGATGGGCAAGCAGCTCAAATGTGAGCCCCATTTGTAGGGAAAAATTAACTACTCAGTCTCTAATGAACAGTCTTTCTCTGCACAACAATACCCTCTGCTCTACGAGCAATTAGCAAATTGAAGCGCTCTCTTTGTGGACCTGCATTAATTTACTCCTCGATGTGGCACATTAAATAGCTCACAGGTACAGCTCAGCAGTGGCAACAGCCAGCACCATAAAATAAAAGCTTGCTTCAAAGAGTTTGGGAAGCAAAATTAGGCGTGCTGTATACAGGGAATAAATCAAAACAACCTTCATTTGGAAACATCATTTTAGTCTTATG
Organism: Aphelocoma coerulescens; assembly: GCF_041296385.1. NCBI lineage: Eukaryota > Metazoa > Chordata > Aves > Passeriformes > Corvidae > Aphelocoma > Aphelocoma coerulescens. Next base: position 12,713,152 of record NC_091028.1, on the reverse strand, counting down.
CTTTCATCAAAAAACATGATTATTGTAACAGTCACGTTAATACAATGTCGGTACTCTACAAGGGAGAGAAACAAGCAGCACATTCACTACCTCAAATTAAGAAGTGCAATTTTTATTCTTTCTCATCAGGGTGAAATACCTGAGAGCATAGACAGCTGCCTATTCTGAGGTTGTGCTTTCACAGCTATAAATCCCAAGTGAGAGTCCCCAGAAGGAAGGCCACTTGTTGGAAGGGCAGCACCCCTGCAGGGGAGGAGAGGACAGGACAAAGAGGTTTTGCCTGGCAGAGCTGGAACACAGCTGCAAAAAATGGCATTTTTACAGCTCACTGAAGCCCAAGATACCCTTAGAAGTATTTTATATGCAACAGTTGTATGCAAATCCAAGTCAAGTGTGATAATTGGCTAATTCAGGTATAACGTTAATTAATAGCTATTCCAAAGTAATTAACTTCTAAGTTAAATTCTTGCTTCTCCTCTTTGAGAGTTAACACACAATTTAAATTTACAAGGATATATCAGCTACTGATCACAGAAATAGGGAATTTTGTATGTTCTAACATGCCAAATCACTTCAGTTTCCTTGTGCTGGCTGCCCCCCATTCCTTGGATAATTTCACAGTTACTTATTTCCCTGATCGCTCACAAAAGAAGAAAGAAGATGGAGACTCTTGGCTCAAGTTGGATGGCTTTAGTGTGTGGCTAAAGTGTGATGTGACCTCTACAGGGTCCAAGCCAGCCCAGCTTGTCTGGTGCCATAGGCTGGGGAAGAAGGGAAAGAAAAAAAAAAAAAAAAAAAAAAAAAAAGCACAATATCACCTTTTTCTATCTGATTCAGGAAACACAAGGCAAATAAAGTGCATTGAAGCTGCAGCTGAAATACAGAAGGAAACTTGAAAACATGGCAGCACTCCCAGGACAGTTCTGATAAGGAAAGCACTGACTGCAACAATTAGAATTCAATCCAATGTAGAAACATAAGCACCGCTCTGATGAGTTCCATGGAGCAACACAGGAATAGGATGAGAACAATCTGAAGAGAACTTTGCAGCCACTAATTACCTCTCATGCAAAGAACGAGGCTCTGGCTTGTGGAGAAAACAGAAGGAAAACTTTGATTTCACAAAAGCCACAGACAGATTACTTCTGGGGGTGGCAGAGACTGAGCATAAGTAACTCATCAGCCACTTGCAGTCAGACTTCACTTTATTTGCATATTGTCATCCTGCATATTAAAATACTGTGAGAACCGAAATTAAATTTTCATTAGTGTTCAATCTGAAATCTCACCCGTGGGATTCAGCTTTCAACAGTTCATGCATGCATTTCCTTGTTTACTTTAAAGTTAGATATCCATTTATGCCATGCTAGCCAACACTTGTGGCCTTCAACCCATTGCACACCATTATTGCTCAGGGGCAGCTGTACAGGATTGTTTCTGCACCTCTGAACTGCACTACAGAATTACTCTGAACTAACTGGTCATTTCTAATTTAACATATTTTGACGCTTTGTAGTTGAAATTGCCAATCTTTCACAAAATTGCGTCAGTTGAGATCACAATCAGAAAGACATTTTAGTACCAGCCATTGCTAAATAATTTCCTTGCTGCTTTTCAGGCCCCTTTTTGCTGCTCTCAAGAAAGTTCTCCTGGTTATAAAATCAAATGCACATCCTCTATAAAGTGGGAAAGAACAGCTACAAATAAACTCTTCTGCTGTCTCAGAAGCATCCAGAACACCATGTTATCTCACAGGAGCTGGATTGGAGGTGGCAGGGGGCTCAGCCTGATGCAAAAGTGAAGAGGAAAATTCCTCAACAACATTTGAACGTGTTTCAGAAATTTAAATTCAGTGAAACCACACTCGCTCTGACTTGCAGAAAAGCTGCAACAGGCAAAGCAGAGACCATTACTTACTGACGTAATTTATGAGCATAGGCTTGCAGCTCAATGAAAAGCATGTGTCTCAGGCCACAGTTTATGTAGTTCTCCATGTAATTTAGTCCTTAATTTCACCCCAAACAAGGACAGGAAGCATGGGAAACGAGAATGCTTGTAAGCCAGATGTCCCACATCTCCAGGGACTCGTGCTCCTGGGCATCACAGCAAACCACAACACCCAGGGACTGAAGGCCACTGCTTTGTCCAGAGCAGTGAGAGTGCTTTCCATGAAAAAAACAAGAGCTGCTCCTTCTCTGAAAACCAGTTTTGTACTGGATTTGTGCAGGGAAATGCCGCCCCCCAGTGAGAGACAAAAAGCAGCTGGTTACCAAAATCAGGGAGGAATAAAGCAAAGCTCTTGGGTGCTAAACAAAAAAAATGATCCTGCAAATTGAAAAAATCGCCAAAGTCGTCGCTATAATTACTGAAAATGCAGGGAAAATATCTCCCCTAGCAAAGATATGGGCTCCTGTCAACACTCTTTCAAGATTTACTGGACGAAGGGATAATAACCACACCTTTCTCTTGCTCTTAAGTCTCAAGGACAGACCAATCTCTCTCCTTCTCTTTAAGAGACACAGTCGCTTCCTAATGTCAAGAATTCTCGACAGTAAGCTTATTATAATGAAATAACCCCAAGCTCTCCCTGGTTAGACTATGAGAAAAGGGTGTTAACAAAGTGACTGTGGAACAACTGATATGAGATGAGGAAGACAGGATTCCAAGCAGGAATTGTCCACATCCTTATTCCTGCAAACCACTTGACCTAGCTTAAAGTAATCTGCACAGTCCTGCAGCAAAAACCTGGCTTTTCTTCCCACTCTGCCTAACAACTGCTGAGAGACCTGGGGCGAAGCACTAAACTCTGGAACTCCTTTCTTTTCTCTCCCTCTCTAACCTAAAGATAATACTGACTCTGTAAAACCCTTCCAAAACCTCTGAACAAGGATAATCTCTGAGCACAAGGTGCCACTGTTGACACAAACCACACCTGATGGGCCACAGCACTCGGGCACTAAAAGGATTAAGCACCATAAAGTCCGGCACCGACACATTCAGAGGTGGCAGCAACCCTGTCTCCCTGATCCTCAAAGCAAAGGTGACCTTCACAGCTGCAATAAAATGTAAAACTTGGAGAAAGACCCTGAACTTCTCTAAATCTATTCCATCATCACTGTTCTCCCAGGCAGATGCTGCCAGGAAAGGAAGGGAAGCAAACTGGGAGATGGAAAAATGCAGAGCATTGGATTCAGGAAAGGATGAGTACCTGGAGGTTGGACAGCCCCATGCCAGGCTGAAACATTTAAAAATGAGGCAGGTAGGCAGGAAAATAGTGGGCTCAGGTAACAAAACCAGCTTAGTTTTGCAAAAACATCTCAAAACAAGAACAATCATTTGTTGTTTCAGTCTCTGAGCTACAGCCGAGGTTGAGGTGAGGCTGAGGGGCAACACCCCAGAGACTCCTCTCTCCCCCTGTTTCCCTTGATGCTTTTATTCAGCACCTTGCTAAGAAGGAGCACAGAGACCAAAAGATTAGCACAGCTCTGCTGGGAACAATAAACTTGTGTAATAGGTCTCCTTCCCTCCATCCTAATCAAATGGTGCTGCAGTCCCCTGGGGAGAGGATACAGTGCCAAACAAAAAATGTGAGTTTGCAGCTGCTTCCTCAACAGCAAAGGGCAGCCTGACTGATGAAACTCTGCCAAGCCAATTGCTTCCAGCATGATGCAGTCAGCCAGCACAGCATCTCCAGGACACACACAAGTGACTGCAGGATGCTGGTGGACTCTCCAAAGGAGCCTTTCCCTATCACTGGAACACCCATCAGAGAAGCCTCTGCCACTAAAATTCTCTTTGTGGCCTCAGAGAAGCCGATGAGTGTGAAGATGGAGCAGGAAGTCCTTCCTCTTTTGCTGCTCCCCAGCAAGAGTTTTAACTCAACAGCAGAATGATAACCTGGCATAAAAATCTGTGTATTGAGGGTCAGCCACTAATCTCTTGCCAGGAGTAAAAAAGATTATTAATATATTAGTGCAAGTGAAAAACATTAGGAGAGTACCAGCCCACTCCACAGGGAAATAGCAAATAGATAAAGAAATACACAGTATCTGGAGGACATTAAGGAGAATTAATTTCACTGTGCTGTGGTCAAACGTCTAAAGGTGAAATGAAGGGATACCAGCACCCAATCCTGAAACAGATGTAGCAAATCAGGGAACCTGGTAATTCCTCACTATTTAGGAGCTCTGAAAACAGGTACTGTAAGCAATTCTGGGATCTGGTGAGCACAATGGTTTCCTCAGGTTGTATTAACCCTCCTGGAGCTGGGAAGCAGAGCTAGAGACAAACAGAAGACAACAGCAGCTAATGGGAACGGAATCCCTTGCCATTATATGCAATAATGAAGCTGGTTGAAGGAAGGAGGAACAAATGCTTGAGTATTTGTTTAATTTTCTGACAAAATTTTAAGCCCAGCTCATTTATTTACTTCTTTTTTTTTTTCTTTTTCCCCCCCGTCCTTTGGTTATCAGCAGAATGACTTCAGGCTCCAAAGCTTTCCCTTGATGAAAGCAAACATTAGCACTCACCAAACCCAAAAAAAGGAAATCTCAAAAACTAGAAGTGGTGGCAATGTGGCACCCAGCACCTACCAAACTGTTCACTCCTTCCTGTGCATTTTTGCCAGTACAACCTCCCTGGATCTAAGTTCTCCCCAGCAGTTGCCTCCAACTAAGTTTGATAGCTAGAGGGAAAGAAACAGCATTTAGTTCATGAAATCTGTAAATTAGCCATCAAAAATGTTCACTCTTATCCATTCATCATAAAAAAAATGGTGGAATTACATCTCTACCTAAAAAAACCCTTCTAATTTCAGCCCCATGAGTCAGCACTGCTGCATCTCATCACCAAGAGTGATTCATTGTCACTGCACTTCTCAAAGTCAAGAATAAGGGTATTCACCCCAATTCTCTGTCATCTCATAACTCCTCTGGACCCAGGCACCGTGTTTGCACACAGCACTGTTATAATGATTTATGTGAGTGTGTCACTTTTAATTTAAAGGGATAAAGAGTTATTGTCAGTCTAGCAACCATAAAGCAACATTTTCTTTCCACTGAGCTGACAGTTGAATACCTGGAAAATATTCCTGTTTGCTGAGAAAGGAGAGGGCTCTACAGCCCATAGCCTTAGGGTGTCAGTGCTTCTGAAGACAGGAGTGGATGGCCAGTGTCTTTGGAGAGGAACACTAGGACTTAGGAGAGTTAAAAAAAGCCTTACAGTGGAGTTAGAATATGAATAAAAATTCAGACAAAAGCAGTGTTGATGGAAAGCCTCTGCCCCAAGTGAAACAGTGAGGAAGAGGGTTTGGGGTATTGATTAGACCCCAAAAAGATGATCTGTAGCTGGATAAAACAAAGAATACCAGAAGTTAAACAGCAGCACAGCTATGGTTTTCTTATTCAACTCTCCTAATATCACAGTCATTTTTGATAATCTTTTAGCTGCTAAAACAAGGCTACTGAACAACTCCCACTGACCTTACACCCCTGAGTGGGCCAGTGCCTTCCTTTAAGCTGCCCAAGGCTGCTGGCAGCTGGTGATAGTTCAGAAAAGTGTCTTTAATGATGCTGTGAGCTCTGTCCCTAGATATCTCACTGTTATCCCCACAAACACTCCCAACAGGAGCCCTCAGGCATGTGGGCACACTTCCTTGGGCAACTGTTGTGAGCCAGCCAGAAAACAACATTGGCAAGTGAAGATCTGTATTTAAATCAAACTTTCTTTGCTAGCTTGAATCAAGTTTAGTTTCTGTTCTGGTTCTCAACACTTCTGCATAGGTTGCCCCAGCTCTAACAAAGGTCAAGGAGGGGTTTCAGCCAGCACTATCCTTGGCTTGGGAAATCACAGCCAGTGTGGTTTTGGCATCCAGCAGAACAGTGGGTAGAGTGCCTAAGCCTCGGAGGGTCTCCAACAAACTTCAAACGCTGTTGGGAGTTGCTAGGTAACAACATCCACCCCCAGGACAGGATTGTGCAATGTTTGCTCTGCCAAAGCAATGCTTGCCTTGCCCTCGCTTCCGCCCTGGGAATGTGTGTGTTGAGGACCTGTCTCCTCTGCTGCCAGAGCATTTCCAGCCTCTAGTCTGGGTGCCTAGTTGGATTTTGCTGAATAAAGCAAACATCCCATTTTAAACATAGCTATTATAATTAGCAGAAGCTCATTGCTCAATTCCCCTTCCAGACAGGGATTTCCAAATGTCAGTGTGCTTAGCACAGCTGATCTGTGCTGGCTGCTCTAAACACAACTGACCTAGGAGGGTCCAGAGCATAAAATCAAATCCTATTGTGGGTGGTGAGATGGAAAAACAAACAGGATAATTGTCCTCCTTCAGTCTATACCTTCATTTTCCTGTACTGTCTGCACAGCACTGTGAGCAAGGCAAGGTGAGCAGAGACTGACATAGAAGGTATATTCATGCTTGAGGCCAAGCAGGAATTTCTCTTAGAAATTTATACCAGTTTTCTGAATCAGCCCTCCAGATAATGCTGCCTCATCCTGCTTGTCCTGCCAGGGTATCACGGCATAAAATCAAAGGGCAGTAAGGGGAGAACAAAAAAAAGGGGGGAAACCCCAAACTAGAACAGCTCCTGCTGCTGAAACCCTTTTACAGAGGCTCTGGCAAATGCAGAGACCAGTTTCAAGCAGTATTTGCTCTCTAAACCTGGTCTGGGAAAGCAAAAACAACCTTAGTCTTCCCAAGTGATTTTCAATATTAAAAGAAAATTGCCAAGTATCTTTTCCCAGCACAGACCTCCCCTCACCAAAGAGCTCCCCCTCCATGAATGAGAAGTAAAGCACTCCCATTTCCAGGTATTGCATAAATCAGTGGCTCCCAGCCTTCCTGCAGACACTTCAGAAACCCTGGCAGAGCTCCACACACACCTCAGAATGTCCCAGGGAGCCAGCAGAAGTCCAGCTGGGTTTATTAATGTGGGCCTCGTGCAATCTCTCACCTGTGGTGCACAAGTGTCTCACCCACAGCTCCTGCCTCGTTGTTTGGGATATGCCAGGATAAACTCCACGAAGGGCTGAAGCAGATTAGCACCAAGCTGCTCAATAAAAGGAGAAACTGAAGTTTAAAGATCATGTGTCCTTTGCAAGGCCAAATGAGCAGTCATAATTTACAATTACTGTATTTTACCCCATCAGGTTTGCACTATAAACAGATTAGAGGCAGAATTTGCCTGAAGTTTAAGGGAAAAAGACTGAAGGGAGAAAAACCCAGAGGTTAACAATCTCTCTATCCAAAGACATTCCTCACACTGAAAAAATAAAAAAATCCGCCAAGATTCCAACTGGAAGAAAAAAAAAAAAAAGTGTAAAATACCCTCAAAGAAAATCAAACATCCCTGCACACCATGGTCATGCTCCTGTAACTTCTTACAAGAGGAACAAAACTCTTCTACTTTTATTTGAGAATTTATTCAAAATAAATAAATCCCAATGGAATTTAGGCACACTGTAGAGGCTCCAGCAAAAATCGTAAAAAAAAGCAAGCAAACTAAAAAGATCCTTTCTTGGCATGCTCTTAAAAGAAGGATTCACCACATTTCTGATTGACTGCCACTGTGGTTTAAATGAATCAGCTATAAATAGGCAGCAAATGCAAGGCAAGCACTTTAAGGGAACAGCAAGGGGGTTTTTTTTGTTTTCTCTTGTTATTGCTTAATGGTCTGTTGGGAAGGAGGTGGCTGACAAGGTAGAAGAAATATGGTAAAAATATAAAGAAACCGAGAAAGACAGGGTGTGGGAAGGAGGGATAAGGAGACATAAAGACATACCAATGTAGGGAATGTGCAAATACCTTTCTGCCTCTGGTTTTCCAGAGGAGTGCAGGATCAGGGATGGGAACAGGCACACAGACTTGGAGCTGGGGATGCCCTGAAGGTCTCCTCACAGCCACAACTTGGAGAAGGCTTTTATGTTATCAGTAACTGCAAAGTCAAGCTTCTGTGGGCCACCTTGGACTTTTCTAGTAACTAAAATTAGTTACTAGAAACGAACTAACTAGAACTCTCTAGTCTTTCTTACGTATCAGATTCAACATATGAAGTGCAGCCATTAAAGAAAAGCACTGGAAGTGTTTCTGCAGCCCTCTTGTGTCAAGAGCCACCCAAACCAGGAGTGGACTCAAAACAAAGTTAAGCAGCTATCCACATCATAACAAAAGTGAAAATACTCCTGTCAATGAGCAGCAGAGCTGGAGGAATCTGAGTCACACCCAGACAGGATCCAGTTTCTGGAAAGCATTTGCAGGGAAATGTCTAATAAACTACTTTTTAAATATTGAATAATTGCTTCTGAAAATAGCTGGAGCTTATTTCACAGCTCTTGTTCCAACTGTCTGCTCACTCTCCTCCTCTCTCCCACAGCTAGTCTGACTGCCCACAACATCCCCAGTCTCCAGCTTTCTGGCATCCTTTTTAATTACTCCTCTTAATCTTGTGCTCCTTCTTTCAAGCCTGAAGGAGACTCTCACAGAATCCAAGGAGCAGAAAACCTTCTGGTTTCCCTTCCCAAGGAGTCTGACTAGCTTTAAAGATCTTCTCTACTGCTGCAAAGTATTTCCTTGCAACTCCATGGAAGATCTTTGCCAGTGAGCAGCCCAGGACCTCCTCAGAGCCTTCTCCTCTGTGGGGATGGAGGCTGATCGATCCCATGTCAGCTCTGCACAGATTTACAGCTTTCTCAAAATTAATTGGAACAGAAGGGACCATTTCCATATGTTGCTCCATCAGTGCTGCTCGGTTTTGGGCTGAAAGGATTAACTCCAGAGGGAGCACTGCAATTTCATCTTAGCCGTGGTCCATTTGTTTCCCTTGGCCCTTCTGCTGAGACTGCCAAAGATGCCAGACAGGATGATATTTCTGAGATGTGGGTGTTTATCTTCTCTGAGTGGACCAAACAGCAACTTATTTCAGGAAACCAATCCAGCAACTCACAATTGCTTCTTGCTCCAGCAAATACAGCCTGACAAGGCAAGAGGTGAAAGTGCCTGATGGTGCCATTAGAAACCTTTGAGTTTCCTTGCTCCTGAATGCCTGTTGAGCAAAACTGTGCTATAGAAACATGAGATATCTCCATTTGGCAGGGGAAGGGAGTCAAAACATGTGCCAAAATAATCTCAGTTATTAGCTCCTGCCACACAGCTAAAGGCTGTATTGAGCCACTCCTCCATGGCACAGTGGGGATGCTCAGGGCTGGGAGCTCTGTTCCAGAGGCTCCTGGTGGCAAAGCACCATGGAGCATGACAGAGAGCTCCCTCACGAAAATACTTACAAATAAGAATTGCCAACACTTCTTTTTTTAAGCTTCTTTTCATGCTTCAATTTTCTTTCTTCTTAACCAAGCAGACAACCATCTACACACATTTACCTGTGCCTAAAAGTGCCTGACCCCAGGGCAACACCAGCTTGCTTGTCCAAGGTTGATACATGCCAAAATAGTGATTCACTCTTTGTGCAAGAAGCCACAGAGGAAGGGTACAGAAATGTACATTTGCTGTAGGAGTGGCTGTATTTGTGCCATGCAGCAGCCTCCAGATATTCATGAAGACTTGAGTGTGACCTTTCCTTTTCTCAGTCCCCTTTGCTGGTCAGAAGAAAAAGTGTAATCCAAAGAGCAAGTGGAATGTAACAGAAGATAATATCCACAATACTTGCAGTAATGTGTCCAGTGTCAATGGGCTGGAGGAATGGGGTACAATGACTGTGGATCTCTGGCCTAAATAAAAAGATGCTCATTATCCTGAAAGGAAATGCCACTTAGGAATGATAAGGTCATGCTGCACAGGGAAGATAAATGTCATTTCTCTACACCGCAGTGATGGTCTCACCTACTGTCTTCAAAAATGGACCTAAACAGCAAAGCAATAAAAAGCCTGTAGAATTAGCCTGGGACATTATTGTTTTGAGAGTGTAAAATCACTCATCTAGAGCTCTTTAGAGATGCTTTCCTAGGAACACTTCTATATGTGTACACGTGTATTTACATTGTGGGAGTACATTTACATTTTGGGAGTAATAATACATGAAAATAATTAACCAACACTTTCAAACAAGCTTGGGTGTGTTTGGTACCACGTTTGTCAAAAGAATTTGAGACTCACCATGTATTTTATACAGCTGTACACATTCCCAGGAATTAAATCCATCTGCATAGGTAGTTTTGCACTCATCACAGGCCCCCCCCTCAGGCAGCCTCTGCCAAGCACAATGAGCAGCTCTAAATAAATACCATCCATAATGCCAACAACTTCTCTCTTTTCAGCAGCTCTGTGGGCTGCCATGCTGCAGCTGAGAGACAATTAAGTACACTCAGATGATCTTTAAGCACACAGTACAGAGCAATCCCCTCGGAGCAGGAAGGGCAACATCCATCCCCTCTGAGCAGAAGCAGCACTGGGGGCTCCAGGTAGCTCCAGCCCAGGCCCTTTGAAGAAGGGGTGTCTCATTTCAGCACTCTGCAAGTGGGGGGCTTCTGCCCCTTCACACCCACACGTGTGCAAGGCAAATAACTGATGAACATTAGTCACTGCTTGCATGTTCCCACCTAGAGGAACAGGGGTTGTCACTGCAGACATCACTCCTGCTGTCCCTATCACCTTCCTTCATGCAAAAGGCCACAGAATGCTTCAGAAACCAGCACCTTATTTTGCCAAGGTGGGACTAGGTCCATGGAGGTCAAACAAGCACACATTTTATCTCAGTATTTGAGATATCAGGGGGCTGATCTATCCTAAGGCTGCATTTTTCACTAATGAAATGACCTATTATAAACTAGAAAGTGAAGAATTCTGCATCCATATGTTGATAAAATTGAGAGTATTCAGAATAGAATTGTCCAAGGGTAGGGCTGGTAAGAACTATCTTAGCAATAATACCTACCTACAAAGATCACTGGTTTAGGGTCTCTGCTATCAGGTCAGTTCCCAAATGCACTGCACAGCCTAGATTTTATGAAAAATTCAGAGTTTGTGGGTTCTCAAGAAATACTTCAATAATTAATACAGATACAGACACTCATCATTTTTTTTGTGTATTTAAATAATGTACAGTGGTAACCTTTATACAAAGCAGCCTCAAACCCTCTCCCATTATGCATGATATGCTACTTAAAATAACCTCTACAAAGTAATGACTCTGTTCACGTTTATGGTTACTGAACATCTCACTGGGCTTTTACACACCATTAATACCATAACAGGTAATCTTTCAAGCTTCTTGTTGATTTCCTTTAAAAATCAAAAATATTTAGGTTTAGCAACTCTTCCAAGAATCAGCTTCCCAATGATAATGAACTGTTTCTACAATTCTCCGAAAAGAAGCGAAGTCAATGCCACAAAAACGCACGTTTGGGAGTGTGGAACACAGGCACAGGAACACAGAAGAGATAAAAATCTATGTCTTAAGCCATGAATCAGTTCTGTTTTTAATGTGAGCTTGAACACAACTAGAAATCTGAGCGTACACGTGTCAAAGCTGCAGCCATTAGAGCCGTTTAAACAAATTGAAAACATAAATCACATCCATATGTCAAATCGATGTGCCATGCATTTCATAGCCATGATACTGTCACCACAGCTGGATTCATAGCACATGTGCTCTACAGCACTGCCTGTTTTATTAAACAGCATAAATAAAATTCAAAAGAAAAATGTTACAACTTGCATTACAGGGAGATTGTGGCTTTCTCTACAACTTTGGACTTTCAGTTTGTTTTGCTGAGAAGCTTTTAGCACAATCAAAGCACATTTGACATTAACACTGATTAAAGCAAATAGATAAATTGCAAAGCCTCTGAGAAAGCAGAATTGTTCCATACAATTTACCTGGACCACCCCTGAACAGAGAAGATCTATATCAACAGTTTAGTTTTTATTCACAGCATGGTGAGAACTGCTATCAGCTGGGTTTTTCACTTACTCTGCTCCCAGCCTTATCCAAATATTAGTAGGCTGGTCACATCGAAGGGCAAAAGAAAAAGAAAAATAAAGAGAGAAATCCAGGCACCTTCCTTTGAATTCTGTTCACTGTTTTGACTGGCAATGGTGCCATGCTCGAATTCATGACCTTAAGACAAACCAGGCTGAGGAAATGGAGGTGCTGCAGCCTCTGGACAACCCAGGCCATGGTGAAAGGCTGGGTGAACAGATGGGAGCAAACAACAGTTCACAACGTGGAGAAGTACTAAGGGTGAACAATTATTGATATTCTGAAACAAAACAACTGCAATTGGCACTTGCATTTAGGCCCCATTCGACAAACTGCTCAGGCACTATGCTGAACCAGGCTTTTTAGACTAATTAGTTCCCTGAAGAAACACCTCTTCTACTGCATGTAATGAAGGCCAAAATAAAGAATCAATGGGCCTCAAAAAGAAAACCAAGACAGCAACTACTGTTGTTCTAATTGCCACAATAACCGAAGTATTAAGTGCGTTAAAATGGATCTTATAATCCTTGCAAACTACAAAGAGCAGGAGTGTGGGGATCCACAAGAGCATGGGAACAAGCTTCTGTTGGTGTTCTTTTCTCAAAGCACTTTTTCTATGTTGTAACTATTTGGTAACAGGATTTCAACAAAACTCTGTAGCTGGACCCCACAGAAACACAGAGGGCACAGCTGTGCTGAGCCTATTTGGAGGCTCCACAGGAAACCCCTGGAATCTTTACAGGATGTTTTTAAACAGAAAATAATCATTAAAAATATAATTCACTTTCACAGGTCACCATCATCGTGAATTAAAAGATGACACGAAAACACTTACAACTACATACTTTAAATCTTAAATTATGCAGAGATTATGCAATTACTCTGAAATGAAGCACTACAAATCACAGAATTCAAATCCAATGATTATAAAAATCAACAAATCTCAACAAGTTCAGAACATCTCAAGACTCCCAGACAAGAGCTATTTCATGTCATTAATACAACTCAAAGTTAGGGAAAGAGGTAAAATTTCCATGTAAAACACTGTCCTGATGTGTAATATTAGCTTTTACATTTTGTCAGAAGACATTTATTTCCTTTCTGCCCAGAACTTGGTTTCCACGGGCTGTTAAAGCTTTCATTGATGTGAGGAGGTGCCTAAGTAGCAGTTCTAACAAACAGGAGACATTATTGGCCTGAGCCTGATTGATTCACTGATAGAAGGGGTAAGAAGCACTGGCCTGAGAACCCCTCTGGGAAACATAACCTGAACAAGCCCAGCTTCTAGTTTGAAGAGAAACTGGTCATTCCCAGCCAATTCTCCCATTTTCCCAAATTTTACCATTCCTAAAGAGTCAGGCACCAAAACATTTATCTGGTGGCTGAGCCACATGAACACGACCACACACTTCAGGAAACTCTGGGTTGGAAGTGCTCTGGAGAATGCAGCAGTGCCTCCAAAGAGATCCCATTGCCTCATTCCAGAAAGGGACCACACACCTTGGAAGCTGTTGGGAAACTTGGACCATTCCTGCCCAAGGCAGACCAGCTGTGTGGCACAGCAGTGACATGGGCTGTACCTGCACAATCCACATGGATCAGACCAGTGTTATCCCAAATCACCATGCTTTCCAGCCTGGAGGAGATTCATAGAGGTTAAATCTCCAAATTAAACACAGAAAGCAGTTTGTCCTAATGTTGAATGTTTCTCTAACGTTGCTAAGAAAACCAAACTTCTGCAATTGTGCAAAGCAACACTGGGAAATGGTGCAAGCTCTAGAGGAACTTGCCCAGCAACCTCTTTACTGCCTCCCATCCATCCCTCCACGCTGCCTGCAGCTGCAAGTGGAGACCAACGCGAGAACACACTTCTAACTCTTTCAAAGCCTTCCTTTTGAAAAGCTGGAAGCTATCTGTTCCTAATCCATTCCCCAAAGATACTTAATTTGCCTCTGTCTTCTGCCTGAGAGGGAAGAGACATGTCATCACTGCTCTGCCTGTGCCCCAAGTCAGCCCCTGCTCCCCAGATGCAGGAGGGGATTTGTACCACCCTGCACAGAAGTTGCTCTTTGCTGTGGATAGAGCCACTGCTCCCATTCCAAACATATTCCTGCTTCCTCCTCCTCCTCAAGACATCTAATTGCAGAGCCTGTATCTCTCAGCACAGGCATGCAGGCTCTCCAGTGTAAAGCATTTTAAAGCTCTCAGCATCGCATGAAACGCTCTCCCCTGCTCTATTGTGGTAAATATGACTCATAACTGCACCTCAGTTATCAGCTCTTTCCAATACATTGCTAAGAAATAACCCAATTTTAAATCTTCTGTAGGAATTTAGACACAGTTCATCTGTTTCTCATGTTTCCTATAGCCAGGGACATCTGAAGCTAATCCAAATTCCTTAGGTCAAGCTTCTTTTGTGCTTGGTTATTCATAACATCACCAGAAGAGGCTATGGGAGGATTTGTTCATACCAAGAGCATTTTAAGTGGAGCATTGTTAGGGAGAAGGGAAAGTCTCTCTGTTGCTGGCATCTATCAATCTGCCAGGGCTGAAGTGAGTACTTAGAGCCTGAGTACAAGAGCATTCCCACATCCTCTGAGCATCAAACCTGGACAGCAGAACAGTCTCACCTAGGCTGGGTGTGCTTCCTGCAGGCTGAAGCACTCAGCCAGCTGAGTCCACCCTGAACTCCCTGCACTGCTAGCACAGGTGATTGCTTACATTTATCATTACTGCACATCTTTACATAAGAGAGTCAAGATGTGACCCAGCAAGAGAACAAGGGGCACAGCGTCACTGACTGCATCTACACCAGGAGTGTGACTTTCAGCAAGAGGTGACAGCAATGACAATTGTCTACCCCTGTCCTTACTGCACTCAAAGTGAGAGCAGCAGAGCTGGGAAATGTTTTTCTGTCCATGCACTTCAACATGCAGCCAAGAGGTAAAAGTGTCCTTGAGGCTGCTGGTTGATTTGCAGCTGGGGTTATTTTTCTGGGGGCTTGTCCATAAGGCAGCTTTTCACAGGCTAGAGAAGTTGTGCTAGTTAATGATTCACCCTATGCAAGCTGGTGACAGGACATTCTCATTCCTGAGAATGATGGAGGTTGCTTCCAGTTAGCTGTGGTCCCTGGGAACTGCTGACTTAAAGCCATTCTTAAACTGTCAGAGCATCCACACACTAAAAATAGCTGCAAAAATCTCCCTGTAGTGAAAACAATGCTGGCTTGTGCAGAATATCTCCAGTGTAAGGAAGTGCCATGGACTGCTTCTCTTGATCAATTACTGACTTTCAGGACAGATCCAAAATGAGGAATCTCCTCAAAAAAATTAAGAGCAACTGAGTTTTAAAATCTAGTTTGACCAAACAAAAAGTCTCAGATACACAGAGACAGGATCTGCTGCAACATCAATTAGTTTTAAGAGTCACTGTCCTTGGAGAGGGCAGGGCCTGTCACCTTTAACAAATCATTAAACCTCTTGGTGACTTGGCTTCCTCATTTATATGATGATTATTTGCCAGGTGCTCTCCCAAAGCACAACCACTGGCAGGTGTAAAAGGGAGGGGAGGAAACTAATGACTCACTGACTCAATAAGGTCACTCAGGTCTGAAGGAAGATGAAACACGTGACATAACACAGAACCCAAGATAATCCATTTTGCAGGACTGCCAGAGAACATAGGCCTGACCTACTCTCCTTTAGCAAAGAAAAACCAAATGCAAGGGACCTCAGTGGTTCCTGGGAAGGCTCGAGTCTGCCAAGAGATGCCAAAGCATTTGGGTTCAAAGTGCTATTTCAACAAGGTGTTTGCTTTGTCAGAAGATGATGTTCAGCCCTGTGACTGCTTCAGCAATCAGTGGGAGCTGATGCGTGGAGCATCTCAGCACCATCTCCAGGGAGAGCCTGTTCTCTCCCACGAGCCACGGATAAGATGCTACGGTGACAGCAGAAGTCTGGGCAAGTGAAACATATGCCATTCTGGAGTGGCAGGAAAGCTCTAGTGATTCCAATTTGCTCCTTATGGACATCCAAAGTGAGCAGAGTAATCATCTCACTGCTTCTTAAACTTGTCACTGAGCAAAAAAAGGTTGGATGGCAGCAGAGAGGTAAAGGAAGGAGGCAGGAGAAACCTGAAAATTAAAACAAACTCCTCTGTACCTTGCGCACATGGGAGGAAACATCTCTGTAAAGTTCCCATCACCACAGAAGCCCCTTCTGCTGTGTAAAGGAGCAATCTACCTTTGAGGGGGAGAGGAAATATGGCAAAGGAACAAGATAAACACAAACTGTGGATCAAAGGGAAAAAAAAAAAGGCAAAAAAAGTGAAAAAGTGCTGATGGGGGAAGCTGGGTGAAAGACAAGGAAGAACTGTTAGCTGCTCAAATTAACATTTTAATGCATTCACCGTAAAATTTAAGCAGTTTAAGCACTGGGGTGGCTGCTGAGTAAACCCCCTTCACAAGGAGCAGATTGGTGACTTAACAGCACAAAATCAGCAACATCCAGGTTTCACCATCAGCAGATGCAGTGCAGTTATCAGGGGCAGATAATGCCACAATATTTGGTCAATGAGTTTTGAGGTCACCAGTAATGCCCGTGATGGCACAAAACCACAGAACATATGGCATTTGGTGTGCTGAAACTGTCAGACTCAATTAACTGATTAGAGTACATATGGTGCTCACAGACAGGGGAAATCTCTCAATGTAAAAGATGCTGGAGACCATTGAAGGTGTCAGCATGAGTCTTCCTTGCAAATCTCTCTTCATTAAAGTTTCGTATGGAGCCAGGAGTGTTGTAATAAAATCACTATTAATGCAGTTATATTTATGATTATCTCCCTTTTGTGCAGCTGGATTTAACTTTTCAAACACTAAACTCCACATCAAAGCTTTTTCACAGGAGCTGCTGCATGCACAGAAGCTTCTTGTTTTGTCATGTTTACCTTGAAATTAGAAGTAATGAGAGCTAAGGTGGTAAAAGTTAACCAAGATTGGTCAGACAACTATAAATGTGACCAGTATCAAAACAGAAATTCACTCTGCCATAGAAATACAGTTACAATTCTGTGAAAGTATTTATAACAGGCTGGCCAGGGACAAACTCATTCCCTCTCCAGTTCCAAAACACACTTTTAAAAAAGATGGTGAGTGACACTTCATTAACCATGTGAAATGGGCTGACACAGCCTGCTTGCTTTTCCAGCCACCATTTCAGATGACACTTTTCTTTGCATCTCTTCGTGCTTTACATTCAACACTCGGTAAAATGCTTCCTTGAACCTCTCCAGCCACATCAGCCCTGTGGAGTGGGGGCTGGGCTGGGGGCAGGCAGCTCTGGGGAAGAGAAAGCAACTGCTTGTCTGTATGCTTGCATGTCCATGCATTACAGATCCAGCTTTTCTCATACAGCATCAGTGAAGGGGATTTAAAAAGTTCCCCACCTGCCTTTCTTTGCCTTCCAGTCCTCTGCCCCATCAGGCTCTGACAGGAGTGGTTCTTCTGCAGCATCACCTCTGAAATGATCTGGGATCAAAGCATCCTGCTGTATCCCAGTTTCTGGAAGGTGCCTGTAATCCAGGTGATGTCTGATGCAGACAGTGCAGTGCTCCCAGCAGCTCTCCTGCCCAGCAAGGGCTGGGGCACAGCTCCCTGTGTCCCCTTACTCCATCCCCCCAGCAGACTTTAACCCTCACACACAGCCCCCTCCAGAGCTTGCACACTCCTCTCCCATTCCCTGTGCTCTTTTAAGCAGCTTCCCACTTCCATTTGCACACCCAGCAAAGGACCTACCAGAGACCTCATCTCCCTAATGAGTTAAAAGCTGTTGTCTCAGCCCAAAATCTTCCCAGTCCCACACAGCTTCCTCCTCTCTCTTACTGTATTATCTCTCTCACTCCATCTTAACCAGAGTTTCCTGACTGCTGCTCAAATGGATGGAGAAATCTCTCTTTCCAGAGTAAGGAAAAACCCCTGTTAAGAACATCCCTTTTTCCCCCTCTATGTTATGTCAGAGGTGGGTTGCTGGTAACAGATTTGGGCAGCCAGAAGAAACAAGAAAAAAATGAAACTATTAAGGCGTTCTCTTCTCAGAGATTTTGTTAAATTAAGTGAAAGAGATTTTGTTAGAGTACTCTGTAGCAAAGATTTAAAAAAAAAAAGGGGGGGGGAATGTGATAAAAAAATCAGAGAGGACAGACATGGTTCATGGTGCAAATGTTAAGATTTATGAACGAAGCTGAAGGGCAGAACCCCCCAAATGCAATACAGGAGGATGATTTACCTTGGAGCCTTCAAAGGCTTTTTTAAACTCCAGAAGCTCCTGGACCACAGCAATACCTGGAGCCTCCCCAGCAGAGCTGGAGCACACAGGGACTGTGTCCCACTGTCTGCTGGGTGCCAGAGGCTCCTCTGTGGGCATCACTGTGAGTATCCACAGCAGCAAATCCCCTGCTAACAGGTGATCTTCCTTGTTTTCCACACTTCAACCATCCCAGCCTTCCAAAAATGCCAGCCAGGCCTTTTCAGCTCAGATCCATCACTGCCCTCTGCAGCTGCCCCAGGCCTCCCCTGGATCTGTCTGGAGTAGCTGGGCACTGGTTGCTTTGCTGCCATGGGCACAATGCTCCCAGGTGAGCCCTCCTGGTTCTCCCTGCTCCTCTCCAGCTGCCTGTGTGCTGCCCTTCCCAGCCCATCCACACCAGAGGCTCCCAGAATGCTCCAACCCTTCTGCCACACTGATTTAAACATGCTGAAATTCCCTTTTCCCTCTCTCCTCACCCCCCTACAGAGGCTGTTTCTGCCGCATCTCAAACAACTGAGGCTCCAAGGTGCCTCATCCCAGCAGTCTGCTCTGTTTGTGAGCTGAGTCATGCAGGTGTCAACATTTCCAAACCTCATGGGGAGGCTCAGCAGAGTTGGGAGGGTGCAGAGCATTAAGTCAGAAGTTATTAATAGCTGCCATCGACCATCTCGGCAGCTTTGATCTACTGGCAGCTGATTACAGCTGCTGCTCCTGATGATGAAGCACCAGGGGTCCTGCCTGTACCTCAATTTCCCTTTCCAGTTTCCCGATTTTTACTGGAACAAAACACTTTCCCCCAAAATTTCAAAACAGATGGGATTCAGCAGCCAACACTGCAGTCAGAAAGGCAAACACAATCAAGCTGAAGCGTAAAATTTTACTTTGTGAGGAAAATATCAGGTCTTTGAATCCTGCTTCTAGCAAAGTCTTTGAAAGGCTTAGAGGTTGACATCACACACAACAAACCTCCAGAGAACACAGCTCCTTTCTGAAATTTTCCATGTAGCCCTTAATCCATATCCATGAAAATAAACTTAGAATTTGTTCCCTATAAATAATTAAAGGGGTATAACCAAATTGTTCCCACACTCTTCCATGCTTTCATCTGAAGAAGAAAAGATAATTTGCTATTGCCTGAAGACAGCACACCTGACATATTCAAGGAAACAATTCAGAAAATCTCCCTGAAACAACCTAGAGCCACTGTTGGGAACAACTAAGGAAGCAGGATAAAATAGCCACCTATCCCTTTATGTCAGCATCATTTAATCCTGCTCTGTCTGCTGGGAAGCAATACAATATTCAAAAGACAAAATAGAGAAACATTCCAAGGCAGATGAATTCAGGCAAATTTCCATTTTATCTGGTGTTACCAGCTAACTTCTCTACCAGCTTGCCCAAAACTTTGCAGAATTCATTTTCTGAGAACACCAATGAAATGGATCTACACCAGGACACTGATCTACACCACATTGTGCTGTTCTAAGGATTTAAAGATCACTGGAGCCAGTACTGCCTGAACTAAGCCCCCATCTCCCAACACAAGGAAAGAGCATTTTTAAAGATGCCAGAAGCAGCAGTTTTGTGCAGAGTGAGACAACTCTATGGTTTGAGCATGAACCCAAGGAGCAATTTCTACCAGTCTACTCCATTTGAGTTATAGCATCTAAATTGACACGATAAGGGAATTAGACATGAAGAAAAACTCACATACTTATGACTATTGTAAAGCCTAATGTAATAAAACTGCCAAGCTTTAAGGACACAGACATATTCAAAGTATTTCAACTCATCACCACAAAGCCCATTCCACTAAGAACAACAGAAGGGAGGAACAATTTGGCTGATGCAGGTTAACATTTAGCTCACCACAGTCACATTTCAGATTCCAAATTTTCAAAACGAGAACTAAAGAGAATATAAGAATGCCTTTAAGAGATACTTCTACCTTTGGACAGAATGTTTTCTTTCTTAGAGAAAACCTAGTAAAAAGCATTTAATAGTGACCAGAAATCCGGGGTTTTCAGGCCTAATGTCAAGAAGTGAAGAATTTAAAGCAAACACATACTTTACTTCTTCAACCCTTAAGTAAAGCTGTTGTAGACACAAGTGGCTCACTCTGTACAGGAGAGCCTTGATTACACGTGTGATAGAGTGTGTAATAGATAGAATCACTGACCACAGCACAGAAAACCCCACACCTGCTACCCCTTCACTCCCCCTTAACCACACCCTTTCACCACAGGGAGTGGTTGTCCCTCCAGCCATGCAGTGCAGCACAGCACACTCAGCACACCCAAAGATGATTATTCTTGGCTTCTGCCAGCTTCAGCTGCAGAACAATAACTCGTGGCTCTTATTGATCCTGGAATTTCGAAGCACGAGCATCGCAAATCTGGCTTCTGCAAGAGCAGATCCCGTCACCAGGCAATTCAATCTTGGAGGTCTCAACTCCTTCACCCCTGGGGTTAGAGCAGGATGCTGCTTTATTACCTCCATCTCGGTGGTGTGAGCATGCAGCTTCTGCACCATGTCCTCGGCCTCGCGCATGCGCCGGCTCAGCTGCGGCGAGTGCTCGGCCGGGGTCAGCTCGCTGTCGTACGACTCCAGGATGGCCCTCATTCCATCACGCTCCTGCCGGGAACAACAGCAAAAACTTTTAGGGATAAAGCCTCTAAATGCCCTCCCCGCCAGGAACAACAGCAAAAGCTTTTAGGGATAAAGCCCCTGGCCACGCTCCAAGGAGAGCCTTCTACATTTTTGCCCACTCTTCTTTTACGCGGCAACTCAACTCTGATGGATGTACACTCGTCATCTTCACGTCAGCATCAAGGCACAGATGGACACACAGTTCTAATAAAATAAATGTTGCTCTGTGAAGACTGAAAAATTAGACTGTCTTGTGTCTATAAAACCCCATACCCTTTGCAGGAAAGCAATATGCAGACACTCTAACAAGCAGATGGCAACTGAAAACAGAGCCTGCCTAGAGACGCTCTTCTAATTCAACATGGCTGAATGGGTTTCCTCAGCAAAATATTTAGTGTTGTACTTGACATTTTTCCTGCCAGAGTCTCAGCAAAGAAAGAACAGAATTGTCACAACAGAAATGAAACAGATTTGACATCGAACAAAGTGGCTGAGAGCAAATATCCTCAAAATGGTATCTGACTTATCACTTGTTAGATGCTACAACACTCAGTGCTTGTAACAAACATTTTTTCAGAGGTTAATGTCTGGCAGACTGTGTTCGGCTCACTTTTCTATCTGCTGGCAATTACAACCAGGCATTTGCAGAGAAAGACAAACAGAAAGATCCTCCTCCCCTCCCTGAGAACAGCTTCTCAACTATAAAGCTTGGGCTCGGAGCTAAACATAAAACTTTTTGTGTGGGGTCCTGGCTGAAGTATTCCTAATGCTTTCCCAGCTTCAGACAGCACCTAATGCCTCCCTCCAAGGCACTGATGGAGAAGAAGAATGGGGACAAAAGGAAAATTTCAAGAAGTCAGGTGTGTTTAAGGAGGTTACTGGTTACACTGCAATATGCACACGGGGATACAAAGGTTATCTCCTCATTCCAAACCTAAAGGTCAGACTGAATGTGGATAGCAAGTGTCCATGTGGCAAAGGAAGGAACATTGAAATTCAAGGTGTGACAGCAAGACTGGGGGCACTGCCAGAGGTACAGTGTGTTCAGAGCATGTCATGGACTGAAAGGTCAGCCAAGATAGTTGGGTTGGTCAGCAGGTAAAAGGACGCCAAGACCAAAGGACAGCCTGGGGCTACAGGAGCTGGGTTAATAAAATTATAAAGAAGGACAGGTTTTAACATAAATAGTACCAGCAGCTATTACCAGCTCCTAGCCCAGATTTAACTGAAGAGAAATATACTTTTCCAGGGAAACAGTTTTGCCATAGTTTAGAATTGTTCATCTGACAGACATGTGAAAGGAAATCCACGTTACTGAAAAAGAAGAAAACCCAATGCAGCCACACCTGCCTTGTGATGAACTTGTTTAGCAGAGAGGCAGCAGGACAGGATCTCTCCATCCTCCTCTTCCCCCTCCAGCACCCACAGACATCACCCAGTCTGCCCAGCACACACTCCATAAGGCAAACTGCTTTTGCTCAGGAGATGAATTCCATTCCCCATTTACAGCCAAATCACTTTCTAGAGCACAGAAGAGAACATAATGACAGCATTTAGTGAAGGTATTGGTTTGAGCTTTTCATGTTGTTGCAATTAGATTTGCAATTACAGCATCCTCTCTCCTTCTCTGCTCTCCGAGCTGCTCCGCTGTCCTAATTTTCTCCTAAGCATCTTTCATCCATGTGATAATTTACCACTGCTATGTTCTCTCCATTACAGCAGGGGCAGTCCCAAAATCCTTGGTGTTTTTTCAAAAGCAAACAGGACCCCTGGCAACTCCCACCACACTTGGCTTCCAATTAATTGCTGAACATGAGGTCATTTGAGTCATCCCCATCAAGATCCCAGCAGCTCCCTGGGCTGTGGAGCTGCAAGGAGGACAAACTCCAGCTTTCATGTGAGCATGGGAAAACTGCATGGGAGCACGAGCAACCCTTCAGGCTGCCTTTTCCCCTAAAATCAACTACAGCCCCTGCCCTTCAAAGCATCTCTCTGAAATAAAGAGTAAACTTCTCAAAAAAAATCACACATGGTAAACACAGCAGAAGCTGTATTATAAAAAAAAAAAAAAAGGTGCTGAAAAGCTGAACTAAAGGGTGGCACAATTAAACACTTGATCCTGGAGTTTACTTATCCTCTTTAATTATTTCTAAATATTAATACTGTTAGTGAAATGAATTCTCAGCTTCCAACAAGTGGTCCCCAGCTCCATTTTTTAAACTTCTCCCCATCAAGAGCACTTATCGAAAGCTTTTCCCCCGCTCCTAAAGATCTTGTTAGTTTGGCAGGAAACAGAAGTTCTTGTTGAAAAGTCCTCTGTCTAAAAAGATTCTCTAAAATGTAATCCTAATTTAGTAATTGCTGCAGTATTTCCTCATTCTTCACGACCCATCAAAATCCTCCCCAGGCATTTTCAGATGCCCTTTCTAACCTTATTCTAATACAGCTGCTTTGCTGCTTCCTATCTGGAGAGTGTTCATCAGAATTACTAAAAAGCAGTTCCTCTGGGAATTTCCAAAATTTACCCAGCACAAGGTAAACCTCTGCTAACTCACCATGGCCCTACCCTGGCACAATTCCAGGTGCTCTTCACCTTAACCAGTTTTAAGTCAACACCCAAACAGAGATGCAGCTCATTCCAAACATGCCCTAAATGAAGAATAATAATCTTGATGTTCATTATAAACCTAGGAAATTAATGCCCTACAGCAAACCCTGGTGCTGCAGCTTGCAGCTGTGTTTGAGGAGATGTAAGTTTGAAAAAGAGGAAGGATAGTGATTTTTTTCAAAGGTTGAACAGTTTCCCTTCCTTCTGCCAGCACCAGCCCATTCATCAAATAAATATTCCTCCTACTATTGCATAAGTAACTAAGAAGAAAACACATTTTATAATTTTAACCAGAAACTAGAGCTAATCTCTTGGAAATGTGCTATGGGAAAGAACAGGATGGCACCTCTGAAAAATGCCACCCCTAAGATGAAGCTTCTCCCCAGTCCTCCCACCAGCTCCTCTACTCCCTCTGTGTAAAACCAAAATTTGACCTGGCTGACAAGCATCTTGAAGCTCAAAGAAAGTCCCTTTCTGCAGCATTCACACTTCAGAGTGGTTTAGAAACAGCAGGAATATAAGTGGGCTCGTTCAGGACTTTTGGTTTAATTTTAGGGAAAGGCCTGAGAAGGGCTCACACAAGCACCATCATCATCATCACTGCAACCACCACCACCCAAATCACTGCAGCACTGCACATCACAAGGGCAGCCCACAGATACCTGCAACTGAGGAGCACCAGAGCCTGGGTTATGGGAAGCAACTGAACAGTAAAACATAGCCAAAAAACCATAAAAAGGTGCCTGACCTTATATACATACATATAAGTTCAGGCCCTTCTGCTGCTGCTGCTCGTTAGCCCCTCTTCAAACACACACCCAGCCCATTCACCACAGACTTTCTAATTAGCTGAAGAAAAGAAAAATCAATAAGAAAGAAATTAAAGTTACAAATCTAACTGAAGTCAGTCACACACCCAGGGAAAATGTGTTCCTGGGGTAAAGTTTATCTAGTGTCATAATTTTATTGAAATCCTATATCTTCCTATTGACTTTTATCCTTTCAAGCTGGATGCCAGAGTTATCATTATTAGAGTCTCAGTGTTGCTCGCAGGGCTGAGGTTTGAGGTGGCTTTTTTATTTTTTTTTCCTTTTATAAACAAGCTGTAATTGTCTGGTTTATTGATCAATAAATCTTTCAACTGCCTCTCTTCACCCCGCTCCTGTTCTGGTGGGTCTCCTGCACCGTTCTCTGCAAGAAAATATAGGGTTGTTGTTTTTTAAAGAACAGATTGTTTTGTCATTAGCAATGAGAGAGTGGGAACTGTGCCGGTCAGTTCCAATAATGGCTTTTTAATGACAGATTCTAGTCACAGTAAAATCTGCTTTATTTCCACACGAGTGAACTCTGACTATTAATACACAGCCCAACGGCACAGCTCGCTTGCTCTCTCACTTCTGCACGGGCTAGAGCCTGGCAGAGGAGACAGACTCTGTACAGTGGAATCAGAATGATATTTCCCACTTGGAGCTTTTTTGATGGTACAGAAATATTCCAAGTATTACATCAGCTTTTTGTTCAATTAATGATAATTTTTAGGGAATGTTAATAGGCTGCTTCATTATCAGAAATCAGTGGCAAGATTTCTTCCCCCTCCTCTTCATCTCCAGACTCCTAAATCCAAATTAGTAATAATAAGGGAAAATTTCAAGACTGAAGAAAGATATGGAGCTTCAACATCAAACAGATGCTATTTGCAATCAGGTATAATTTAGCTAACTCTTTCTTGTAAAAACACAAATAAAAGAGAGAGAGGGCTGTGTAACACAGGTCTGGGCTTTCTTGCTTTAAACTCATATATAGAAAAAGGGAGATGGTAAGTGGGGCTTGACCAGATGTTTAACATCAGTAAAATTAGTGGGAAGCATAGAAATACAAAGCAAAATATGGTTAGAAATAACCGAAGAATATTTAAATATATTAGACTGTGTCAGGACCTATTGACAAAACATATTCTTAGGTTACTTAATAAAATTAATCACATTAATCTCTGGTCCATGAGCAAATATCCTTGAGGAACTCACAAATGGCAAGACAGCAACTGAAAATAGGACAGAGAAACAGACCCAACCTTTTAAAAGAAGGATGGAGGAGAAGATACAGACTCTGGCAATTATAAATCACTTCAATATTTTGGTATCTCATAAAATACTTGAAAAAAACATTAACAATCAAATTGCAAGCAGCTAGGAAGAATTAAGGACAAGAAACAATCAACTGAGCCTTAATATGAATAATATCAAAACAGTCTAATGTCCTTCTTTGACAAGTAAATTGTCTACTGAATAAAGGCAAATAATAAACGCGATAAATCTTAACTCCAGTGATGTGTTTATCAAAGAAGAGAATTACAATTCAACAACATCTCTGTAATTTGGAGGAATGAGTTGGCATCAGGGTGATGAAAATCACGGAAACAAAGCACAGAGTGTTGCGTGGCAGCAGAGCCACCAGGCACCATGAACAGGCTGCAGCACCAGGGGAGATCTGCCTCTTTCCCAGGGCTCCCTGTTTGCACCCTCCTTATGGGAAACACATGCAGCCCTCTTCAGGCTCAGCAGGATGCAGGGAGATGCCCTGTGCCCCACAGAAAAGCATTAACCAGGGAATGTGAACAGGGATGCTGACATCTAACAGGTTCTGCCCCAGTCTGAGGGCTGGAGGGATTGATAAGGGATTGATAAACTGTTAAGCCCTACTTTGGAAATAAAGCTATGTTCAAGTCCTGTTGCTTTATGGAAAGTGTAGGGTGAGAAGCAACAATCAAGTGACAGCAAAATCCAGGAAGCACCAGGCCTGCAGGGAGAGCTGGGGCTAAAGACACATTGGGTCAGACTTTGCTCTTATGGGAGCCACTTCCCTCAGCTCCCTCTTGGAGCACTGCTAATTGGCACAAGAGCTAATGGACTCTTCCAGAACGAAAAGCCCAAGAGTTCCCAACAAACAAAACCAGCAAAAGTTAAATTGCCAGAAACTTCTCAACCCCTCCTTGCCTTCAGCAGCATCTATGATCACCAGAAGGCAAATGGTTCCCTTCCTCTTACCACCCTATCTTCGATACAAGTCATCTTTAAACCAAAATTTTCTACTCCAAGCCTACAAATATCTTCCTTCTCAGCTGCAGCCATTTCCCAACATTTCTCTCCGTGGCTGACCTATTTTCACATTACTTTGCTAATCAGAACTGACTGCAGACACATATGTATACACACACCATTGACTTTCTACTCAAGACCTCAATTAAAACACCATTTACAAAAAAAAGCCTGTTAACTTCATAAAAATAAAAACATCCAGCAGATTGCAGTACCCTTGCACTGACAGGACCATTGAGAAACATTTTTTAAAATATCCTTAATTCTCAAATGTGACTGCCTATATATCAACCCTCTGCTTGTGTTTTTGCCCCTCGAGCCAA
This sequence comes from Aphelocoma coerulescens, assembly GCF_041296385.1. Taxonomy (NCBI): domain Eukaryota; kingdom Metazoa; phylum Chordata; class Aves; order Passeriformes; family Corvidae; genus Aphelocoma; species Aphelocoma coerulescens. Next base: position 12,686,236 of record NC_091028.1, on the reverse strand, counting down.
TATAAAGTCACTGCAGGAATCTAAAGATGGATTTAACCTATAAAGAAGCCTTTCAGATGCGCTGTGCCCTACAACTAAGGCTTCTCCAAGAAAAATAAAATATTCCTTCTTTTGAGGTCCAAGTACCTCCATCCATGCCTAACAGGAATAGGCGGGGAGAGGTCAGAAAGGCTGATGGGCACAACCACAGGCACACAGCAAACCAGGAACCCCTGTCTGTCCCATCATCTCTCTGCAAGGGATGGTTTTCATCTGTTTTCTAACAGTCTCAGAGCCATTTTCTTGCTCAGAAAGTCAGGTTACCATTCAGGTTGAACAGCAACTTTCCTCCCAAGGCTGGAAGTCTGGAGAAAGCAGCCACCCAGAGAAACTGGTGGGAAGAGGACACAATCAGGCAGAGAACACGAGAGAGATGATCAAATACTCATTTTACGTGCCAGAACAAGGCATTCAGAGACACTCCTAGCTTCTCAACCGTCCATTCTTAAATTTTGGAGAAACTCTGCAATCCGATTGCTCTCCTGGCCAACATTCAGCTGGCAGCTCTAAATGTACTCCTACAAATACCTATGTATATCTTACATGCTCTTGTATTCCGTAGGTTTTCCTCCTGATTTATAGCCCTCCCTTTCTAGCTCTTGTCCCTCTCCTCCAACACTTCTCTGCAGAGAGCTCAGCTTGCCTTATATCCTGGCAATGGACCAGAGCAAATAAATCCACTGTAACTCCTTTAATCCATCTCTGATAAATCTCCTGCTTACTATCTTCTGGAAAATTGTGCGTGGTCTCTGAAAACCCCATTTTGCTTACAGCACATCCATATGCCAGCTGACAAGCAATCATACAACTGACACTGCAACAAATTAAATATTATCTGACTAAAATACCCCTGGGGTCCTCTTGCTTCACAGTGAGTTTAACGTGTTTAGTTATGTTTCTTAGCCTCCTGCTGCTGTGAAATAATTGTATGATTTTTTCTTCATTTAGCTCCCCTCTACTGGAACACTCACTGCTGCCTGTCTCCAGAGTGAGCCTGCTTTTCTGTCCCAGTGTGTTTGTCATCTCTTCATTCCAAAAAAACCCCACTTTTTCCTACCACTTCTCACAGTCCCACTTGCTCAGGCAGTGGCAATCTTGTGTGTGAAGCTGCCTTATTCATCTGCCTCAGCACAGGGTCACTCACCATCTGACACCATGTGAAAAACAGTAATTTCTTTTTAAAAAACACCCAAAAAACCTGCAACATACCTTCTTCAACCTAGCCACTAGATTACCATCACTGCCAGAGGGAAAGCATACAGCTGACAAGGAAATGGATTCATCCTTACTTACTGGCAATACAAAGCTAAAGTGTTATTCACCTATTCAAAAAAAAAGAGAAGAATCAAAAATAAGATAAAGAAGAAAGTTTTTGTGATGGTACATGAGATTTTTATGCTGCCAGTGTTGGCAGTGCATAAAAATTCACCCCTATGTTCATTCCTTATTCTCAGATTTCTTTTTCCTCCTGTCTACTAAGTAACCCAGATATTGGCCTCTAAAGCACTTAACAGCCAGTTTCCTGCAGTTTCAACCACTTAAATATCATTAACTTGTGAGAAAAGTAAACTGAATTGTGCTCAAAGCCCATGCTATTATCCCTGCAAGAATGAGGAGGAATGGCCCCACCACCTGGGCTCTGCTCCTGGGGTATTTGGGCTAAGGCAGAACTGCAACGGGGGGAAAAGCTCTCACATCACATTTTGAGGGGACCAAAAAAAAAAAAAAAAATCAGAAGTTCATCCAATCCACATCACATTCCATTGAACTCAAAAGTAATTCCTTGATCCCCTCATGATGTGTCAACAACTCCAGAAATATGCCAGCTGTGGCTTTTTGAAGAAGGCAAAGAAAAAGGGATTTAAGGTGATGCTTCAGAATATCCATCACCCGACTGCTTTATTAGAAAATATTAATAATTTCCCATACTTTACTTAATTCATAAAACATTCCCTCTACTGCCTGCAGGGTAGAAAAGATCAGTGATTCCAATCAGAGTTTCACAAAGTATACATCAAATTATCTCCCAGGTCTCCCATAGCATATCTGCATTATCTTTATAAAGGATTCTCATGGCAGAGGGGACACAGCTCTTGGCCCTTGCAGCCCAGCAGTTCCTCCTTCAGAGAGCACACTAGGCAGAGAAGACTGAACTAAGCCTGGAATCTGGCCCAGTGGGCACCTTCCATACTACATAAACCACCTATAAAGCAAAAGAACACCCAAGTATATTCTTCTTGAAACAATAATAACCATAAAGGGTCATTTCACACCCAAACCATGCTCCCAGCAATGAAACTGGGCCAGATTATTTAATCACATCCAGTGATTTATCCAGGGCAAAGCAATGATAAGCCTTTACTTTGAACTAAAATTCTATGCTTTCCTTGCATGAGGTCAAAACACTGATTTTACATCATATATGTTTCCCATTACCTACATGATGAGGGCTCCATGTTTTAACTTGTACCCTTTGAAAATATGAAAGATTATTTTAACACTTCTGTCTTATAAAAGATGGAAACTGCACCAAGCAACACCTCTTAGGCTGTTTTTAATATCAGTTTATTCTCTCACCCAGAGCACAGCTCAGCCCTCACCCACAGAAAATGTCTCATTAGCTTGATCAGGAATCACCTTCAGCATTTGCTCTCAGGCAGCAAGTGAGCACCATGAAGCTGGGCTGATCTTTAACCTTGTGACCCACACTTCTGAAAGAGTTTTCTGCATTTGAAAAGGAAAATGTGCCACCTCAGTGCTCAGGACTGCAGCTTGTGAGCAGAGGTTTGCCATATGCTGGCTCTTAAATCCCATATAAACCTCAGGGCAGGCTGGCAGAGGAGCCTATAACCCACCCTTCTGTGTCTGGGATCCTGCTCCTCTTGAGACCCTGACAGGGTCAAGAACAAAACTGGATGTTTAAGAAGCAATTACAAAGACTACTTCAGGCAGGTACTTTACCAAAATTCCAGCTGCACCTTCACCTTGGGCTTCTCAACTCGAGAAAAATGACACCTAATAAATACATTTGATAAACAGGCTCTCAGTGAAAACTCCTCCAGATACTTTTATTGATCATATAAATATCCAGGCTTTCTGAACCCTGAGAAACACCTGACCTTGCCAGTTTTCTGGTGGAAATTAATCCCATTACTTTTTTCATTGCTTGAAAATGCATTTTCTTTTATCAGTTTTTAATTTGCCACCTTTCAGCTCCATTGAATATCTTTGTTGTTGCCTTGCACAGACAGGGAAAACAACTCGAAAACAACTTCTCTAAACCATTCATTCATTAGACTCTGTGCTTTCAAATTGTCACCTCTTCTTCAACAGCTTTTTAAGGTAAACAAGTCCAATCATCAGTTTTCCAGCTTGACTGCTTTCCCAGCCTTCCACACTCTCATCACCCATGTCTGACTGCTGCTCTCGTTCCGCAGCATCTTTGGCTGAACTGGGTTGATGAGGAATAAGTGAAGAGAAACAGTGAAGATACAAAGTCCTGGGTCTCTTCCCCACCTCTCTGTGAGTAACAGGGGTGTCCTCACCCACTCCTGGCACGGTCACAGCTACAGGACAAGATGCTCTCCCAAAAGCTGCTGAGCCAAAAAAACCAGCAAATAACCTCCTCAAAACCCCTCCCTCAACCACAGCAGGAGAGAACAAAAGAGAAGAGGATGCATCTCTACACCTGAGACAGAACCTCCAGTTCTTGTGATAAGAGCCCACACATATAAATTTCCTCAAATTTAAACATTTCAGAACCGAAACTTTTACTTTAAAATAGCCTACTAGTTAATAGAGTGAATTTTAACACTAGCTGCCACTCAGTGAACACCTTCCCTTTAGTATCACTAGGCACTGTAAAATTAATTCACAGACAAAATGCCATCACTTTCTTTTCTTCCTCTCAACTGTCTCTGCAATATTAAGTCAACAAACTCTTTCCTCAGAACTGCACTGACATCAAGAATGTTATGCTCAAACCATTAGACAAAATGTGAAGCACTGAAGTTGCGCTTCATTAAAAACGTGGAAAAATCAGTTTACCAGAAGAAAAACATTATTTAGGAAAATATTCATTATACACATCTGAAAAGCAATTATGATTAAATGTATGATACCGAAACATTCATCAGCTGTTAATTAATATTTGACCACAATATTTGCATTTTCAACAAAACCACATTTCAATAAGGAACAGAAACACACTAACAAAACATCTCCTTCATTGCAAACTAAACCCTTTGGTTTGTTTTCCTAGTAATGAGCTGCCACGTTTTGGAGAATGAAACAGACCATCAGCTTTTCTACTTCTGGGCACAGCTTCAAAGTGTACAGAATATAATCACTGAAATAGCTGGCAAACAACAGACAGAGGGAAAAAGTCCCTCCCTGCCATGTAACATGCTGGTCAGTAGCAAACAGTTAATGATGGTTATCCTACTTCCATACTGCAACACATCCACGCAAAACTTCCTGGATAATTTTAAGGGACTTCAGTTGAATTTTTGCCTTTGCTGTGTTCCACCTACCAGAAAGACAATCCAAAGGACGCCCAACCCACCATAGGCAGAATTAAAGAATTTTGAGTTGGCAATCAAGTCCTCAAGAAAACAAAAAGGTGAGAACAGACCCTTTTGCACAGCAATATTTAAGCACACAACACTCATTGCTACATTTGTCCCATCTCTGGAAAAAAGTCCATTGTGATGTGCCAGGAAATACTATCAGAACAATTTTTCTAATTCTAAAGTAAGTTAAAAGTCTAAAGTAAAGTCACATACCTGTTGCTATATTTGGTTCTTCTGCTTCCATTTGGAAAATACCATTATATTATTTTAAAAAATGCCTTTCAATAAACTTGGCACTCTCCTGACTTGGTACAATCTTTCTCAAATACACCTTTATCTTAGCAGCCAGTGCTGTATGGGATGATGCCATTTTCAATGGGGTCTATTCTCAGCACTAGGCAGACTCAGACTTGCACAACAGTTGAGGTCTGAAAGCTCCTCAAGATATTGTCCCTCCCCCAGCCTCCCCAGCTCTCCTGGTTTCCCCTTCTCTCCAGAAGCATATTCCCTGGAATTCTTCCAGGCAGGTTCATGAACAGATCAGACTCCCCTCTCCAGAAGACCAGGGCTGTGATCCTGCTATTGGCCTTGTTTCCTACTCTCTGGAGTAATTTTCAATTATTTAACAGCATCCTTAACATCCACCTTAGGCTGTTTAAGAAAACCCTCACAATCACCATAAAATCACTTGAATCCATAAGCACAAAAAAAAAAGGGTTGGTTTGGTGATGAAGGGAAGACAAAAGAAAGAGGAACAAGTCACACAGCTGGAATTTCTGACCACCTGACAATCTCTCCCCCTCCACTTATTCCAAAAAGCCGTTCCTATTTCATTTGCAACTATCACTTTTTAGACTTGTCCTTATTATTTCACCTTCAGTAACAACATTTGTGAGCTTTACCATGTTCAAAGACAGCAGGACAACTGCACTGTTGTCAGTGCAGACCCAGAGATGCTGCCCATGGCTACTAATTCTCTTCAGCTTGTTGAGGGTAAAGAAGCACCCAAGAAGCAGCAAGTGATAAGTTTCTTCCTGTCTCCCTGTGCACATCAAGGATGCTAAATGCACACACAAACAAAATCAACAAGCAAGGTTATGCAAAAGAACCCCTGTTCTAAATACCTGCCTCAAGTCCGTGGGAGAAGTAGTACAATTTTTACAGCATATGTCAAATCTTTTCAACTTTTTCTCTGAATCAAATTAGTTACTAATGAAACAGTTTATGATTAATACTCACTTAAGTCAAGGAGAAAATGAGGGGAAAAGCTATCAGCTGAACACGAGCAAATCACATCGGCTCCAGATATACATAATGAAAGGAGCATATGCAAAGAAAATACGGTTGCTGTATCTTTAGAAGTCTTCAGTTTCTGAACAGGCTGTTAAAACAGTGTGATCACCACATAAGATCCTCTAGTGGCATTCCTGTGACACAGTGAAGAAGGTACAAGCAGTTGATGTCCCTGTGAAGTACAGATTTACCTTCTGACGATGGATCTTCTGATGGCCTTAACACCTGAAGCCTCACCAAGGTTTGTATCTTACTGAGCACCTGCACAGAGTTCCATTCAGGGAAATATTGATCCCATCCACCTCAGGCTGCTTGACAAGACCAGGCTGGCTCACAGGCTCTGTCATTTGGATTCCCCCTAAGCCCAAGGAGCAGGACACCGAGGTCATGAAGGGAGGAGAGGGCAAAGCACAGTTCATCCATCCTGTCTGTGCTCGGAGCTGCTGGGGCAGCGCCCTGGAAGCACGAACAGAACACAAAATACCTGCTAGAAATGATCTCTACACCTGTAAGCACAATTCTCAGCAAAAATTTATCACCTTTTCCTCCAGAGCAGTCTTGTACATATTTGAAGATATGTTTCTCTGCAGTATTCACTAGTGTAATTCTTCACTTTTTCCTCTTACTTTTTACCGTTTCACTAGATGGTTAATAAATATCCATTTCTCTCCAACAACTGAGAGGAACCACTCTAGCATCTCTCTCAGTTATCCAGAGCTGACTGCAAGGAGAGCCAGAAATAAATGAGATGGGGAATAAGGACAAGAAATCACTTTGTAATTGAAAACTCAGGGCCAGCCACCAAGCAAAATGCAGAAGACTCACAGAGCCACACTTAAAATCAAAGCAGAGAAGAAATGTCTGTGGTCTTTGATTAATATTCTGTATTTGCACATCCAACAGGTTACCCCATGTACCTAATTTTAACAGCAATCCCTAAAAGCTTTGAATTTAAAAACAAATGTGGTACTAATTGAAAACCCTCCCTCACCAAGCCTGTGGCACAGCTTATACAAGGACCTGTTCCTCCAGAGGGCACTGAATGGAAACTGTAGTTGTATTTAGGTTTTGGATACATGAGAAGGGAAGGAAAAAATACTGTCAGATCAATGTGTTTGAAAGAGGATGACATGAAAAGAATAAATAGGTTGAAAAGTAGAGAGCTCTGAAGTTTTCATCTCAAAAGAAAAAAAAACCCCAACTTTACACAAAATTTTAAAAAACTTCTGAGGAACACAAGCAAATGAAGGAATTAATCTCCAGCTGAAGTCTGCGTGCTTCTAAAAGAAGGTACCTATTCAATCATCTTTTTCTTAATCAACAGTTTAATACTATAAACAGAAAAGCAGCAGCATGACAAATGAAGTTTTTAGAGAGAGCTTCTCCCTGCCTCCTCCTGTGGCACCAAAAGGCAAACAGCTGCTCGCTCTGCCTCGCACGCCTTGTCCTCACACTGGCACACTAATGGGTTTTCTGACAAGGCAAACTCTAATATTAGACACTGCTCTTATTAGCTCAGATCAGAGGGTGCTGTTAAACCCTGCAGGTACCACACTCTGCCGAGGTTGCTCTCTTTATTTCACAAATCATGTGTAATTGCCTCTCTAATATCACCCACTGAATTGAGTTGAACACAGTCATTCTTCTCCAAATTCAACACTCATGCACTTCAAAACACATGTATTTCATTCTTAAAGAATACTTTTTAACAATATAAATACTTCAAAAGCTTAGAATTGAAGTTATTAGACAATTTACCCCACTGATACCAACAGCAAAGAGACACACAAAGGCAACTCCTCCCATGCTCCAAACAGCAATTGCTTTTTCACTCACCACATGAAGAAACAAGGGGTTTCTGAAGTGGTTTTAAACCCTTATGTTTCAATGAACAGTGTGTGATGGATATGGCTGTTATTTGCAACGCCATAGGAGCGCGTTATAAATAAGCCGGTGTTATTTATAAGCAGCATGTTGTTCTGCACACCAGAGCAGCCCCAGAGGCACAGCATCCCACGGCAAGCTGGCTGAGAGGAAAGGTTCTGTGGAATGTTTGCACAGGCTTGGGCACACGGGTGATCTCTGTCAGGGGCTGCTGGAGCCTGCCAGGAACCGTGGATGCCTGGGAGGGCATCGTACAAATAGCGAGACCCTCACGGGGCAGTAAAAGAGATGGCAAACGAGCAGGAGCTGGGGTGAATTCTGCATTCAACATTAAGGAAATTTCTGTGGTCTCTGCTGTGCCTGATAGCAGACCATTTTAAACAGAGCCAGAAATGACAGCCTGTCTGTGCTGGGGGTGGTTAACACCAGCATGAAGCGCTTGCTCAGCGTGGACTGAGAGGGGAGGACAGTTACTCATCAACTAATGCTTACTTACACACCACTCTCCCACCAAGCTTGCTAACAGTCTGGCATGCTAATGGACAGTAAGGAATTTTTTTTTTCCCCTTCCTCTTCTCATCTTCAGTCTTACCCGCTATGTTGGAACCAATTTAATTACTGCTAAATCATCTCCAACAACGCACGCCAAGCTTGGCCCTGTATTTCTTCAAGAGGTGTGATTTTATCCCTTAGTTTCTCCTGCTTTTTCACTTATTTGCTTTTTAAACAGAAGAGATTACTGCCAAGATATCGTGTGAGTTTCATATTTCCCTACCATTTACAGATGACATTAGTCTCTTCCTTGCTCATTCCTACTGAAACAATGCTGTCTCCTGGCACGTCAACTTTAAAAAGCAAATGCAATTGAAGTTATCACCATGCAGCTCACAAAGAGAGATACCTGCATGATATAATTGATTCCTCTTCTGATCTCACCGGTTAACAAAAATAATTGAATTTGGTACCCTTTTTAACACACTCACATATTCTTTCACAGTTCTAAGTTGAACATCCTCCCTGCTTTTGTCCTTGGTCTCATTTTCAAAAACTTTTATCTTTAGTTTGCCAATCTAGCACAAGCAAGAGACTCTCCAGTCTGGGGAAAACTGGAGCACAGACAATTAAGGCAGAAGAGAAGCAGAAGGAAAAATGCAGTATAATATATGCAAATGCAGATGTCTTACAAGGACACTGTTATAAGTATATATAACTTGTTCATGAAACTCTTCCACTTGGTGCAGGGCTACCTTTAAGCTTTTATGCTGCACTTTTTAGCAGTTAATCCTAAAGCAGCCTCTTTGGGGAGTTCAGCATCTCCATCTCCTTGGAGGGGAAACTGGTGCCCCAAGATGAAGTGGTTGTGGTCATTCGCCAGTTTAGAACTGGGCTAAAACACAGACCTCTGAAGTCTCTCTGGGGATCTTCTCAGTGATTAGGTCATTCTTATCAAAACAAAACAACAAAATGTGCACCAGCTCTGTAGGAAAGGATCGCTGACACTGTGCAGCCACTTCTGAGGTGCTGCCTCTCCTAAAGTCACACAGAGAAGAGCAAAACCAGAAGGAAACAGTAAAAAGAAGCAGAGACAGTAACAAGTATGAACATTCCCAAAGCATTCCTGTTACACGTGCTCCAAATTCTTGACATTCAAAAGTCATGAAAGATGTTAGGAGATCTCATTCCTGTCTGTTTTTGCAGAAGAAATAATCAATACCCACCAGAGTCAACCAAAATGTGGCTTTGAATTCTAGGAGTAAAAGGGGAAATCCATAGGTGCTGCTTTGTCCCACTATGAGGAGATCATCCCATCATCTCCATGCCTCTGGAGATGAAAATTAACAGTTCCATTAACAGTTCCATCTGTAGCCACTGATACTTCATCCTGTCTCTCATGTGAGCAAAGGAACTCAGAAGGAAAGCTTCTCATTTTCTTCTCAAGTCAGCTTTCTGCTGATGGAGCTTCAGAAACATTTTCAAACCAGTTCCAAGCAAAGAAGACCAGAGCATTTAGTTTGGGAAGGGGAAAAGCACAAGTCACAAACCCAGCAATGACTTCCAGCAGCATAAAGCCAAAAGCTTCCCTGCATCTCCATTTCACACACAAGTGAGGAGAAAAGGCACTCCTGATGTCACAGCCACAAAAAAGCCCCATCCTTCAGCAAAACCAGGGCTGCATTCACAGGATAACTTTGCTGAGCTGCTGAATTTATATGCAGCAACAGAACCATGGAAGGATCAAATAAAATTAATTCTGTCTAATAACAAATTAATTGTCCATGCCAACCCCTAATGTCTCCATCATCAAATGAATTTCCATGTTATTTACCCACCACAACTTCCCATGGGGAAGGAGGAAGACAGCTGCTCAGATTAAAGAGCGAAATGGAAGAGCCTCCAAGACAAAGAATCTTTTCATTTTCTAAATGATTGCTCTACTCCAAAACGTCTTAGGAGAAATAATGTGGGTGTTTTTTTTATTCTTTTCACAAAACCAAGATGCAAACTGCCTGATTTGATGCTGCTATTTCATTGTCTCAGAACTGCATACACCAGCTTCTAGTGGCAAGGAGAGAGAGGCTCAGGCAGAAATAATGTTCCCATTACAAGAAAAATAAATTGTCAATAGACCTAAGGAAGTTACTTTTCTCATTTTATATTTTTTGAGGCATGGATCACTGTAGCCCTCACCTTATTTATCGACAACAGGAACATCTTTAAAAGGCAACAAACGAAACACACTCTATGGGTAGAACTAGGCTATAAATTCTTCCAAAAGACCAAAAAAGTGACATATGCTGTTAGATCCCCACTGCTCTTATTTTACAATCTTATTTTAATGCCTCTAAAACATCAAAAATTGTCCAGTTTGGCCGCACCAGAGAGTACCTCTCAAAATCATCATCTAATGAACAAGTTTTTCTGGGAAATAAAAACAAGCTTTCCCTAACAGCAATATCAGTGTTCCATCCACTTAAACAATCTACTGTGATGCCTGAACTTAGGAAATCAGCTCTTAACAAAAAGCTGATCCATTTAATCCTGGAGAAGTCCTGGGAAGAGAAAGGCAAAAGGGGAAAAGACAGATTTGGAGTTACTCAGGTCTTTGACCTGGTAACTCCAATATTTCACTGTTTTTGATCAGGTAAGCAGTGGCAAAAGACACAACAGATGTTTTAGACAAAAGTCAAAGTGCTTTGTCACCCAACACACAATTCTTATTTGAATGAGGGTTTAAAAGGTTCTGACTCACAGGGTTATCATGAGATAACCACCCAGTAACATTTTTGTTACTGTGTATTTGTACTGGGAAATCTTTGCTACAGAGCCAACAGAAGGACTGGGGTCAGACTTACAAGAGTTCCCTAGATTACAGAGCGGTCCTACCAAAATTCTGCCCTGACTGTCCCTGCAGCCACAGAGGAAAGCAAAAATCTGTGCACAGCAAAACTACGGGGCACAACCCGTAAGAAATCTTTCAAAAACGAGCACAATCTATCAAACTGATGCAATTTATCCTGGCTGCAATGGCTTTTCTACACAGAGAAGATCAGGAGCAACAGAATCACTCTTCCAGAGCAGAAACAAAACAACTTTTAGTTAAGAAATGAAGCAGATGGCCTGCGTAGATTAAAGAGAAGGTACAGAGCAGTGCACGAGCAAACCGCTGCGCCCAAATCCCACAGTAATTACTGCGGCGGCGGCGGCTCACTAATGATGCTGTGCCTCTGAACTGGGACAAATTAACACAAAGACACACATGCTGGTGACTTGCAGCCCAAGGGAAGGTGAATATTATGGAGACACAGACATTTAAGGCAATCACAACAGATTAAACGCTGCAAGGTAGAGGCAAGCGACATGCAGTCCCAAGGGGAAAGGGATACGGGAAGGAACGTGTTCCTCATCTGTCCTAGAAAACGAAATGAAAATGAAAACTGATGCTCTACATATATCCATTGTGCAGACTCTTTCTCATCCCAGTTGTTTTTCAGTAACTTTACTGTTATTTCCATCAAACTCCTGTAAAGGCTGGAGATCAGGACCGCTGTCACTGGGATCGATCCTCAGTCAGGATAAACCAGCATTACCTGGCCCAGGGGTTGTGTTGGTTTAAGTGTGAACTTCCATAAAGCAAAACCGTTTGGAACTACATCCCCTGCATTGACTTATCACTCCCAAACATTGTGAGCTGCCAGAGCAGTACATCTGGAGTGGATGCCTAATGAACACTGCAGTTTTCCCCACTGAGAGGAAAGGCAGCTAACATCCCATCCCAATGAGTTCAGGCTGCTTAGCCTGTGGTAGCAGCTCGTTTTCTTGGACCTTTGGGAATAGAGGTGCAGTTTCCAGTGTGGCTTTTTGGATATTATTGATGCTGATTACTTCTGGGCTTCCAGATCTGGCAGGCAGTAAGATTCTTCCTTGTCTGGACCAGTGGAGAGCAATTCAATATTATTTTGTACTTCAGATGATTTTAAGCTAATGAAGGTCCTATTCTTTTTTTTAACTCCCCATGCAAATGTTAATTTTTAATAAACTTTGCCCAAGTAGGATTTAAAGCTTATCTCACAAGACATATTTAGAGCAGTGCCATGGTGAAGTAATTCTGGGAAAAAAATATGTACAGCTGAAAATAGGATATTTCTGCATGCTTGCTTCAAAGGCTACCAAGAGGTTTTTTGCAGAGACTTGTCATCAGACTAGTCATTGTGCAGGACTGGAATTATTAATTAACAGCCCAAACTTGTGCCTCTCACATGCTACAGAGGAACACCATCATCACCATGAGCTCTGTGCTGCACATAAGTGACAAAGACACCCACAGTGACATCCCTGGAAGTGCTCAAGGCCAGGTTGGATGGGGCATTGAGCAGCCTGCTCTAGTGGAAGGTGTCCCTGCCCATGGAAGAGGGTTGGAATGAGATGAGCTTTAAGGCTTCTTCCAACCCAAAGCATCCTCTGATTCTATGATGTGGGTAATGATGAGGGTGGGAAGAGCAGGCAGATTTTGTTTCAACTTCACAGGGTTGGAAAGGCTGAGCTGCTGCTAACAGCAGCATGTGGACTGAGCAAGAGGCTCAAGTGTCATCAGGCTTCTTCTGGTGGTAGGATGGGAGCTGCTCTGATGGAAACCTTGCAGAGGCTGCTTAGCACGAGCCAGGCCAGCAAATCAGCAGGAAAGAGGAACACTCTGCTTGGCTGGGATCCGACTGAAGAGGGCTTTAAAAAGCTGCTGGTGCTGAGGGACAACAAACAGCTTGTTACATATCCATGCTCAAGGCCCCATAATCAATTCAAAATAATTAAGCTTAATCATGTGAGTTGCAGAAGGACTTCTACACATCGTTTTCAAAACCTGTTGAGCATTCTCTCTTCAAATCTCCAACCCCCACAGCCTTGTTTCAGTCCATCAGAAGTTAATTATGGGAGAGAGTTTCAAAACGCATTAAGAGCTATCACATATCTGGGGGTCATTTGCACTGAAGACAGGAAAATGCATTAATGGAAATGGTGCTGTGAGCATCTGCAACGTTCACAGATTCAAGGACACAACTTACAACCTCTCTTTTCCATCATCAGAACCATTCAAAAAGCCAAAGCTCAAAAAACCCAGTGTTAACAAACCAGACGTCTTTAGTTCTTTCATTTGCTAATTTTTATTTATATTTTTCTATATGCATGTAAGACTGCAAGTACTGTGCATCGCTTCTTCCCCCACAATACTACTCTTGTCAGCAACTGCATTCAACCAGTCCATAGAAATTTCCAAGAGGGAAGAAAAATAATGCTGGAGAGCTCTCTCCAAGCATCAGGATTTACCTTGTATTTCACAGCTTTCTTGGGACATCTCATTGGGAAATGAACCCTTTCCAGTGCATAGGTCATCAACAGATTGCAGCATATAGAAAAGATGCTGCTTCTAAAATATTCATGCTGTTTGCTGCTCTAAGTTGCTACTTTACTTTGTATCTTGAGGGATGACACCCAAAAATTAAACCTAAAATCTAATTTTGGTCTTAGGATCCTTGCCGTGCTCTATTTAAGCTCCAGAAGTCAAAATAACATAAAATTTTGATTAAAAAAAAAGCCACCATACTGACATCAAATTCTCACCTCATTATTTGAAACTCTTTTCATCTATATCTTTAAAATTACCTTCTGCTCCCAATATCCACATCCATCACCAAGAATCACAATGTCTGAAGGTGAGGATGCAGAATGGAGGGCCTGTGACTCACAAATCAGACATACACAGGCACTGGAATTTTAGTTCCCAAAAAAGATTCATGTTCTCTTCCCAGCAGCAAGAAACTGTTGCATTGAGCTAAATATCTTAGAAATCCATATATTTACAGGTCCCAGAAAAGGGGTATGGCATAAAGTAGCAAAATCCACATGTAATGCCTGAAAAACTGGAAGAGACCTTTTTTCCCCTCAATTCTTTTCTAGTAAAATGAGAAAATGTGAAAAAAATGTTCAGCCTTAATTGTCACCACTGAAAATATCCATATTCTCAGCACATGGAACCTATTAAACAAATGCCCTTTATGGCTGAAGTGCTCCTGCACAACGTGGCTCCACCATAACCTCAGAACAGACCAACTGTTCTGACTGAATAAAGAGACCATTTGTTAGACAGCAAGAGAAGTGTGGATCTCTTTCTAAAACAATGTAACAGAAATAAAAATGTCCTTTGAGCATGTGGCAAGATAAAATTGAAGATTCCACTTGATATACAAAATAGAAACCTCCCTCACATGAAATACAACATCAATGAATGGCAAGAAAAGTGCATACACATATCACTGATAGGAGAAGCCTGAGAATAGTTCTCTCTTTTTCTTAAATGTTTTCATATTTGCCCAAAAACAACATTGAACACATAAAAATCAGGAGTCTTACCATTTGTCTAACAGAGATGAGCATGACAAATTAAAATACTTTATGTTTTAAGCATTGGTTGTCATTTCCATTTGTCAGAGCTCCTGCAAGCAATGTTGTGTTGGCCCTGCCAGGGACAGGCAGCCCAGTAAGGGACAAGGCACCTGCTCCATGTGTGCCCCATTTCAATAAGTTCTGGGTGCTCACTGTCTTTTCTGAGCACCCATCTCACATTCTCCTGACCACACAGCAACAGGATTTAGTCAGCAGAGATACTGAAAGAACACTGGTTTCCTCTGGTACGGGGAATCCAGAGCAACAACAAGTTATATTCTGAATTATTCTGATCTGCACAGGCCTGGGTAACAAGCCTTTAGCAGCATCTACCCAGACACTGGGGACAGCTTTTCCCTGGTGCAGCCCAGCTGACATTCACAGAACCACAGCAGGGTTCAGCCTGAGGCTTAGTGCACAGCAGCATTTCATCTTGGTCACCCCACCAGCCTGGCTAAAGAGAGGATTTGGGATATCAAGTACAAAAGAAAACCTCAAACACCCAAATCCCAGGGTATCCCTGGCCTAATATCCCTTTCAGAGCATCTTTTGAGGAAGCTGTGCTATGAAGGCGGGAGCAAGCAGGGGATCAGTTGTGGCTTTTCAGTGTGGGTGACCTTCTCCCCCTGCCTTCCCCCAAATGAGTCTCCAAAAAGGTTTTTTCCCCTTTCCCTCATCTTTTAACTCTTTCACAAAACATCACATGGATTTTCAAGGCTGAAGAACAGCCACCTGACATCTGAGAGTAAGACCATTATGTTTTCCACTAGGAAAACCACAAAAGGCTAAAATGAAGAGAAAGGCTAATGCCAAAGAGCTGTTTCACAAAGGTCACAAGGAACACAGGGACTCCAGCCTCAGTTGCAGCCCATGGTAAGGGCACTCCATGTCTGCTAAGCCACTCACTTTGGATGTCACCTGCACACTGGGGAACAAAAAACTACAGAAAACAAATCTGTCTTTGACTGCCCTTGGTGCTTAGAAGATTAATTACCTTCAGCATCCTCAAACTATCTGGACTACCCCCAGCAGCTGACAAAACTCTCTACCTATACTCAACAACACAGATGGTTTTGATAGTTTTGTTTAAAAATGCAGACAGTGAGGTTTCTCATTTTCCTAAAGCATTAAACTCCCTCTTGAAGTGTAACCGGAGATCAATTTTATTTCATGTGTTATGTAGCAGTTTTAATAAAGTGTTAAAATGAAAGATATTGAAAAATTACAGGACAAAATAATCCTCTGAAATAATGTGAAAATGGAATGGGCAAATAATAACTCAACTGGAGCAGAAAACGATTACATCCACTCTCAGTTTGCTTCCATGCTGAGCATCTCCTCTGCTTAATCCTTCCAAGAGGAGGCAACAGTAGATGCCAGTCCCCATCAAAGTCTCTGCTCCCAGGTTTGTACTCCCAGTAAAACTACTCACTATTTCTGCAGGAAAGAACTTTCCTCTTTAGAATAAGATAGACAAAAAAAAAAAAAAAAAAAAAAAACACATTAAATCTGCCTGTTTATCTTATGTAAAGATACTATAATGAATGAAGTATTAAATTATGCAGCGTGGGATGTAATGGAGTGAATTATATTCAGTAAGATCACACATTACTGAAAATATGCAAAAAGCTGTGCTGCTGGCTTTCAGTTGTCAAGCTACACACACGTACATACATATTTTATATATATATTTTTTGCTCATCTCATTATTTTCTACTGTCTCCATGTGTGATAACATGCCCAGTGCTGACACTTGTCCTATTCTCCCTGGAAGACCCTACATTAGCATGTAAATAGCTGGCAGATATGAGGAAATGAAAGCAAGGAATAGCTCTTTAATTAACTTTAATCCTCTGAAAACCCATACAGCAATCTGTTCTGACAGTTTTCTACACGAGATCTTCTTAGGAGGTCCCTAAGTGCTGCCTGCAGATCACTGCCAGGCTGGAACGAGGAGAAAGAATGAACAAACCAGTTTTGGAGACAATATTTAGGCATTTTTCTGCTATTAAATGGTGACTGGTGACTGCCATCTGGCATTATCAGAGCTGTCATTAGCCTGACTCTGGATGGGAAACACAGAGATGCCATAAGCAAGGCTCAGCACACTTCCCACCCGTCTGACAGCCAGATCCATGAAGACACACACGGAGCAGCCTCCTCCCGTTCCTCATGCCACACAGGCTGCACAGCTCTGCCCTCTGGCACACCTTTTCTCAGCCCACAACAAAGACAAAATCCTCAAGGTTGAAGTGCAAAGAAGTTTCCTTGTTGGAAGACTCGATGAAACAGCTCCAGAGCAGTAACCCAGCCCTTCAAATCTTGAACAGCAAAAAGGCTGGCAGACTGTAAAGGAGTGAGCTGAAATCGTTCCTCAATGGCTTACAACTTCCAGATGCAACAAGTGTTACTCATAATCCTCTAATACAAGGAAATTTCAAACCAATTTTGGTGTAGAGGGTGGGAAAAAATCTAAGGATAAATGGAAGGAGATGCAGTGCCACAGCTTTTGGCAACGCAAGATTGTCAAAAGAATTCCCACCTGCAGGTTAGGTTTAGCTCTGGAAATGGTCTCCTGCTGATGGGAGCAGGTAAAAATCTCCCAGAAAGACCACTGATTCCAGCTGTGACATGGAGTGACCACTCTGAGGCCACTTATAGCTCAGAGCTGACCTGCAGGACTCTCCAAAGGGATGACAAAAATTGATCCCAGACATACCATTAAGCAAAGCAAATCTGTCCTACAGCATCAGCCTGTAACCACCTACAGACCTGCTTCCCCAAAGCCCAACTAACAGTCCCATTCCTGTAACTTCATACTCACCTGCCAGTTGAACCACACTAAGTATAAAGACTGCATGTCATGCCAATTCTGCCTCTCAGTGTTATTAATGCTGTACTACCATGAGCAGCCATCTCACTTAACTCATCACATCAGATTCCAGGGCTAAAACATACAGAAAATATCCAGCATGGCAACTTCAAAAACTTGGTGACTGGTAATGCTCAGAAGAATGAATCCTTTTATGAATATGTGAGCATGAATTTCAATAAAGTGACCTTTAACATGACAGATTCCAGCTGAAGAAAGAAGGAAATCTCTACTGACACATAAATTACTTAAGATAAAGGTGCTCCTAAGATTTACCTTACACCGACTAGTCCTTATACACACTGATCACTAATCCTCTTTAAACTATGCCCTACTTCCTGCAGCTCTGAGAAGTTATGTTCTAATCTGATCTAAATTTTCCAGACTAGAGAAACACCATAAAAAGTGCCCTTAACAGCTGTGAAAACAAATAAAAGGTAAAGTTGGAATAAGTTCATAAAAACATCATAATCACATCCACAACTAGTTAGAAGATTGCTCTTTTGGCCATCTGGCAATGGTACCTGGCACAGAAAATGCCTGAACTATGGCCTCTCAGCTTATCTGGCAGCTGATTGCCTCCCTTTAAATAAATATGCAGCCACCAACCAGGCCGGTTCATAAAATAAAATAATAAAATAAAATAAATAAAATTCAATTATAAATTTTAAAGGGGCAAGAAAGGGGAAAAAAAATCCACTAAGTAATACCCCAAATGAGGTATAACAGATTAGAAATCTCCATCTGATCCTAGAGAGCAGGACCACCCAGCTCCATATACTGCCCACAGCTGCACATTTCAGAGGCTGATTCATCTTCCAGACAGACAGGAGTGACAGCAGCTGTGATCCAGTCACACTTTTCTGGGAATACAGTGATTTGTTTACTTATTGCAACACTGTTAAATCTCATGGGATATTCAGGCACTTCTAGAGGGAGAAGAGAATGAGCAGCTCAGAAATTGCTACTTGCAATACGTGAACTTGCAAGAGTATCTCATATCTTTAACAAAATTTGAAAGAAAATAAACCTACTGTATATCTCCACAGATTTTTTTTTTAACATTACCAGTTTCATAAAGATGAAAACAAATACAAATATCAAAACACTGAAAGTCACGATGTTTGCATAAAGCAAGAAAAGGTCATGTAAATGTAAAACATAATGGAGAATTTCAAGTAAATGAAAGCCACAGCAACAATATTAATTTGTATTTTAAAGGCAGACAAATTTCAACACTATGAAAACATAGAACCCCAAACAAAGCCGAGAAGGGCAGCTCCACGTACAGGGCAATCCTTTGAGTCTATCAGAGGCACAAGTGACTGTAGCTGCACACTCTGACCCAGCAAAGATACAGGCTCCAAGAACCATCACAGCTCCTCTGCTCTGTTTTAACCAGAGAACTGTGATAAAGGCAGCTAAATGCTTCAAGAAATTAAACTGCACTAAGAAGATATAATAATAATCATCTCAAAGCTGGATATTCACCCAAGACCAAAAAGTAACAAAGGTGTTAACAGACAAAAGGAATAAAATGATTTATCATTAAAAATGGCTATCCTATTGGAGATACCAGACAGCAGACATCCTCCTCTGTTTTGAAAGCAGAGATAAGGTTGTTCTGGGAAATTAGAGTCATTGGCAAGGAAGTTTCACCTGAACATTAGGAAAATTAGTTAAGAAGGTTCCAAATTCAAAGCATCTCTTTGAGTTGAGCGTAACAAGATAAAATAGAGATAGATAAGCACAAGCTTTTGTGAGAGTAATTTAAACTGAACCAGTTAATTCCTTGAGAGAACTCACAGGAGAGTGAACCAGTGAACACAGGGTTTGAAAGTCTGTTTAAATGACCGAGCATCCCTGGGTTTTAATCATTATGTGAGAGTCAAATACCTGCTGGTATGAGCTGGCTGATGGAGGAGCACACCACCCCTCCCTGCCATGGAAAGCAATTAGCAGGAGGCTGCACTGGGGATTAGAGCCAGAAGTTTCCTTCAGGATCATTATTAGAGTAGTGGAACAGGGGCAAACAGCAAGATGTGAGCTGACAACATAAAATATTAATGCCAGCAGAGTCTACAGACAAGGGTGAGGCATTCTGGAGCACCTAAAAATATCAATAATGACGGACGAGCGAAGGCTGATAGACTGAGCAAAATCACACACGAATGCAAGTTAATGCAGAGGGGAAGGAAAAAAACATTAGATTCCACACAATGTGCACACAAGCTGCTTTTACACCACAACCTCCTAGGGATTTGATTTTGACACCCTTGGAAGCTATGACATCCCTAGGGACATGCCAGCCAGACACAGCCTGCAGAGAGGAGGGAAGGGACTTCAGCCATAACCTCCACAAATGAAACCACTTCAGCAACACAGCTCCAGGAAAAAAAAATAGTACTTGTACTAAAACAGGTTCACCAAAACTATACCAGATGCTTCCAGGACATGACAAGACTCAAAACATGTAGAAAATCAGTGAAATGCTGATACTAACACAGTGGAACAGGCAGCGTCAGGGAATACATGCACACATGCTGCAGCAAAGGATTTGCCACCTGAAGGAAGGTCATTGTCACATAGGGAAGGCACAGAAAACTGCAGTCTGTGCTGGGGGACTTCATAAAAACCCAAACATTCTCAGAAGGAGATACAGTAAAGATTTAACAGCTCTTCCACAGCACTCCTGTTTGACTTGGGCTCAGGTCTTCAGTTATTTCACCCAAGCATATCTGTTCTCCATCCTCTTTTATAACTGAAATAACAGTGCTTCTCCACCTCACAGCAATGACAGAAGGAAAAAAGCAGCTCTAGACATTGAGTACTGCTAAAATGTGAGCAGCAGTGTCATTTGGGCTCCCAAAATAGACAGCATTTAACCTTCATTAGTTGTTAACAGCTCTCATAAGTCTACCAAGCATTGATACTCAGATATTTATAACACATTTAACTCCAGACCAAGTCCCAGGACAAAAAAGAAGGACAGGCAATGTATCAAGAAGGTTGCCACCCCTGCCTTCAGAGTTTCTGATCACCACTTCTTGGGAGAAAGAACTGCCAGGAAAAAGAGCTCATTGGTCTGGATGAATAAACCTGTAAGTCCCAAAGCTGTCCCTGGGAGAGCAGCAATCACACTTGTTACATCTGAACAATGCAGCAAAATGAGAAGATACCATTTTTCTTAAGTTGTATTTGCATGAAGAACGTGAACTCTGTAATTTGCATTTAATTTTATTAGCCATCCTTTTAGCATATTGAAAGTTAATTACAAATCAAAACTTTTGATGCAGATCGTTAGGCACCCATTCATCCGCGTGGAGGCAGAGCCATGATCCGAGCACAGAGCAGCAGCTGAGGAGGAACAGCTTGCAGGTTCTGTCAGCTGAAGAGCATCCAAAACACAGGGAATTCTCCATAAAGCCAAAGTATGACCCCCTGCCCACCAGTCAGGCTTGGCAGGAAGTTCTTTATCTGTTCTTATTACTAATTCAACTGGATATGCCTACTTGGATGTTCTGGCTGCAGTTAAGAGATCCAGTTCCTTCAGTGGAGTAGTTTGGCATTAAAACTAAGCCTGTGTAACTGCTGGCTGATGAGGGGCAACAATTCCACATCCCTGCTCCCTCTTCTTAAAGGAAAACCAAGCAGAAAAAAATACCTCTACAGAGGGAGAAGCAGTGAGAACATAAATACTGACAAAAGAACACCCCAAACTCAGCTTAGCTAGGTGAAGTTTAAGAAGACCTCACAAAGTCACAGCATTTTGGTAGAAGACAGATTTAGGTGAGTCAGCTTGAGCTGGTTGCTTGGAGGGATCAAAGCATTCCTGATGTTAGGGAGTGAAACCCAACAGAGGACACAGCTCAATGCAGAAAATGCACCAACAGCAGCAGGAGCTTCAGAACCTCAGAACTCACTAATCCATGTGCAGGCAGAGAGGAAAACGAGGCAGGGAAGGTGTGCACATTTAATTAGTTCTTTATTTCTAGTTTCCTTGTGTTATCTGAAGCAAAACATCAGATCCAGAACATGTGTTTCACACCCTTCAGCTTGCATATGCCCCGTGAAAGTTAAATTATAAACCTGGCTAATATTTACAGCTCCTCAGCATCCCATTTAGGATGTTTTCAAGGAATTCAGCAGGGCTATTTTTCTTCTGTTTTATGCAAGTAAAAAAGCCAATATTGGAATGCAAGGGCTACAAACATAGCCTCAGGTTAACACCACACATGACAAATTCATGTGCACAGATATTACATAAGAAACACGTTGCCTCACATAGAAGGAGGAGGTGGGCTAAAAAGCTTTCTGGGGCTTTTTAAATAATTTCTTTGGAGAAAAAGACTCCATTTAAAGCTTCTAAAGTGTGATGACCATGCTCCATTATGAACCACTCACTGAGCTACCCATGACCTGCATCTCTGTGACACTTCCAGCACAGAGGAGAAAGAGGAGAAAACAGGGATGAGCAGAATGAGACACTCAGCAGATCCTGCTGTACCCCTCATGTTCCAAGATGAAATGGCCACTAAGCTGAGTGGTACTTTCCTGCACAGGATTGTTTAGGGGCACATGAGAGCAGGCAGCTCTTTGCAGAAGGCAATCACCTGGGCTTTCAGCAGAGCTGTGCCTGGATGGGACACTGAGGCAGAGCAGGAAAGTGCTGCTGCTGCTGTTCCCCAGTGTCCAGGGAGAACAAGGAATGGCTCTGTGAAAACTAACAGCTCTGTGGTTTTAAACTGGGAGGCAAAGGAGAAAACAAACAGATGATTTGCTTGGCATTTTACTAGATGCAAACAGAAGAGCTGAGATTTACTTAAAGGACTGGCAGAGTGAACCAGAGATGGGAAAGAAAATTATTCCAGGGTGAGCTCTCCAAGCACTGATGTGACAAAGGTTACCCCCAGCCCTTTGGTCCATGAAGGCTGAGCCCCTTTAGCCTCATGAAGAGTGAGCAAGAGGGAAAAAGGATAATGGACAGGGATACGTAGTGAAAACAGGAAGTGGGAGAGGTATCACTGGAGTAAGCACTGCCTCTTGTTCATGTTCACTTCATGCAAAAGGTCAAGAATTCTTATATGGTGATTTTAATTTTTAAAAAACAACCCCAAATGGTTCACAAGCACTTTTTTCCCCCAGCACCGAACTCTTACATACGCTATCTTAATAAACATCTTCACGTTGGAGAGGAATAAAAGGCATTTTGTTTTGATTTCATTATATCTCCTGAAATTGCTTTTTTCTTTCTGCATTTTTTTCTTGTCATTCAGTTGTGGTGGCCCTCACTGAGGGATAATGTAATAACACTTCTGACAAGGTCAGCTTTCCAATAACTTTGCAAATGGCATTTCCCAATGACAAAACAAGCACAGCTTCTCCCCTCTTTGTAATTAATATAATAGAAATGTCAACCTGAAAAGTTGGTCTCCAAAGGTAGTATGTTATCAACAGAAAATTAATTTATTAAAGCCAGAAAGTTGCTTATCTGCAAAGCTGAAAACACTATTTACAGAGCAGAATTCCTGTTACAAGCATAAAACATAAAACTTCTGCAGCTTATATATGTGTCTGAAAAAGCAGCAACTGAGGAGAGGAGTTAAATTGCTTAAATTTCTAATTCCTGCACTAGATCATTTTGGGAGCTGCACATTCCTTTTGTAAATGCCCTGTAGAAGCACACAGCTCTGTGCTGTGTGCACATCCATGTTTATCTTTAATTTAATCACAAGTTCAATGCACAGAATGAGCCTTCCCAGCTACTCTCCCATCCACAAAGCAATAACAAGGAGCTGTTGGTCCTGGACCTGCCTGTAACCCATCTACCACATAAGGCAGAGAAAAATGGGTGTGGGAGCAGGGACTCTTCCAGTGGAGAGAAGACTCTACTGCTCAAAGGCAGAAGGGGAGTAAGAGCATCTCCTCTCCCTGAAGGGGGAATGAGTTCTTGGTTCTGTCCCTTGGAGACAGAGCCCACAGGGCTTCAGGCACACCCCACTCCAAACCTATGGGCTCTACAATCAAGCAGGCCAAAGCTCTCCCTAGGACCTGCTGTGCATCATGGTCTGAATCTCTCCTTCAACTGCTCACAAGGACAGGGAGCCCCAAGTCTTGGCATCCATTTCTTTCTGTATTTACATTTTACAGCTCCTTCCAGGCACTCAGGACAAGCAGACGAGCCCCAGAGTGCTGTGGGCACAGTGCAATAACCCACCAGGGGAAGTGTGTTCACATTTCACTTTAACCACTTGGTCTCAAATCCTTGCACACCGACTTGTGGCACCCAAAATACTGACTAAAAGACCAAGCAGGGTGGAGTCTCCATTTTCCCCAGTGTTGCTACAGGAGCAAGTGCCTGGGATGATGCAACGTTGGAATAATCTCATGGCACTCTGTACACACCCAACACCATGGCAAGCAAAGGAACACATCTGCTGGAATCCTTGCACTTCACTACCCACAGGAAGCAAGGAGATGCAGACACAGACAGACACGTTTAAACATTACTCTGGCCAAGCTTCCCTATGCTTAAAAAGCAGCTTGGATGCCCTGCAAGGTTATAGGACCTTCCTAATACAACCTCTACAAATCAGAAGACTCTTGTGAGATTTCCTTCTCCTCCTCCTGACAGAAAGCAAGTTCAACATCATCTTGACGTAAGAAACTTACCTTCTTTTCCTGTCTCCTGCTCACACTTTACCTGTTGATCCCTTTCCAAATTCTTGACTTCAAAAAGGCAGTGATCTTTCCAGGGAAATCCTGAAGCTCTGGATTCATACACACAAAACTAAGCCTCAGCTCCCCCAATGTCCCAAATTGGTTCCACCTGAACAGGCAAGTTTACAGTTAACGATTCTTCACAAGTCCTGCCCCACATAACACTAAAAAACCCAGCAGTTGTTCTGTATACTGAGAAACTTGTAATATAATAATCTCATTACATCAATCAAAATTAATTAACTGAAACTATACCAATTCTTCTAACTTTCTATAGCTTCTACTAAACAGTTGTTGACTCTGTATTGAAATACTACCTAAACAAATGTGCTCATAAAAGAGGGAACAATACATTTCTCCTCCATGCAACAAATCATGGGTCAGAAACCACTTCCAAGATGCTTTGTAAAACCTCATTTGACTTCTAATATATTCATCAGTTTAAGCAATGCTTGACCTGAGATGTTGTGAACACACATTGAACAAAATAGCCAGTACTGCATGATACTGTGCCAGGAGCAATCCAAAACTCCTCAATTCTCCAGACAGTCCTTCAGTTTTATAAAGATTTTTGGTCTTCATTTGAAAGGATGCTCTGACTGGTGCGTGAGTAGTGCAGCTGTTCTTACCAGAGGCTCACATCACATGTTGAAATAAGCTACTGTGCAATTACTTAATTATCTCTCTCTCCTACCCTTAAAAAAAAAAAAAAATCCACTGCAATTCAACTTGAAGCAAACCCAGTTAATCCAGTTTTATGGCTGAGAATTAAAACAGCGAGAAGTCAGAGATTCAAAGCTGCAGTTCCTGTGGCAATACCACCACTCTAAGAGGCAGTAAGATTAATGCCTTCAAACCATAAGTATCTCAGGAACAAAGAAATGGAAAAAAAAAAAAACCAACCCTTTTTGTGCAGCTTAGCCTTGCTGGTATTTCAGAGCCTGCTGTTCAGAAATCCCAAGCCCCTTCCCCATCCCTGGATGCTGCCCAAGCCCCTGCCCAGCAGACAGGTTTGTTCTGCCCAGCTTTCCCCAACAATCACTCCCTCACTCCACCCATCCATCTTCCCGCCTGCTTCCCTGCCAGACCTGCTCAACCATCCTTCATAATTCAGAGCTGAGCAGCTAAGGAATAAATGTTACAGCACACGCATCAAGGGAACTATAACTTTGAATTACCTGACCTGGGTGAGTTTAAATTCTCAGCCATAACATTGGATTAACCTAATTTCTTTTTATTGAATATTTTACCTTTAGAAGTCCTACAGCCCTTTCTTTCAGAGAAATATGAGAACTGAAGGTCATATAAATTCTTTTATGGGTATATTTCTAATTTTCATAATCTAACCTCCTAGCAGTGAGCATTAATATCTAGTGGGGGCAGAACAAAGCAGAATCCAGTCAGTATTCTGGGAAAAAAGATCACATTTCTATTGTTCTTCACAAATACCTCATAAAATAACATATAACTTTTAACTTTGCTGCACACTCTGAATTGTTATAAAATTTTTAAAAACCTCTAAACTCACTGCTTAAATAGAAGTTATGTCAGAGATAACATCAATAAGAATACAGAGGCTGTCCTTGTGCCTCCACCTCAAAAACATCAGATATAAAGATAGTAATGAACTCAGTATTTTTATCATTGAAAGGTTTTACCAGATACATAATAAGGCAAGAGAAAGAATTACACAAAACTGATTCCCAGAGAATTGCTAAGATAATTTCTATGAGCTCTTTTATGCTTCTGAAAGGGAAGGGGAAGCAAGGCCCAGGAGCCAATTCATCTTCTGCCTCCAGGCTGCCCATTTGAACTCACACTCACCATTTCCATGTTGAGAGCCCTCAGGTGATAAAGCTCAACTCTACCAAAGCACATCACCTTCCCACCTCCATGGGACAAACTCCTACAGGTGCCACATGGGTACACAAAGTACAGTATCCAAAGTCAGGGAAAAGGCAAACTTATCCACTAGCTATGAGGAATTAGGACAACAGATCAAGAGCAAAGGATCTCACTGGAGAGGATGCAGTGGAAAGCAAGAAGGCGAGGGCAGACTCGCTCCCAAACACATGTGGTGCCCACAGCCTGGGAATGGCCCCCACATCTGAGCCAGAGATACCTTTGACAAATGCAGACTGACAAGTCAAACTACAGGAACTCTCAGGCTTTGGAAAAGTCATTTTGGAGCAGGATAAGG
This sequence comes from Aphelocoma coerulescens, assembly GCF_041296385.1. Taxonomy (NCBI): domain Eukaryota; kingdom Metazoa; phylum Chordata; class Aves; order Passeriformes; family Corvidae; genus Aphelocoma; species Aphelocoma coerulescens. The sequence goes on along the minus strand of NC_091028.1, from coordinate 12,659,721 downwards.
AAGTGAGAACTCGACAACGCTGCTACTTTCTTCACTGAGTCAAAAGTGAGTAGGAAACCTAGGACCAAATCAGGCAAAGTAAGGAACAATGGCAAAAAAGAAAACCAAGCAAAAGAAAAGCAGGCACTGCTCTGGGAGCCCACACCTTCTTCTGAATTTCCAAAATCTGCAAATCTCACTTCAGAAACAGTAACATTTTCTGGTTTTGTTAAAAGATACTTCCTCTTCCCAAATGGTTTTTGTGCACTGCTTCAGTCAGTCCCTTCTACAAACACATCGATCTCAGCTCTCCTTACTCATTCTCTACAGAGAGATTCTGCAATTATATTAGTAAATTATATTACCAGGCCTCGAGAAACAACCTGTTTCAATGGAAAATGGCTTGTACTCATTTTATTCTGGAAGACAATTGCCATTTGCTTAATATAGCCATGATATTTTACTGAGGTAATTATACTCTTAGCTATCAGTAACAATTAAACCCTTAGATTGAGGTTGCTTTATAAAGGTCTCAAAATAAATAACACATTCCAAACACAGTATTTTAAAATGTCAAGCATGCAAATAGGATCTTGTAATGAATATAACTAAGCATCAAGTATAAATCAGCACAGAGTTTGTCACTGTACAAGTGCTGTTGGAGTATTGTGGGATTGTGCTCAGAAAGCTACAGATGAAACCATTTCAATAAATACTACAGCTGGTTCATGACAAGGCCAGGGTGAAGCCATCAACACTGCTGTGCTTCTCTAGGGGCAGGGCTGAGTGACTTGGGGAACAGTTGAAGCTGATAGAATTTGTATTTGTTCTTTTGTATTCCCTGTAGCAACTTCCTTGAAAACTGGAGTTAGACCATTCCATTAAAAACTAAATAAAACTCAGAAGCAGACAAATTAGAGGGTACAGACAGAGGAGGAAAAATCACTCTCATACTCTGAGACCTAGAGATACTTGAAATCAGGTTAACAGATCCTAGCAGGCTGTTAGGTATGGAAGCTGAGAGCATGGTTTAAAGGTCCTCACAAAGCAGATTGCAAGATGATTAAGAAAGGTGAAGCAGACCAGTGACAGATGTGAAAAAAAGAAAAATTAGCCAGGAAATGTGTTGTCACTACACATATTTGTGAAGTTACCTTGCAGGGCATCTACTGCAGGCAAAGAGTGGTACAGCAAGTTACCTCCAACACTGCTACATGGGGAGGCAGCTGCTTGAGCTCTAGAAGGTGGTTAAGTGGATTAGAACTAAAACATGATACAGAAATTAACTGGCAGAAGTTACTCAAAAAAAAAAAAAAAAAAAAAAGCACAACAAATTTGGGTTATATAGAAAAAAAACCCCAACAACAACAAAAGCCCCCAAACAAACTGTGTTAAAATAACTCCTCACAGAACTCCATTTCCCTGGAGCACTTTCCACCTCACAGACAGAAAGCTCTCAGAGACCAACAAAAGCAAAGTGTGATATTTCCTTAACTCCAACAAAAAACATCCATGGAAGCAGTCATCAAACTCCCAAATCCTGCTTTCTCCTCACAAAACTCAGCACCCTTTATCCAGTAACCCAGACACTCCTGTGGAAATCACAAACACAAAGCCCTACAACCACCCTGCATCAGACTGAACTCAGGATCATTTTAACACCAGCTCACAGGGCAGAAAATTATTCATAAAAGCACCTACCTCATCTCTGACCTGTTGCTCTTCATTCTTTAAAAAAAGGCACCCTACAAGAGGAGTCTGGGAATTAAAATTGATGATGATGCTGGTAACTAAAAATTAAAATTCTGCAGTGACCTGTTTCGAGCCGCTGCACTCCACAGGCAGCAATTGTCTCTTTGCCTCTTTCCAACACCTGCTAATGATCTTCTGCCTCATTCTGCTATTATCCTACTCCACCCCTAACTACCAACCACCTTTTCTCTGAAATTGTTTAACTGATTAATATAATCAAGCTGAAATTAGAGAGACCTGTGCTCAATCTAAAAGGCTGCTGAGTCTCCTTCAAACACAGAGTGTCCTGTCTCCTTCTTCTCAAGGATGCAGGATGGTCTAAGGAAGCACTCACAAAACCTGCCTTGCTCAATCACTGAAGAGGAAGAATTGGAATTGCCTTAAAATGTACTTATTTGCAGGCATAAAAAGGAAGGTAACTTCCCTGAGTTTATAAAAACCTCCAAAGGGAGGCACAGTGAGCAGAGGGAAAGGTTTGGCGAGGGTCAGGCTGACAGCAGTTAACAACCATGTGTGGAGCAGCAGCACAGCTGGTGATGCAATAGCACTGCTTAAATGACACTCGCAGAATCATCACATGGATTGAAGGAAGGCAGGAGTATCAAAAAAGCCAGGGAAAGCATTGGATACTGCTCATAGCCCAGAGGAGAGGCTCAGACCTGCCCCAAGGCCAGCTGTGCTGTCTGGAAGCAGAGCACAGCTCAGGGCATGGTGCCCAAAAGGTCTGTCACAAGAATCTGCCTGCCAGAGTGCCTGTTTTCAGTGCTACAGTGACTGCTCTATTTACAGCTAATTTTTTCCATATCCCAGGAAACGGTTAAATTCACCTTCTTATCTCCACACTCAGAACTTTAAGATCCTTCCTTGTGCTTTAAAATCATCTACCTACCTCCTCAAAAAAACCATAACGCAGGACCCAATATGACAGAGAAGCCATCAGCATTATTTTAAATCTTTACTGATTACAAAACAAAGCAGATGGCAAATCAAGTCATGAACTCTGCATCTGCCATGCTTAATGAACAGTTTAATTACCTAGTGCCATTTCTAATGCATCTTTGCCATTCTCAGCTCTGGGAGTCACTAATATACTTCACACTGACTGATATCTCCAGGAACATGTGGTATCAGCAGTCAGCTGGAGTTGGTTAATCAATACTTGTTTAATCTCTAACTTTTATGGTGATGGCCTAAATTATATCTCAATAGAAACAGATTTCCTATCATATCACATGACCTGGTTGAGAGCTCAGGAAACAAAAGGGAATTTTTCAGTCTCTTCTCCGGGCAGCAGAGTACCCAAAGGCAGACAAGTGCACAGACAGGAAATAAACACAGTGAAACAACAACAACATCCAACACAAGCAGATTAGTTCAGTCCTTGTGTTATGCCTTATACGAGAGCAAGGGCTGCAATTATGGCAGTGTGCATTCATAAAGCCTACAATTTCAGGAGCAAATTGGCCTCATTTGGAATAAGTTACAAAAAGTCACTGGAACTGGGCTTCCCATTTTGAGTTTTGAGCTTCCTGCAAAGGATCACACCCTGGATGCAAAAAGCAGGGCATTTAGTCTCTGGTCAAACCTGCAGCACGTGCTATGGGCTGTTCCCACTCGCTCTACAGCTTCTTGCAGGTACCTCTGGCAGCTCAGGGCACAGAAGGAATCATTGCTTTCAGGAGGCACTGAACTGAACATGTGCAGGGGAAGAGCCTGGCAGGTCTGAACCCCGGCAGCAGCTGAGTAAGGAACACAGTAAGGGCTGATCAGGTGGAGGAGAGGAGGAGATGATGGCCACATCAGAGGTCTTTGCGAGCTTTTCAGTGTGCCTTTATTGCTGTTCTCCAGCCTCATTTCTGCTGCACGAGGCCCAGTTGTGCCCTCTGGAAGCTGTCCTCCTGAAATAAATATTCAGAGCGTTTTTTCCATGAAATACTGACTCAATCAGCTTCTTGCACTTAGATAAGGATTTCAGAAAGGGTTTTTCATTTTGGGAGGCCTCTACATCATATAAAATTTCCTGAGAGATTCAAATTTTAGCCATTCAGTAGCAGAATTGACTGTTTTTAACAAGCCCACTTCATAAACAAAGACCAGGAGCTGTGTGCAAAGCTCTCAGAAAAAGATAAACACTCACAAGCTTAAGGACAACACAAAAGTCAAATACAAAACTGTGTGAGTAAACCTGGCATTCAAAGCAAATACAGCAGTAAATCAAACAGGGAAAAGGGCAGAGGTGGACTAGGTGTTTCCCCAGCATTTCAGGTATCTCCCAGTACTGCTGTATCACAACCACCTCAGCTATTAAAGCGAAGATGAAAGATTTTCCCAAAACTCTGAGCTAAGGGAAAGCAAAAAGCATGACAGACAGCAAGCCCAGCCAGGCAGATCTCTGACAGAGAGTGAATCCATCCCTTCAAACATCAATTTCTGTTTCATCACCTTAAGTGCATGGAGTGACGCTCCAGGAGAAACCTTCCAGCCATCAATGTCTGAAAGCCTTGGTGGTGCCCAAATCTAGTCTTATGTTCCACTGTAAACATGTAAATCAGAAAACTTAAGTACTGCCCTGATTTACAAGGACATAGGGGGCAAAATGATCAACCAACATGTTCTAAAGTACAGTCTGTGAGCAGGAACAATCAGGATGCAGCTCCTACACCAGCCCACACTCAGCAGTGGAATCGATGGGGCTGGACCACTGCAGTAACACGTTAGAGACTGGAGAATGCTGTTCCTCTACTCTGCCAGGGAAGAGAGGTTTGTAGGGATGCACTGAAGTATCCCAGACTGACATCTGTGCCACTTCCAAGCAGTAAACCAACTGGAAAGGCCCAAGTAAGATCAAGAAAGCCCTAAAGAAGCAAATGAGGCGAGGAAGGAAGCGATGGACAGAGACGTTAAATGCACTGAAATGAAAATATGAGAGCAACCAAGACAGACAGAGACTGTGGTGAGCAGCAACTGAGCACGACTGACAAGTGAGACAGGCAGTCTGTAAGAGCCACAAAGTATTGCTTCAATCTTGAGGACAAAAAATCAGTAGCCATAGAAGTGAGAAGGAGTCAGACTGGCAAAGCAAGCATCCCCTGAAGAGAGGACATTTACTACTGGAATATTTGGTACTGCTGTTACCAAACGAAGAAAAACTTACTGTTTTCTATTCATATTTTAAAACATATTCTAGGACTGAGACTTCCAGGTTCCAATTTGAGCCCAAAGAAAGGAAAACTGTTACAGCATTAAACTTGCACTGTTGAACACCTCTGATGCCTTTCAGGCCTTGTTTGCTCAGCACACAGGAACTGATTCACTGCCCTAGTAGAGGGTCAAACATATACAAATGCAGAAGTCATACTATCAAAAGCAATAGCAATTCAATCATATATATAATACTCTCCCCCAAATTAGATTTTCACAGTCCTATTTAACAAGACAAAGATTGAATAGAGAGAACTCATCTTTTCCATTCTCAAATTACATAGAAGCACGCTATAGTACTGATGCCACTAATTAGATGATTAAATACCATTCTAGGTGATATGCTTTCAATGTAAAATAATTATTTCTGACAGGAAATATATTTGCTCAATCTCATTTTAAACCACAATACTACACTTTTTTGAATTAAATGAAATTCCTTCTTCTGATTTTGCATGAGAAGAGCAACCAGCAGGAGAAACAGTGCCAAGGATGGATTGTCCAAGTACCATAATGCATGTACTTCTTCACAAAGGACCCCAGCGTTCTCTGGATGGAATATAAATCTTCAGAGAACAGCAAAGTCCTTATTCCTTCAAAACAGGTCAGTTGAGGAATCACTGAGCACACTGAAAACCTCCCCTGTCAAAACACAAGTTTATTTGTGATGGTCTGATGAAGAACACTCAACTTTTCCTGTACTCCTCTTCAGGGGGAGCCCAGCCAACGAAGCAAAGGTTTGTCTTTTCATATAAATCAGGGCACAATCCATCACATGCCAAAGTACTGTTGTGGTTTTGTCCTGTACTTAAAGAAAAGTAATGATATTTTTGACTTCTATGACAAAAAGTATTTCTGCTGAGCATTGGAAATGAAGTTAACAGAGGGAATATTTTAGAAACTATCTGAGAAACTTCCTTCAGGGCTGAGCAGTCCAGCACAACATTAGACAGCTGAGAAGGTTATAAAGACAGGTTTTTTATCGGGCTCAGTATCCACTTGTGCCTTATCCAGCCATGGCAGTTCCAAAGTAGAACACTGTGGAGAGCTGTCTGCTGCTGGGGGCAGGAGAAGGGCTGAGGAGGAGATGCCTTTTCTGATTCCATGGCGAGAGTTTGCTCCATCCACCCTGACTGCAGTGCCAGCCTCAGTGTGAAGCTGAAAGAACTGCTGTCATTTTTCTCCTTGCACTTTTGTGACTCTCCATGGCATCAAACTCTGCAGTCAAAAGATCTGATGGAATATCCTCTTGTAAAGTGGCTGCTTCATGCTTCAAGAGCCCTGCTTACTGCACCATACATCACAGCTTCTTTGGCTCAACAATGACATGGGAATTATACAAAATTGGGTGCAGAGCAATTAAAATCGATCAAAACGCTTTAGTTGACACTGAATATCAAAGCCTAAAGCTCAGGCACCAGAGCTGCTCTTTCCCCTCCTGCCTCTCATCACGGTGATGTGCCTGGCTCCCTCTCATGAGTTTTGACTACTGGAGTCTGACCTTCTGCACACATATAAGCTCATTTACGTGAGCAGCTTTATAACACCAGAGAGATTGCTTAGATGAGGGAAGTTTTGCAAGGAGTATTCTTGGAAAGTGAAGTAACTCTCATTCTGACTACAGCAAATTATTATTCCCTTTGTGGAAAGAGAGCTCTCAGAATTTAATATAAAATTTTCAATGCTCTGTGGACTTCAGAATTATTGTATGGAATTTCATGGTGAGAGTACACCTGATATAGGATGATGCAGACCCCTTTGATATATTCTATAGAAAGAATCTTAAAACGTATTTTCAATTTACTGGTCTAGTGCTTGCCATTACATTTGAACAGACTTCCAGCGTAAGAGGAAGGCAAATCTCTTACTCTCTGTAAATTGTTTTTCCACAGGAACAGTTGACAAGGTGCCGCCACTTCGTTCTCTTTAGGAAAGGAGGCAATGTAGCCAAAGCCATTATAAATTCCCTTCAGTGGCTCAAAACACTCCAGCAACAACATGATTCAATTCTCTGCCCTCACATCGATGCCAAGCCTCAGACAAAGTCACGTATCCTCAGCACAGCATGAGCCCAGCTTGGGGGGAACATTAGCAGCGTTTTAGGAGGCACTGGTACTTCCATTCCAATGAACTCCTAAAGACAGGTTTCATGTCTCCCACAGCACCCATTATGCAAAGACCCCAGAACAGTTTTATAGCACCAGTTATGGAGGTGAAAAAAGAAGAAATAGGAAGGGCTGCACCTGGCAGAAAGAAACAAGGACTTTTCCAAACATGGTGTAGGAACTCACCTTGGTGAGGAGCACCACACGTTTCTGCAGCCGCCTGACCAGCGCTTCCTGGTGCTCTCGTTTCTTCTTCTCATCCAAGAGCTGGCTCTGAACACGCAGGACTTCTTCCTGTAGCTGCTGCCGGGCCTTCTCCAGCATTCGGGCACTGAGAAAGATAAGACAGACCTGTGAGTGCTGCCTCTCAATCATCAGAGAGATCAGGAAAGCCTCAGAGGAGAAGAAGCATCACCATGACACAGGACCCAGGGTCACTCTCATCTTACGGCTGCGCCACTGGAAACCGGGTAGCTGCATTATCAGCTGTTGTCAGAAAAAGATGTGAGAGAAGAAGAACCACCCCAGGGACAGCCTTGTTGTGCAGCACGAGACAATTACTGGAACCTCACACGTACGAAGCATTTAAATAGTTGCATATCTGTTTCTAAAATCAATCCATTTGCCTTTGAGAACGTGCCTTGTTTTCAACAAACAACGCCCGATCTTGGGTTCTACTGAATCTTTTCATTTTTTTTCTAACAAAGTAGAAGAAAAAGTAGGTTTAATATGATCTATTTTGACTGACAGATAGTACTCAGCAAGTAATTACAGCCACCACCTGCACATTGCTCTTGCCAGCAACCTATGTTGGAAGAGAAATGTCTTCTGAGGCCAGGTGATTAGCACTTCCTTTGAGATGTAGACATGATTCTCAACTAAATCAGTATAGCCTGGGCCATCTTCTTCTCAGTTCTCTGTGCAGCATGCTGTGGTGATGCACAATTATCTGTGTGCTCCTGGAGAAGCTCTCCACATGTGCCCTTCAGCCCTCAGTCTGCTGCTGGGACACTGGTGGGCAGCTGCTCCAAGGCTCACATCAAGCAGCTCATCACACATCAACTGCTGGCAAAGCACTGATCAATAACAAAATAAAAGTGAAATCACTCCTGTGATTGCGAAGAGTCAGTTCATTATTTAAATATGACGAGTTTATCCAAGACTGCACTAAGTATTTAATGAGTGAGCAAGACATGAAATAAAAGTATTGCACACAAGTCAAAAACCCTCAAGCAAGGGAGAAAGATCAAACCCAACATCTCCAGCTTAGTCAGGAACAGAAGAACTTTGTTTCTCTAATGCTAGAAACAACACTGGAAAATTTATGAGTGCTTCTAAGGGGTCTTATTCATCATTATAATTGAAAGAAAATAAATAAAAATGCTTTTAAATGAAATAGCACTATTGTTAAGGTACAGTTTAGATAGATCCAAAAGGGAATACTTCAAGAACACTTCTAGCATAAATCAAGTACAAACTGGGCTTCCAGGTCACCAAATTGTATTTCTTGGGAAATGTATGTAGGAATTCACAAGACTTCCAAAGCAGCCATCTCCCTGCCTCAAAATCCTTCTCGCTGAAAAAAGTATTTCTTTTAAAGCACTGGATGAATTAGAAACCTGTTTAAAGCTCCAGTTCAATTTCAAACCATTCACAGACCAATTTAATAATTGGGAACTGTGAAATAGTCTCTTCATTGCTGTATTCAGGTGGGAAGGTTCTTCACAGGGGCTTCACATCTGCATTTGAAACTTGATAATTGCATTACCAGGGCACCACCACTTCCTTGGATCTGTTTTAATTAATCAGTTAAGAGGGGTACCTGTGCCAAGAGTAACATCTCTGGTGATGGAACATGCCTGTGGGTCAGCCTGTCAAGCTTGCAGCAGGTCAGTTCTCGAAACAGGGCAGAAAGGATGGGTAAGACCTGGAAACCTCAATTTCTGCCTTAAGACTCATTGCAGTTTGTTCAACAATATTCCTTTTTATGCACAGGGTAAATATAAGTACAAAATCCTCATTAACTGTGATATATGTGTTACAACAATTAAAACAACACTACAGAAACCTTACTGCAAATATTTTTTGCTTTATCAAAGCAAATGTCCTGATTAGAGTCAAAACAAAATAAAAAAATGCAAACATAAGATTCATTACTATGAAACAGCCAAAATCTCACATTTGATTATTGCAGAACATTTTGATAAGGCAATGGAGAAATCTTTTTTCTTAATCTCCCAGTACTGTGTATTATTTCTATAAATGTTGAGTGGATCGACAAATGATGATTGATTTGACATTCACCAAGAAAAATGAGATATGTGCTAGGCTTCCTTCCCAAAATAATGAAAAATATTTGAGCTTCACATCTCATGGAGAGCACAGACGTTCAGCCACACACAAAACTCTCAAACTAGGTTGGAAAACAACTGTTTTAAAACATGAGAGAAGTTGAGCAGAGACAAATGGGCAATTTCCTCAGCCACTGCATGGAAATAACACCTTCATCTGTTTATATTTCAGCCTCAGTACAAATTTGATGTTAATGTACCTAAAATTCAAATGCCAGAGATGTCTCTGAAAGCAGGGACAATCCTCAAATTCCCTGAACTGACTGTTACCATAGGTTTCCTTGCTATGGGAGGCGTGAAATTCAACTTTCTCACAACTCTCCACACCATGCCAAAGTACATTATTGAGATCCTTTCTTCCTCTCTCAGGACAGATTGATAATTCTTCCAGAAACTGCACCAAGTACAATATGAACTGCCTCTATAAGGAAAAATCTGAAAGGAAAGCCCTATTTCTTATTGACACAAAACAGGATTTGAAAGTAGGTGCTGAGAAGCAAAAGCCTTTAAAGCCAGACTTGTGCACTCTTCTTCCACCCTGATGACACCTATGGCTTTTCAGAAGTAATTGCTCACTCAATATGAGCATTAAAAAATAAAATAAAAGAGGCACAAAGTTCTCCATTCAACATAAGCTTGCAGAAGTGGCATTTTAAAAAATCTTTGCAAGTTCAAAGTAAACCTTTTAAGCCTTAAAGAGAAAAAGTCATTTCTGTTTATCAGCCTATTAATGTTCCTTGTTCCACATCCCAGTGAATGAGATGCCAACATCTTTCTGTTCTGAGCTGTTGAGATTCTTCATATTTTGCTCTTCCCTTCTGTAATCCACTTTAATGCAATCTTAATGATAAAACTTCATTTTCCAGAATATTCTTTGAAAGACTGAGAACAATGAGGGCACAGAGTGAATACTGAAGCTATAAGATACATTTTAATAATCTCCTTCAAAAATGACAAAAGCAGCTGACAGCTTTCCACCCCCAACCCACCCAGTGATCCATAAAACATTATTTTAATCATTCCATCCTTTCAGTAGCCAAGTTACCACCTCAGAGTTACCAAAAAAATGTAACAGGGAAAGCAAACAGGATGCCAGAACCAGTCTGTGTATGAACCTGAGAGGAAAACAAGGGGTCCACAGCGACAATTAGAAGAGCAACACTGTCTGGGTCATGTTGTAGCTCAGGAGAAGATGAGACATGTGTACCTACCAGGGCCAACTGTCAGGAAGGAGATCACTTCAAAGAGAAAAGCAGAGTGTGATGGGAAGAACACTGAGGGAGCACAGAGGGAAAACATTGCCATTGCACAGAAAAGAGAAATGCACTGCAGCGATCAACATCCTCCTGCCAGAGCCCAAAAAAAAAGGGTTAATCCAGAAGCTAATGAGGCAAAAAGAAGCAAGGGAAATTGTTTTGTAGCAAGACATTTGGATGAAGGAACACCCATTCCTGAAACTTGACAACTCACAGGCATCTCAATGAATCCACACGTACACACATCAACCACATTGGAAACTGATAAACAGAGGGCTGGATGAAAATGTTATTTTTCATCCCACTTCCTCCCCCACAGGTTTTCTGAGCAAACACAAAGGCATAAGCAAAAACAGGGTAACTCCAGCATGTCTTTTACTGCCCACTGGATAGCAGCAGGACATCCCTGCCTGTGCCCTCCCTTACGGATTCTTCCAACCTCCCATTTCTGACACAGACAACTGCCCCCCTCAGCCTCTGCCTAACCTGCCTTGGCACCATCCAGAATGGGAATTAAAAAGGAAAAACAGAAGGGAGAAAGTGAAAACAGTCTGACTTAAATAGGGACAGGACACAAGAAAGAAAAGAAAGAAAAGGTGAGGCTTGGCAAAACAGAAAAATATCCATCGTATGTTAAAAAGGGAAGAAAATATCTATTACAAAATGTTGCTGAAATGACTGATTGGAGCTCTGAGAACACAGCTGCAGAATGGAGCTGTCTAAACTGGTTTAACATTTAAGGCAGGTAAACTAGAAAAACAACCATCAGGAAGGAGGAGAGGACTTCAGTGCTACAAGTCAGAGGTTCGGGTGCTAACTTTTACTACAATAAGATTGGCATCTCTTTCTGCTTCCTTTCATCTTCACAGATGGATCTGTGGGTATAGGGAAGCAGTAGCACCCACCCCTGCCCAAAATCCTGCCCTGCTACAGGGGCTGTGGGAGTTGTGGGGGCCAACAGGTCTGTGTCATCTATTTGCTCACTACATTCAGAAAGAGAAATGATACAAAATATGAACATCTTTAGTAGAAGTTATCACAGGGGCTATATTTTATTTAAAGCTTTAACTGTGCCTCACAGAGAGCCAGATGAAATACTGCTACACAAAATACTGCATGAAACCGTCTACAGAGAGTTGGTGGGAAAACAAGCTTTCTTCTTGCTATTTATTTCTCCCAAGTCTTCAGCAAACTTTCTCTTGGTTCACACCTTGTATTTTCTCAAGGATCTTTTGTGTAACTCATCAGCATCAGGCTTCCATAAATCAAAAATCATTCAAAAGTAAACAGATCATACATCACATTGCTGCTCGATGCACAAGGAAGACTGGAATCATACTGAATTCATAATGAGGGAACAACATAAAGAGAATTATTTTGCTAGTGTGGCCAGCTGAAATGGCTAAGAAGCAGACAGACATTTGGAGCTTTATTGGTACACTGACAATGTTTTATCTGTGAGACAGTATTTAATTTTACTCCCTAATCAGCAGCGTAACTATCAGGCTCAGAAACGCAGTTCCACCAAAGTGAACAGTTAGAGGAAAGAAATAACACACATTTTCTGCCCCAGCCCCAGTACAATGGCCATAATTGACTGGCAGGAGTTAAGATTTACTAAAAGACATTCACATCAGGCACCCTGTGCTTCCTTTCATTACAGGGCCAACACGCTGCAGCACACAGGGCTCTGCTGACGGCAGCGAGCCAAAGGAGCCAAGCCCAGGCGAGCTGCCAAAATGCACAGGGCAGGGTGGCTCTACCTGAACAGACACTTAATCAGCCACTCGGTGAGAGAGTCCCTGTCACAGCTCTAAGCATGCCTTCCACATCACCATCAAGATGAGAATGAAAGCAGTGTCTTAACACAAGAGGAACATCCATGGTTTGTTTTGGTTTTATGTGGAAACATCAATAGTTTCAACATCCATCATTGAATTCTGGAATGTAAAATATTTCAAGGGGGAGATAACTACAGGCATAAATGTCCTTTTTCTAAGCCTCTAAACCTCAAGTGTTCATAAGGCCAAAGCTTCTACTAAAGGCATGTATTTGGCAAATAAAACTTTTACTGGTATTTAAAAACCACTGAGCCCACACTGCTGGCTGTGCACTTACTACACTTGAAAATGCTGCTGCCTTCAGTACAACTGGCTACAGGAACAATTAAGCTGCTGGTTGAATAAACAAAGGGATTGATATTAGCTTATGTAGACAAATCTTTAAGGGCCTTTGGTAGGTGCAGATGCTCATGGCTCTTCTTCTGAAATCAACAAGTCAGGCATCAGTTACACCCTGAGCAAATGGATTCCCTTTGCAGTGCTTGGAGAGAAGCAAATACTAAATGTTCTTAATAAAATGCAAGTAATTAAAAAGCAGGGGTTAAAACCAAGAGTCCTCTATGATGATTAACACAGCATATAGCCAGTACAGCATATGTCATCTCTCCCTGCATCATCATTTCCATGTGGCATTTGGCAATTATGGAGGATGGACTATTTTAAAAGGGCATTCACTGAAAAGGATTTTCCATTCCCATTCTGAGACAAGAACAAGTTTAAAGTGTCTTTCCTACACTGCAGAGAACAGGATGCCCACAGATGCCCTCTGACCACAGGCTGATCCACCAAACCAAGCCAAGATGTTCACTGAACTGTTCAAAAGGCATTACAGGGAGTTGGGAAGGGAGCATCTCCACTCCATTATTTCATTAGGAGTTCTGCTCATTTGGTCCCCTTTGCAGCTCCTAGTTTGGGTTCTCCTAACAACCCTGGCTAGTGAGGAAGGTCAGCCTGTGGACGGTGCTGCCAGTAAGGGAACATGTGGAGCTTCAGCACCAAAAGATGCCAAATGTCTGCTCCCTTCCCCATCACTCCTCACCCAGCTCTGAGCATCCAGCACAAGGGAGTAAAATACTGGAGAAAAGGAACTGTCATAGGAGAGAGGAAAACAAACAAACAAGCCCCCCCAAAAACAACCCCAAGGAAGAATTTTGAAAGGAAACCTTTTCTCCAGCCAGGATCCAAGCACCCTCTCTGCAGCTGGCTTAATTTACATCATCTAATTCAAATTCTAAATGCTTCAAAGTGTTATTACACTTTTTTCTTTGAAAACAAAAATGACAACAACTGAAACAAAACTCTGAATGAGAAAATCCAAAGACTGAAATAATTACTAATCAAAACAGAGGCCTCTACATGGGCTGGTGAAGTCACTGGCCAGCTCTACCCAGTAATTTCTCTTCGTGTCGGCTCTGATGAGTTTTATATTTCTAACATTTCATCAATTTGAATCACTAAATTCAATTTGCATTCACAGATAAACAGAGAAGGAATAATAAATACTCTCGTCTGACCTTGAAGTGTGACACAGAAAATTGCCCTCGATGATTTCATTTCAGTCTGAACCAGAATGAATAATGCAGTTGGCCCCACCAGTTACCAATCTATAATCACACTGGTGGGCTGGAGGAACTCATGGCTGCGCCCAAATATGATGAAGAAAGTCAAAACTTCTCACTTTTTTTTGGTACTAATCTGTTTTCTGCTGCTCCCTCACTAAAGGGATTAAGCCCCTACCTCTGTCCTTCCCCACAACTCAGCCCCAAATACACATCCCAAGGATTTCGGTTTGTTGCACAGTCACAAGTGAAGGCATTGCACCGTTTTCTCAACCCAGTCCAGTACTATTAACTTTATGAAGTGCACACAATAACTCTTCTCCCTCCCAGTAAGCTGTCAAGCCACCGAGCCAACTCTCCAAAACAGCCACACCACACAAGCAACTGGTTAACATGAACACCACGTGTGGCTAAGAATATTTCCAGTTTGTGTTATACATTCCAACCAACACTTATCAAGAGAGCAGGAAAGTCATCTGGGAATAGCATGAGAGCTGAGGAGCTCTAAAGAATAAAGAACTGATAAAGAGGAGTGAAAAAAAGGAAAATTTGCCTGAAGTGGTGAAAGAAATGAGTAGGAGAATGGTCGTGCTGAACCAACTTGTCAGCAAACAAATCTGCTGAAATTCTAGGCTCTTGACAGTTAGATAATGGCTTATCTTAATAAAATAAGAAGGGTCAAAGTGTTTAGATGAGAAAAACAAAACATTAAACCCTCCACTGCAATACAGCAAGTGAGTCCTCACAGACTGGTGACTCATTACAGCTTTGTGAAGGTTCTGCGGATCTGTTTCAAATTACCTTTTCCAGTGAGACCTCATTTCCAATGTGCATTACAGTACTCCACAGTGAAATGAGGATTGAAATGAGGATTGTATATTACTGCTCAGTCACTTTTTTTTCTTTTTAATATCCGAATCTAAGACTACCTGAACAAATTTACAGAAACACAATTATCTAAAATATTTTTTGCAGAACAATTCAGTGATGGACCCCCACCATAACTCTCACTAAAATCCAAAGCTATGGCTCAGCATTTCAGCATCAGGCTTTTGAGTGGAAACCCCTCCAGGTTATGTGATGAAAACTTGTCTCAGTTTCCACTAGGGACTCAGAAGAGAATTTGTAGTGTTACTTGTTGACAACAAATAAACCCAAACAATTAAGTGCTACCCCCCAGCATTTATCCATGGGGACACTGACACAGATAAAAGCAAAGGAATGACTGCAAAGTCACTCAGCTATCTGTGACAAGCACTCTGCCAGACTGCTGCTCTTGGCTTTTCTTTCTCACAAGCACCAATTTAACTCCATCTCATATCTGCCTCCCACCTGCTTTGACTCAGCTTATGTCAAAGCAGTCTACCAGGATCCAAGCCATATTAAGCAGAGAGTTGTAACAGACCTGCTAATCCTTAAATCCACAATATGGATGCATACTAAGTCTGCAAAGATCTTAAAAATTCCATGACCAAGTAACCTGACCTGTAACCATGGATTTTCCAAGTGCCACCATATCTTTGGTCACCAACACCATGACATGCAAGTGTAGGATCTTTTCTACCATGTTCTAACAACAAATCAGGATTCACTGCTAACTGCATCTGTTTTCTGCAGGATCTCTGCCTCATTTGCTGCAGAATTTGGAAGATTAATGAAGCACAGAAATTGCTTGAAGAGAATCGTCTCACATTAAGGCAACTGAAAGTCTCCCAAAAAAATCTGGTTCCAGTTGTTGCCTCTGCCCGAGTTCCTGGTGATACCATGGCCTTTTAAAGCAGTCCTTGGTGCTCAGTCATTGGACAGCCCTTGGTGCTGAGCTGGGCACTGACACTGCTGCAGAAATCAGAAGCAGCTACTCAGGCCATATGAAGCTTCGGGTAAGTGTTTTGAAAGAACATGTTCTAAATATTCCATGTACTCCAAAAATAAGGCTACACTTTCTCCTCAGCTTACATCTGGTATAACAGGACCAGCAAAAGAAATAACTAATAAATTATTAAATTTCTCTGTAGAAAAGCATTAATAGCTGCTCATTAAGTCAACATAATGTGCCATCTCTGCCAAGTGAAACAAGAATGCTGCATGCTATAGGAAACCAGACTAAGGAGGTGTTTGGTGACTTGAATTTGGCATTTCCCACCCTCTGAGAGCTTCACTTTGCAACCCTGATCTTGTCTTTCAAGTACCTATTTTCCTCATGGGGAAAATAGTACTTAAAAATATTTTCTAAAAGGAAAAAAAAAAAAACAAACCCAAAACATAAAAGCAAAAATACATATCTAAGAACGAGGCAAAACAGTAGAATTAGCTGAAACTGTCCTTATCTTCCTCTAATTTTTATCCCCAAAATTAGCTCAAAGAACCCATAAACCAGCACAAGGCAAGGAGAATAAAGCTGTCACCATGGAAGGAGAACTGCCAGAACTACTGCGTTTACAGTCCTGTTACATCAATTCTTCTGCATCAATATTTTTAAGTGTTTAATAAAACAATACTACATTCAGTGCAATCTTTTTGTCATGAATACTTATAGAGAAACCAGTTAGGTGGACATGTAAATAGCAGCAGTTTCAGGTTTCAAAATCACTAGATGAGCAGACAACTCAAATCCCTTGTTTTGTGGTGAAGCTGTGACAAGCAAATTAATTTAAAGACATGGCAACCAAGTAATTTTGGTTTTGTATCACTCATGAAAGAAATGCTCTGGTCAATGTAATTTAGTGTCAGCCAGCTGGCACCACAAATCACACATGAACCAGCACCATGTTGGAGGGGTAGGATGATAGTCCAGGGTTCAACAGGTGTAGGCAGAAGTTTCTGCCCTCAGCACTGTGGCACCATAATTCATCACTGTCTTGGTTTAACCCCAGCAGAGCATGACATCACAAGGTCTGGAATATCACAGAATGATTTGGGTTACAAGGAATCTTAAAGATCAGGTCATTCCAACCTCCCAGCCATCAGCAGGGACACTTTCCACTAGACCAGGTTGTCAGAACCCCATCCAGCCTGGCTTGAACACTTCCAGGGATAGGGTAACTGTGCAGAGATACTTGGCAAGGCTGATTTATCTGTCACTGTCAAAAATTGTTCTTACCATGGCACTTTATTTAAAGCAAAGCACGACAGGACAATGCCACTGATGTGTTTATTTCTGCAAACTCCTTTAGGAAGGAAAGAAGAAAACCTTCAATGAGAGTTCAGGTGGGCCAGCAAAACAAATTGACAAGAAGTTGGCAAGACCGAAACTAAAACCCCAAGGCAGTAAGTGGGAGACAGCTCGCTCTCTCTGGAGCTGCCCATCAGCACAAATTAGAGCTGGCCACCCCCAGCCCACGTCCCCCACGCTCAATAGAGGCACTTTGGCAGCCAATTGATGGGCTGTGCTCAGCACATCCTTCGATTGCCACCTGTCTTCCCTCATCATCTCCCCTGCTGCCTCCATTGTACCTGATTAATGCAGCCCATTCTTCCTGGTTATTTCCGTATCGATCCAGCGTCTCCTGCATGGGAAAAGGCATCAATGCAGTTAAGGGCAGGCACCTGCTCAGAGACCTGAGAGGGAGTTTTGTTCCCACTGGATAATAAGAATCGCTGGTTAAAGGATGTTTTAGGTATTGGCAATGTCATAAAATGTTCCTTGCGTCCTACTTCACTGGAGCTGACAAACTCTCCACTCGCTGTCACTGGACTAATGAGGAAAGAAGCACTTCTAAAGAGCTTTGGGTACTTTTGCATTGCAAAGTGAAAAGGAGAAAGTAAGATATTTCAATGATGTTCATTCCAAAGCCCCATAAAGAGGAAAGAAAAAAGGGAATGTTTCTGCACAATCACTGTATCAAGCAAGCAGCTCACTTATTAATCTCTCCTTCCTCCGCATTCACTAGCTCGGGGGCTTGAAAAGTTGACACTTGACTTGAAAAATGCCAACTCTAAGCAGTTTATTTCCTCTTGAACTTTAAGAGCTGACTGAGACAGAAATGACCTTTAAAAAGGCAGGGTTAGTTCTTGTATGAATTGATAGAGGGATTCTTTGCTTACACAGCACAGCAAGGTACTGAGCAAATCTCCTGTACAAACTCCCCTCTCTCACCAGAGGCGAGAACAACACCGTGTTCCATCAGCCACAGGATGCACAGAACTGGAGGATGTGGGACCTGTGACCCAGCTTGTCTACAACAAGAGAGGAAGAGCCTGATACAACCATAAATCGATGACCTTATACATGCCCTGGATGGAGACTACACCAATACCCACACCCTGGAGACACCCCACCTTCCATCACAAGGAAGCAGTGCAGACACAACCAGAATTAAGCAGAGCCACCAGCTTGTACCTAAATCCCACCACCAGCCCCACCCACAGAACAGCCAGAGTCCTGCTGGGACACACAGCAAGATACCAGGACTGCTATTCTGGGACATCTCCCTGGTGGTTGTGAGTTTGTTTACATCAATCTTTACTGAAGCTGCTGAAAAAGAAACCAATCACTACATGGCTCATTAATGGTCTTTGATGAAAGGCAGCTTGAAAATGCAAATCAATACCCAACAATAACTACTAACAATACTTGCTGCCACACCAGCAGCCAGAAATGTAACTAGGCAGAATATTCTTGTCTGAGGTCCACCACAAAATTAATACCACCAGATGTCCAAAGAAAGGCAATTGAAGGATTTTGTGGCAGCAGGGGACAACCTAGGAGTTCTGATAAAGGAAATTCACAAAGCAAATATCTGGGATGTTAACAGGGATGGGAATACACTGGGGACAAGTAAGTTTAGTTTGCCTGTGTGCAAATAAAGACACTTACTGGTACAGTATTTGAAGTTACCAAGTGCCCTGCTGACAGGCATGACACCTGCACATTAAACTAAGATATCCAAATGATATTTCATTTATCCAAAAAGTGTAAGAGTATTCAGCTGTTTCTCACTCTGTAAGGAAGGCAGGTGTGGTGATTTTGTAACAGCAAAATATTAATGCAGAAGGTGAGCAAACTTTCCACTGCCAGGCAGAGAAACACCTGAGAGGCAGAGTTGAAATCTTGCCTCCTCCTTTTATTTTTAGATTTATTTTATTTCTAGCCTTGATCTTCAGCTACTACTAAACCATGCTGACTCCAAGCAGTAAAGGACTGATGGAGTTCAGAAATCTCCAGTGAAGTATGAAGTATCACTTTGCCATCAGCAGCAATGAAATGCTTCCAATCTACCATCAGCCCACTTAAGCAGAAGCAGACATCTTATAAAGAGAACCCCATGGCTATTCTGTGCAGGGTTTTCTTTTTCTCTGGATGGGAAATACACATCAAACTCAGCAAGGCAGACAGAAGAAGTCAAGCCTTATATAGCCTAGGTTAACTTATTAATAATGAATAATTTTTGTCATTATTCCTAAAGGTTAGTATCAGGCACTTTGGCAGGGGGAGAGGAGGTGGGGAGGGGTGTTTTGCTCTCCGGTGCAACTGGAGGCATGACAGGGAACCACGGCCTCACTGGGATATTGAGTGGAAACTCTCAGATAAGAGCTTGGCATCTCACTGCTGGTAGAGACTTAGCAAATTCCTGCTCTTGAAATATATATAGACAGTTATATGTACAGTGTATAAATATATATATATATAGAGAGAGAGAGAACACAGAACTTATCAATGCATATTAAAGAAGAATATCTGGACTGTTTTATCCTATGTAGCACTGCAAGGGTTGCAAGCATTAATTTTTTATATATTTTTAAATACTGTCTGGTCTCTCTGATGGGGTTTTTCCTATGTGTATAATCACAGGAGGTCTTGGAAAAACCTGTTTACTTCTGCAATCCATTAGAGAGACTCCCACTTCCAAAGTTACTGCACAATCACTTCTTTTAACAGTCAATTTAACAGTGTTTAGCCTCCAACTGTTGCACTCGCACACAGAATGCTGTTTTGGGGGCTCTGACTCCTGTGCATAAAAAGACTTCTTAACATCTTTAGGGCAATATGAAAAGATAGATTTATACTGTAGGTGTATAACTGCTGCGAAACAGATTTGCTCAACTGTAATACACATCAAACAACATTAGAAAACAGTAACTGCCATCTGATTTACATGAGATGTACTTTGAGACTTGTAACTTTTGCCTGAAGGTTTTAATTAAAGCAATTCATGTCCCAGGGCACTTTTCTCGTAGTAAAGTGTCTTCCCCATTCAGCTGCTTCAAGGACTCTGCTCTCTGTGCTTTGGCACCATCTAATCACTCCCATGGGAACAAACGGTAACACGAATGCAGATCAGAAAAACAGCTTTAAATGAAGCAAGAAAGATGAAGAACTAAATGTAAAAGAAGAAACAATTTTGTACCCTGTATTCAAGAGTCTGTTAGATCTCTGGAATGACAACAAAAGGGGGAAGAAGGCGTTGGTCTGACTAAAATCTGAGACTCCTGAGTTCTGTCACTGCTTTCTGAAACACTCCCAATATGTGTGTTCCCAGATCTAACTTCCAGCAGGGATCATCTTCAGTCAGAGAATTCTTCTGTCTTCGCTACTCTTTTGAAAGAAGAAAGCAGTGATCAAGAATCCATGTTTGGCAGCTCTTCCCTTCGTCATTTAATTCACTCTGAGGCAGGGGAATTTACAAGTCACAGCCACTTTGGTTACTCCAGGTATTTCAGCAGAAATGTACCCAGTGGCCCAGAAGAAAAGGTGGGATTTTTCCCCAGATTTCATTCAATAGTACAGAAAACAAAGTTTACTGAAGGATGAAGAAACGTCAACATGCCAGACACAATAAATTATCTCACTAGTAGGTTGTGTAAGTCAGCTTTTAGCAGCATAAGGCAAAGCAAAGCAAGGCTTTTGCTGAAAATGAGGAACCCACAGTTCCCATAAGGACTTTGACTCGAATACTGCAATAACACACCACTGGAGTATTAGTCTAGGTGGATTCATTAACATAAAGCAGTGCAAAAAAAATTTGCAATTGTTGAAATTCTTGTCAATTTTGCACAAATACCTTAAGCAAACTCTCTCACCAAATGCATCAACACAGTGAGGGGGAAAAAAAGGATTTTTCTAAACAGTTTAAAATGGGATTCAAGCAGAAAACTGATGATTTTATTGCAAATTCACAAGAAGCTTGTAAGAATACAGAAAACATCTCATTCCATCAACAGCAACAATGCCACCCTTGAATGGCAGCAGAGTTCCTCATGGGTTGACTGTCATTTGGTGATGCTTTGCACAGAGCAGCTGTACCAGCTACAGGTGATGTTCCAAACCAAAGAATATTTGCAGGGGCTCCTTTGTATGCAGGTGTCAGCCAGGAACAGCCAGCAAGTGCTTCCCAAGCTAAATTCCTACAGATGCATGAGGTTATATAGAAAAGGTAACTAGCACAGCAACTCTGTAGGGCCTTCATTCTTTAATCTTTTAATTAACAAAAAAACCCAGGAAAATAGAAACAATAATTTAAAAAAACCCAAGCAAGGAAGACAACAGAAAACAACAGGAGAGTATAGTAAAGAAACACACAAAATCATCAGGATTTTACCGAAGTTATTTTGTGCACGTACACTGGCTGAACTGACAGACTGCTAACCTGGGAGAGGTTTTTCTTTGATGTTGTGGCTGTTCAAAGGTATTCTCAAACTGAATAAAAACAGTAAACAACAAAACCTGAAATCTGTTAAAGTATCCAAATATTCTCTACTGTAGAGGATCATGCTTTAATGGCATGCATGCCCAAAAGAGTAAATATTTTCTGATCTTTAGCTAATTTTATGACGCACTTAGTATCTCAAAATGAGTCTATATTGACAAGTCTACTTGGAATCACTTAAATCAATCGAACAGTCAATCAATTTTAGTTGAATTCATTAATTTATTTAGAGATAATTGATTCCATAGCTCCAACTATTAGATGCTGATAGCATTTCTATACTTAACAACCTGAGAATGATTTGAAAATCCATAAGCCATAATTACTTATGACAAACTTCATACAGGAGTATTTTAAAACTCTAATCTGGCTGATTTGGTCATCCTTCTCTAGTTCTAGACAACAAGAACCAATTCATTCCAAGGCTGTTCATGTTCTCATTTTCAGAACCATGGTGTTCCAATATTTGTGTTTCTATTAAGGCAGGACAGTCTAGGGAAATGACTACTTTAATAGTGCTATAAAAAAATGTATAGAAACATTTCTATCGATTAAAGAATCCTTTTAAAAAGAATTAATGTTTGTATTTTACCAGTAGTGTTTTACAGAATAAAACCAATTTCACAAGTTCATCTTTCTTTTTTTCAATTGGATTTGTAAAATAGTTCATCCACTTGAGGTGCTGCATATGGGATAAAAGCATTGGAATTAAAGAGAATGAAGGCACAATCCAGCCTTTACATTGCATTGAACTTTCAAGCCACCACTGTTAACTACAGCACAGAGAGCCCTTACAAAGATTACGTGGGCAAGTGAGTATTTCTAAACCAGATGGGGAACTTCTATTTGGTTTTCTACCACCATCATCCACAGAACAAAGGCTGAGCAAAAAGATATTGTCTGTCAGCTCCTCAGAATGTTGTTTTTTTTTTTTTTTTAAGGCTGAATTAAAGTATTAAACTGAAATATAAGATTGCATCTGACACTAAAACATATCCTTTCTTGAGTTAACCACATGACAACCAGAATTCCAGTGAAACCGTCAGAGAAAAGCAGTAACAACCATGACTGAATGCACGAAGTAATGCCTGACTTTTAGATACAATGCAAGAATAATGTCTTGTGACATACCAGTAATTCAGGAAACATTTGTACAGTACCAGATGTATGGAATTTCCTTTGATTATGAGGCACCTCACCTCTCTGAGCACACTTGAGCACATGGGCCTACTACTGGCTTATTTTGGTACCCAGTGTTTATTTACAACAAAGCTGTAACAGAAAACAACTGCTTTAACCTAAGGCACATAAGAGAAATAAATTCAGTTTTGCCCCTAACTGAGGACTAAATTCAACCAGGTCCTCAGCATTTATTTTAAATGTGGGGCACAAACCCAGGCTGCAGCCTGCACAGCCTAGATTGGCACATTCCCAGATTTTAATTTTCATATTAGTGGGGCTTTTTTAAAATTCTTTTTAATTCTCTAAGAAAATTGCTGGCAATTTGGTTTCAACAAGCAAATATAAGCTTCCTATGAGGTCTTACACCAGGCTGTTAAGTAGAAAATCCTGGGTTTAGCACTTGGGAGGTTTGAGCTGGGGCAGAGCAGGGCAGTGACACGAGAAGAGGCAATGGGCTTGCTCCATGAAAAATACCAAAAGGCAGAGCACCAATATTTGAATATTCAAAAAACTTCCAGTACTTATTCCCCTTTTTCTTCAAGTTCCTATAGAAACATCACAAGCAATCATGTTAAATAACATCAAATTTGTTTATATAAAGCTAATTGCAGTGTTTGTCTCCACTAACATCCCAAGACAAATCTTGCAGCCAGGAAAGACTCCTGAAGAGAGAAAACTAATCCATGCAGATGCCTGAACAATCTTTGCTTGCCTTCATGAGATTACCTGCTGAATCCTGAAAACCTAGATCAATTTGACATCAACTAATTGTGGTTATTCTCACCATCTTTCCAAGTGAGGGCCAGACAGAAATCCTAGGCTGCACAAGTTACCAGCGCTGTGTGCAATGGAGTTCTGACCCCAGCAGGTAAAATCTGGATTGCTGAGAAGATTACAGGTGTCAGCCTTACAGTTTCATTAGAATAAATTAGTGTGGTTTTGCACAAGATTCAGTGTGCATTGATTTTTTTTTAAAACCATCAGAAATATTGAGTGTCATCAAATACGAGGTTCTGCTGGTGGCTCTGTGTTTTTAAAAATCAATCTGAAAACCCAATGCCTCCAAAAACAGGGCAAATCCAGCTAATACCACATTTAATAGCATGGTAGTAGATCTAAATGCAAGTGCAAAGGAAATGAGACTACAAATAAATATGAGACTATAATAGCTGTAAATGTCTTGCCTTTAGGAACATCCAATTTACTGTTTTAAAGGTAGGCTCTCCTGTTTGCTCTCCTCTGGGTCCCATCAACTGTGACTGCATTAATACAAAGCTTAGTCTGGTCTTAAAGAACAGCTGAGCAGATTAGTTTCTATTCTAATCTTCAAGCAAAGGTTGTATCTCAAGCAGGTTTTTTCCACTCTTTTATGTGTTGTGTACAGGAGATGTGCTGGGGCAGGTTGCTTTTCCTCAGAACAATTCAGATGAAGATTCAGCCCAAACTGGTTTGCAGGAGACACTGCCATTTCTCATCCAGCCCCATCTCTTCTTAAAGTATTTTAAAGTCCATTAAATTCAGAGCTCATATGCTTGGGAGGGTCCCCTGACACACACGTGGTCTGTGCAGTCTTACACTGCCTGCAGACACGGCTCAAAAACAAGAGTGAAAATTTCCTATTCACTTCATGTGTTTGCTGTGGATAGTAGTGCTAATTAACCAGAGGGATGTAAATTAATTTTGTAATGGATAATTTCGGTGGAAACTTCCAGCTCTCCTGAAACTGGTTTGTGCCTGGAATTGAGAACCTGGCATTTTCCACCCTCCATTTTGAACAGTCCCCAAATGTATTCATTTCCTAACCCCTGTGCAGTGGAGAATTTGACTGGTGACAAAAACTACTACAAAAATTGTAGTAGCTGTCCCATCTGCTGACCTGTCCAACCTGGAAATACATCCAATAACCAGAAGGCTGCTGGCTGAGTGGCTTCAACACTGAATGTTAGTTTAATTATACACTTTACTCTCTAATCTGACGTTTGCATGTACATACATATGCACATAAAGTCATATTTTAAAGTATTACATTTACAGTACAGCTTAGGAAGGAGGAAATTGAAGTTTTCAATCAACAGTAAGCTTGCAGTAACACTCAGTTAAACAAAACCACTCCACACACGGAGCCCCACTGACAGCATTCAGCCTCACACATTTGTGTGCAAACACCAAGGAAAACATTATTTGTGTTTACACACAAAGAAATAATCTTTGCTTTGCTTCCATCCAAGGCACATTAAGCCTGAAAAGCAAAGGCAGGCACCACAGTGTGCTGACTTAGAGAAGACATTTCCAAAACTGCCTCTGAATCACAGAGGAATTAAGGGAATTAGATGGTGACCCTTGAGTCCAATCTGGGACATTGTCTGGATGTGGGGAAAATTAGTGTGAAAGGGGAAATGTACTTTGTGTTATATCTACAGCCCACCAAACCTCTCCTGGCCTGGCTGGTGGTTGGGCTGTTCCCATCATTTTGAGTTATCTCTGGCTGTGCTCCATGGCAGTTTCTCCATGACAATGCCTTTCCTGGACAGGTAACCCAGCAGGATTCAGATCAGGGGCTTTGAGCCACAATTCTTAGGGATCCATGTCAAAGCTCTGTGGCTCCTGACCAAGGGCTTTACTTGAGCTGGCAAGAACAGAGCTAGTCCCCTGTATTTCTGTAGCAATCCAGGAAATTTTGGGGGGAAAAAAAGGTGTGAAGTGCTGCTCTCCCATGAGCAACCTGCTCTCAGCTGTCAGCAGGCACAGCCACAACATGCAGCTTGCAGGGCACACAACTCTGCATGCAAGGGCCTGGAGAGTAAGACAAGATCCATGGCAGCCAGTCAGTTCTGCCAAAACAATCTACTCACAGACCTTGACGGGTTTGTCCCTTTTTTCTTAATTTTTTTTTTCCTCAAATTGTTTTTCTGCACGTGAAAAAAATTATGAAGTGATTGAAACTGAAGGTAAAAACCTCCAAATTTGTTACATTCTTGTCATGTCAGTTCACCTGTGAGAAACAGTCCAGATCCAATATTCTCACTTTCCAAATGAACTCAGAACCAGGTTTGAATTTAAACTTTATAATACACAGATTCAGGAATTGCCTTTTTTACATTTCTCATGGTCAGACAGTGCAATGCAGCCCCCCTAAAATGAGACAAAAAGCCATTCTATGCCAAAATGCTAAGAGCCCTTCATATTCTCAAATTCCTCATCTCATTTTTCAAGGAGAATCTCTTGCAGAAACATTACAAAACCATTTTCTTCTCCTTTCATCTTTGTGAAACAGCACATGATTTCCATGCAGGGAGCTGAGGTGCAAGGGCATTAAAATCCAGAGTCATTATGGTGACCAAGCAACCAGGAGTCATTTCTAACTAAACTCAGCTGCAAATCTCTTGCTTCAGACCACAACACCTTGGAAGCTCCATGGACTGAACAAAGGCTGAAGAATTTCATCCTCTACCCAAACATAAGTAATAAAGTACATAATCCCATTGTAGGGAAAATGAGGCTGAACTGGCAGACTTTGATATAGAAAGAACAGAAATGCTGGGCCAAGCTAAATTACCTCTATAGTTTTTATACTATATATGACAGCTGCTAGTAATGCTCATTCAAATGGGAAAAGGATCTTTGATACTCTATTTCCAGTAATGCATTTTTGACACACAGACACTAGTTATAAAAATAAGTTGATGCATAGGGACAATTAAGAAATTTAAGCCTCCAGCATCTATTACATAATTTCATTCCAAACGGTGAACACTCAGTATCAAAACTCCCAGTATTGCAAAATAGAGTGAACTCTTCTATAGTATTTTGAAGGCAGACAAACAGACATTTCCCTGAAGTCTGACCTGAAAATTTCCATGGTGACTGTTACCATACAGAATCCAGGAGGTCATGTTCTTCCAAGAAACAAGGTGTGTTAAGGAATCTCCCTGCAGTACTAAATGGGCTCTGGTCATCTTGAAGCACAGAAAAAAGCTTGTGCATGTTTCCCCAAAAAAACTCCACAAATGCAAAATACCAGCAGAGGTGACTTGCTTTAAAAAAACATCATTCTTAAAATGCAATCCATGAGAAGCCACTTAGGAACACACTGAGCTGTGGGCTGCCAGAGTCAAGCCTCAGCCAATTACCTGTTGAAGCTTCAGGAGATAAGCAATTAACACCGAGGTTACGCTGTGGAAGCAAAGAAATTTATTCTTTAAAAAATAAAGAAACAAACAAGCAAAAAAAAAAAAAAAAACTTCAAAGGGAAAATTACTTTGGAAAACAAAAGTACTAAACAACAGGGTTAGCTGTTTAGTCCATCTTAGGAAGACCTATCAGTTATTTTGATCAAACAATCCAGTGGATCATGGAATCATGGAATGGTTTGGGTTGGAAGGGACATTAAAGCTCATCCAGCCTCACCCTCTGCCATGGGCAGGGACACCTTCCACTGTGCCAGGTTGCTGCAAGCCCCATCCAACCTGGCCTTGGATGCTTGGATGAGTGTCCCAGGGATGGGGCAGCCACAGCTTCCCCAGGCAAGCTGTGCCAGGGCCTCCCCACCCTCTGAGGGAAGAGTTTCTTCCCAATATCTAATCTAAACTTACCATCCTTCAGTTCAAAGCCAACATCCCTTGTCTTACCACTGCATGTCCTTGTCCAAAGGATAGAACAGGCCTCCACCACAGTCACCATGGGAGAGAGGTCTCTGCCAAGTGGTCACCTTCAATCTCAAGAAATCCAAACAGGATATAAAATCTCCCAGGAAACTGGGTGTGCACAGTTAGAAGTGGGGATATCTATAGCCTGAAGAACGACTGGAGACTTAAAAGCAATATATTTTCTACTTTCTGTAATACTTTGAAAATATTTATTAGTGGTTGTCCAGTTCTTAAGAGTAAATTCCATCTAAAATTGATAAAACATCTCTTTTGTGTTTAGCCATTGAAATATTTTGCATTTGATGACACAGTTATAAATTGATTGCAGCAGGAAGAAGAAAAATTAGCAGGTTAGAGCTCTTATCTGGGATTCAGCAGCTCTAAGTTCAAAGCCATACTGAGCCTCAGGCTTTCAGCTTAACCTCAAGCAATTCATTTAACCTCCCCTGTACCTCTATTACTCATCTGTACAACACTGTATTTAATAAAAACGCCACAATGCTTCTTATGTACACTGTTTATATGATAAACATGCAACAGAATCTGGCACTGGCATCTATGTGGGCACCTACAGGCACGCACAAGACTGAAAACCCAGACATTTCTCAACAGAACCTTCAGGCACAAACAGTATTTCCTCTCAAAAAGAGAGTAAAAAGAACCCCATCTCCCAAAAGCCCAAGAATTGTCATAAAAGAACTGTCAGAAAGAAGACAGAGCAAACTTTTCTCTTGGTATCAGTAGCCTCAGTGCAAGAGTACAATAAATGAGAGATATAGGTCTGCAGAAAAGCCAGCTCAGAGGGAAAAATCACCTTAATTTCAGACAACAAAAGAGAAATGAGAGAAGCCAAAACCAATTGGTTCTGCTCCCGTGTTACAGATTGGGAAATCAGTTATTCCCTGCCTTTACAGAAGGAGCTGGAGACAACACACAGTGCCTGTGGTTTCCAAAGGGGAAGCTGAGGTGACAATCAGGTGCTGCTGGTCAGTGACAGCAGAGCAAATACCTTCAGGAGAAGCATTTTGTATTTTCCACCCATCCTGATGCATCAACTTCTTTGCAAAGGGATATCTGGACACAGTCCTGGCAGAGGAGCCCAGGACACAGAGGAGAGGGGGGATTTTGAATAATGATGCCAAAGCCAAAAATAACAATCAGCAGTTTTCTGATAACCTTAGAACTCTCAGTAACCTGTGGCCAAGGTTGGCAGGTAAAAATACACAGTGGATTTTATCAGATAAAACAGATTAACCTTATGGGGCTGAGCCATATATTAGATTTCCCAGTAAATGGCTGTGATTTACCAATCTAGTAGGGATGAGGAGGGAATGCAGAGCAAAGAACTGCACTTCTGCTTCCTTACAGCCCTGCCACAAAGCAACTTCTGTGCAGAGCTAAGGAGGAAAGGCAGCCAAGAACTGATCAAACAAACCCATGGAAGATGTTCTGACATGCCACTGGAAATAAACCACTTCACTTAAATGCGTTTCTTACAGAGAGAAATCTGAAGAAACACAAAGGCATTTCAAAAGAAGCTACTCCTAACAGACTCCATGGGCAGCAGCACAACCAAGCTGGCTGAGAAAGCAGATTCAGCTGCTAAAGCAAATGGAATTCACATTTAGTTAGTGGAAATCTACTGGATACCCGAGGGTGATGAACATTAAACAGTGTGAAATTTTATTGCATTTTTCTGCTCCCCTCCTGGGACTTTTATGACGATAACCATTTTTTGCATATAAACAGTGTGAGCTCCAAAAGCTTCATTTTAATCGAAGATGTTCCATTAAAGTTTAACATGCGCCAAAGGTTTGAGTGCTGAGGCTGCCTTGTGAAGAATGTCATATTTAAACAGCTGGTGAATTAAACCCACGTTATGCTGTGCATAGTAAGGTGACTTACCCAGCAGGTTCTGAAGCACAGTGAATTTGCTCTGTTGATAATTTGCAACCTATTTGAATATTCCTGGTGTACAGAGACTTAACTGTCTTGTCATGCAGAAGATGGATTTCCTGAACACCCACCTACATTGTTAACATTTGTACATCACCACACTTTGCACTGAGTACACAAATATTCCATTTTATAAAGACTGTTGCTATTCCTCAAAAAAACTATTCTCAGCAGTCACTCTGGGTCAGACCAGATCTAATCTAGCCCAGCACCCCATCTTCAACAGCAGCCAAGGCAGATGTCTTTGGAAAAATACAAGAGCAGGACAAAGGCATATCAAAACTTTTGCAGGATATTCTCCATGTTTCCAGAAACTCCTATCCCAGACTCTTTTTGAATCAAATGTGGTACCTTTGTAATAATAAACCAAAATGTATTTTTCTTCCTTTGTTGTTCTCACTCCCTTTTTTGAACTTTGATACCATCCTACTGCATGGTATCCCAAAATTTAATCCTACTCATCATGATGTGCTCTTTTACACCTGCAGATTTCATCTGCAGGTCTCCAGCTCCTGTAGCACAGACAGACCCTCAACTTTAGAAAAATCTTGTGTTTTCCTGAACATAAAAAGACAGTAATAAGAAAACATGCAAAGGAAGTTGGGCTGATAAAGATGCACATCCACGCTGTGAAGAGATGGGCAATTCTTCACTAAGCAGATATCTTACCTGGCTGCAGGAACTACTGCAGAGAAATGAACAAAAATTTACGATAAATTAAATTACTTTAACACATTTTTTTATGGGTAGCACACAGATAACAAATCTCTAAAGAAAATCCCAAACCAGATTACAACTAGGTTTTTATAGCCCCAAGTATCTGAGAAGTTTTATGAGACAGAGGAGAGAGTCAGCAGCTGCACAGAACACCTTTCATTTAAAAGACAGGATAATAAATGAATATAAACACAACGGAAGGAACAAGGAAAATAAATACTGTCTTGTTGTCCTTAGTCATGCTTACAGCTTAAAAGGCAGGTTGGGGGTTGCAGTTAAAATGCATCCAAAAACTAACCAGCACTTGGATTTTAAGCATGGAAGACAAATAGCAAACAGAAGGGACTACATGAATAAAATGTCTGTGTGTAAAAGGATGGGAAAAGCAGAAGGAAACAAGAAGCTCAGCACCATGAGCAGCTCAGGCTTTAGGGCAAATGAAAAGGTGATAATAAAAGGGGACTGGCCACCAATGAAATGTGTGCAAAAAATGAACCACAGTTGGTACTGAAATTTGAGCACCAGTCAAGAAATGCTGCAGTCAAGAAGCTACAAAAGGCCCTCTGGATAATAAAGTCTCTCTGAACTCACAAAATTTAGAGGGACATGCTCTCAGGGCGACCACAAAGAGAGGGCAAAGCTTACCTGGTACTTCCTGCTTCCTAAAAACATTGCCCCAGCTTAAGGAGTACTGAAAAAAGGGGAACAGAGTTTCCTCTGCAACATTACAAAAGGAGACTTGGGAATATACAACAGGGAATGACCTTGCATCGACAGAATGTGCTGGCACTTTGTAATGAAGCCCCAGCACAAAGCTCAGGGCACTGAGAATTAACAGGACCTGTGAGAGAAGCAGCACAGGAAACCCTCAGCCCAGACTGAACGCACACTCTCTCCCTTGCTTAGATAACAATCCAAATAAAAGACACAAAGGAAGATTCATTCCCACTTAGATTCCTTTATTCAAAATAAAGTGTCTTCTACTGCCTTCCATCTCTGAATCCAGGAAAGAAAAAACACAAATCACTTTTGTCTGCTCTAAGAAAGCTCAGAGCAAGTGATTGGAAGCAGATGGAACCAGAAAGTTTCTGTACCAAAATACAGTTTCCTCTACCTCAAAATTTTTCCCACTGCCTTCTTTGTGTTTTGCTTTTTTGGAACATTTTAGCTACATCTATTGATTTTCCTCCTCCTTCTTTAGGGAATATTCACAGATGTGCAAAGCCACCTCTAACAGCAACATTAGCTGAAGCAAAAAATGAAATTTACACTTGACTGCCTTCTTCAACAATGTGCAATCACCATTTAATAGGAAAATGGAGCAGAGTGCAAACAGGAAAAGGAAAGGCCTGATTAAAACCCACCCATCCCCGAGCTGATGATCCCCCCACTACGGAAACACGGCACACGCTGAGCTCGGAGGAGCAGGAGCTCTGCACGGATCCACAGCCCTCACAGCCCTGACAAACTCAGACAGAACTGGAGGAGAAGGGCCAAGGCAAGTATTTTCACTGGAGAGTGGGGTGGTGATTACCACCATACATCAACTTGCTCTCCTGTTTGCCAAGGACAACAAAGCAAGTGCTTAAGATAGGCAGCCATGAATCCTTTTCGCTCGCTACCAAAAGCCAAACCCACCAGGAAAAGCCAAGAAATGAGCTCTGAGCAGGGTCCAGCAGTGACAGGGCCCACCCTTTTCTACTCAAAGACAACAGAATTTGGGCACAGCTCCACTACCCAAAGAGTGAGACATCTCATCCAGGAGGAGTTGGCTGTTTCAGGGCTGTGACTTCAGTGGCATCTCAAGCCCTGCCACCCGCTCGAGCGTCCTTCAAGCCAGGCTATCTAAGAGTATTCAACTCACAGCACTGACAAAAAAATCTGCCTTCACACACAGACCACACCTGACAGGTTATTTCTTTTTGTTGCTATTGTTGTTTTGTTTTCATTTTTATCATTTACATTACAGATCTCTTATTAATGGATTCTCATTTACACATGTCAGAAAGTGAAAGAAATCACCTAATTACCTGCTTTCCCCATCAGTTATGGAACAGGGCTAACAATTTGCTTTCCACTCCTTTCTCTTCTTTCTTTTTATGTATGTGATTTACTATCCCCTGTCAGCTGCAAGCTGGAAGAATCATTTTCTAATTATCAAGATTTCTCACACACCAACTTTGAATTATTTGGCTTTTTTTTCCCTCCTAAATTAGAAAAATATTCCTTTGAAACAATGTTTCATTTTCAATTGGCTCTGAGAAAAGTCTGAGTTTCTGCTTAGCTTTTAATTGATATTCACAATACATTATTAATGACAAAACCAAAAGAATATGATTAGAGCAAACAAGTAAACAACCACATTTTTGTTGTGTTCTGGCAATGCGAATAAAATTATAAGAAAAAGCGTTTAATTTTCTTAAGCTAGGCAGAAACTTTACCTTTTTATTTTGCCAAGTATAGTTTTATTTGTAATATGAGAGAACCTTAAAAACTGCATTTTGTTGTTAGCTTACTGTCTCAGAATGCTAAATTATACATTTACGAGCTGTGATGCTACACAAACAGAATACAGCAAGATAACACCACTGGGGGATGAAGGTCTCCCACAACCCTCTACTGCTCCAACCAGAGCAGAAGTTAACACTAAATACTCCAGTCACTGTGGAATATCATTTGCCCTCCTGCAGTTATTTAGGACTTTCAGAACATCTGATTTTCATAAATCTGCACATCCACGTGGTTTTGCACCTCACCTCCCTCCTGGAGTTACTCTGCTGAGTTGAAGGCAACTAACCCTCCCAGAGTGAACAAATTGAGACGTTTCATGGGTCAAACCAGCTGTAATTACACATTCTAGCAGAGCTCATACCTACAATAGGCTCCTTCAGCAGCTGTCTGGATGGAAATTATTAGTGAAAGAAATCTGCTACCCAAGTGGGCTTCTAGTGCCTCTGAGAGTGAGAAATTCCATTGTGCCCAAGAGAAAAAATGCCAAGAAGCAAAGGGCGCTGCTGACTTCAATTTCACTCCTGTTTGCCCTCACAAACTGAAAATACTGACAGCACCCCACTCACACACATTGAGAAGGTGCAGCAGTAGCTGCAGCAGGACCCATCTAAACTGAAAATGCAGATCCCTTCCAGATCCCTGCACTGATATGACACAAGATTAAGAAACCACTACAGACAATCTTCAGAGCAAAACCTTCCAAGAGAAGTATCACAGGGAAAGGAGCACGCTGCTTACATCTAAAAAACTAAAAGATAAAGATAGGAATTTATCTAATCAGCTGCCTGGGGCAAAACATCTACGCTCAGATAAGTGATGATCAGAGTTTCACTGCCCAGCTGCATGACAGGCAGTATCTGTTATTACAGGCACTGAGGCCTATTACAGGAAAGCTGTATTGAACACATATGGATCATCCCCCATTTGAAGTGAACTTGGGAAGAAGGCCAAAAGGAATAACAGTGCCTGAGCACTCCGGAGCTCAGGGATTTAACCCAGCCCAGCTGTGCCAGGCTCCAGCTCCGCGTGTGAATTCTGTGTCCGATGTACGAGAGCAACAAGCAAATCCTGGAAAGATTCTACATGCCAAAAAACACCATTCATTTTCCTCATCTGTTAAAAAAAAACAGAGCAAAATTTACATTGAAGCACTGCTGGGAAAAGTGGGCAGAGAGTAAGAAGAGGAGTAACACAAGGCTGGGGAGAATGAGCCAGGTGTGAGCAGCCAAACAAACACAAAGTTAGTCCTTACTAGGAGATGTTATTCAGAGGACAGGACAATCCAGTTACAGTGGCATTCAGAATCACATCAGCCATAATTTATCTCTTGAAAAAGCTTTATATTAAATACTTAAATGCATGCCAGGAATAAAGCTCTAGTTGTATATTTTATAATCAGTTCTGTTAAGCCAACTGTTTCAGTAACTGACTTCATACCTGGGCAAGTTCTCAACTTAAAAACGTCATTACTTTATTCTTACACATCTAAGTCCAGCATTCCCAATACATTTAACATGAAAGTTCCAGGTCTCAGAAACCAGGTGAGTCCAAATCTGGATAGCTACTTTTGATCAGCAAAACGGGAACCAGAAGCATCTTTTTTGGTTTTAGGGGGGCCTGGGTTGCTTGGGGTCTTTTTTGTTTGGTTGCTTGTGGGTTTGTTGGTTTGGTTTTGCTTTGCTTTTTAATGGGATGTGGATGCTGGAAGGTCCAAGCTTCTGGAGCATTACAGAGAATCAGTAGCCCAGAACTGGGACTCCTCCCTAATCCCACTCACAGGCACCAGCAGCAGCCACAGGCTGCAACACTTTAATGCTTTTCTACCCGCACAGTAGAAGATTTAACCTAATCTGTAAGAAATGAAGTCAAAACGCCAGCAAGTGAAAAGATTAATCCTGCTTTGAATTGGATCCAGCACAATGACACACGGGCCAGCAAATTTTGCAGCAGTGCATGGAGTATTGAGTAACAGAGATGATTTCTCCCTCTACAACACATTCCACTTGGGTTCTCACACCTACACCATCACCACGGCACCAAGCGTGTCCCACTGCAGGAGCAGCTCTGACATATGGCACACAGCTTCTGGGTGTCTTCCCTTCTTCCCATCCCCAAAGCAGTAACCAGTTCTAATTCACCACCTATTTCTTTAACTATTAGAAACAGGATGGTGAGGTTATTTTAATTATGGAGGGTAATATCAAAATAGACGCTCAGCTGAGAAAGGGGGAATTGGGTTTACATCCAGAGAGAGATTTTTTTTTAACAACCTGAAGAAAATTTAAGAAAATTCTGTTCTACATGGAGAGCTGAGATGTCATTACAAAAAGTCTCTTCAATATCCCAGACACTGGTAATTAGAGCAGGGAAGAAAAACCATGGAGACCTTGGGTTCTCTGGGAGGAAAGTACAAAAATTTATTAGTAGATTCGATCTCTGTACCACAGACCATGCTGAGGAGCCTGAAACTGCTGTGGTTTGTAATCCCAGGACAGACTCACACTTCAGTACATTGCTGTATATTCCAGCCCAGGCAAGAAATTACAGAGGTGCATATGAATGAGGACAGGCTGCCATCCAGCTGCTCACAACACAGAGGAGAACAAAACTACCAAGGATGAAACAGGACTTTGGCTTAAGGAACAGAGCAGAAAAATTGCTGTAGGTATAAAGCAGCCCTGACATTCACAGGAAGCTGACTGTAGCTCCAGACTCTTCCCAAACACTTTAGTCTGCAAGCCAGCAGTATCTCTAGCAATCTTAATAATTCATTTTAATACTAGCTGTTAACCCAAGAGTTGCTTTGAGGCAAATGTGGAGACAGGCTGAAGACAAATGGTGCTACCGTAAGGCAACGGATACAGCAAAAGAAAAACACACCTAATGAAGATAACCCATTCTCTGGGGGGCTCAATCCACTACTGAAAGAAAGTATTTTGATTAATTCAAGCAGTTATTTTTCTGCACATAGCTGTTCTGATTGAGAGGCCAGCTCATTGAAAGGTGACAGGACAGGATAATAGTTTAACATTTCAAAAATTCTATTTAAAAACCTATGAACACTCTCAAAAAGACAAGAATTATACTTGTTTAAATAACTGGACTCCCTGCCACAAAGAGGACTCAAGAGTTTAATACATTTTATAATATAGGACAAATAAAAAAGCCCCAAGGGCTTCCACCTATGAGTAATACAAGAACAAATTAAATTGTACAGGAAAAATAGAAAGGAATTTTCTCCTTTCCTTTCTAGTAGGTCTCTGAACCTTCCCTTTATAAAACTGCCCTGGGTGACCAACATTGTGGTAAGTCCTCAGTCACGCAGACAAAAAATTTATACATGTGTGACAGACAAAATCAATCAGACACGGGGTGGGACACACCACTGGCAAACTGAAAAGACCAGGCAGTGGCTTTTCATTTTGAGCCTCAGCACACACCAAGGACCCCTGTGCAGTTTTAGGGGAGCTTCTCCAGTGTCCTAGTTAGGATTTAAATTGACTTGAAGTGTCTCTGACCAGAGCCTGGCTAAGAAGCCTCCTGTCCTCCACACACCTGTGGCACAGGAGTTCTTCTCATCTAATAGAAACTCCAGAATCAATCGCAGGTATTGACATGGCATTTCATCATAAATCTGATCTGAACCTGAAAGGATGGTTTGATCAGGCTCCTAAAGCCAGATTGATCTGCACTAAGATCCATCTGAAACAAAATCATTTGCCTTGAGGTGGTCTGGTAGATAAACTACTGAGTTTTCTAGTACATGGAATTATGTCTTCACAACCATGGAAAAATGTGGAGTACACATCTTTCATCATTTTGGGTTCTTTTTAATGCAACTGATTAAAAGAAGATCATCCTCTATTTCTATAATTGTACTTCTTCACTCATAGGTACAGCTTACCAACCTAGCAACTACAAGCAAGAGGCATCTACACTTCATGTCCTGTTCCTGATCTCCAGCTGTGGAGTTACATTTTCTCCTGCATGAAATATCCAGCAACCATCCACCCTCCTGCCAACACACTGCTTTCGATGACCATGCCAAAAACATAATTTAAAAATGATGGTATTAGATAGTAGAGTCCATCTTTATCAGGGGAAAGCAGCCATTTGTTTTGGTTTGTGTTGTATGGTTCGTTGGTCTGGTTCTTTTTTTAAACACACTGTACTATATGAAGAAATAATATATTGTTTATTTGATATGTAAATATTTTTACATGCATACACACATGTACATTTACATCGTGAATTCCACTTCTTGATCTCACAAGCCTGGGGGATCTGAAGTAAAGTAATATTTATACACTGCTGAACTCCATGACACACACACATGGAATGAACGTGCAAGAGAACTCTGTGCTGACGAAGACATCAAACACTTCCAAAGTTTTCTTTCAATCTGACATGAGCAAAGACAATAAAACCAACACTACCAAACACAAACCCTATGACAGCTTCTTTAACCTTACCCCAAACTGAACATGTTTGGAGAAATTTTTTTGTTTTTATTCTACGCCTGGAAATTTTAATAGAAATGTTATTGTACATTTGAAAACAGCACAAACTTGAGGGATTATATCAAATCAATTCCGCTGGGATTTGTGTCCGCTCTAATCCCCTATTCAGTCTCAATCTCATTAACATACCAGGCTTAATTGGCATTTCATCCCTGCATTGTGTCTCCAAAATGAACAAGGTGTAATTATGTTAAAAAGAGCACTTCAACGGTTTTAGTTTAATTCATGTCATTCATCCGCGTCAGAATGAACGCAGATGTTCTATTGCGGGGTACAGCAAGAGATGAGCAGCTTTGAAACCACACTTCTGAGTTGAAAACTTTATGTTAAAAAAGTTATTTAAGTGAAACGTAAAACACAGTATTTTCTTCCTTTGTTTCCGTGGCTATACAACATTAACTTTCAAAAGCTGGTTCTGCTTAATTTGATTTTTCATTTTCAAATGAACAGCTGTGTTTAAGTCTAAAAGCCCTTTGTTTAAGCATACAGAGCCCCAGAAAAGGTTTGAACAAAGCATCTTTCTGTAAACACTTGATTACCAGGAAAGGCCTGGCTTCCAAAGTAATCTTGGGGTGGTTTTGCTCTAGGTTCTCTTTTAAAGGAAAAAAAAAAAAAATTGCATCACTTCTCAGATGTCAAACAACAAAAGCAACAAATGTCTTACTAATTGCATGGGCTTCTTGTAGTCAAGGTAAATAAGGGAAGACAGAAGAGGATTTTCCAAATGGCCATTTTCCATCCTTCCTTCCTTCCCCAATTGCAGACACAAACCCACCTTAATGAAAACCGCAACTAATGGGCCTCTTATTTAAATTGTTCAGAAAATCAACCACTGTAGAGTTTTGTGGTCAGATAGGTCCTCTTAATACTGATAGTTCCCAGACAAAGGGAATATTTGTATAAGATATGCTATTTCAATCAATATTTAGGTTGTCAGGTAAGAGTCATTTAATATGAATCCTTAACCAATATTATTGAACATTAAGAAAAAGGCTCAGTGGGAAAGCCCAAGTATTTGCCCAAATTCCCAGTTTCAACATTTACTTTGTTAGTGCTGTAACATTTCATGGTTCTTGTATGGAGGCAAAAGCTTAAGTATAAATCTCTTTATTAAGATTAGTAAGCGTTCTTAAGTGATTACAGCTGGAAGTACTTTGGATATTTAAACATACCTCCCAATACACTTCCCATTGTATTTTCCCAACTATGAAACATGAAAAATACATCATCTATTGTATAAATGCTGTAATTACCTAATTACATGGCATCAGGTAAATACGTGACAATTTAGAATAGTCAGTAAACGAGTAATTAAGGGAATTAAGATTTATTATTCAGAATGCATAATAACAATGACTGAATCAAAGGTGCATCCAGTCAAAGCAGCAGCAGAAGCACCTCGGTGGTGGCTCTTAATTCACACATAACAAGTGACTGGAGTGAGATATCCAAATGCACCCTGAGTAATCCATTCACAAACTGGTTTTTTAAAAAATCATGTGAAACATTCTGTTCAAAATTAGCGTGATGGAAAATCTTTAATAAAAGCACTGACAGCATTCATAAGAAATACTGATGTCTTGTTAATAGAGTAATAGCAGTTAATGCTGCTTTATCAAAATATGACATGGGTTTGGAAATCTCAATGGAAATTCCTCCTAGCAGGTACTAACACACAACACTGTCCTTTTATCAGCTTAAAGGAAAAGAACATTTAATACTATTGTATCACTTTGTATGCAAAGTATATCAGTCCCAAGTTACTCTCACTTAAAAAAAAATAAGAGCTATACATACCTCTGGGTGCAAACTCCATACTTTTAGGATTTTTTAATCATTATTACTGAAAATCAAGGTTAGACATTCTGTGCATCTTTTTCCTCCCCTACAATACCTATTTACAAAAGCCATCTCCATAGATGAGAGTAGACATCTTAAGGATAACTCTCTTCCTACAAGTTTTGTGAAAATAAGCAGCTGGTGAGGAGACAATTTGGAATTCACAAATTCACCCTTAATTTCTCTAGTCCCTGATCTAATTGGTTGTGTTGAATACAGCAGCACACATGCTGCTATCCAAAATACTCTGTAGGAAAAGAGCAACAGGGAGAAAAGGATGGTGGTTTTTCAGGCTAATGAAGAAACCACAGAAAAATTAAGCCCAATTCAGTTTGGAGAATGCTAATTAAGCAAGACAGAGAAACCCACAGGAAATTAAAACTGTTCATGAAAATGTTTGTTTGGTCATTCTGATAAGAGCTGCTAAAAGGTCTGTTCAATATTGAAATACTGGAAGTACTTTTCCAAGAGGAGTGGGACCCTTCAGGCTCCCAGCTCAGAGACATTCAGGCTCCATCATCCTGCACAGGGTAAACCCAAACACAGGTGTGGTCCAGGCCTTCCCTGGACTGAGGCCACACTGCCTGGACACATTGTTACCCATCACTGATCATGGAATCACGGAATGGTTTGGGCTGGAAGGGACCTTAAAGATGATCTCCTTCCACCCCAGCCATAGGCAGGGACACCTTCCACTATCCCAGGCCACTCTAAGCCCCATCCAGCCTGGCCTTGGACATTCCCAGGGATGGGGAGTCCACACTCTCTGGGCACTTCTGTTCCTTTCTCTACTGATGTACACAGAAAAAGCATAAAAGCAGGAGAAGCTGACCAAGGAAAAAATTTTGAGTTTATCTTCAATGAAGCCAGATTTAATATAACCCAAAATGTATTCACTGATTGCCAGTAATAAAAGTCTGTTTATTCCATGCTACTGTAACTTGGGAGCTAGAAATTATCTCCAGCAGTATCATTATGTTTAGTATTCAAAACTTATAAACAACATGCGACCCTCTGGGCATGGAAACAAGTCCAAAATCTGATCTGTGTTTTTACTACAATGTTGCATTTATGACCATACACTGCAGTTTGAATATGAGCAGCTTTAAAGCCACCTGCTGTTGCAAAAGTTATTTTCCATAATTAAATATCTTCATATCAAAGTCATCCAGGTCATCTAAAAACATGTGGTTTTCTCTCACACACATAATCAAAGTCAGCATATGCTATGAAATAAAACCATAACTGTAAGAACATGGGCAACATACTGTCATGAAAATGATTACTGCAAATCTCAAACCTCAGAAAAAACAAGACTTTATCTTACATCACTGTCTTCATTCAAATAACAGCTGCCATAAACTTGAAATGATCCTCAATGCCAATTGCATATTTTATTATCTTCTGTGACTGTGCTTTTTACCAGGGTCTAGCATCACATCCCTGGAAGTGTTCCAGGCCAGGTTGGATGGGGCTTGGAACAAGCTGGTCCAGTGGAAGGTGTCCCTGGCCATGGCAGGGGGTTGGAACAAGATTATCTTTAAGGTCCCTTCTAGCCCAAACCATTCTGTGATTTATCCTGTTAAACCACATCAAGTTCTCGTAGCAAAATCCCATACAGCTCATCACACACGAGTGAAGGGCCACCTTTCCTGGGACACGGAACTGTGCCCTCCATGTCCCTGGATGCCACCTCTCCCAGATCTGAGCTCCCTGAGCAGCCTCAGCCACGGTGCTGCTGCTGCCCTCCCTGCACAGCCTCTGCTGAGCACAGGCTTCACAAACTTGCCACAGACACAGGAAGGCAGCAAATGAAACGTCTGCTGTGTCTGCTCAGGAGATGGGAGTGACCCACATCTTGTCACAGGGAGTACAAACACCTCCCTCTGCAGCACTTCCCAGCAGGTGAGAGAAATGTGGGACAACGAGTGACAATCACAAACCTGTGTGAAGCCCAGGGAAAAAGCTGCAATGGTCCAAAGACCATTGAAATAGTTCACATGGTCTGCAATTCACTCCTGCCCTTGTCTGGAAGTTCATCAAGAAGCAAAAAGCATCAGCTAAACATCCTAAATGCCACACACAGGCCTCAGGTGCCAAAGTGAACCATCCACTTTAATGAAAGCTGATTCCTGTGAAAATCAAAAGCCATGCAGTTCAACTGCTGAAAAATTAATGAACTTGCTATAAGATTGAGGTAAGAGACTACACAGGTATGCACAGAAAGTACACAGACAAGTCATGCAAATACGGGCTTCAAATAAGAATTTTGAGCTTGCTCTTTAAGTCTCTAACTCTTAAAAGTCATCTTGTCTAGGATTCAGGGTAATGTAAATATAAGTGCACCAAAAGTTTCTGACATACAGCTGGGAAGGCTCCAAACCAGTCTGCTTCCCTGTAAAATCAAACATGCTAAACTGGCACCATAAATCACTGCAGAGAGGGAGGCAGGTAAGGAGCAGTAGTACCTGAAAGCTTGCTTAACACAGAGCAAATGGAAATGCAGAGGACTG
Source organism: Aphelocoma coerulescens (assembly GCF_041296385.1). Classification (NCBI taxonomy): domain Eukaryota; kingdom Metazoa; phylum Chordata; class Aves; order Passeriformes; family Corvidae; genus Aphelocoma; species Aphelocoma coerulescens. The sequence goes on along the minus strand of NC_091028.1, from coordinate 12,618,147 downwards.
GGAACACCAGTGAGTGAAGTCAAAGAAGGAAAAAGGATCAACAGTTATCTTCAGAAAACACTGAAAGCACAGGCAGACAGGAGAAAACAAACAGCTCTGTATAAAATGATAATTTTACCAGAATGGGAAAAATGCTTCTTTATCAAGGCACAGAGTACTCCCCTTGTCTCTGAGAAAGATAAACTAGAATACCACCTGTGTGAGCAATCAATTTTCCAGCAACATCAGGAGGTGGAGCTGGGTATTGAACAGGCAACAGAAAAGATATGGGGAAAGTCAGGTGGACTGAAAGCAAACAGAGAACCACATCTCAGCAGTTTCCAACTCCTGCTATTAAAAGCAATTCCACTGCAGCCCCTTACACAGGACAGGAACCCAAGTATTTCCTAAAATTTCAAAAAAGCTCCAAAATTCAGCTCTGTTTCAGGTACAGCAGCAGAAAGTATGAGAAGCAGAAAAAAAAAAAAAAAAAAACAAAAAACTAAGGCATCATTAAATTATGAAGCAAAATATTTTGGCATCAGATATTTTTAGCAGAAGTTGGCAGGAGATGACACTGAAGTAAATCATAAGTAGCAGAACTGAGAGAAAATTCTACGACTAAACAGAATTTGTGTTAATACTTCCTGGGATAAAAATTCAAGGAACTGGCAGAAGCTGTTCTGTAAGTCAGTTCTTGGCTACAATTTTGTGTTTATAAGTTCTAAATATTTTACTGAAGCTTTCATTATAGGTAACCAAATTAAATCAACAATAGACCAACTGTTCTGCTCTGGAAAAAATGTACCTGGAGTCACTTGGGGAAATATCAAAAGTTGAATATGTCATCGATTGTGACACAGCCATATTGGTCTTTCCCTCAACTACAGCTCAGGGGATGAAATGCAGCATTCAAAACCTCAATAAATCAATTAAAAGGATATGGCGTGGTCCCTACAGACCTGGGGGATGGTCTAGAATGCAAGAGGTCCTTGCCAGGCCCTTCATTTCCATGACAGTCATGGAAAACTGCAAAAGCCCAGCTGCAGAAAGGAAAAGTATTATTCCAGGAAATGGAAAACACTGGTGAGAAGACAACGTACAGAGTGTATCCACGTGATAATCCCTTGGGAATGCTGGGTCAGGCCTCCCCTGGTGTGCTGGGCAGTTCCTGCTGAGAGGAGCAGCAGGCTGGTGATTTATAAAGCTTTTTTTTTTTTTTTTTTAATGCCATCTGTACTATGCCAGAAAAAATTTAAGGAATCTTTTTTAGAAATGCCATGGAGAATTGAATATAAAATTTCTTTAAATTTTAATGGAACATCAAAATGTTTGGGATTCCCCCCCTTCCTCATACGGAAATCACAGTACATTGTTGGGAAGCAGGCTTTCATGGTAGTTCTATTATTAAGCCATCATGAAAAATGTATCAAAGACAGTTCCACAAAACTAGTATCTATTTTCTCAAAAGTGAAAATACAACACTCAAAAAAATCCCAACCTATCAGTGTAAAAACATGCAAAAACACAATCTAACAGAACATTAACAAATAAAACCCAAACTGGAATTGCTGTAGAAACCAAAAAATCTGACAAGCTTCAATAGATACATTCTCACAGTATACAAAACTGCACACATCTTAGCCCAGCTGTTACACCATCCACTGACTCTCTGCCTGGCCATTTTCCAGGCAGCTCAGCAGCTGGAGTGCCACAAAGGAATGCCCTCACTTCTATAGTAGAGTTAAAATATTAATTTCCAGAAGCCTTTTGCTGTCTAGTGCTGAGGTTTCTGGTGACATCTCCTCACAGGGATCACCTCAGTGTTCTCTGGACTGTCCTTGTGAAAGGTGCTCCTCACTTGTAGCAACCTTGAGCCAAGTCCTGTGCCTAAAACAGATGATGGAGTAAGCACTGCTGTGGGATATTTTGCTCAAAAACTTTGAGACCTTCACCAGTGCCAAAACCTCTCCAGTGCTCTCTGTGAGGTCTTCCAGAATACTCACTTTTCATCCAGCACCACGGGATCTCTGATGCTCCCTCTGATGTCCTGAAGCTTCACCTCTGACAATGCTAAAATTTTTATGACTTCAGAGCAGAAATCATTTCATTTTAAACCAAGACAGGGAAGAGAATGGTTAATCCTTGTGAGATACAAACCACAATCAAACCAGTGGGGAGGAGAGCTGCATCCACTGGTCTCCACTGACAACGGTGAATAAAGTCTTGTACTTTGATACTTGTTTGAAATGCATGTTTTCAGGGCAAATATTCCGAGGAATTGCAACTAGATCATGGAAGTTTGTACTCCCCATTGCCCATCACTGTGCTAGCAGCCCCTTGGGAGATATTACATCTGCCCAGACAAATCCTGCATCATCCCATGTCTCCCATGATGGAGCTTGGGCTGGATGAGGTCTCCTGACAGCAGCAGACTCTCCCTGAGTGTGCCCATTTCCTACACAGGCTGCTCTACCTTCATCTAATAGAATCAAAACACATTCCAGGAATGCTTCCTGGGAAGGAAAGCTGGAAAGCAAGATGCCACATCTGCAACAATTCCTCCAGCTCACTGTCTGCATCTGAAGCAGCCCTCTGGGGAGAGTGAGACAGGACCAGGCTGCCGTGCTGGGTCTGAGGAGCTGCAGAACACAGCACTTTTATTTCAGAGACACCTCCCACATTCTCCCACATTTGGTTTATTAATAAGTCAATGAGACTTATTTACAGAATATATTGATGACACCAGAGTTCCCAAATCTCCCAACACCCTCTGATCAGCAAGGGCTTTTATACCTTGCATGTTATAAATATAGCATCTTAAAAATTAAATAACAAGAAGCCCTCAAAAATTTTAGTGTGCTAGAAAAATATATTTCAAGAACACACCATCAAGCCCTAGCTTTATGGATGCTGTTAAGAAAACAGTTCTCATTCCTTTAAGGTTTTTTTCCATCAGCATTTCTGTCACCCTCCTTTTACCTGGGACAAAGTACCAAACTGGATTTGCCAGCACAATGCACACCCATTCCTCAGCTTGGCTGTTTTCCTTAGGCACAAACAGCCTATAATCAAGAAGAAATAATAATCATAATACAAACAGCTGGATTCATATTCCCCTCTGTAGATTGCAAACACATATATCTTCTGTAAAAAAAGAGATGAACTCTGTACTTCTTACGGCTAAATGGTGTTTGTGTAAAGAAGGATTGCTCCATGCTGGGCTGATGGTTTCACTTCTGTAGGGTATTATTTTGGAGTAACTCTTCTCTCACCAAACCACCTTTTTGCCTCCAGATGAGGAGAGGAAAGCACAATAACAAGGTAAACACAAATATTTCAGACTCAAGGATTTAAGGGTTAAATACAACACGTGTTTGTGCTTGTGAGATTAGGAAGTGCTGGCTTGCTACAGTGGCCCTTTCAGTTTATATTAGAAATGCTCAGTGTCTGTTAATACTGTCATGACTTTGCTTCCTGAAATATTCATCCATCCTGCTTTGCAGCCTCAGTTTGTAAATGACATTTGATTTTTAATTCTGCAAATTATACAAGCAGTGACTCTCACCCTATTTTCCTCAATAATGAGCAATGACTTAAAAAAAAAAAAAAAAGCCATCCACACCAATGGATGGCAGCTTGCAGTCATCAGTTCTCATTTCCTTGGTCAGACAGAGCACAGACAGTCAGGCCACAGCGCTAAATCCCTGCACAAACCCTTAAAGACAAGTCTGCAGCCACTGGGAGTTTAGATAAACTCAGTACAAATGATTTCTTCCTCTTCTGACAGCAAGTTGTTCCTTGATCCAACATGAGAGAAGGTACATCAACAGCCTCGCTCCACAACAACTCATGCATCAACCAAATTAATTCTGTTTATTGTCTGAGTTTTGAGATTTTCTCTTCCTCCCTACACCTTATCCCAATTAGCCTTTTCAGTTGTCAGAATCCTGGGTGGCAAACAGAAAACTCTGAATACTGAGGCATTACCAAAATGCTCTGCCAGAGCAGCAGCAGGCTGGCTGAAAACCCAAGCTGCTTGTAGGGAATGTTGGCGGTCTTTGCAGCCCCAAAAAAGACAAGGCAGCCTACATGTCCTTTCAGATAAACTTGAGCTGGTAAATTAGTGCCAAGGAATTAAGGAACTTATTTTAAAGTGCAGCAAAATACTTGAGAGGAGCAGATAAACACAAGCACAAACACTCCTATGTAAACAGTGTTATTTTAACTTCTTTTATTTGCTTTCTTTACACAACAACCAAAATACAACATGACTATCAACAAAGAAACCCCTGACTTTCCAGCTCAACGCATCTCCCTGTCTATTTACAAGCACTGAATTATTCATGTCGTATAAGAGTATATACAGGAAGAGATCCATGTATGTAGGAAAACAGAGAATGTCAACTCCCAAGCATCAGAGCCTTTTCTTAGAAAACTATGAGAGAGAGTCACAAACTGTTTAGGCATCACTGAATTTCTGTAGAACTTCAGTCTCTAAATTACTTTGATACTTAAAAATTTACCTTATGTTCACAATCTGCTCTAATGCAAATCACATTACTCTGGGCTATAGCTCAGTTTTATTTTTCTAAGCGAGGAACTTTTATTGGCAGCGAAGCCTCAGAGAATAAAACTTGGCCTAATTAGATTGTTCACAGCGCCTTTCCTCCAGGAGAGGCACGTGCCACAGCCATGGAACCTTGGTGTATTTGCTGTCACTCCAAGCCAAGTTTCCCTTACAACCACAGTGGATCATCACCACGTTCCTGTACACGGAGCATTTTCTGGCACATGAGCTCAGCAGTCCTTAATGGCAAAAGTACCAAAGGCAAGAGCCCCAGGTCCTCGGGTTTTCCTCACACAGCTCTGACAATGTTTGTAACTCCAACTCTGCTGCACCTCAGCTGTGAGATGGTCAGCACCGTGCTAAGAGCTCCAACCAATGCCAAGGACTTTATGTGGATTTTTGGGGGTGATAAGGAAAACAACCTGGTTGTTTTCTTGGAGGTTGAACTAGATGATCGTCGTAGGTCCCTTCCAAATGAACTACTCCATTTTATTCTTTTTACAACTTTCAAGACTGTTTTCTTGTAATGTACCTCTTACCAAACCCTTGTCACCATTCCAAAACTATCCCACTACAAAGGCTTTTCAACACATCTCCTCTTAAAATTAGTCACCCACCAGTTACCCTCCCACTTTATTAAATTCCCTCTGCTCTGCAGTCAACTGCAACGCAGCTGCACAGTCAGGATGATAAATGCCCCAGAAAAGCACACAAGAATCCAAGATACAATGCTTAATTTTGTTTGCTCCTTCGCCCGGAGCCACTTCCTCCTCTGACACAATATTTGATATTGGCTCAGAAACCTCGGATTTCTCCAGGCCATTGTGGGGAGGCTCATTCGTGCACAGCCTTGACAGGGAACTGTAGAGAGCAAGTGAGGACTGTAAACAAACCACATCCTGTTTATGACAGTCGGCACAGAAGAGCCATTTCCCTCCTGCTTGGCACTTCCCAACATGTCACTTGGCATCTCCTCGCTGTTTTGGAAGGAAAGCTCATTAGAAAATTCATTTACTGCTAAGAAATTCTTGTCCTGCAGGACTGCATTTCGAGTGGGAAGCATCAGGAGGGACTGCAGCACGTCCAGGGGGGTCGGGATGCTGGTGGAAATTGTCAATTTTCCAGGTAAAAGAAATCAGATGTTTCCAAATCGCTGCATTTCCACATGAAAATAAATGGGTGAGAAGCTGCAGCTCCTCATTGGCTCCTACCACACTCTCCATGGCAGATGCTGTGTGCTCCAGAGGCCATTTCTAACTAATGGATCTTTCTAAGATGCATTTTAGTCGTATGACTATTCAATCCTGTCCTTCTCTACTAAAATATAGATGGCATAACACAAATTCACCTCCTACAGAACCGACTATTGTTAGAATGCCCTTCTACAATCCTCAGCAGAAGCCTCTCAGAGAGAGGGGAAAAAAACCCAGCACACATCTTCCTGTTTTCCAAACTATTTTATCCATAATGCCCAAGGCTGGATTGAGTTTGGCAGGTAAAAAGTTGGAATTTTCTCTAACAAGCTATTTTATTCTTTCCATCAGCTAGCACTAGCACAAAGGATGCAGGCAATCAAGAATGTGATAATACAGCCCTGGAATCACACCAGGCATGGGGGTAGGAGAAAGGAGCAGCAGCCCATAGTCCCAGTCAATCACAACAGTCCCTTCTGTGCTTGTCTAAAGGTGCCTTGAAAACAGGAAATAATACCAGGAGAATGCTGCAGGAAAAGAGAAAAACTTACAGCTGACAATAGCAGTTTTTGAGATTGTTGAAAAAAAAAGTGAATTTGGATGGGTTTAGTTTCTTAAATATACCTTAGAAGCAGAACTTTGCTATCAGGGAAGGCTTGAAAACCAGCAAGGAGTGAAATTATGACATGGCATAATAGAAACTGAGGCCACAGTCCTGAAGTCAGTGCCAGCCCCACAGGAGTAGGATCACCATGGCCATCCCATAGGATGGCACCATGCCAGAGGTGAGACAGCAAGGGAGAGGCAGCAACTCAGCTGACTCCACAAGGCACTGAATAAGTCATTAGACAAGGCTTTAAGCAATTCCTCTGAACAGTCACCTCTTAATAACATTTTTAAATTATCAGATGACTGTGTTGACTCACTACGAGTTTATCACACAGTTCCTGTGCTAATTATTTCACTCTGGCACAAAGCAGACATGCAAAACAATGCTCTTAGTTTTGGTAAACATTCAATATTCCTTCAATAGCCTTATAATCATTTATCATGTTGAAGTTCTTCTTCACTAAACCTGGAAACATTATGTTTAAATTTAGGGTAAACTGGGGGGTGAGGGCTGTCAGTGAAGCAGCTGAAAAGTTACCCTTCTTTAGACCTTACTGACACACCTTTCACAAGGTAATGCACAATGTACACAAATATATTTATTTACAGTCTTTCCAGGTCATCATTAAGCAAAATCCTAGGTCTGGAAAAATGAAGATCAAAGCCTACATACAGTGAGTGCTTACAAAAATTAGACTTAATGAGTTTCCTTAGGAGGTACCTTAAATCTCCATAAAGATAGGAAAGAAGAGAGAATCCCAAATATCAACAACAGCTCTGGAGAAAACGAAGACTGCAAACCTGGTACTTTGACAAAAGCAACTTGATGAAAATAGTGAAATCTGTAGCAGATGGGTCTACACAGACACACCACACCCACAAAAAATTTCATCAAAGACTGAGAACAAACAGCAACTGGGTCAGAAGGCGTCAGAGCAGGAGAAATGGTGCAGTTCAGGTGGAAAGGCCAGTCTGGGACCTAAAGACAGGAATATCAGATGGACAAATGAACGACACAAAAACCTGGCACATCATTAGTACAGGTTGCCTCTATGAAACAGTTTAAAATAGCCACAACACCCACACCTTAAGTACTGCTGCAAAGTCAGAAGAGTCTTTCTGAAGTTATCCTGGGCAAAGAGGAGTCTGGGAAAGAGCAATTAAGTATATTCCAGACTGGGTTCAGCTGCCTGCAGGGAGCCGACAGATCCCCCTGGTCCTGTGTCACTGCAAGTAGCAAATCAAGCAAGTGCCTGGCTCTACTCCCACACAGGAAGCAAATCTGTTTACAATCCTGGAATAGATAAATAAATGAAACTCAACACTAGTTTAACACCCAAAGTTTTCCTCAGTGCACGGAATTAAGAGCAGAGGGGTGAAATGCCAACTGCGGCAGTCGCACTCCATTAAAAGAAGAAACCAAGGGAGAATCTGAGGTCTGTGTGCAGCAGCAAAGTGCCAGCAATGCACAAACAAGGAAACATCTGATATTAACAGGCATTTCTCAAAGGCAAGAGGGACACAGGCAGAGCAATAATGTGCATCTGACATGAGAAAGGCTTGACTGGAATTAGTTCATCACTGTAAAAAAGCTAACGAGCACCAAGCTGTTCTTGGCCCTGAACAGCCAAACTGGAGACCTGATCTGTCTGTATGAAACTCTGTGTATTTAAAGACAGTTACAATCTGGATCTTCAGAAAAAAATGTCATTTAATTGTTATGAAGGGAGAAATATATCCAACTCCACTGACTTCAATTCTGCACTGCACTGATGGAATCCACTCTGGACTTGGTCTGCTAAATGCCAGCTTTTGATGCAGCTCAGCTACTGCAGTTGTCCAGGGAATACACAAAGCCATTAAGCACATACCCCCTGTATTGTTATTTTCACCCAAAAATGGAAACAGAGGCTTAATTTTACACAAGGCCTTCACATCTGGCAAGGAAAGGTACAACCTTTGAAGGGAAAAGAAAGGAGAAATACCAAATTGCTCTTTTTAGCATAAACAACCTTTGAAATAATTTGGCAAGGAGTCAGTTCTGGACTTCTTCAATCCTGTGAGAGAGATTAAAAAGGAATAAAAACAACCTGAATTAACTATACAGGATCAGTGAAATTCAACAATCTCTTGGGAGTTGAACCTCGGGCTCAGAAGAGGTGCAAACAAACTCAGCTCCAAACACCAGCATAAGAAAAAGTCTCTTACAAAGCAAAAGATACAAAGCACCAACTCTCCTGAGAAGAACAACTGAGTTTGAATTTAGCCACTGCTACTATTACTATCCATCACCCTCTCAACCTAAGGGAAACAGAGAGCAATACAATAAACACGTCAATGTTTACCGAGCACTCTAAGAACTGCATGATCTCGTGATGCAAAATGAATCTGTACTGCTTGGTCAGCTCATTTAACCTATTTAAACTCTGTCTCAGCTGTCTCCTTTATAAAAGGGCTTTTGCCAGATATGGGATTTCAGCACTCAAAACAGTTGAACAACTAACAACCATCCAGCTGCACTTACCAGAGTCCACTCAGCAAGGCTTATCATTCCTTCCTGTTTTCCCCTACTACCTGCTTTCTTTGTACCTACTTGTTTGTTACAGCTTGAATGAAATTACATTTCAAACTAATTAAGATAATAACTCCTTTGTGGATTTGTTTTGCAGCTGAAACAACACAATACCTCTTGTCTTATGGACTCAGGGTAATAAGAAGCCAAAGAGTAACAAAACTACCCCAGAGATAAAATTGAATGTCTTTAGATCTGTAATACAATATTAAGGAAAACTAGTACAAAAGAGAGCCAGCATGCAGCTGTGTGATGTCCAGGGCCTTCCCTCATTTTTGTGGGACCAATTCTTTTTCCAGTGAAACTGAAGGGTGACCAAGGCAGATACAAGTCTTCCAGGACATATGATGCACCCAGCATCACCTCAGGAAGCTCTCAAGCAGAAAACCAGAAATGTCTGGTTTTTCATTTTCATTGTCTTTCATGGGTCTTCAGCACTAAGTACAACCACAATATTGAGAGACCAGCAGCTCTGAGGAGGAACAGACAAGTACTCAACTCCTTTGGTTAAACAGCTTGAGCAAAACACATTCATTCTACTCCCACTTTTCTGAAACAAATTAGATGTGAAAAATTAGACGAGGGTAAAGAAAATCCAGCTCAGTAGTGAGAGCACTGTTTGAATGTCCATCTTACAGCACTCCCACTGCAGGGACTCAACAGGGGAACATCTTCACACAAAAAATGCTTTCATAGGTCCAACAGAAGTCTATTTATTTTCCAACAAGAAGTCTATTTAATTAGAAAACTTCTCTTCTTAGATCCAAGTGAGAAAGGTCTGCACACATGGACCTGAGCATCTTCTGATAAATGAAGAGCACATCTGCACAGATCATGTTTTACTTGCTGTTCCCAAGGATTGTGTGTTTGCCCTAGGCACCACTTCAAGAAATTCATCTTATTGTTCTGGAGGTTGATCAAATTTCATTGCTTATTACGTTTCACAAATTGCTTTTCTGGGTGGAAGTGATTAATAGATACACTTGTAGGTATCCTCCCCCAGAAGTTTCCCAACAGAACAATCAGAATAAACAGAACAGTATGTTCAGGGCTTCTCAAATTAGTGTTTCTCCCCCCCTATAAAACAGTTGAAGTTCACTTCAAAGGCAATATTTCAATCTCCAACAGGTGAGCACACATTCAAGAGCTACTGCAAGAGTTCTACAGCCTTTTTTAAACAACGGAATTGTATCTGACATTAACAAAGCCATGTATGTTATGGGAAGACTTGGCAGCATTCAGCACATCTTTAAGGGAACAGACTGATTTTTTAGAAGTCAGCAGTGAAAACTGGAGGTTATTTTCGGTTGCTGGCACTTAGCTCAGCTCTACCTTCTTGTCACTTTAGCTCCCCATTCTGCCACACGAAGCAGGTGGATCCCAATGGCAGAGGCAGCACTGAGGCCACCAGGGAAGAAATCAGAAACTCCGGAGTTGCCCCAGAGAAGCGAGACAAGCACAAGGGTTGCAAAAGGGCAGAAGGGAAGGAGGCCACAGAAGAGGGAATATTTACCAGAAATTATAAATGAGCAAGAGGCAGTGCAAGATATTAGTTATTAATTTGAAATCAAACCCAGTCAATCCCAACCAGAGGCCTCTCTGAAGGACCAAACCTTACTTTCTCCAATGCCTGAACTTTTCCTCTCTTGCTTCTGACCGTGTACCAGTCCCTTGGTGACATTTCTAATGCTCTTGCTTGGAATAGAAAGCAAATGTCAAACCTCCCTGCTGTAACCACAGCCTTGATGTGGTGAAGCAGGTCGTGCAGACATTTCAGTCCATGGATGAAATGGCCATGTAGAGCCAAAGAAAAAGGAACATTTAAGATATGAGTTTAAGCCAAAGGAATTCAGTTCAAAAATACAGAGTAAATTGAGTCCACCCACTGCAATAGTCTTTTGCAATTTTCTGCTGCAAAGTTCTTTATAATTAGCACAAAACCAAGCATGTTAATCCTCAGAAAAATCAATGGATTCAACTCTGGAAGACACAAAGTGAAATTCTCCATACTGAAATGCCTCTCTTTAGCTCCATAGTCATTAAGAAAAAGAGGGTTTAAGAAAATCAATTATGGTCTTAACCTGCTCAGTCACAGAATGCATGTCAGGAGAAAAATACAAGTCTTTTTAAACAGCTGTTATTGAGCAGGTCCCCTTGCAGGCAGCCTTCTCTGACTGTGTTAAATTACCTTATGCACACACACAACATCAGATACTTCTGTAATCCACAAAACCACCTAACTAGCAAAGCTCAATTTCCTTTGGACTGTGGTTGTACATCTAATTCCTCCCATGCAGTAATAAATCAAATGTCCTCCCACAGCACCCTCATCAGCCCTACATTGCCCACACTTCCTCTCCCCTCCCTTCCCCACACTTTCTTGCCAAATTCTGTTCCTTACGAACGTGTGGGCTACAGAACACACACGCCCTTCTCCTTGCCACTGTCAAACTAAATAGAGCAACCCAGCTGTCTCTGCATTTGGCTGGAGTGAAAGCCATATCCTTGCTCCTTCCTTTGCACAAAACTCCCTGGCTTTAAAAGACCTGTCCCCCTCTCTGGTGTGACCAAGGTAGCCAGAGGCTGAGCAGGGAGAGGCCAATGAACACCACAAACTCAAAGCCTAATGAAACTATTCCAAAACTAAATTTTCCTTCTGTTCTTAGATAAAGAAGCTGGTTTGATACCCTAGGAAAAATCTGCCACAATTCAATCCATTCAATGCAAATACCTCAACATCTCTGCGTCTGTTTGCAAAAATGGTGTTAAAACTAAGGTCTAGAACAAAAAAGTTCAATCATGCACTCTAAACAGAAATGTTCAAATCCCTGTCATCTACAAAGCAACCTGCTTTAGTGAAAGGGGTCCCTGCCCATGGCAGGGGGTTGGAACATGATGATCTTTGAGGTCCCTTCCAACCCAAACCTTTCTGGATTTTATGCTTTACCAAAACTTTGGTCTCCTATTATCTGGAAAAAAAGGATACTGATCTCAGCATGACGTTTCAAAAGCAGATGGAGACTGTCCGTGCAGATGAACATGCACCATGTCTTCTCTTGGAAGACACTGATAGATGGATAATCCAGTTAATTAACAAAAGGACAGAAAAAGCTTTGCACAGTTAAATGCCCCACTCAAATTCCACCATGATTAACAGCTCAGATGTCAGGTACCTAACAGCAGACTGTCACTTCCAGCATCTATTTGGCAGAGACTTCAAAATCAAATATCTGTGTGGTCCTGGTCAATGGACTGAGATAAGATTATATGAGAAGCTCACACAAGTCCCTCCTGTGTTTGAACTTGTTCATACCCCAAGAACTGATGGCAGCCCTGAAAATAAATCTGATCACAACACTCTTCCTCAATAAAGTATTTTAGAGGAATAGCAGCTGTTTGGCCATGATCAAAGATTTCAATAGAAATCACTAACCTTGGTGCTTGGTGTGGGTTTTTTTATAAGAACTGGCTTCTTCCAGCTCTGCTGACCAAACTGTGATTATCAACCAACCTGCACCTTGTCACGTAACATTTGGCAAAGATAAGAAACCAGAACTAAATATTCATGATACTCATATTCATGTTACACATCTGAAACACGACTGTCTATGCAAACTCCAGCCCAAGCTGCAAATCCTCAATTCTGAACTCACAACTTCTGCTGGCCCCAAAGTTACCTCCATCTGCCTACAAAACCTTCCTACTGCCACATTAAGTGTGATGTACCTCACTGGAACAACATACCAGAGCTTTCTACTCCCTCTCTAACTATGTCCTTCACCAATGGATTTCCTATTTCCAGAACAACCAGGAAAGAATATACTTATTACACGTTTAGGTATAAAGATTTTTAAGCCATAGAAAAATGGCATTTGAAGCAGAAAGAGAAAGAAGTTTCCTTTGTTTTCTTTCTCCTAAGAAGGTCACTAAGGAAAGGTTATTTCTAGGGAACTCTTCAGCTTATGCCATTATTCATCTCTAGCATGGGTTTAATATTTTGGCCTGCAGTGCACTAAATTATGCTTTTTCTTCTTCTAGTTCTACCCAAGTCCAGTACAAAAGCAGAACTTTGTGAGCCAAACTAGGCAGGGCCCCTTTAGAAATGCATGCAGATGCCCATTTTAAAAGAACATTAAAATGCCACAAACATTAATCAGATGAAAATTACTGAACATCCTTCTCATTAAAAAGAGCTCCCAAACAAAAGGCAAACTGAAAACTTGGCCCAGTAAATACCCCTTGCCATTTTCCCCCCATACCTACAGCACATATCCGTGCATAATTAACTTGGTTCTAAGCACTCTCATTCATTTCTGGCTTTGCAATATTTAACTAAACTACTTATTTTTCAATTGTCAATCCATCTAAATAACTTTGCCAGCAGCACAGCTCATCTCCTTCATAATTATAAGAGATATGAAGAGTCTCCTTTCATCTTCCAGTGAACACGTATTTAGCTGGTTTCCAAATACCTGCTTCAATTTGTTATCCAGGGCTGCTTCTTGCCCCTGGCAGTCTCCTTTCTGTAACTCAGAGACATTCTAAGGATCCAACAACGTCCTGTTCAGTGGTAGTACAGCACTTATTTTAAGATGTTCTAATTGTTTCCTGATACCAAAGTGTTTTGTCAGCCTTTCAAACTACTGCTACATGTCAGCAGAGGTTTTTTTAACCACTGAACATAAGAACATCTAAAATGTTTTTTCTTCATTTGGATGTACAGCCAGAGTATCCTTCCAGTGGGCTCCTTACTAACAACTGGTTTAGAATTCTAGAATACACAGTCCATTTATTAAGTAGCTTAAATGATCTACAGCCTTTTGAGGCTGGGTGAACTATTATTGCTCAGTCAGAACTTGTTCTGCCTTCCATTTCCAATCCCCTTCAAGCTTAAATTTCACTTAACACACTCATTTCCACTTTTAATATGGCCAAATCAAGGAAGCATACGGATGTAGTAGTATTAATAAAAATGGAGGCACTCTCCTCTAATAGTGTGATCAACTAATCAAGCAAAAACTCATTAAGCCAACATAATGAAACATTATAACAGTGTTATAAATGACAACAACCCATCTTTCAGAATTTGACAGCACTGAGGAAAACTAATTACTAATAACACATCACACCAAACAAGAAAACATATCTTCATCGAGAAAGAGCTTATGGCCCCTGGTCAGTGTCTTTCTCCTGTAAACACAGAGTGGTTTGTTAGCTATTAACTCTCCTGTGTGTTCACCCTCAATGCTGTATTTCTTATCTTACAAACCCTATTGGCATAAAATCTCTCTCCACTTTGTAGCGAGTCTGTCTTCCACTTCTGCCCTATTAACTCACGTCAATACAGCAAAGGGAGCAAAAGAAACCAGCAAAGTCAATACTCATCCATCACATTTCTGTGCAGCTGCTGCAGTGAAGAGGAACACACGACAAAGGAAGTGGCTGCATAGGTCCAAAATTTATCTGTCCAATTAATATGGAGCACCCCAAATATTCAGAGCAAGGACCACACGCTGAAGCAGAAGCTGCTCTATCTCCACTGTGCTTTTGCAAATTAAAGTCTCTCATAAGACGTGCTGTCCTTGTTTTAGGGAAATTAGAAGCTGTGGTGGGATTTGCCAGATAGTCCCACTTCTTTCCTGTGCCTTTTCTGCCCTTCCTGCAATTGCATTTCTCTCACTAAATCACAAAGTACCTCTGGGAATAAAGGACGGCATCATCACTGAACACTTAACTGGACAGGATGATCTCTTTTCTCCGCCAATCCCTGCAACAATAGGAACACTAGAGATCTGAATTCAGAACAAAGAAGAAAGCATTTATCAGACAGAATAGCAGAGATTAAAGCATTTCTCCCTCTGATTGAATGACCACAGTATCACATTCCCTCTGCTCCTGCTGCTGCAGAGGAAGTGATTGAGCTCTGGCACAGGGGCCTTGCTGAGTGAGGAAGGGGGCAAATCCTCTCACCAGAATTTTAATCTCTTGCTCCTGGAACCAGGAAATCATTACCCAGTGCAGCCAAGAAATGAATGCTACATCACGTCCAATGGTCTCCCTGCTGGCAATTTCTACGTGAGAGAGTTTTTTCAAAGAGAGTGGATAAGGTATTGCAGACCTTTAAGTTACATGGGACCCATGAAGGGCTAAAAGAACTAAGAGACAAAACAAAAGAAATGAAAAATAGAAAAAATGAAATTGTGAACACAATTTAAAGACTGATGGAAAGAGCCTGAGTGAAATCTGTGACTTCCACTGTGGAGCAGTAAAACACATTAACTCATCTTGCCAAAATACATGCTGCAAAAGGTATTATTTTAGTACCTTTTACAAATTCCTGGGCTGCACTCAATTGAGGTCTCTCCATTTCCAAGCCTCATTTCTCCTTTCCAGTGGACAATGTTGGGGGTGCCAGGAAGAGAAAAAGGTAAGATCCCAAATGCTGGACTCATTCCCATACGAAGAGCCTCCTGCCTCCTCTCCACTCCAGGCTATTCTGTGCTGAGCAGAGCCCACCTTGCACAGGGACAGGCCAGAGGCACAGCTGGGCAAGGTGGGAAGGCACCAGACCTCTCATCTGGCTGGACAGGGCACTGCTGAAAACTCAAAACTCCACCGCTACCACAAAGGTACAAGCTTTTGGCTTTCCTTTGTCCCCACACTTGCAAGGACAAACTCTACAAAAAGAGGATTTGTTCTAAGCTACAGAATTGTTCAGAGCCAAGTCTACCAAGCCATAAAAACCAGCCAGCCTCTGTTACTGAAGTACCTCCTGGAGCAGATCCAATGATGCTGGAGGGACTGGAGCAGCTCCTTGTGAGAAAAGGCTGAGAGAGGTGGGGCTGTTCAGTCTCAAGAAGAGACAACTGAGATGGGACCCCATCCCTGGGTGTCCCTGCCTGCAGGGAGGGCTCCAAGCAGGGCCCAGGCTCTGCTCTGGGGGCCCAGCAATGGCACCAGAGGAACAGGCAGGGACTGATCCCAGCAAGTTCCACCTGGCCAGGAGGAAGAATTTCTGTCCTGGGCAGTGACCGAGCACTCAACAGGCTGCCCAAAAAGGGTGTGGAGTCTCCCTCACTGGGGATATTCCAGAGCTGTCTGGACATAACCCTGTGCCCTGTGCTCTGGGATGGCCCTGCCTGAGCAGGGAGGTTGGATCAGATGAGCTCCTGTGGTCCCTTCCAACCCACACCATTCTGTGATTAAAAAAAAAAAAAAAGAAAACAAACAAACAAAACACACACATGCACAAAAAAAAAAAAAAAGAAAAAAAATGCAAGCTTTTAGAACAGAAAAATATGAGGTTTTAAAGAGCAGAAAATCTGGCACCATTTTCTTCTCACTGTCTCTCAAATAACAGTTAAGAGCTTCATACAAGAAATCAAACACAACACAATGCAAAATTTACACAGGAATTCACGAAGTCGGGGCTTTCTAATTTTTTTTTTAATTTCTTTTTTTTTTCCTGCTGTAGAAATCAAGAAGCAATGCGAAAATAATGCAAATTTTTTTAAAAAAGGAAAAAGTTAGCCACCCAGATATTTGCTTAGACGCAAAGCCAAATGAGTGATGGGATACCTGTTCTGCACACTCCAAAATGAATCTACACTGGCTCCCAGAATGATAAAATGGATGCTATAAAGGAATTATTAAAATAAATTTATTTAATGTAGTTCTGTGTCCAAGTTCTCTGACCATTAGGTCATTTGCACAAACAAAAAGCAGACTGATTTATCACAGCCATTACTGCCAGCCTGTAAAGTCGTTCAAGTTTACATTGAGGTTTCAGGTTAGTGGGCAGAGGACTCTGTGCCAACTGTGCCTCAGATGGACACCGTGTTCCAACCCATTCTGCTTTTGTGACATCTTAGACAAACAGATTTAATCATTCTGATGGATTAAGGGGCTTTTTTTTTTTTTTGGTTTTTTAAAATAGAAGTAGCAAAACAAATGGCCCCTGTTGTAATACAGTATAAAAGGATCCAAGCAAGTGTGCTCAGCCTCTGGCTCCTCTGTGGCTCCCAGCCTGTGCTGAATGTGAACGTTGGTGTAAAGCAGCTGCTGAGATACAAGTTCAGAATGTGGGAACTGAAGCTGTCACTTGAAGAAACCATCATAAACACTTTACAGGAACATTTACCAACTGTTAAGCCATGATGAAATCAGAACAGACAAAACCACAGGCATCAGTTCTCAAACAGTTTTAATGTCAAAAGGTATTAAATGAAGCTGTGACCCATGTGGAGATCAGACACCAGCCTTGCCACTCTCTGAAGGAAGATCCAAAGCCAAAAGCTCAACAGTTAAGAAATGTCAAACACATCCATGGAACCATCCCCCAGTAACTGCCTACCTTCCCAGGCTATTTTAGCTTTTCAATGCAGCAAGAGTAACCTCCTGGAAGCAGATGTATGAAATCATAAAGACTTCTGGGTTGCAGGTAGAATAATTGCAATTAACAAATAAACTAGAGCTGGTCCTCAGCAGTCAGCTAGGAAGGGTCTCAGCTATACCATATTGTATATATATATATACTAAATGTATGTATATGTACAGCTATACAGTGTACAGAACTTGCTGAACCTTTCTATGAAAAGGAAAGAAACAGCCTCCCTCCTCCCCTCACATTTGGATCAATGCCTCAAAGCATAAACCAGCTCCTCAGATGAAAGGAAAAGGAGGAATTTTTTTTAACAATGAAATTCATTCTCAGCTGTGACAGGTTGGGTTTTGTTACTTCTGCACTGGCTTCACTAAGCAGATGATCCTGGAGTTGCAGTTTAAGCCTTTCAGTGACTTGCAAGCATCCTCCCTGAACTAAATGCATCACTGCAGTGGACATTGCCTCTCATTTCTTAATTTTTATGACCTACTATATTAAAACCAGTTTAAATGTAATAAAGTCTACAACATTTACAGCTACAAAATATGGGAGGGCCATAAAATTAGCTAAGCATAAAGGTAAGGGAGTCTTAAGCATCCTGTGCTCGCTTTCCAACAACAATATACACAGAATTCGCATGGACTACGAAATCAAAAGGAATTTGAATCAAATTAGAATTCTAACAACCTTTTCTCCTGCCTGCTGGGGGCTCAAGGGACATTAACACACGCAGACTCACTCTTCTGCATTGTTTCCTCAGGTTTTCATTCTCACTTTCTAAAATTTTTTTATCTAAAATTTGTTTATCAAAGTGGTGATCTGAAATATGATTTACTCTCATACGTGGCTCTGCTCAGCTGCAGCTGGTTTGGCAGTAATGACACACTTTTTCTCTTCACACTCCCCCCCTTTTCTGCAGAAGATGGAGTTGGAATATATAATTTTTAGAATCATAGAATGTCCTGATTTGGAAGAGACTGACAAAGATCATCGAGTCCAACTCCTGTCCCTGCACAGACACCCCAACGATCCCACCCTGTCTCTGAGAGCATTGTCCAAACACTCCTGGAGCTGTGGCAGCCTTGGGGCTGTGCCCATTCCCTGGGAGCCTGGGCAGTGCTTGACCGCCCTGTGGGTGAAGAACCTTTTCCCAATATCCAGCCTAAACCCCCCTGACACAGCTCCAGCTTGTCCTGTACACAAGCAGTGACAAAGACATGCTCTGGTAAATTCTGTCACAAGGTTTGTTAACTCCCACCAGCCAGAGGAGAGATTGCTGACTTGCTTAACATTACACACAAGTCCTGGGTCAAAATCAGAGCCCAGAACAAAATTGCTTCCAAAGGTCCACTGAGTTTTGAATGTTTCTGCAGTCCTGCCTTACTGAGGTCTCTCAATTTCTATCCAGCTTCTCCCTCACCCTCTTTACCTGAAGCAGCTTTAACACATTAAAAAGCACCACATCATTGACCACAAGCAGAAACACATATCCTTGTACACACTTGGGAAGAACATAAATAACATTTACTGTACTTCAGAGAGGCTCCAGTCTAGGTCAGGTGTAAAAACACAGCAGACACACATTGCTTATACCACCAGCCTCCTTCTAAGGAAAGCATTTTTCCCAAGTCCTGGTTCATCTCTGCTGCAGGTCCCAAATTTTCTGCACACCACCTGACCTCCACATAAGCCTCTCCTGACACAGTGATGAGTGCTAAGTGGCACAAATCCCAGTATGGGAATATGTACATGGTTGTGTGTTCGTAACAATCAGCTAATTCTCATGGATTTTATATGTCCAATTCTCTCCTTCATGTTTCAAGAATGTGCTTCAATGTCTTGCAGCAGAGACAATGATGGTGATCTACTTCTTTGAAGTAAGGTAACTAGAGAAGGAACTTACTCTTTAAAAGTGCTGTGGAAAAAAAAGAATTAAGAATTAGCCTGACTGATCAAACATGGTACCACCATCTACACAGAGTCCTTGGCTTGACTCACTTCTTTAAGGACAAGAGGAACTTCTTCAAAGTCTGTACACATTAACAAAAGATGCCATTCACTTTATTTTTAAAACATCAAAACCAATGAAGTCTGAGGCTGTCTGACCAGGACTGCTGGGTTTGCAAGGAGAAGGACACAGCAGCTTCTGTCAGCCTCAATGACAGCTACATTATCCATGGGAGCTGCAACAGCTCTGCTCTCTCTTGTTCAGCTCTCATTCAGGAATTAGACAACCATCTCCAGAGGATGGGAAAGGAGAATCTACTAAAAATCTGAAACTTCATCCAGTCTCACTCTCCTGTGTTCAGTTCAAGGCCTTCAGCATTCATTCAGGGAAGATGTGAAGTAATTAATTCAACACAAAATTTAAAAATCCAAATTAAAAGCTTGCAATGAGGGATTTCTGCCTTGTGTGTGGCACATATGTTTGAAACAAGGCCCACAGTTCATCATTCCTAAGTTTGCCACTGAGCCACATATTTCCCAAGGAAGTCAGAATGAATTTCAAGTCTCCTCTGCCTTTAAGTATTAATGAATACTTCTGTAAGTTCAAGAATGTCCCCCATCCTTGTTTATACACAGAGCCCTCACCTTCAAGCAGCAGCTTGGTGAGATGCCACAGCCTGGGTGCTCGTCTTCTCCACCAGGAAAAGCTCTCCCTGCAGTTCAGAACAAGCCTGTTATGAAGTCCTTCTGAGAAAGGGCACATTCTACAGACAGCAGACCTGCATTCTGGTTTGAGCAGATGATGGGAATGCATTTTCTCTTTGCATAAAGGCATTTCCTTGGAGGCATCA
Source organism: Aphelocoma coerulescens (assembly GCF_041296385.1). NCBI lineage: Eukaryota > Metazoa > Chordata > Aves > Passeriformes > Corvidae > Aphelocoma > Aphelocoma coerulescens. The sequence continues at coordinate 12,598,043 of NC_091028.1, read as the reverse complement.
GCAATCCATGCAAATGAAAGGTTTCCAAAAGGTCACTGGCAATATAAAATGTAATTAGCTTAAAAACAGCAAGTATTTTTAGGCACTACTCTGCCCCGGGTTATCTTACTGTTACTTGGGTTTTTATAATCATAGTTATTATCAGCATTTTTTCCCCCCTTTTGGATTGTAATTAGGAATGAAAAACATCTGACAAATACACTGTTAGAAGACATCATGTTACTCTCAAATAGGTGAGTTAGAGACTTACCACCCATGGCTGTGCACAAACTACACATCATGATTCAAGGTAACACAGCAGCAGGTGCACTTTTATTATCAGGACACAATTTTAAAAAACCAAACGAGTTAATTATGCTGCTGTAAAGCCCAAACAGTTACTCAAAACTGACAACAGATTTTGCCATGAGCACCAACACCCCACTTGGTATCTACAGCTGGCCCTTCCCAGAGTCAGCAGAGCCCCCAGAACTCGCAGCAGGGCTCAGGGAACAACGACTTGATCCTAAAGTGTTTGGACAAACAAAGCAAAACTCATTCAGCAGTCACTGTATTGGCAGTTCAGACTGGCTGCTGCCCTCGAGTGCCCAGAGGAGATAAGTCAAACAATATAGCAAAATTATTTTATTGACAGTTTAGAAAATAATATTTTTGGCTAATATAAAATTGAGTTCTAGTCCCTTAACTGCAAGGCTGACACCCCAGTGCTGAGTCAGTGAAGCACAGGATTTACTGGGATGTGGCTCCAACAAAAACCTGACACATACTTTGCTTTCAAGTTCCTTCTATAAGGAGAAAGTTCATTCTACTGATTGTTTGTTTTCTCCAAGTATCCAAACCCTTCTATCAGAACAAATTGCTCAGTCTCTTTCCCATGGGTGGTAACAGCCCTTCCATCTCCTCTGACACCTGTACCAAGTGTGCCCACCACCTTCTCTCTCAAATTGCCCAATTGATTAATCAAGTTAAACTCAGAGCAATTGTTCTCAACCTGCATTTAGCTCGAAGGCTTTTGCTTCTCCATCAGAAGTGAGCGTTGGCTGTGTGCCCACACGTGTCTGTCTGCTAATCCTATCAGTGGCTCTAATAAAAGGTATCACTTCTCCTTACAAACCTGGCTCTGCAGATTCTTCTGTGAATCATCAAAATGCACTCTGACTTCAACGAGCTCCAATTCTCACACCAGAGCAAGATTTGTAGAATGGAAAGCAAGGCATAAGACCCAGATGAGCAAGTTCAACTCAGTAAATTGGGAGTGTGACACAGCCAGACAACCTGTTTTACAATTCTATCCCTGGTGGCACAGGATTCAGCAGGAGGGCATGGAAGCAGCCCTGCTCCACACTCCCAGCTACAAGAGAAAGAGCTGCTTCAGTCTGGCTCTTTAAGTAGATACAGATGTATCAACATAAATGATACTTTTGATTTTCAAAGGTCAGTTAATGTATTGTCTCCATAACAATTTTTACCTCCAATGCAAGGTGCACAAAGAGGGACTTTTTCATTAGGATAACCCATGGAAATGTGCTGCTTTGTCAGTAGAGTGCCATAAAAAAAACCTCACAGCTTTTTTTAAAGCATATGCTCTATTTTATTACTTGTAGATGCTTTGGACTGTATGTACTGCAACTGCCATGGGCTAGATCTGATAATCTCTTATTTGTACAGTCAGAAAGGGACACATTTTGGTTTATTTCCATAAATATTTCAAAAGCTTTCTCTGGCTGAGAAACAGAGAGCCTCTTCAGTAGTTATTCCAGTCGTAAGAATTTGATTGTTGTTGCTTGAATAAAAGGAAAGCTTGGGGGGGTTGTTGTGGGGGTTTTGATGGGACTTTTTTGTGTGTGTGTTTTTTGTTACTGATTTCCATCTCTTAACAGTGAGAACATATTTTAAAAGTTATGAATATGGACATTGTTTTAAATATTGAAAATATGTAAAAATAGCCCATACATAAAATATGACAAGGAAATTACATTTTGCTGGAACACTGTTCTAAACTCTAGCAGAGCATCGTGCCCCAGCCTTCTTTCTGACCACACATCCAGCCCCAACAGGCCCTCTGAATGTCACATCCCACCATAGTTAAAGGGAAAAACAAAACAAAAACAAGTCTCCAGCAACAAAATAACTGGACCAGTAGCTATGCATCCCTTCTGAACCCATCTTTAACTCTATTCCCTCTCCTTCCTAGGGAGAGATACATTGCTGCAGCAGAATGACTGCACTGAGAAACTGTCAGCATTTCTTCTGAACCAAATACTGTTTCAAAGAGAGACAGAGAGAGGAACTGACTATAAACACATTTCCTTTCTGTGATGCCCATGCAAGAACTAAGCAATTGGTCTGACTTTTGAAATTTAAACAACAAAAAAATTTTTTTCAATAAATTTCCTTCAACAAGAAATCTTGTGCACAAGGCTGGAAGAAAGGAAAAAGCTCCAGCAAGGCATGAACACAGCAAAGATCTTTCCAATATCTAACATAACACTTTCTCAGCACAATTTCCTAAGGCCTTGCCTTGACTCCTCCAAACCAACTTCTCCTTCCTTAGCCAGATGCCTCAAAAGTATCTGATGCTTCACCAAAAGCTGCACCAGAGCTGTAGCTAAAAGCACAGCTAGTTCAGGAAGATGCCCTGAGGGCTGGAGCACCTCTCCTACAAAGGCTGAAGAGATGGGGTTGTTCAGCCTGGAGAAGGCTCTGGGGAACCCTTACTGTGGCCCTCAGATGCCTAAAGGGGGCTTATGAGAAGGAGGCAAGAGGGATCTTTTATACAGGCAGAAAGTGGTAAGACCAGGGGCAATGGTTTCAAACTGACAGAGGGCAGGTTTAGACCAAACATTAGGAAGAAATTCTTTACTCAGTGGATGGTAAAGCACTGAACAGGCTGCCCAGAGAGGCAGGGGATGTCCCATCCCTGGAAGTGTTCAAGGCCAGGCTGAATGGGACCCTGAGCAACCTGGGATAGTGAGTGGCATCCCTGCCCATGGCAATGGGCTGGAAGCAGATGATTTTTAAGGTCCCTTCCAACCCAAACCATTCTGTGATTCAAGCTCTCCACAGGAAGAGTATCTGAAACGGGCATATTCACATCAAGATGTTCTACAGCTTCTTCTCTTTCCTTTCACTTGTAACATTTTTTAGCTAATTGGCTCCAGAATTTATAATGCTGGTGACAGCAGCCTGGCTGTGCAAGGCAGAGGAGGTGGAGGAGGAGGGGAGGGAAGGCAGAGCAGCTGCCAAGGCTGCCGGCACCATCTCCTGTTCTCGGCAAGTTACTGCAAAGCCCCAGCCCGAGCTCGGGATGCCGATGCTCACCCAGGCAGCTCAGGGTATCTTACGCTTAGAAATATCACAAGACAACTTAGGAGGTTTTATGCAGACTCCAGAAAAAGCAGGAATCCAAATAAGAAGTGCAGCTAAAACCACCGAATTTTGAAAAGGAGAAAATTAAGCAGCCGAGGGGGGGGGAAATGCAATTACAGCAGAAAAAACTGTTTCACCATTAGCATTGCACAATAAGAAGGTTTGTCAGGCACCGGTTTAGCCTACACATGTTCACATCCGTCAGCATTTCCATGATAAATCCTAATTTTCGCCATTGTTGATCACATTGAACTAAAACTTGGTATGCAAGTTTTTAGCACAGATGCTCAAATAAATTATGCACATTAGTCATTTAACTTTCAGAGCAGCAAGAGAAAGCTGCTTTTTGGGAGGGGGGTTGACTGCAATTTATGACAAGTTTTTTTTTGCCTTACACAGCTAAAAAAGACAAGCAGCTCACTTCTTGAATAAACTTTCCAAGCAGTATGTCTTTTGTAGAGATGATAAAACTTTGACAGTAGAAGAATATTTATGACTAATTAAAAATGCCTTCCCACCACCACCAGGGATATACTTTCAGTATTTTGCTCTATACATTCACAGGCAGCCACAAAGAATATTAAACACATAATGAAAATAGCAATAAGAGCAGCCTGAAGGCAGCAGGCAGGAGAGATTATGTGATCCAGATGAGAAATTGTTCAAGAAGCAGTTAGTTATGGAGCTGAACAAAGTGTACATGCAGATATGATCAACTGATTGAGACACTCCAGGCCAGACAATCTATTTTTCAGACATAACCATACTCTGTGCAGTATTTGAACTGACACCACTTCACAGCAGGTTAAAAAATCCCATAGAATTCACTTTTACCTTGGTAAAATGTCTCAGTGTATTCTGGCTGTCCTCATCAATCTGCTCAAAATAAACAATATCAACAGTACCCTAACGTACTTTAAAAAATCCATAGTCTTTGAAAGTCCTGTTATTACAGCAACTACAGTAGGTGTTCGAGTAAATGAGTATAAAAAGATAGAAAATTCATTCTGCATTCTGCCACCAATCTTCCTCTGGCTTCCCATGACTGCTCAGGAAAGCTATATTGCAGTTCTAGCATTACAAATTAAGAGACAAAGCTGTTAAACATAGCCTTGTTTGACTGTTGATGTGCTCTCATGAAACACACAGTCCAGGAGCCACGGTCACTATGGTCATTCTAAGATACTGTATGGGAAGACACAGATGTGTATTTGGGGGAGAAAGGAACAAAAAAATTCTTAACAGGTATGGATATACAGGAATTAATGTGTTTTATTTGCCCTGAAAACAATGAGGTGCAGAGTAGGCAGGATACATGACCAGAGATGTTTCCTTCACGAGGTGAGAAGGTGAGAAACTCGTGTCACTGTATAAAGAGACTCAACACCCAGGAAAACACTCCAGAAACTAAGTCCAGACTTCTTGGGCTCCATTCATCTACCTCATCCATGGAACCACCCTGGTGACTTCAGCACTGATTCCAAAGACATTACCAAACTGACAGGCCCTACTCTTTCCAACTCACATCAAATTTTTCAAGGCATACTGCCACGTTGCAGAGGCAATAAAACACAAATCCCTAAGAACTGGAAATCTTAAAGCACTACAATTCCCAGAGCTCTATACAAAGCTTGGCAGCAGGCTGAATATGTGGTTTTACATAATACTACTGGTTTCAAAGTAGAATATTTCTGTGCTGCTGCCTACTGCACAGCTGAGATTACAATTCCTCCCTTTGTATTCATATCACAAATATAACATGGATGTGGGGCACTCTTCCTTTGCCCATCAGCCTCCTGTAAATCATTAATTTGATCATAGCATCCCTCTGCTAAGAAGGAGAGAATAAAAATAATGAAAATAGATAATAAGTTTTGACTTCTAATTACTTCAATAATTCTAAATATCCATTCTGGTTTCTGAGAACTCTGGACTAGTATTAAGATACATCTATTTCATCTAGAATTTTTAGGAATTTTAATCTCACAAAAGCGAAAGATTTATAGTGTAGATGTGAGTCATGCACAGGAGAGATGCAAGGCACATTTCTCCTTCTCTAACTTTGTGTGCAGCTGCAAACACGGTGCCTGCTGTAGCACACACTACCAAGAACAGCCTGTGCTTCCTACCAAACTAGCTGGTTATTTTTACACATTCTTCTGGTCAATAATGCCCACTGCTACCAAGGGAATGCTGAATCAGCATCTCCAGGTGAGCACTAACAAATGAAAGCCATCGTTCATTCCAGTAATAAAGAGATGCACAGACATCAGGGATGATGCTGGTAGGAACACCCAGGGTCAGTCACTACCCTGGAACAAGAACTATTAAGAACAGAGTTAAATAGCTTCTACATTTTTTTAAATCTTAGAAGTGATCAGAGCACTGAACAGATTGCTCTCACAAATTATTCTTGAATGTTCTCCCAGAAGCACAGTCAAATAAAAGGTAAGAAACCAAGTACTAATATTTGTACTGGTTGTGCACTCTACAGTCTCCACAGAGCTCCAGGCTGGGAAGATGGTATCATTATAGCTTTGTCTATCCCCTCTAGGCTGCTTTTTTTGGCTTTTTCTACATATTTTCTTTTTAAACAGAGAGAGAATAGTTCCATGAGCTCAAGAACCAAAGTTGCCTGGTTTCCTATGGATTTCTCTCTCCAACGGTGACTCGACTCAAGCAGACTTCTTTTTCTCATACCAAAATCACATGAAACATGAAAAGCATGGAAATGATGCCAACATTACCATGGTAGTCTCAAATGCCACGAGCCTTTGGAAGGCATGGAACGGCAGAAATGATGGTGCTGCCAGGGTGTGAGGACAGAGCTCCCTCAGTGCTGCCTGATCTCCAGAGGAGCCTTGCTGACAATGCAACATTCCCAAGAGTCTGTTTGCTTGCAGGGCTCTGATCCCAGACATGACCTCAGGGCATGGCCTCAGGATGTCTCTCCTGGAGACAGAGATCTGACTCCCTTAAACTTGCTGGAATTCATTATTTTTGAGACCTCCACCATCTGCCAAGCTTGATAGAACACAACTTGCAAGTTCAAAAGTGTAGGGTAAGCACAGACAAATCTCATTTACATACACACACAAAGCACAGTAATAAGCCTCACTTCCTCAGGAAATCAGACTAAAAATGGCACAATCATGAAAAGCAAAGGTCTGGGCAAAATCCCATGTTTTTCAAATTGGAAGCATAAGTCAATGTCTTGGCTAAATTATTTTTTGCCTTCCTATTTTCTGCTAACTATATGATAGAAAAAAAGGAAAGCTTTCTATCTACCTAATTAGAGTAATGAATAACCAGATGTTGCTCTAGAAGCTTACTGTATGAATATGTAGATGGGTCACTTAATGAGACACTATCAAGTAGCTTCTGGTATAGAAGTGCAGGAAAGACCCATTTTGGAGAAAAGGAAAAGCAGCAACTACAGTCATTCCTTCATCATCTCACTCTGTAAAATGAATGCAGAACCTGCCAGCAGTTAATATTGCCCTGAAGCACTGTAAATAAACATTTGTCTGGTATTAGGTACACAGACACCTCCACATATAAATCAAGGTGCAATGTGCCATATAGATGAACAAAGGAAGAAAAAAAAATCACTATCTAGTCCTATATTAGACATTAAGTGCTTCTTTTGATCACAAAATAACTCATAAAGCCTATTAAAAAGCTAGCACTTCTTTCTCTGTCAGATAAAAGACACTTCACTGTAATTAAACTTCTGTCCAACTTCCCAGAAGATTAGGGGAAGAAGTCTGACAGGCTCTATTTGTTTTTGTGACTGACACTCATTGAGACATCCAAGGAACAGAGAGGTTGGGCCAAAGATTTACAACACTTCTGAGCTAACAGCATTTATGAAGATGGACAGGTCTGGGCTTACCATCACTCATTCTTTTTTTTTTTTATTAAAAAAAAAAATCCCTGCTGCCCAACTCTAAAGCATTTTATGTTCAGTTTGCAATGTACATTCCCTGGTCTTCGATGGTTTGGGGTTTTATTTCATTTTAAGCAACAAAACACATGGCAGGTTGTTTGGGTAAATCAGCTTTACATGATTTATATGAATAAAGGTGGTAAACAACCATGTCTCTTAACAGAACTTCGTGAGCACTTGCAGTAGGAAAACCCTTTTTCAAACACAATCTCTGTGTCCCTTTTCCCATATGAAACAATATGTCAAAACACATGGCTGGGTTTCTGACACGAGGTGATGTGAATAAGCCACCAGCTCCAGGATCTCAACACCAGAACCAAGGATTTACTGCTCTTCCATTTTCCTTGGTGTCCTTCATCCTGCCCAGAACCAACCTCACCTTTGTGTTTCCTCGTATTTGCCTTCCCACAAGACATCTTGAGGTCCAGAGTCAATATTGCACTCAGACAACAAGAGCAAAAGCAGAAATGGGAGGGACCACGAGTAACCATTTTCATTGTATGTCTTTCAGAAGTGCAGCAAAGCTGAAGCCATAAAGAAGCATCATTCCTTCACGTGAGCCATCTCACAGGACAACATTTCAAATTCTAGAATACTTTGCCAGGATTGTTCTCGGAAATCTCTCCAGAGACTCCAAATATGCAGATAGGAAGCAGGCACAATAAATATGCAGCTTTTCACACTTTAAAAAAATAATGTAACTGCTACATCATTTCTCCATAAGACAAAATCTGAAGAACCACTTGGCTGTCTTTCCATATTCCAAACTACAACCCGCAACACATTTCAGTGTACCACACCTACAAGCAGTCACAGTTAGGGGGAAAAATGGGCTTTATCCAATGGTTACTGCATGGTTAAACTGACCCACTAATTAAACACCTTCCTTCCATCACCTTTTCCTAAACAGCAGAGCAGGTACACTTTTTGCTATCAAAGTGGTCCTGAGCAATCTTCTTTTGAGCTTTTGAACCTCTGGATTGCTATCTTTGCTCTGCAGTTAAAAAGCTCCACAACACTTCCTGCTGCTGCTGCTGCAAGTGTAATTTACTCTATTTATACGACTTCTAGCAACACACTCCAAAACAGCACTGGGAGTCCATCACGCACGATTAATGGCACTTTCAGCTACATTACTCAGCCATCCTGAAGTTGCCAAGAGAAGTGAGTTTCTGCCCATGTGCTCAGTGCTAAAGTGACCCTCTCCTCTTGCCCCATGCTGGCACCACAGGAAGGTTTTCTCCCCTTAGCAAAAATAGCAAGCTCTGAGGGAGTCTACACAACTCAAACGTGTAAACAATCACTGTTAAAAGAAATTGATTTAATCCTACTGCTCAGGAAATTCAGTCCTGTGGTTCTGTGTCTAAAAGCATCCAATGTGAGTGATGGAGCAAATAGGATATGCATCATCATTTGACCTCTGGGAGCCTGGAGACACTGGCAATTGCACAGGCTACACAAAACACAGATTGCAGTGCAGATCTCCACACAGGGAAATACCCCTGCAAAGGTGGGTTTGTAGTGATGTTGCCTCTTTGTGGTGGGATCATCTCTATTGCCTTTTTTTACACAAACACTGGCTCTGAAAAATGCACAGTAATAAATGGAAAGCAGGTCAAGAATGAAGGAATGAGAACAAGTAAATATTCTGTTTAGTGAAGCCATTCAGAAAAGGTTTTTACCAGTGTGTTTATCAACCATAACTCCCCATTCTAGACCAATTACAGGACACTGGAAGCAGAAATAGCAGCTGGCAAGTGTCTACCACAGTCACTGAACAGTGTGGGAAAGCATCACTGGGAATAAAAACCAAGATGATTGCAGTGTAAAGACAGAGAAAGAATAGTCAGCTTGCAAACCCCCCACCACCTTCCAGGCACTCTCCTGCCTGTGTTTAAAAGCTTGGTGATGAACACACACACATCCACTGCACAAAGACTCCATATCTGCCATGTAGGGAAGAAGGCCACAGAACCCTCTTTAACACTCAAATCTCTTCTTCTACTAAACACATTTACATTTTTGCACTGCAGCAACAGGTAAGCCAGGACTATTTGTGATTCTCTCATAAATTCAGATGCTGACTTCTGATGATGTTTTCCTAAGCATCTGCCAATTCATTAATTTTAATGGAGAAAACTTACCGAAGTTTTTAGGGTAGACACAAACGTTGTGGTGTTTGTACTGCACATTGCTCTGTACACACAGAACCACTGACTGTATAAATCAAACATTGCACTATCACCACCAAAGACAACACATTTCAACTAAGGGCAAAAGAACCTGTGGCTGAAAAAAATAACAATAGAAAGCTGAATAAGTGCTGGCCTCCATCACTAGAGGGAGGCATGATCACATATTAAGTTACTGTAATACACAGACAATCCTGAACACAATTATGAAACAAATAAAAGAGAAGACCATCAGCTAAATCTGGAAAAGATTTATGGAAAGGAGAAAATTAGGTTTGCTTCCTTAACAACGTTTTATTTCCAAAAATTCAAAGCCCTCTGCTGGGAACTTTCAAATCACCTGTACTGAAAGGTTTTTAAAAATTCATCTTATTGCCTTCTTTTTAAGGCAGAATAAAGTATGTGATAGAAGAAAGTCAAAATTATCAGTTTCAGAAATGACACACAGCATTGCATCAGGAAAATGTCAGAATTTTAATTTGAGCAGCTTTACAGCCCATTTAACTTGAAATCAAAAAGTAATTTTAATCATGTTTTTATTTTTAAACTAAATTGGCACAATTATATCTAGATGAACAGGCACTACCAAAAAGCTGCTTTTTCAACAGACCCATGGCCATTAATAAATTCAGAAAAAGCACTTCTCTGAGAGGTCGTGAAAAACAGACTAAAAAAAACCCTCAAATCAGTAACTCGAACACTACCATCATTCTTTTATTTGATCGTTTAATCAATTGTGGATTTGAGGGTTTGCTTAGTTTATTTTTAATATACAGAATGTCTTCTTTATATTCGTGAGAGTTTTTTTTTTTTCCTCCCCTGTAAACTTCCCAGCAAAAACCACCAAACAATTTGGCTGGCTCATTCCTGGGAATTTACACTTAGCTAACCATTTTACAAGTGACTAAACAGTTTCATTAACAGCACCAGCACAACCAAAGCTTTTAACACCTGGCTTGAATCCTGCCCATCATTAGGAAGGCGGAGCCCAAACCACGATCATCTCTTGAACCAAAATGCAGCTCCTACCTCAGGAGACATATCAGGAAATGCTGCCCAGGTCAAGCTAAGTGTGCCCACCCAGAGCTCAATCACACAGTATTTGACTGCTTTACATTCAGCATTTTTACACCAAAGGCTGAAATTCTCCACAGTCCTGTTGCTCAGACAAGGCAGCTATGACCCTGCAATGCAAACAGTCCAGGGCCTTTTTGAAAGGCAGAGGTATTGCTTTGAACAAGAACGGACAGAAGGCTCCCAATGTGAGGAATTAAACAGGGAGGGAAGCAAGAATATGTGCACTGAGGGTGAGAAGCACTGTCTGGCACGCTGTGGAACCATGTTCAGAAAGGCTGTGGAACCAGTGCAGTCTGGAAAGTTTAGCTCTGGCAGACAAATTCACTTCCCCATTACATATTCACTCCCACTGGAGGGCAATGGTTTAAACACCGTCATGTTTCAAACAAGCATCTCACTCCATAAACAGACTGCTCCTCTCAAAGCCTGGCAGTACTTTGCCACCAGAACTGCTAACATCCTTTTCCTCCACCATCTCTACAACCTGGTCCTTTTTAGCAGTCAAATCACAGTTCTCAGAGCCCCTACTCCCTTTCCTATACCCAGATGGGTACTTGGCACATTTTGCTTTGTGACATTCCCTTTCCAGATGAAATGGTCTAGGAAAGCAACTCACTTCCCCTTGCAAACACTGTAGCTCATAACATAAAGTTTGATTAACTCTTCACTGCATCACCTACAGTTCTTCATCTTTTTCTTCCTGCAAGGAGTTCAGTAAGCAAAAAGCCCTTTATCAATGAGAAAGAATAGAAGGCAGCACAGAAGGCTCCACGGAACAGCAAAGAAATACAAAGAGCTGGTCTCCCAGTTTGCAGTCCTTGTTTCCTTTCTCTGTGCTTTAACATAGCAGTCTTGCTACCAGCATCCCCTCCTGGAGTAACTCACCTGTTCATGAAGGTGGAGTTCTGCTCTTTCAGGACAAGCTCCCGTTGCTGCAGGGCCACAATTTGCCTCGAGAGGTCATCAGGTGTCCTATGCAATTAAAACGAAATAAAAACTTATAACAAATCCTTGGCTGCAAATCTATATTCCATATATAACCATAAAACAGGTCTCACCAAAAGCAGCCAAGGCAATTTCCTGGGGCCAAAGCTGCTGCAGTCCCTTAGAACAACACAGAGCTGCAGCCTGGCCAGCTCACATAAAATCCAAAGCCACCACAAGAAGAGCACAGGATTAGTAAGAGGGTAAGAAAAGGAGGAAATAACATAAATACAGACTGTACAATTCAACAACTGTGGCTACTGTTGAACATCCTCTGAGAGCACAGAGGTTCAGGTACATCATAGGTGACTCAAGAGCTCCCACAGAGTTACCAGTGTGCTGACTTCAGAGGCCCTCACACACACCGTGACTCCATGGTGAGCCACAGGAGAAAAAACCCAAATCTCTCAGTTCTGGGTAACACTTCAGATGTCACTGATAATCTTTTCTTGTCAAAGAGATCAGAGACTTCTACAGACCTGCTAGCGACAACTCTGGAGTTGTCAGAAATAGGTTTATTCTTCCATCAAATCCAGTGACAAATCCTTAAAGGTAATGGAATGGGATCAAGATAGCTCCAGTCTGGCAGTTCCATCAGCAGTCTCTGCAGGAGGAAACTGTTCTTTTGGAGGCCTCTCTTAAAGCCATAAAAATAAAAATTTGTCTTGCACCGTTAGAAAGGTTTTCCCACCCTAAAATAGAAGCATCTCTATCACCCTTCCCAAAGGAAAGGAAGCTGAAAAGAGCATCCCTGTATGTACTGGGTACACACACCTCGTGCTCCAGCAAGATGCACCACCCACAAAGGGGAAGAGTGACCGAGACCTTGAAAGGGCTTTTCATAGGGAGCAAGTGGGAAGTCAGTTTTGCAGCAGTGAAATCTGCAGAGACACAATCTATCATGTCCCCCAAAAAGCAAGTCAAGGTTCCACTGTTGCTGGCAGGTGAAACTAGGCCTGGTCAGATTCTACACTATTGAATACAGTGCTGGAATGAGGCTGCTGCCACTCCAAAACCTGAACAGGAGAAGTGCCTCTAGCCTGATCATTGGATTTGACTAAATCTAGGACTAAAGAAGCCCTTTCTCTGATGAAAATATTTTTCAGCCAACTACTCACATCAATAAAAAGGCATCGCTTTTTCTCTTTAATCATCTGTCACTTCCAGTCAAGTGAAAATTAGTTAAACACTGAGTTGGTGCAGATAGGATTCAATTTTGGCAATCCCAGCTGAAAGATTCCTGCGTTTCACTTCCAGAATTACAAACCTGTACCTTTCCTCAGCAGAAAATTTTGAGGCCTCTACTACCACTTATGTTACATCCAAGTCTTAATAGTCAATATACAATAAAACAGATGGAAGTGTTCTCCCATCAGACAGTAGAGACACAGACTGCAGCAAAGAAATCAGTCAGGACATCACATCACACTCACTAGCCAAGGGAATTATGAGGAGAAACCAAGACACAACCTGGAGACAGCTTGGCTAAAACATCTGAATATAAAATTCTGGTAGCAGAGACAAGTCAACTTTAAGCCAACATGCACCTGAATTTTCAAATGCGCTGCAGCATTAAATAACACTTTAAAGTTCTGTAGCTGAGCCTGAAGGGATACTTAACTTGAGCAGTTCACCAGCTCTTTACTGAGGGCTACTAATGGCTGGGCATCAGAGGAAACACCCCAGGAAAATGGACTGGGCACACTTAGGCTGTTTGGCAAAAAGAAGCTGTAAGCAGACACACCAATTTCCACAGGAAAAATCTTTGTACAATGTAATGCCAAGTCAACAAGGCTCTGAAAAATGCACTTCTAAGCCTCTAATAAATGACCTAAATACAGCAGATTTATCATAAGGATAGTTAGTACCTCTGGCCATGTTGAGTGCCAGCCCCCAACACCAGTGTTTGGTCCCTGCATCAATGAAATAATTTCACAGATTCTTCACAGATTCCTTTTTTTTATGCACAAAAATAGTGTATCTGCCTTGATTTTTTTCTCAGTTTTTCAGAAATTCAGACCATAATCTGTTAGGACTAAGATGAGGAACTGAAATTAATCCAATAGTAAAATGAGAGAGAACTACAAAAGCCACAGATTTCTAGTAATGATAGCTCCTGACGGATTTCCAATAAAAAACAATCATCCTCATCTGTTCAGCCATTCAAACCAACAATCAGCTCCCAATCTCAGTTCCAGCAATTGGCAGCTTTAGGTTTACACTTAGTTCTGGACGATGTTTTATTGGCATTAGATACCTTTCATTACTTTATTTCTTTTTAAGTGGAGCAGCACAGATATACATATATACAGTCAGATATATGTAGATACACAGTCAATCCCCTGTAAAGAAAAGTTCACTTTCTGTAACACTAAATCATGTCAGGTGATGAGAGACAAAGACACCATTGCATGCACTCTGCTGCCAAACACCCTTATTGAGAGGTTTCAAAGCCTGGTTCCGAGGTCTGCACCCCACCCTGAGCACCAGCAGTTTGGCAAAAGCTGAATTTCCACAGATCCGAGCAGAGGAATGATGCTGCATGCACAATAAAATTAAATCAGAGCTTTCAATTTGATGACAATTGGTCAAGTCCCAAAGCACTGCAAACACCAACCAGCTGTAACCAGCTCTCTCATTGCACGAGTTTCTGCAAACAATGCCATGGAAAGAGAGAAATTTGTCAGCATCCCAACACACAGCAGCATGTTCTGGCCTTGAGAGCCTTGGCTGATGTCTGTAATTTTTGCTAAGCTCTGTCCATTCCCTATGGAACAGCTGATACCAAAACCAGTATTAGAAAAGACAAGGAATCGGCTTTAAGAGGATCTTTATGACAACACAGCTTTCCAACACTACTGGAACACCATGGCTTGTTGAGGGAACTTTGAAACCCTGTCCTCACCCAAACAGAGCCAGAACTCCCTTTTTGAAAGAACTGCCATTATGTTTGCTCTGCAAACCTGTAGGCAGCTTCCTTCCCCACGGAGTAACAGAGCCCATGGAACCACCAAAAACCCCACACCTTGTGTGCACCAGGCACGCAAAAACCTATAAAGGGACACATGGAAGGGTCCAGTTCAGGGCAGTGTATTACCAAAACAGATTTGTGTGCTTCGTAATCAAAGTTCACATGAACAAGTGACAAAGTGGCTTCCAAAATGCAGGAGCAAATGAAATCACTGCCTTCAGTTCCCTTCTCCTGAGTAAGGCACAAGGAGCCAAAAGCTAGAATGTTCTTCCTCTGTCCCACCTTCCCATCCTGAGACCCCCTTTCCTTAAGCAAAATTCATAAAAACAAACAGTTGAATTTAAGCCTAATTTGGACAAGGTTTTCTTTTGCCCTAAACAAGCAAATTAGTCCCGCAGTTTACAGCACAGTAAGGCAGGAGGGGGACAAAACCAAAGCTCTTTGCCTTCCTTTGAAGCACAGATAATTTGAAAAGAAGCAATTTAAGAATGATGAAAACGTAAAACCATTCAAGTGAAGTGAAAAATTAACTTAATGGGATGTCCAAACAAGTCATATAATGACTTTTAGTGCCCACTGTCAAACTTTTTAAACTTCTAAGGAAAATGGCTTATGTTATTTTGTATAACTTTTTTTTAATGCACACAACTAACATTTCCTTGGATCTGGAGGAATGCTCTGTTCTTAGTTAAGGATCTATTACCATTTCAGTACAAACTGTGACAGTTACACATTGAGAATTAGCTGTTGAAGTAACATTTAAACCAAGACTCTGTAAGCAGATGAAAATGTTAAAGAAAAAAATTTTTAATTTATAATTTATTAGAATGTCAACTTCTTATTGCTTCTATAAAATGTTTCAAAATGCACAGCAAAGGAAGAGTTTTGATTGTAGCTAGAGATCAGACATTAAATTTTATGTATGGAAGTGCAAGACAAAAGTAAAACTAAAGAGAAAAATAGGCACTTCATCAACTATGTTTGGAGGACTGAGTTCTTCACTGTTTTTAGTTTAATTAAATTTGATTCAAACTACCAAACTAATATCACATTTATAATACTAAATTACTCAGAATTACATATTTTTGGAACTCTGCTGAATTAACACTTCTCTTTACATTTTTAGCTCAGTATGAATATACAATGACAGATTTGGTTGTCTCAACTAAGTCATATTAAATTGAAATGGAACATTACCAGATTTTTGGCACAGTATTTTCAGTTTTACACTTAAACATAATTAACTGACAAAGACCAGAGACAGACGTTTGTATTAAAGCGTTTGTTAAGAAAATAAGGCACAGAAAGGGAAGCCACATCTGCTTCATTCTCTTCTATGAAAAACAATTTCCAGGTGTTTTTGTGGGTTTTGGTTTGGGTTATTTTAAAGGTAATCCCCCAGAAGTACAAAATATTTATTTTGTTCCTTATCTGTTTTTGTATTGTGTATAAGGAAACATAAGAAGATTCTGAAATTCTCCTCTCCCCAAGAAGAACCTTTTCTACTTTTACAAAAATAATTTAATCTTCTTCCTAGGGAGGAAAACAACAGCATCTGAAGAACAAACAGAATGGTAACATGACAACAAGAGAAGATTTCTGGAAAAGCAGTTTAGTTGTTTTAAATATTTCTCTATGATTAGAACGGTCATGGAATGCCTGTAATAGTCTTTTCCTGTATGCTTGAAGTGAGTCTCAAACATCCTCTTTGTATATTTGATCTCCTCAACTGCTTTAACTCCTCTATCTCTGGCTTACAGGACTCCTGTCTATCTCTGAAGCTTCACCAAGTCCAAAAGCAGCTCAGTTCCTGGAAGGACTTGCCCTGCAAGAAAGTTCAACAAATAACAATAATCACAACAGCTCACAAAGACTTCCCAGGGTACAGCAGAGAGTCCTAAGGTTTAATTTGGTCATATTAACTCAACGTTTGTTATGAGAAAGGTATAAACTGCTTAATATCACTTTCTCCTCAAAATATGCATCCCCTCCCTGGGAACATTCCTTAGCTCCCCTTCCCCTAGAGGAAAATATTGCCACTAAAATCTGGTGTCCAGACCTGGAAGTTGAGAATTAACTTTCACAACAACAATTCTCCTGCAGAAAAGCCCCTTCAAGCTCCAGTCCAGGTAGTTACCCCTGTTTGTTGGTACCTCCATGCCTACATCCTCCCTTTCTATTCCTGACTACAGTAACTAATCCATATGGTCTGGAATCTCCTACACACATTAGTCACAAAGACAAATCCTCAATGTTTCCAGGCAATTAGGACACATTTAGTGCTTTGCAGCACTTTGATTAAAATGTTTTGAAGAACAGTCACAAACCTTTACTCATTCAAATGAAGGTGCCAAGACCTGTCAAACCCACAAAACTAAGGTATACCTGAGACTGTTTCTCCAACAAAGTGGCTTCTTAATATTTTATGTACAAAGTAAATGGAGGAAATCTGCAGTGTAAGTGGAAGCAATAAGCAATCTCAGCCTCAGAGGTTCCCTTCATTTAGAGAACTCTTATTTGTGTACAGATAGAATCAACAAATCCAATTGCTCTTTACCAAAGCAAATGTCCCCATTAACCACTTGAAGCAGAAGAACAACTTATTTGTAAGAAAACATTTTAAGTGTTTATAAGTGCCTTGACAATTCTAAAGACAATTGATACGTCTCTTTTGAAGCAATTGCAAAATTAGCAATTAATCCAATCAAGCCCTAATTTGAAGAGGGGCGGAAAAAAAAGGAAGAAAACTATATTAGATTCTAGTTAATAGGCTTCTTTGGATTTTAATGAAGAAAGCTTTTTTCCTCCCAAAGTTAACAATATGGCATCGTAAGAACTCCTCGTTCAAGTACCATTTCTACTTTAAAGATATAGATATGGGCTCAACAAGATAAAATTAATCTTACTTTGGGAAAAATAATTCACCATTGGGCAGACATTTCAACAGGTCCAACTTCTTTCTCATCCCTACCACTGCTCTAAGAGCAAGCACAGAACAGTCCACAGAAACCTGCTAACTGACCCACGCTCCACAGTGGAGTGGAACCTCGCAAGTGAAAGGCTTTCAGCGACCTCAAGCAGAGGGAATATACACAGAGCAGCACCAAACCTGCTGATCTGAAAGATAAAAATACTCAGCTTTTGGGTTTGCCACTGCATGCTCAGTCACGTGACATAACTTAAAGCTTGGAGAGGTCATGGTGAAACAAAAATTTCACAGAGTCATCAAGAGACCTTCATTAAATGAAACCATTTTTAAGGCAGCAATAAAGGCATTCAACATACAACTCAAGACATACGGAGTGTCTCTGCAAAGCTGTGGAATATTCTTATCCTATGTTTTTCCTATACAAGAAAATAATGAGTTCTTGAGGTCTTAACCCAACAGATTAGACACTGAAGAAAAAAACCACACAAACTTCTAAAGCACCTTTCAGGTATTCCCCGGCACTAGCACAGAAGTGGTGAAGTTGGAAATTATCAAAAGGGATTTTAAAAATGGCTGTTACTGCTCTCATGCTAACAGAGATGTCAGCACAAACTTTACAATCAGAGAAGCAAATGTATTTTCTCAATTCACAATTTAGTGAATGTAATTATATATTAATGATGACGTTGAAAGGAAATTATTGTGGCACACAATTTCATACCTACTGCCCTTAAGACTTGAAGCACAAAATGTAAACACAGTTAATAATGTAATGTTTCATTGTAATGCAGCAGCAAAAGCTATTTTAAGTCTTTTTCCTAATCACAAACTTAATTTGAGAAAAAAGCAACAGCTAAAGGTAAAAATAATGCTGTGAAATTAATAAAAACTTCTTTTGGGGAGTCATAAGTAGGGTTGCTTTTCCTATAGTTTCTATTTGTCACTGGAGTTGGAACAATCATTTTGGCACTCTGAGGTTGGGCTGAGAGGACAGTGTGGACAGGGTACCCAAGAGACTTCATGAGGAGGGTGGGAGCAAATCAAACTAATACAAAGAACAGAATCACAGCAGAATACCAATTCTGTATTCTAATCCTGTGGGTTAGAACCCTTAGATTTTCAAGGCATTTGGATAGTTGTAAATAGTAATAAACAAAAAATTAGTATCTGAAAAGCAGACTGAAATACAAGGATATGTTCATTGGAAACAAACTCCAAACAGACAGATGATGTATCTTTCACAGAGATATCATTCAACAGAGGGTCATTAGAAACCCTGAAATCCATTCCAGGCCAATTACCAAGATTATACAAAACTGGAAAAGAACCCTGACAGCTAAAAAATGAAAGCAATAAATGAAACTTCCAGAAGATCAGGCAGAAGCTTCTCTTTTTAACTTCCATGTCAATGAATAAAAGCTCATTCAGAGATTTGCTCCTCACCAAGCTGAGGGCCAGCAGGGAGGGCTGGTTACAACAGAAGCATCTGAAATAAAAATATTTAACTCCTTAACTTTCAAATTAGGCAAGAGTTTCTATGCAAATAAACAGACAATTTTACCAAACCTCTGCTGGTTCCATGCTGCAAGGTCACTCTCAAGACATTTGAATAGACCTGGAGCAGCCTAGAAATAGACATCATCAGCTTCTTCTCAACGAAGGAGGAGTGGGACACAGGGACAAGACACAAAAATCCTCCAAAACCTAAAACCAAATATAACTCATGCATCCAACATGCCCTTCTGGCATAACTTCCACCCCCATGGAAATTACCAACACAGAGACATCATTTTTCCAGATAGCCAGGGCTCCTGTCTGACAGGAGAGCTCCTGCTGCAGCCAAGGCTGGCTACTGACAATTTATGTACATTTGACTATTTTACAGATTGCACTGAATTGATGGTCTTGTTCTTTTGACACCTGTCTGAGATAATCCTTGCAGAATATTAATTTACCTAAGTCCTTGTATTGTTTTCAACATCTTTATTGATCCTGTTGTTTACCCAGACTCTTATCAGCTGAAAATATTAGCCAGCAGTAACACAAAGCCCCTAACCTTGAGCAAGAGGAAATACTATTAATGGCTGGAGACAGGTCCTTGGGAGAATCTAGACCATATTTTCAACTGCTTTTATACAAAGTGATTTGACATCCCATATATTATTCTTATTTACTTCTGATTACAATCACATACTTATTCAATCTCATGGCAGGAATGGCCACTTTAAACTGCAACTTTAAGCTACAGTAGAAGTTCTTTTAACTGGGTTGTTTTTTAATATCAATCCAATAACAGTCACAGGTAAATTTATGGTAACAATTTTAGAAAGAATGAAAAGCATACTGCTTGTATGTTCAGCTGGAATTCTAAGTTATTCTTTCAGATAGAAAATTGAGGTTAAGCCTGTTGCTTTGATTAATTAAAAACTACCCAAATTCAGT
Source organism: Aphelocoma coerulescens (assembly GCF_041296385.1). NCBI lineage: Eukaryota > Metazoa > Chordata > Aves > Passeriformes > Corvidae > Aphelocoma > Aphelocoma coerulescens. Next base: position 12,578,130 of record NC_091028.1, on the reverse strand, counting down.
AAAAGATTATTTCAAATCTTTTCACAACAGATGTCTCAGCTCTGCCAGAAACAGAACATAATACATCCAAGTTTCAACAAATGTGAGAGGTTAAAAGCCTTACTGAAAACACAGCTGATAAATTATTATATTTATCATGAAAAACAATAGCAGAACAACAAAATTAGATAATGCCTAAGGAAAATGCTTGCGCTGTCAGCAGTCACAGGTTCCTGCAGGGCATTTGTATTAAGATGGCAAAAAAGGTGTCAGCTGCCACTGAGGCCCTGTTTGTGGCAGTTACATCAAGTACATAAACAACTGAGATAGCCCTAGAAACCAGACCAAAGCAAGGCCTGAATTTTAGAAACTGAGGCACAAAGACTGGGCAATATGATTAGGGAGACCCAAAAATCACTAGTTCAGTGTAAGAAAATGAAACCCCACACTGACTTAATAGATGATAAAAGCTATCAGTTGTAAGCACTGTCTCCTAAATCTTTTGTTTCCTAACTGGTAAAAGTCAAAAATCAGTATGCAACACCATTTTTGCAAGTCATACTAATCAGTTAATCCTAAAACATGAGTTTAAATCCCAGCTTTTTGCTTAGCCTAGCCTCATGATCAGCTACCACATTGTTTCCCACCAAGTTCATTTCCCATTCAGAGCCTGTTGCTCAATTCCTGGTTTTAACAAATCCAGGAGCACGTGAGCTCACTGTGCAGAACCCCCACCCCTGGCTCAGGCCTCCCCACTTAAGGAAGCACATTTCCCACTCAGCTGTCCACAGGCTCCATCCAGGAAAAGGAATTATACACGTCCCCAGACACATGTAAATAAACCGAAGAAATTTCAGATTTACAGAGCTGTCTTCAAACCCTCTCCCCCAGCTCAGGGAGGATTAAAAAGGACTTCAAAGAAGCCTGAGTTCCAATTAAAACACTGTGACCACCCTGGGGACGCAAAAATATTCCTCTGATTAGTGAGATGCACTCTTTGAACTGTTTGGCTAAAAAAAGCTTTCAGAACTTTAAACAAATGCAGTAATTCTCTCTCATACTTTTTTTTTTTTTTTTTTAAGTTTCTAAAAATTTAATATTCAAAGTGAAGGACAAGTAACATTTAAAATGGAAAGTTTTATGGAAGCCCATTAGCACATCAGCTCTAGGCATCTACTAACATGAGACACACCAAGACCTGAATGCTGCAGTCCCAGTACAAAGCAGATGACACAAGCTGTCAGAACAGAAGAACCCAGAGTGTCACTGCTGCTGCAGAGGTGGTGGCACCCCTGTGTTATGATATCCCAATCTCACCAGCCCTCAGAACCACTCTCCCTGAAGGGCAGAGCACATCAATCCCACCTTGTTTTGAAATTCTGCTTTATTTCCTTAACATCCAAAGCTCCCAAGCCACACATACAAAGTGTCTCACATCCAAGTTCTTTGACACATGGTGATAATACAACAGTTACCCTCAGACTTAGCAATTAGCACAGATTTAAATAAAAAGCTCTTCCTATGCTTGCTGCAAAGGAAAACAAAAGAAAGAAACCAACTCCCTCCATCCCCTGAGACTCCCACTCCCAAAACCAGAGCTGAATTACATACTCCAAAACTTTTAGCATCAAGAACAATGAATGCTAAGAACAGGTGCTGGGAAAATAACTGAGGCTTAGAGCATGCCAAAGCAGTTGGAGCTAAGTGGGCATAATAAACCTGCCTGTTAAAGCCAAACCCCAATCACTCTCATCCAAAAGGAATGAATAATTCATGGCAGAAGGAGATAGAAGCAGACTTTAAGACTTGCTCCGAGAAAGTGGAACTGCTCAAGTATAATTGCATTAGATGTAAACAGTGGCATTTCAACAATTACTCTTCTCCTTTTGGCAGCTTGTTCTCAAAAACCCACACTCAGCTCAGATACCTGCATCCAGCACAGGGTTCAGAGCAGCCAAAAGCAATTGTGGCTTCCCTGTGTCTGCCACAGCTCCTGGAACTGGGATTCTGATAAGGACAGCACTGGGGTCACAAGCACTTGGACATCATCTTGGCTTGCTGCTATCATCAGGCTTTGAACACTTTCAATGCCTGAAGCTACTGGGGGAGGGACTAATAAGATTAGATGATAAACACTGTCAAAATTTGAAATGTATCCACGGAAGAGAAAGCTCCTAGTCTCTCTGCTAAAAGAAACAAACACTCCTTTTTCATACCACTTTTACATGTTTCCTTTCATTCACATTTACCTTCAAGATCTCGCTTCACCATGCTCTACAATACAGAACTACCCACAAACCAGTTACTTTTCCTTTTCTTAGTGAATGGATGCTACAGAACCAACCAGACAAGAAAAAAAAGAATTAAACAGCCTTCCCAAAGTCTTTAAAACATCCACCCTCCTGGAGATCTCCTCCTGGCTTCTCAAGGATCTTCAGCTTCCAGATTCTGCTCGCTGCTGGTGTGACTGCAGCTTGGTACAACAGCTCCACGACTGAGGAAAAGGTGCATCAGATATGCCCAACTCCCCAGATTTCAGTGGAACTTGATTGGGAAGATATTGCAGAGCATTTATAACCTCAGTGTAGAAGGGAGTCCTATTTATACAATAAGTATTATGTACCTGAGATGCTAAATGTGTCTTTAGACAACAGTTTCAGAAAGCACAAATGAAAGCTGCAGCCATTAAAACACAAAATAATTTTAAGTCGCTGGTGCAGAGCTCCCTCACTCAGCTGCTTTCCTCCAAAGCTTGTCTGAATTCTCAAGCTCTCCTGTTACATTACCAAGAAAATTTTTAACTTACTTCAACCATTCTGGTTTATAACCTGAGCACATGCCATCTAAAAGCATTCTCCAATCTCAGCCCATCTCTCCTTCCTCTGCTGAGCCACAGCTTCTCTCCTAGAACTCCCCACTTTAGAAGCACCCCAAAGAAACAGTGCCAGAAATCCACATTTCTTGTCGAACTTGATACCATCAGTATGTTTAGTACTAGACCTGTGCAAAGACAGGATTAAATGAAAGCACAAAGGCATATGGAAAACAAGTCCCTCTGTACTTGAAAGCAACTTTGCAAATGCAAACGCTTACAGAACACTTGGCCACATGCTGAGCATTTACTCTTAGCAGAGTCATGTATCAAGACCAGGATTTCTGAACTGCCAAAACACCTTTTTTTTCTACCACATTTACTATATTTATTTAACAAGAAAAAGAAATCTGCACACAGCACATGACAGAAAGAAGACACTGTTAAGAATCTTTGTAACTAATGCTTAAACAGGCAAAGAGCTTTTTGTAAGCCTAGGTAAGAGGGTGAGTGGCTGAAAAATTAAAAAGTCATATCTTCAAGTTGTACTTTTCATGTAAGGAGATGAACTCTTCAATTAGTGCAAGAAACACACAGAAAGGTTCAACAAGTAGGAGCCTTCACAGGAAACCAACACCTCTCTGCACAGGCAGCCTGCTGCCCTCTGCACCAAGTCAGACAAGCTGACACATCCGTCACTGGCACACCCTTTCCCAGAGAGGACTTGCAAAATCCTGAAGGGATGGGCACAATTACTGTACTGAGAGATTCAAATATATCCTACAAAGAAGCCTTTTTGCTGCAAACCCGAGGAACTACATAAACAACCCCAATTTCCATGTGCACATTCACCAGGGTCTGTAAAACTATCCATTTTTTAGCAGGTTTTAAACAAACGCTCCAAGATACAGCTCCTCGGAAAGGAGAAACGAGAGGTGCCTATTGATTAGGTGTCAGGGTTACCTCAGGAAAGAGAGAAAGAACATAATAGTGGAAACAAAAGTTGCCCACTACATCCTCCCTTCAGAATGCACAAAGGCTTTAAATACATGAAACCAGCTCAACTGTGTAGTTACCCCCTGAAAGGCCGTCAATTACCTAAATTGGGCTGTGTGGCATGGAGGAATAAAAATGAGACAGGGTCAAAACAGCTCCGGAATTAATTGGGAGAGGAGAGGGCATATTTCAAAAGAGGGAGAGTTTTCACTCTCGCCTGCCTTCCTTCTCCCTCGCTCTCCAGCAATCACCAGGGCCCAAAGAGACAGCAGAGGAAGATTTCATTAATAAATTTATTTCAACTTTCTTTTCAATGGCACTAAGAATGTATGCAAATCCATTCATAATTAGGTTTAAAAATTCCATTTCATGGGATAATCAGACTTCAAAAAACTCAATTTTAGTTTTAATCAGATTTTAACAAGGATATTAAGTCCATTTCGTTCAGAAGAGGGAGAAACGGTGAATTTAACACAAAATGTATTCAAGCTTAGCCCTGGGAGATAATTAAATAAAATTAATTTGGCAAGGGTTGTCTGTAAATGGAAACGCTCCAGACAGCAGAGCAGGTTCCTGAAGGAAACAAAAGCAGTTCATTACTGTACAAACAGATACAAAGCTTATTGTTCAGACAGAAGAGAATTGCAGCTCCTCCACAACAGCAGGACAACCTGAGCCCTTGAGCTGCCTCTGACAAACACAGCTGAGTGTGGAGGAGGAGAAGGTAGTTATTTCCCTCTTGTTTCAGCTAAGTCCCCACTCCCCTAGCACAGCAAGGAGGGAAAATGCAGGGGACAGCATATACAAACCTAACAATTCCAAATTACTAAGCACAGAAAATTATAAGAAACAATCTAGTGAGAGACAGCTCCTTTAAACGACGAAAACCCACGTACAAACTTGAGGCTGTCAGCAAGATTCTTGCCAGATATGATTCCATCAAATTCCATGTAATGATTTAGTCACACAAAGAACTGAATCCCAATTTAATACCAAAAGCATCCCACTCTCCTTGACAAAAGCCATGGACTGATACAGATGCTAAAACTTTGGTAACTGTCCTGATGCTTGAATTCTGAAGGACCAAATATTGATTTTGTAGCCCTTATAACCTTAAACTACAAAAATGCAGGTTTTTTAACACTGTATATCAGATGTGTCTGACACTTATTTTAACATCATGATGGTACCAAGATTATGAAAGTCACTCCTGGTAAACACAACTTTGCTGTAGAGTCAGACATTCTGGTTTAGATTTTCATGATGCATATTGGTTATGGGTTTACCTAAACTTTCCCCCAATACTGGGCACTTTTAAGGTTCAGCTGGAACCAGTGCTGGACCATCTTGTCCAGACCAGGCTGTTGTCAAGAATAGCTGAACCTCAAGGTCCCTTCCAACCTGGTATTCCACAAATCTGTGAAAATCTGCTGACCTGGACACACTATCACTGAAAGGAACAGAATACAAAAACCAGACAGATATTTGTGGAAAAGAAAAAGCTATTTTAACTACCTAACTACAGTCAAATGACACTGAGAAACAGCATGTTTATCTTTAGCAGCTGTCACAAGCCATCCAGACAGGAGCACGTGCATTTGCAAGACCTCTGTCTACTCAATTAGAAAAAAAAAAAAATCAGAGAATTTTTTCACTCATCCTCTCTGCCAGCCTTGCAAATATATCAGTTATTACAAAGTGCCAACTGCATTTTCCCCTTGCCAGCTACTTGCAGACGGGTGAGCCAAGAGGTGTTGTGTGACCTTGACAAGTGGGCCAGCTCTCCAGAAGGCAGGTGATGTCTTTGCCAAAGTCACACTGGAAACCATCAGGCCTCAATGAAAGGCTTGTCACAAAATAGGCTGGATGCCATCAGCCTTGGCTGCTACATTTGCAGAAAACCACCTGAAGCCACAAAGCCTTATCTCTGGGAATACAAAGAGCACTGAGTCAAATGTCATTTGCAAACACAGTAGCAAAACTGAGTACAAAAAACTCCTAACTAGGTTAAAGCATCATCCTCTAATGGAGCCAAGAGCAGAGCTGTGAAGTATTCCCAAAAGCTGTCCCAGTTTAACTGGGTGAACAGCTGACTTCTCCAACTGAGGATGCAGATACTGACCATATTCTCAGCCAAAGCCAGATACCCCATTTCTGCCCTGCTTAGAAAAGTTAGCAGGATTTCAAGAGAGCTTGATGTGTATCACAGCAAGAGGATGACTGTTTCATTAAAACAGAAAATAAATCAACTTGGTCAGCAGGGAGTAACTCAAAAAAATCTAGACTTTTATATTTCTTCCTACCCAAAAGATTTATCTTCCCTTTTACTACACTGTTCATATCAGAGTATCTCTGGAAGACAGTTTAAACAAGTAATAAGAATTCAAAAGCAATTACAACAAGAACAACTTGTGCCAGAAACTGGTTCTTGCAATAGCTGCCCATTACTCCCTGCAGAGACATAGAAATTGTTAACTCTGCTGACAAGAGAGTTGAGAATAATGCAGAGAAAGGAAGAGAGTAAGGACTGAATCCAAGTGGTACTAACAAAGCAGAGAAGAGATGCTCGAAATCTCAATCTATACTTTTCTAGAAAAGCCAAAAAAACTCCACCTATGTTGGAAGGCTAGGCTCTGCAGCAGATCTGTTCCTGCTTATAGCAAGAGGCAACAAAAGTTGAGAGCAGCTTCACTGCTTGCAGAGGTTTCTACCACACGACTCAAAATGTATCACCCTCTTACAAGAACACCACTCTGCAGGACATGACTTCATTAGAAAAAAACATTTTGCTGCAAGGTGACGACCAAAATATGTGCAGAACATTTATTTGAAAAAGTAAGTTTTGCCAATGCACTCCTAGAATTTTCCATCAGTGGCAGAGAGGGAGAGAAGGTCCCATGCACCTCCACCTCTTCCCTGCCTTGGCTAAGTGGGAGAGTTGGTGTGTTTTGTCCTTTCTGCTGAGCACGCCTGCTCACTTCCTGCAAGCTGTTCTAACCCCACTGGGAGCTGCATTTGAAAGCAGGAGCCCTGAGCTCTTATTTCAGGTATGCAGGTCAGCACTTTGATAACAACCTCCAGACATGGGTTCTGGGTGTTCACTAAACACAGGGACCCACTCAGCCCCCAACACCTCACATCTTTGCTTCCAAAATGGGAATCGTTCCAATTATCCCAGCCCCAGTGCTCTGACCAGCCTGGTGCAGTGTTTGCTCTCATTCAGGCAGCTCACTTCAGGCTGTGGGTTTTGTAGGTTAAGACAAAAAACACTTTTCATTTTGTCTCAAACAGAAAAAGGCATAATTTATATAAACAGCAACAATTTAGGAAGCTCACTGCTCTGTAATACCTTACAACTTTGTTGAATATTGTTTCAAAAAAGAAAGATTATAGCTGAAAGCAAAACATTTTTCTATTTATTCTATGTACATAACACATAATAGCTCCAATCTGCAAGAGTTTTTACTTTTTAAAAGGGATGGATGGGCACCAACTAAAAATCTTTATATAAAGATTATATAAAATTCATACTGATGAGAGTTAACAAACTTCCATTTAAAAAAAAAAAAAAATCTGCTTCAGGTCTTGCACGTTACTCTGGATTTTTCTATCTAGCCCAAGATACCACTGACACTGACCAGAAATGGATGAGTAAATAATCCAATCCACCATGCTAATTTCCATGCTATGAGTTATTTTAAAATAACAAACAACACTTACATAATCACAGCGAGTTCAAGAGAACCTTGAGGCACTTATCACATTAATCTTTTAACTCACTAACATTTCAAGTTCACTGTGCCCTTTAAGAAATATTTGAAAATATTGTGCTGTGCTTTTGCTACTCCAAGCCACATGAATACTTCTCTCTTCAAGCAATGCATGGACAAAGGTATATTTGCAAGAATATTCCCTTTAACAAAGTAGCTTGTGAGGAAAGAAAATGCAGCCCAGGTAAAGATAAGCTTTCATCAAAAATATTCACTGGGAAAGCAGTCCTGAGGGAGGAAAGATTGGAGCTTCAGGACAAAGCTTACATAATATCATCACAGGGCATGTAAGCAAGCTTGTCAGAGCAGCAGCATTTTAACAATGCTAAAAAACTGGAGCACTGTAATGTTCATACATTTCCAATTTCCTCCTGCCCCATGTTGACGTTGCTATGCCGGCTGTTAGGTACAACTAGAACTGAAAATCAGACCTTTCCTGGCTGATCCAGCACAGAACTCCTCACTGCACTGATGACAAACCAAAGACAGATGATTAAAGCAGCCCCTTCCTTCCCAGCTACCATCAGAAGCAGGAATCCATGCTCTAGGCACTGATGAGGTTAAGCACTATCCAGGAGTGAGTCATTCTCAAAACACCATCAAGATAACCTGCACCAAACACACTCAGAAAAGCTGCTCAGACGATACAAATCATATTTTGGTCTTATCAGCACTGACAGATAAGCTCTTCTTAATAGTTCAGTGCATTTTTCAGCAAACTGCTTATTTCTCAATGTGAACAAAAGTCAGCTGCTCTCACACTTCATGTACATCCCTGTCCACAGGTTTTGTTCTGCTTGGGCAGAAAGATGGACATGGGCTGCTTTTACTCACTAACCCCTGCTCCCCTTTCCCCACCTCCAGTTTTCAGAACCCTGGTATTAAATAAAGCCTGCAATTCCAAACTAAAATCTACTGTCCCTTCTTCCCATTCTTGAGTCCATTCCCCTGCTTAGAGATTGGCAGGACAGAAAAGAACATTAGAGTTTAGGTCCTGTCTAGTCCTTTGCTGCTATGAACTCATCTTTTCCATAACCCTGTGGAGAAGTAATTTGGATACTTTTGACTCCACTGGAAGCTGAATTCAGAACTTCAGTCTTTCTGAAAGTAACAACCTCCTTTTAACTGCATTCATGGAACAGTTACAGCAATTTGCTTTAAATGTCAGTGCAAGTCTTAAGGATAGCTGGTTCTTTTTCTCACCAGTATGGATCCCCCTTCCTTCTCCTCCCTTCTACCCATGAATTTCCTGGCAGCAATTACATCTCCCACCAGACTCTGCCAGAGGCTGTTCCATTCAACACTCAGTGGGCTCCTAGACTCCTTCCAGCAGTCACTTTCTGCACCCCCACTATCTTCCTCCACACTGGGTGACCAGAACTCCAAGAAGCATCTCCCAGGCCATCTACGGAGGTACTTGAACACTTTCATGTCCACAGCAATTTTTCTCCTGGTGCATCCTCTGTGTGAGAATGAACAGCCATTGTAGCAAGCACAGGGCCCTTCTGGTCCTTTCCACTGCATGTGCTACATTTTCCAAAAGAAGTTTGCATTCAGCTCCCAATTCCATGGAGCATTGTGCTTTGTTTCAATGAATTTTGTCCCACTTCTGCACTCTAATCCTTAGGGTCACTCAGTTCTGCATATCCAGCTTTTGTGTATTTATGAATCCTCTGAACTTGGCATCATTAGCCAAGTTTTATCAGCACACACCAAATTTTTGCACCAAAACCATTAATAGAAATACTAAATAAAGCAGATCCTAAGGCTAATCTTTGAGGAATTCTACTTATCCTTGCATTTTCCTTTCAACAACACTGAATCTATCCCTGTTTAAACAATTCCTATACATCCTACAATTCATCTATTAATTTCCATCTTCTCCCCCATGGTTTATACTTTCCCAAGCAGCTCCTGTTTCAGCGAAGTTCAAAGAAGTAAGATTTATTGTGATTTATTTGATAAGATAATCAATTCTCTAGACAAAGAAAGCTGTTACAGTAGTCTTGCACAATCCATCTTGGAATTCTTGATCCAATGAAGAAGGGAGACTCCTTGCCCTGTAGTTAAAGGCCGTGCCTAGGAGTACAGGGGAGCAGCACATACAAGAGTTTGAATCCTTACTGAAGCATTTTGTCTTGCTTCTGTTCAAAAAAGGCCTCTGCATTTAGAGAAGTTTTGGAAAAGGCATTGCTCTGCTAAAACAAAACCATCCCCAAAATGCATGTATGGGATGTGCATTTTTGTTTAAAAGTTTCCCTGCAAAAGCAAAACTTTGGGGGTAAGGGAGGGATAATAAATAAACTGCACATCTAACGGAGAGGGGAGGCAGAGCACGTCGACAGCCCCAGCAGAAAATTTAGAGCTGAAATACTGAAGGATGCTAAAATGGAAATGGAAAGGTAAAATTAAAACTGAGCTGGAGATTATAGTGGTTATTGGGTTTTTGGAAACGATCAAATGATAGGCTGAATAAAAATCAAGCATAAGCATTTGAGCTGTCTGACAGGAGCAAACCATCCCCTCGCTGATTAGTCTCTGCTATTTAAATGATAATTTCACTTTAAGGCAAACAGGGCTGCTTAATGCAACCAAAGTGGCTCTTTATAAAGTGTCTGTATTTTTGAAAGCTTCTCCTTCACAGCAGACTGAGCAGTGAAGTTCAAGCCATTTACACATAACATGGGTCACTACATGCTGCAAGGAGCCAAGCAACTTCTACCCAACTGTTTTCCAACAGTGTCAAACAATACTGGCAAGAAATACAGCAGCAACTCAAAATGAAGTGTCTGACTGGTGAGTCCCCCACAGCAAATGAAACACCTGCTGTGGAGCAAACAACACCAGCACACATTTCTAAACCCACTCCTGTTCCTAAAGGAAAAAAAGAACCTTAAGTTTATTGGTTTGGGGAATGTACCCTATATTCAAGCTGGGGTAATGCTCTATATTCTGATTAAAAGAGCAATGGAAAAAGAAGTGATAATTTCCATTAAAAAATGTCTATTGGTACCTTCACTTCCAAAATAAAGTTCTTACTCCCCAAGTAAGAATAGTCCATCTTTTCTTTGATGTCATTACTCTCCACATAGTTCTTGTACTCAAACTACTGAAGTTCCTCAAATCATCCTTCACCAAAGAAGATGGACAGTGTGCTGAGCTATTGCTCAACAGCTTTTTCTGTCTCCAGAATGCCAGATCTGTGATCCTGGGAAGACAATCTCTTGAACTGTTCCCAGGGCTTTGAAATGCAAAGCAAGGACAGATATATTTTTGATCTGAGCTTGCTTACTTCTCACTCTGATTATCTGATTACACATTACAGCCTCACTCTGCCTCAATGTCAGGTGCTCATCCCTTATATTTTACACTCTTCCTATCTCTCCTTTAGCCTCCAGACTTATTACTCTGATATATTCAAATGGAAATAAAAGCACTAATGGCAAAGGAGAAAGAACACTAATATTTTTGAACATCAGAGATAAGTACAGCGTTCTTTGGAGAAAATTAGTATCAGATAGGAAAGTCTGGCAGGAAGTTTTGCCCAGCATTTCAGTGAAGAACAGTAAAAGACAGACCTACGACACTTTAAGATATCTATAAAAGGTGGTTGCTTTATTAAAACTTAGTGGATCAACCCCATGAGAATGGGAGAAAACTAAACTCTGGTTAAAGCACAGATTTGACAGCACAGTTCCAAGCATTACATTTAAGTGCATTACTCCCAACATCCAAACATGGACTGAAGTCTCCCAAAACTGCATCTGACTGCTCTGAAGCCTCGAGCTTCAGAATTTGAGATTACAAAGGAGCATTTTCTCCCCACCAGGCACAGTAAGTGTTCTGTCAAGGAAAGCTAAAACCTAAGGCAGCATGGAAAGTGAAGAGTAATGTACATTTTAAAATAAGAGAGCAGAATAATGAAGAACAGAAGAGCTTAGAGCAATACTCCAGCATATGCTGCATGTCACATTCAACAGGTGACAGCTTCCTCCAGGACTTCTCTATGTGAAACTTGGTGGCTTCAGCACACGCACAATTAGTGTAAGACAACCACAAATAGTTTTCTCTTTAAACCTGTACCTCACTCTCTAAAGCCAAAGATGCCCTTTGGAACTGTTCAGGCACTTCCCCCTCAAGAAGCTGTTAAATGCTGCTAAGGCAGTGCTTTCATCTTTCACACACACTAAGTCCTACAAATACTGAGCACGTAACCTTTATTTCTATATAAACACAATGATTACCCTCATCATCCCTTCCAACCCTGGCTGCTCATTGCCACATCCCCTGCCCTGCTTTGGAACAGTACAATTATTTATGCACCAACACAGGAGATCTGATCAGGGAACAGATCAGGAATGGGATTGCTGATTCCTATTCTAGATTGCTTTTTGCTATGCAGGGACACCTCTTTCAGCTGCAGAGCTCACAGAACCAGAAGGCACCAGGAAGGAACAGAATATTTTGAGACAGGCACTGGAGTCAGAAGCCCCAGGTGAGACAGGAATGGCAGAGCTTCTCTAAACTGGGACTAACTTGTCCTGGCAGAACAATGCAAGGGAAATTCACTTGACATTAATCCCTTTGCAAAGCCAGGAGAAAGCCCTATTCTGAGGGATTTGAGGGAATATTAGCAACCTGCATACACTGGCCCTCTACAGAGAGTGAATTCTTCAGCATTTCCCAAACCTTCAACTTCAATGGAAGGCAAAAAAGTAACAATAAAATGCAGTACACTGTGGCTGTAGAGGACAACAGCAGATAATCTGTCTATGAGGTAAGCTGAGACCTCATAACTACAGAAGTTTCTCTAACAAGCACAGTGCTTTTTTATTGTTGTTTTGGTTTTTGGTGCTTGTTTGTGGTGGTTTTTAATTACTTGTTCCCCCTACACAGCGTTTATCTCCCTACTGGGTGCCCTGGGAATTCCCACTGTGAGGAAACAGTTTGTTTTACACTGGGAATCTTGTAAACAGCAGTCATGCAAATTTCAGTCTGTTCACAGATCATAAATTACAACTATTTATAAAAAACTGAAGACATAGAACATGAAGCTTCAATATCCTCATACTGTGCTAATCCTAATTTGCTCCACCAATTAGGGACACAGCTCTAAAGCTGGGGGCCACCAGTGGCCAACCCACACAAACCAAACTCCTCACCCTCCCCAACAGAGAAATTAGCACTGTAGTTCAGGTCAGTGGTACAGTTACACAGGGCAGCCAGCACCAAATGCTTTTAATTAGACTGATTTCTTGCTTGGTGACAAGAGACCACAGGGCTACAATAGGCTATCCCATAAAAATATTTGCTCCACTATGGAATGATCACGCCAGAATTACAGCATTACTGGAACCAGCAACAATAACCTGCAGTCTTGGCTTGACTGGTTGCAGTTAATTAAGTATCCAGAGTAACATGAGTAATTCAAATTATTTCAACATGTACTACTTTGTATATCTGTCAACAGATTTTTTTTTTAAACCAGTAACCACTTACTCATAATGGACATTCAGAGAAAGACAAATTACTACCTTGTGAGAAAGGAAAAGATTATGAGCTTCATTCACTACTGCAAAGATATTCAATGCCTTGGATGGAAGAGAGTGCACAGTAGCTAAGCATAGTTAATCAAGATTCAAAAAGGAAAGTAGAGAACACCAATATTCTCTTTTTTCTTCTATTCACTGAAAAAAAAGAGCACTAATCCACCACTAAATGCAGAATCAAGAAATCCGATTCCCCTTTCCCTCCCTCTCTCCTCCCTTCCCCCAGCTCCAAAAGCAGAATGTGCATAGAAGGACTTCCCGTACTGAGCGTAGCACCTGGGTAATTACGAATTACAACTGTGCAAACCACTGTACCGAATAGAGATGCCTGCCACTTAATTAAACCCTTTCTTAGAGAGGAAATGCATACACATTCACACTATCTCCTCTTCTTAATTGGTCTCAGACATTGCAGGAAGTTAGTCCCCAAGATTTGTCAGCCAGCCAGCCCGCAGATGTTTCAGAAAGAAAACCAGGTCAGCATTACCAGGTTCACTTCTTGGGCTCGAGGTGACAGGTCAGCAGATCAGTGCCTGCTGTCTGCAGCTGGCAGCTCCACCAAGGGAAAATGGTCCCGCAGCATTGGCCCAAATTCCTGCCAAATGTGCACTTCCCTTGGCAGGCCTGGCCTGGCCGGCGAGCTCCCCAAACAGCCACGGCAGCTCCAGGAGATCTCGCTGCTGCAGCCACCTGCACTCACCCTGAAGGGCTCTGCAGGCACTCCCAAAACCCAGACTCCAGTGAACCCCAGGGTGCCTCTGGGTCAGCCTCACGTCCTCAGCACCAGGGCCAAGACCTGCCTTACCCCAGAACCACAGAGGGACACAACTCAAAACACCCAAGCCCATCAGCGGAGCCTCCAAGCTCTGCACAAGAGTCCAAGCTCACTTCTCTTCTCTCTGACACATCAGCCTCACCTCTAATTTCCACACTGTATTCCATGGCCCTTCAGAAAAAGACAGCAGACATCCCCACTGTGCCCCTGATGGAAAAAACTGAAATAATTCTGGAAAGTTGCATGAACAAAATCTTTTGTTTTTTCCCCCCCACATAAACACCAAGCCTGAGCTGACAACAGAAAACAGTGCTCCAAAAAAGAAATTCTAACTTAAATAGGCCATGATCAATATATTTGATCACCAATATAAAATAATTCTGCTGTGTGTACAAAGATCTTTGAGCCCAGCAGCTGAATTTGTAAAAACTTTATACTCATTACTTCCATTAAAAAAACCACCAAGCAAAATAACAAACAAAAACAAACCCTGTATTATACTTTACTATTTATTATCTCAAAAAAGAAAAAAAGGTTGGACTAAAACTCCTCTGAAGCTGTTTTTTGTGGCCCACCTGGCAGTGTTCACCCAATTGTATAACTCTTCAGCCAAACTTTGACCTTTCAAAACCTGCAATTTTCTGCCACTTACGGAATAACACAAAGACAAATTCAGCAATAAACCTTGTCAGCTGCTATCAATGGCTATCAGTACCTTCAGTATCTGAATTACTGCCTCAGCTTTAACAAACACCTGATGCACATCTTTTTGCATCACCCAGTACTCCAGGGTATATCTATTTATGGAGAGCAAATCACTTGCCTAATTCATTAGAGGACAAAAACAATATCAACCAAACACAGACAAACAGCAGCAAAACAGGCTTATTTAGATTAATAGCTCACAGAACAAGAGCCTTCATTTTTTATTTGGGCATCTTCTACATGCTGTGGAAGGGAAAGTCAGAACAATAACAGTGCTGCTCTGAGAATGCAATTCTACAGCTTGGGGTGGGGAGAAAATAATCACTCTGTGAAGAACTCCTATTAAACAAGACAAAATGAAGAAGACACGGCGTAAACATGAAGTTTACAAAGTCAGTTAGAAAAACAGTTTCATATTCCATTAGAGAAATCTGCACAAACCATTTTCCTAGCAAGTTACAGCCCTGAGTACCGGGCAAGGAGACGATGACTGCATGCAGGCAGCATTAAAGAGGGTTTAGAAGCTCTGCCGGCAGGAATTACGAGTTTTCCTGGGAGCAGCTGTCCCTTCCCAAGGCCGAGGGATGCTCACCGGGCTGAAGCTCGGGCTGGAGCGATCCCGCTCCTCCCGCTGCAGGAGAACGGGCGCCATCTCCTGGCAGTTCTGTGCTTTGTCACCCCAACAAAGCCGCCGCTGTCACCCAAAATCTCCCCCAAGTATTTTCCTGTTAAAATATATTAACTGTTTAATGGCAGTCGAGGAACTGCCTGGAAAATATCTCCAAGCTCAAAGTCCAGTGCTGAAAATACAACCGAGCGTGTCATGATTAATGTGGTTTGTCAGTGAAGATGGTCAACAACTCAATTACTCAAATACTGGGTTTTGAAGAAATACAAACTACATCAGCACATCCTGGAGAGAAAGAGTACAAGAAGCTTGTTTTGTCAACACAGCCCTTTCCTAATAACAGTCCTAAAAAAAGCCGTGTATAAATATCCTTCTATAGGACAGTGCACTCCAAAATAAATAAGACTTTCTACTCACAGAGCAAGAATTTTAACATTTTGTGCTTTTTTCCCTTTCCAGCTGAAACCAATTCTACAGCAGAAATATCAAACCAGAGCAACACATGGCAAATGTATGAAAACCCCTGGCAGCATAACAGTAACACACAAAAAAGACCTACATCCACAATAAAAATCAGATCCAACTGTACTGCAAAGTAGGCAGTAAGAAGTCAAGAAATCCAAAGGACATATAGTTGAACACAAGAAAGATGATACAGATTTATAATGTGTACACATGAACCATATATAACACATATGATGAGTCCTGTTTTATTATCTGGCTACGGTGCAGCACAGGGATATTTTGCTATAGAGCTACAGCTGTCTTTATTTCCACTGTTTATGAAAGAGAGAAAAGCCCAGGAGCTTACAAGTGGAATCCAGAACTAGGAAACACAAGATTAGCCAGAGTCAACTGTTAATGAACTTGTCTTCCCCCCACAAGGTGAAGCATTATAAACACTCTTCCATTGTCACCAAAAAGAGACCAGTACTAAAAACAGTAGGATTACCACTACACTCCTGAAAGCTGCACCTCCTTCCCAAGTATTATTACATAAAATTACACTGCAAGGGCTGATCATAAGCCAATCTGACAAAAAGCCTGCTGGGAGCAGGCAATCAGTGAACAGAAACCACTGAGAGCAGACACTGAACAAGCCCTGTGGAAGTGCTGGAGGAAATGAAAAATCATCCTCTCCTAAAACACCACATACTGCATGCACTTCTCTTACATCCTCTGTAGCAATGAAGAACCTGATAAGAAAAGATGAGAAATCCTAATTTATTCCCTTTTCCCTTTCTTATCTAGTTATTAGCAAACAGAACATTGCTCTGGCTCTTTGGGACAATCAGCCAACTTGTTCCTGTTTCTTTTCTGCTATGAGATGGGCAATTAACTCTTCTCAAACTTTCACCAACAGCATTCTCCAGGATCCAACCAGGACAATGATCTCTCATCATCTTCATCATCCTGACCAAAAATTAATGTAATTCATACTGTAAGAAGTCTGAGCAAGAAAAAAAAAAGAATAATGGGAGGGGGGGAGGGGAAAATCATCCAGTCCCACTTGCCTCAATTGCATGAAAAGATGATCTTTCTCAAGAGCAATTTCCCTTTCTGTAGGAGAAGGTGCCATTAATAGCACTAAACAATATGGCCCAATCACAAAACTAGCACTTCACAGTGAATATTCTGATTTTAAATGAAGGAGTTATTAGACTTCAACAGGCAGAATCACTTGGTTCCATTTCTCTCCCACTGTGAAATTACCTCGTTAAACCTTTAACAGCTTGAGGTAAGTAGAAAGCTTTTACTCCAAAAGGTTTTGCAAAAAGGATTCCTACAATTTCTGTCTATACCTTACCACAGAAGACTTAGCATAATTCCATCCTCATCTAAATGCATGGATCCTCAACAGATGCAGGAGAGAACCTCAAGCATGCTACCTACTGGCATGCCTCTGGAAAAGGTTCATTATCCTCATTAAACAGAAAACACTGAGAAAAATAAGGGGGCTTCCCCAAGTTGGAACACAAGTATCTTTTACATGAAACAGTGATGTCTCCAAATCATATGTACATATCCAAACATTCCTGCTTCCAAACAATCCCAGCAGTGTGCAGACACAGCTCTGTGGCTGGGTATGTGGAATGAAAGGAATGAAGAAACAACTGGCAAGATGAGGTTCTGCATGTTTCAGCTGTGACCCAGTGTGAAAGGTGATCAGTGCTCATATCAAACAGTTATTTACAAAGAAGCATCTCCTTTTCAGTGTAATAACTTGTAAGTATTTAGAGAAAATAAAGCAGTGTTAAAACATGGCACACAAGAGATTCATATATACAGAACACCTTCTGCAGCAGAAGAAAATGATCAGAAATTGCACTATTTCCAGCTCCTTTTTATACCACCTACACAGGGGCCTTAAAAAATCTGGTTCACTGCTCCAGATGTCAGGAGGAGCTGTTAAATACCAGCACACAGACCAGCTGGTGTTACAAAACACAACTGGGGGGTGGGTTTGACAAAGTAACTAAAATAACATTTCTTCAGCTGCTTTAGGGAGCGAAAGTCACAACACGATCTAAAAGCTCATTTTGATGTCCATATTTCAAAGGAAATATGTTACAACAGTTTGCCACAAGTAGCACACGTTCTCTTCTCCAGACATCTAAAATGCTTAGAAATTCACTTACTAAGCAAGCAGAATCCCTAACCAAAAAAAAAAAAAAAAAAGGGAGCTATACACAAGAAGGTGAAACAAGACGTTTCAAGAATTCAAAACTGAACCCTGGCTTTAGAGACACTGGTCAAGCTGATTTGGTGAAAAACATTTGTTAGTTCCCAAAGTTACGCATTTTTTAAAGCATCTTCTTTTCTTCTCATATATAATAAAATGTACTAGAAGAGTTTCCACATGAAGAAGGGATAGCAAGAAAGCATGACCAACACACTTAAGAGATCAGTCAGAAGATTTAGAGGAAGGGGTTTAGAAGTCTTACTTCCCTCCAGAGCTGTGAGCACATACCTGATATTTAAGCCAGTGCTCTGGTCCAGTTTCTCCCAGCTTTGTAATTTTCCCAGAAGCTTCTACAGTAAAGATTAAAAGTAGAGTTAGTCACAGACAAATGTCCTAACAGCTCACTTTCCAGAGTTTTCTCATAATCTTCCATTCAAAGTCAGTGTCATTCCTTCTCCTCCTGTGGATTTCCTGATCTTATCCAGCCCTTTTGGTTTGTCATTGTCCAGCCCTGGGTATCAAACTTCTTACCACACACCTCTTTGACACCACCACGTCTGGACAGAGCTTGATGCCAAAAAAAGCCTTTCCAGCAAAAGAAAGGTAAAAGAGAAACATCAAGGCTAAAATAGACACTATGATGAGATTATTCTTTACACAAAATCTCCAGCTGAACAGTAGATATCCTTTTGCCTTTTACACCTTCCTTGCCATAACTCCTCTCATGCTGACTTTCCAGTTTGGGAATGCCTGGTTTGAGCCCATTAATTAAAAGAGCTATCAGATCTTAAGTAGCACAATACAGGAAGAGCCTAAAGGTCAGGACAGGCAATAAAGGAAACTCCTGTTCTGCTCATCCACCAGATGTTCCCAGCTCCTCACCTCATTTTCCAATTCCACAGTCACTAGCTGCGCTTGGACTTTCTCATAGCGTTCCAGTTTTCTTTGGAGACCTTCCACTTCCTCTTTAAGCAAACCATTGTTTTCTTTCATTTCCCTGGGGTGAAGAGACAGACAATTACTAAAAATTCATGCAACTCAATTCCCCTTCACAAACTTCCAGATATACAGGAATCCCAAAGGAATCATGACACTGAACATTCAACTGACTCGATTCTATAACCTTCACTGCAAAGCCACTGCTACAAAAAAAAATACAGTTTTATTGAAATTTTTTTTTTCTACTTTAAGTACCATCCTAATTATGCCCAAACAAGCTGAAGCTTTGTGTCTGCTTTACTATTTGTCAAAACAGGGGCAACAAAAGACTCCAAACTCTGCTGTTCTGTCTGGCTGGAACACAGCAAGCAGGACAGACCTGGGCTTTGGAGCACTGCTTGGTTTTACTTCAATAGAGGTGTACAAGGTGAGATAAAACTGTACAAAAACAAATGACCTTTAATCTGTGCATATATTTCTGTGCACAAAAAACAAGCATGAGAAAAAATTCCAAGATAAACAATTTAAAATTATAATTAAATAATTAAAAGACCAAAATCTAGGAAAAAAACTTAATTTTAGAAAAAAAAAGTCTGGCAAGATGACTCATTGTAATAATTTTTTGAAAAAAAACAACAACAGAGAACAACAAAGAAAGAGCTTTAAGGCAAGTTCTTTCACATTACATTGAATTTAACTTTCCAAATTGATTGCCACTTTGGAAATTCAGAAAGCCTACTCTACCAAGGGCTGTATAATAGTGCTTCAGAAATTTAAACAAAACATTTTCTAAACACTATTCTGGAACAAAAGGCCTTTAAAATAGTGGTAACAAAAGCTAAGCAAAACCAGTTATTAAAGAAACATTCAGCTGCCTCTTTTCCCTGCAGGAAATTACTTCCCCAAGCTGTATGGAGTTTATCACTACCTTTAAACATTGAATTTTGTTCTAACAAACCCAATCACCACCCAGAACAATCAATGCACATTCTGAGGCTCTTGTGTTCAAGATTCCTCAGATCTTGTCACATCCTCCCATCCATCTAGTAACTACCTCGACACTACTCAATTCATATGTAATACTTGAACTTGCTTCTGAACTTTCCCATGTGGAAACCCTAAAGAGGAACATAAAAGCGCAGATAGTGCAGCTGCAGCAAGTACAGAAGAACACAAAATAACCCTCAACAAGTGAACCCTTTTTTCACCTGAAAAACACGTTTTCCTCCCTGAGCTGGCGCAATTCACGCTCCATTTTTGGGAAACGAGCCAGTTCTGCCTTCATGTTCTTGACAATTAGAGCATCGTGTTCCTGCTGGGACAACTTCTGCTCCAGATCCTGGAAAACATGGGATGAGAACAGGACAGCAATGAGTAAGTTGGAATTTGTAAGAGCTATTTCTGCACTGTACTTTTTAAGCTCAAATCAAGGACTTGAACGAAGTTGGAAGGGAACTCAGGAGGTCATGTGGTCCCATCCATACTCAAAGCAGGGATGACTCTTGTTGCACTTGTCATACCTGGGCTGGCCTCTGCTCTACACCTGCTTACCCCAAGTTCATAACAAAAACCCCTCACTTCCTCATTAAAATGATCTATCAGCTGAACCAAACCTGTGATTTTCTTGTCCTCTATCCCTCCATCAATGAAGAGCAGAGAGGCATTTGAATGGCCTGCAAGAATTAGATACAGAAAGAAACACAAATCTGCATTTTAACATTATAGTATATGTTGGGGGTTTTTTTTCCACTAAAAAACCAAATTATTTAGGGGTGTGTTGCAGACATATCCTGTTTTCCATCCTTTCATTTCAATGGAGAAAGTCTCCTCCTGCTGGCAATCAGGCTGGTTTTACAGCAAGGCAATGCCACTGTCAGCACTGCTCAAACCAAACTCTCCATGCCTACCTCTGCCAGGAAGACAAGACAAAGGAGAAAGATACACTCCCACCAGCCTATAGGCTCATTTGGAAGAACATAAAGCATCTCTATACTCACATTTAACTTAGTGTGGTTCTGAAAGCTTTACAAGTAATTGCACTTCCTCAACACAACTGCAGAGGAAGGATTTTCTGGGAAGCAGAAAATAACTGTAGCTGCTGGGCTCATCACATACCATTTGAAACAAGATCACTCTAGAAGCAGCCTTTTGCAGAGCAGATTTGTGCTGTGGCACAAGACCAAAAAGAGCATTCCTCCAGAGCACTGCATAAGGATATAAATCACCTTTCTATAGAGAAAGCATGGTTTGTTTTCAATCAATTGTTACAGCTAATTGTAGATAGCCTGGTCCACCCAAGCTCAACTCTTGCTAGCAACCAACTCAGGTACTTACATGACAAACTAACCTTTCACTTCTGCAACAGCCAATTTTTTAAAAAGCAGCATTCTGTTCTTTCTCTGAAGGAATTAAAGTCTAAAGCTTTACATAGGTCACAAAGTTTCTTACCTTAATCTTCTGTTCATATTCTGCCAGTAAGGACTGGCTTGCCTGCAGTGTCTGGATTTGCTGACTTGCCTCCTGCCATTTCCTGTTAGATGAAGACACAAGAGGCACTTGAGCACCCAGAAATCAGGTACCAGAAACAACCCACCTTCAGAAGTTCCTGACAGAGTCAAACAGCACTAATAATGTTACTCTTATATAACATGGTCTTTCAGTTTCACAGTCATATCATCTCACTCTAATTTAAAGACAAAAATATCCCTTCGTTTTAATGAAAATATGTAGATTGAGAAAAATACAAAAATCAAGCCACTTTAACTCTGAAAACAACAAATATACAGAGTAAACAAAACTTCACAACTTTGAAATTGAAGAGTTGAAGTTAGCAAGCAAGGAAAAGCATACTCCTAACTTTCAATTACCCCTCCACTATGATTTAAGGTTTGATATTTTTGTTCTGTTCAGCCCATGAAGTTCAGATCAGCCTTTCCCACCCACATGCCTTCTGTTAACTCTCCAACAGGAACAAGAAACAACACTGAGATTTAAAGCTCAAGTTTGTGGGGTATTTTCCTCAAGGTACAATTAAAGTTGCACCTCAGAGTTGGTTTCAAACAACAGTTATAACCTGCACACCCAGATCAAAGAACCCCTTTGAAGAGCAGAAATCAAACGCTGCTTAAAGTTTTCTGAGTGATGACAGCTGCACAAGACTGAAGTTCTGTTTGCCTTTTTCTCCCTACAGTCATTCATCCCTTGCTTACTTTTTTTCAACATCCAGATGCTCCATCAGTTCCTGCTTCTGAGAGTCTTGGCTTGTCATCTGCATCTCTTGGTTCATTATATTCCATTGCAGCTCTGATATTTTCCCTTTTAATACAGTGATTGTCTGAATTAATGGGGGAAAAAAAAAAAAAGCATAAACACACAAGGCTGTGACTCTTCAAGCTGGATATTACGGATGGTGATAGAAATAATTTCCAACTAAAAAGTACTAAGACGATCTTAGAAACAATCCCAGACTCTTGCAAACCTTCCGACCTGCAAACCTACCTCAAAGGCAAGAGAAAATAATTTTTCACTTTCATTTGCAATCCAAATTGTCATTTACATTATCTCTTAAATGGGTGACCTCAAACTGGAATGAAAAATATCAAACTTTTAAGTTAGATGATTCTTTTTCTAAATATTTTATCTCTAAAGAAAAGCTCACAGGTGTGTTTCCTAGCTATTACTCAGCTCCCTGTAACAGAGAAAAAAGAGAAATATCTCAAAACATTACAGATGTAGGGTGTCATCTAGACAGAGAGACAGGTAGGGTTCTCATCTTGATACTGATGGAGATGGAAATAAAAGAACACAGACACAGAACTGCAGCACACATCTTTTAGGTGGGTTTAGTTTCTCTTATGCACCATCCCTGTCTCCCTGGTTTTAATCACTGATAACTGGAACATTAAATGTGATTACCTGCTTTATCACATAGCTACATTTCCAGTAACACCTAGGCAGGAGCAGGGCTTAAGCACTTAGTGGTTGCTGATCCACAACTGGTGCAGGAAACCAAATTAAACAGAAAAGTTACAAATTAAATAGCTGAACTTAACTATAATGATATCTGAGAAGACTGAGGGTTGAGAAGCAACCCTCACTCGGTCTGGGCGTCCAAAGAAACTGAAACTGTTACCCAAGCATTCATTCTGCAGTAGAATGCACTGGCATTTACGACACTTCAGGAAGACACACTTTGTTCATAACGCTGGTCTCATCCACTCTACTGTTCTCCCTACTTCCATGAACACTTTCCCATAGTATCTCCTCCATCACTGTCCCTTTTTTCACACTTCTGAACCCAGATGCTCTACGTTGACTCACACTTTTTTTCTCCTTCTCCATATCAGCTTGTCTAAAAAAATCTCTTCTCCTTCTGACCTGCTCACTTGTGTCTCAGCTTGGTTTGGCTCTACACTTTGACAGAAAAGACACACACCACCAGGGTTTATTCATTTCCAGGTGATGAACATGGTGTTCCAGTTATTTTGTTTGAGGGTTTTTTTTAATCAAAAAAGGGCATTTTCAAGTCATAAGAACTGCAAAGTCACCTGAAGCTATAGATGGGTTAAAAATTACTCTGTTCTTACTTCATTAGCTTCGGCTAATTTGCTCTCCTTTTCTTGCAGCTTTTTACTCATTGTCTCCATGCTCTTCTTGTAAGATTTGTTCATTTCCATTTGTTCTTTCAGTTTATTTTCAGCCTCTGTTTCCCTTTCCTGGTACTGCTTTATGCGTGTGAGCAGCTCCTGGTTACGGTCAGCCTCTCGCTTGCCAAGGGAAAAAACACAAAGAGACATAAGAAGAAAGCAGCAGAAAGGTGAAGTCATTTTTCCTTCTTCTGTCTTCATCCCTCATTACCACGGTCACCAATGGTAATTGCTTCATCATGAAGCAAATTTACAGACCACAGCTTTAACCTAGCAAGGACAAAAATCTGATGAGCAGCAACTCAGTGGAATTACCCAGGGAAATGGAGCTGGAAAATTAAGAGACCAAATCTCCCAAATCTCTTACACTAAGACATGACTATAAAAATACAGACGTGGCTTCACAGACTCCACTGCACACTCTCCAGCAGATCAAAGATGAAAACATTCCATCTCCAATGTAAAGCTGACCCATGCACAGCAAATTCACTTTCAGAAACTCAGATCTCAACAGTTGGGTTAATAAGACAAACTTCCCTCTGCAACTTCTGGAAATGAGGCCATTTAAAAGAAAATATTATCAACTAATACAATAAATATTTTTGCAGTCTGACAACCTTTCATATACCATTTCAGTTTATTCCTACCACAAATTGATTATACTTATTGAAAAAATGCATAGTAAATTGCTTTGCTAATCAAAGCAACTCGAGACACGGATTTGCATAGCAAGCAAGGATTATGCAAAGCAATGTGAGGTTCCTAAAACCTTTATCCACATGACTTGGAAAAACACAGAATCTGAGCAGGGTAATTACCACAGTGCTGGATTAATGCTGCTCCCTTTTTTTGTACCAGTATTTCAAGAGTTTCTGTGACTGACTCAGCTACACTCCAGTTTGAACTCTTCCTGGCTTAATCCCACATCACCTGACTTCTGAGGAAGGAGGAATTTAGTCACTGATTCCCTATTTCACAACCACACACTAAATCTGTCACCCAGCATCCTCACAAAATACAACAGAACATACTTATTATTTCTTTTCAGATTTCTTTTTCGATAATCACACACATAAAAGACTTTTATTATGCTACAAAAGACACTGATCTACAGCTTATTTCAGTAACATCATTAAGCAAACATATGTGGGCAGAAAAGCAGAACCCAATAAAAGCTGTTAGTCCCTGAGTGAGGCTCACTGTTTTATCAGTGCAGGCTCTCTTGCGTGACACTGCATGGCTGGCACTGCTGCCATTCCAATTAATTACAATCACACAAACTAAATGCTTGCAATTGTGCCAGCAGAAGTTTAAACTCTTATAGGAGGAAAATAACTAAATACTTCTGGGAGAAGCAAATCACAAATCCCTTTTGTTATTGCTACCCATGACAATTTCAGTGCTGAACTAACAGAGCCCAGTGATCAGATCATCAGTCTGTCAAGCTAACGAGGCTTCACGTTCACACTCTGGTGTGCATTAGCAGGTCAGTGCAGCCCACAGAGAGGGTTAGTGCAGAACAGAGCAGTCCTGCAGACCTGTTGGTGCTGGCAACTTGACACCCACACCTGAAATAAATGCAAACACCGTAAATGTATTCCAGATTCATTGAAGTCCTGCTCTGAAGACAGCATCCACTAGCAACTGGAGAACACCAGGCTTGCTCCTGGAGCACACCTTTCAGTTTAGTTTCACTCCAAAAAAGAGTAACTATACACATTCTGAGACAGTCCACTGCAAACCAAAGCACAGCACATGAGAAGTGGAGAGCACATCCCTGAACCAAACAAAAACACCACTGTAAATGCTCTCCATGTGTTTTGGCTCAGGCCAATGATGCCAAGCCATGTGCAGACATCCCACTCACCTCATAGTTCCTGGCACTGGTATTAGCTGCCTTCTCCAGCTCAATGCGAGCTCGTTTGTGGCTCAGCTCCATCTGCATCTTCTCCCGTTCCACCTGCAGCAGCTGGGATTTGGAGTGGATCTGCCCAGCTTGTTCTTCCAGCTGGCCAGTTCATGTGTGAAAAGGGACATTGCACACCATTAACAGCACAGCAATACCATGGTGCCTCCCACCCTGTACTGCTCAGCTGACACTAACCTGCCATTTTACAAACTATCACCAAATTTGTGGTACTTCTCACACCAGCTGCAGATGGGGAAACCAAGAGTTCAACATCATGCTCAGAAACCCACATCAAACCAAGGTGAATTAGAAAGAAAGTAATTCCAGGTTCTTAAGTTGAAATTTCTTGATCAGTCTCTAGATGTAGTCTGACAAAATCTACTTCTATCTAAAAAGTTAATTATGAACTCCCCAAGCCTCATAAAAGAGCAGCTAGCCAAGAAGCACAGATCATGCTCCCAATAAAATGTAACTGCTGAGCAAAATAACACATTTTTCTACAACCTGTACAGCATCACACTTCATTTTTTCATTCAAATTATCTGAGAGAACAGACAATACTAACAGAATTCCTCAGGTCCTGGTGATGTACATCCAACACACAGTTAATGGAGACTTTAACCAGAGAGAGCCTCCTCCAACTACTGCTGCCACCAGAGATGTAGCACAGACAGAAAATGCTTAAATTTTTGTCAACATTCCAAATGCAAAGTAGATTATTAAAAAAAAAAAAAAGGTTTATTTTGTACCTAAAGGCTGAAAAAGACATTATATTAAGATACAGAATAGAGAAACTTCATTCCAGCCTAATAAACAGTCCCTGGGGTCTAAGATGTCAATTTACTTTATGCTTTATGAACCTGAAGCAGCTAACAGAAAAAAAAAGTAAATAACCCAGGTGGATACAAACAGAAGTGGATAAGAAAGCACAGCTGCTCTGCATATCAAAGCCACAGCACAATGCAAGCCTCCTGGATGTGTCCAGGCAAAGAAGCCTCTAAATCCTGAAAAAAGGTAACAAAGTGTCTTACCAGAAAAATGGTAAAATGTAAAGCTCCTTTGTTCAGCAACATGAAAACAACTTATGATTTAATTTCCTGAGCTGGTTCACAGATATAACTAGCGGGGAATAAATTCAAAGGAGCTTTCTTAAACTTTTACAAAACAGAAATACATCTGTTTGACACTGAAAAAAAAAATTAAATATATTCTGGAAAAGATTCCAGAATGTTGACAGCAGGCTTCCTTTATTGAGTTTGTGTCAATTTCAGAACGTCAATTTCAGAAACAACGGTCGGATGCAACTGAAATTCCCAACTCCTGGAATCAAAAGGAGCACACAATCACACTGAAGTGATACTCCAGGAATCACCAAGATGAGGACTCCTCACCTGCATCCTCTGCTGGTACTGCATCTGTAAGGAGCTTTGAGATGATCCTGGAGTAGCCAGCCCAGACACCCCCTCCATACGCTGTGAAATGAAGTTGTTGAGGGATCTCAGGGTGGAGAAGACAGTGGTATTATTTTCCAAGTCCTCCATGGCTCTGGAAATGGACAGAAAATTATCAGCAAAACATTCAGAGCAAGCTGCTCTGCTAAAGAGGGATCCATCACTGCCCTGAGGAAACACTGAACACAAGATCTTTCAATTTACAGGGTAAAATCAATCTGCAAATCACTGCTGGGATCCACAGAAAACATGACCCCACCCAGGCTGAAGTCGTGAGTCTCTGAAATGAGAAAAAGATGCAAGGCAGCCTTTTCTTCTTTGACCAAACCAAACTCATTTTTCTTCCCTCTAACTTTTGAAGCTGATGGCAGCACAAGTAACTCCACAGCAGCAGCAAATCCTTCCTGCTACACAACTTATTTTTGGTTTCCCAGAAGCACTTTGCACTCTAGTTTCCAGCAAGAAGTCTTCCCAAGTCCACTGATCACTTGTATAAGTGAAACTGCATCTCATTATTCATATTAAAGTTTTTGCAACTCTTCCTTCAAATTCAGAAGGGTACTAACTAAAAGGCCAAAGATAAATCAAGCCTGGAGCTCAGAAAGGCCTGCAAAGTTTCCCAGGAGATTTCAGGAAGCCTTAAGTGAGTCCCTCCAGTGACTGCACGCTCCATAAATCCCCAGAAACACCGATAAAGGTTCAGGACCAGGAAAGGCAGCCACAACATCTACATGGGTTGTACCACAGACAGAGACTTGGGGCTATCTTCGGGCTCCTGCATTCTCGGGGTTACACAGCAGCTACTGTTTGGATTTACAGCACGAGGAGGAGGCACAAGAGCAGCGCAGAAGCAACAGATCTACCAAAACACAAACTGAGCACTGGAATACCCACTGCACCCGCCAACAGGTAGCTCCAGCAAGCCCGCTCCCAAACCTACTAACAACTAAGACGACACGCAGGTGTGTGACCCGGTTCAGAAAACCCCGCGGCCAAGGCTCCCTCGGGGCACCCTCGCCGGGCAGCGAACACCGACAGCGGCCGCGGCGGGCACGGGGCAGCTCCGGCACCGCGGGGTTCCCCCGCACGACTTCCCCGGGGGGAGACCGCCTTGCGACAGGCGCGGCCGGAGCCCTGCCGCCCTCCCTCTCCCCCTCGTCCTTCCCTCATCCCTCATCCCTCATCCCTCATCCCTCCCTCGCCCGCTCACCCGCCACGGCGCGCGCCCCGCTTGGATCTCCCTCCTCGCCCCGGCCACGGGATCTCGCGGGAACTCCGCGCCCGCCTCTCGCGAGAACGGCGGCGCCGGCAGCCGTAACGACGGGATTACGAGCGCAGCGCTCCGCGCGCTACCGTAATGCCCCGACAAGGCGCTATGGTGGTCCCGGCTCAGCTCGGCCTGCCCCCCAAAAACGGCCTCCTGCTCCGGCAGGAATCTGTAAGCCTCCCCAAATGAGCTGTGTATGATGAGACAGGCCTGGGAGTCTTACAAACAGCCTCTCGTATAATTCATGCCACAGTCAGCCTGATAGAAGTGCTATTTCATGTAAAAGTTGTCACTTTCAGATAAGGCAGCGGCTGAATTTATTTGTGCAAACAGATTTCCGGCAATTCGGTCATTCTCCCTAGCTGGATTTCAGGAACATCTTGTCTTTTCACCTGAAATATGACCACTGGTCACACCTAAAACATGACTGAAGACACTGGGGAGATGATCTGCATGGCAATGACCCAGTGCCGCTGCCACTGACTGGATTTATGAGCTCCAGGAAGCAGCAATTCCTAAATATAACCTGTGTCTGTAGGAAAGGCAGCAGAGCCACGGGGCTGAACATTCCCGAGTCAGTCGTGCCTCTCACATGGCTGTGCTACATATCCCACATGAGGATGCACATCCTGATGTGCACAGAAATATCTTCTATTTTTACATGTGCTAATAAATTGCACCAGCTTCTAAAAGGCACGGAATTGGCTCAAACTCCCCTTGCTGTTCCCTCACATTCCGACAATCACCTTTATGGTCAGTCTCATGTATGACAGCATTAACAGTGCAACAATTTTCAAGCACGCATTAAAAACGCATATAATCAGCATTTTATTTTCATTTCCACTACTCCAGCCCCAGAGGTTGCCTTTTAGACTATTCCTCTCCATTCCCAACCATTTTGTCCACAGGTATTTGAAAAGCCTGGTGGACTTCAAGAAGAGTAGCAAATTTTCCCAGGGTCTTAGTGGTGGGATTTTTCTTTAAACACCCACTAAATTCAGATTTCCAATCAATGTCTGAGAATCTGCAGTTCTTGACTCTCATTTCCCTCTGTACAGCCTTGCCAAGTAATAAGATTCCGCAGAGTCCCTCCGGCTGGCCTGAGGCTTTATAGTTCTCACATCCCAGAACTGTCCCTTCAGTCTGTCTTGCAGAAGACGGGCCTCAGATCCATCCCAGAATTTACAGAGCATCGTTCCTTTCGGCTTTAAAATGCTTTGGCACATATTCAGAAGGCCTAAACACAGACTGATCAGCTTCTGATGATCCAGTTCTTTAATGCCTGTCGCGTTGGGTGCCATGTCACTCAGGATGACATCTGCCTTCCCTAAGGGAAGCAGGCTCTGGATCGTCCTCAGTGCGCTGGGGTCTGCGATGTCAGTCTCCGACAGGAAAACCGCTCCTTCCAGAGGAGAAATCCGCAGGAGGTCAACGCCAAGCACGAAGCCAGTGGGGACAGCAGGATCTGCAAGGATGAACGACACAGGGAACACTCAGGGTGGCTGCAAAAACCTGCACCTGCATGAGCTCTGTGCCAGTCAATAAACAAAACCCATCACCTGCCACAGCTGCCTTCTCGTCCCCTGGCAGTTTGCTGGGTGCATCTGTGTGGAGGGTTGGCCATAAGCTCATCCGTTCAAGACATGAAAACTCAGCTAGTCTGGATAAGCAAGGGGGATTTTTCTTGGTTTTCTGCTGCTCTTTCAAGGCTGACAGTCCAGAAATCCTGGGCAATGGTGCAGATTATAGCACCTTATCTTGTAAATATTAATGGCTTCACCCACATAAACCATGCACAGTGGTTGCTTCCATTTTTCAAGAAGGGAAATAATATTCCAGATGAGCCAAGGTAATTGCTGGAGGTCACACCTTTTTCAGAAGTAGATGAAGGGATCTTCCCCACAACAGCTAATCAGAATACTAGCACCACATGGTATGTTTTATTTCATAAACACAATTTCTCCAGACCATAAGATTTACTAGGCTCACCCCTTAATGTTTTTATCACTGACTCTGGCACTTGCCAGTACCCATGTTCTCTCCCCATACTGTTACCACCATACTGTTCCCTAGATTTCATAGTATTTAGATTCCATAGTATTTCACAGATCTCTTACACACTTCACGAGCAGTATCATCCCCATCTTGCCTGCCAAAAAACTGCACTTACCAGCACCTAAAGCATTGACCCTCTCTACAGCAACCTGGCTCCAAGCACCAGGTGCTGCTCCACAGTCGAGAACAGAAAGTCCTGGACGAAGAACACAGAGCTTGTTATCAATTTCCAGCAACTTGAAGGCACTTCGGCAACGGTAATGCTGCTGCTTCGACGCCTTGACAAAGGGATCCTTCAAGTGCCGCTCCAACCACCTCTGCTCAGTTCCAGTTTTCCTCAGAAACCTCACCGTGGTGTGCAGGCATCTGCTCATCCAACGCCAACAGCTGCTGGGAAGAGAGGCAAGTCAACCAGTTAGTACATAACCACTCTGTATTTCGAAAGTCTCTACAATAATTAGTTCCAGCCACTACAGGCAGCCCGGGGAGGGTGTGGAGTCTCCCTGGCTGGAGACATTCGAAACACAGCTGGACACGTTCCTGTGTCACCTGCTCCAAGTGATCCTGCCTTGGCAGGGAGGTTGGGCTAGATGGTCTCCAGAGGTCCCTTCCAGCCCAAACCATTCTGATTCCAAAGAGAAGCCTCCAAATTTGAGATTTTTGGCACCTTTACTTATCAGGTCCAACCACAACAGCAGCGTCGGGTTTTGGATGGGGCCTCACGTGTCACCCTGAACTAAGGGGGGAAAGAGACCCCACTCCAGCTTCTGCTCTGGTGTTTTAAGGACACGACATGGCAGAGTGATCCCAGTACGGTCCTGTGCTGCCTCAGCGGGGCTGGCGGCCTCCGTGAGCCCCTCGGAGGAACGGGGGGATGACCGAGCTCCTGCAGGCTCTAGGCAGAGCAACCAACAGCCACGGCCCCTGCCCGGGCACAACGGCCGCACGGCATTTCCAGCAACCGCACACCCCAAACGCACATTAACCCATTCCCGAAGGAAACTCCAGGCACCGGCACTAACGACACCCTACCATCCCCCGGGTGGGCGCCGGGATCGCCTCAACAGCCCCGCCACGCACCTGCCCCCGACGATGGCAGCTCGCCCCGAGCCCGCCATGGCCGCCTCAGCCCGCCCCGCCACGCCTCCCCTCAGGGCGGCCGCGGGCGGGGCGGCGGCGGCGCGGGAAGAGCCGGGACGGGCCGCGGCTGAGGGGGACACCGAGAGAGCCGTGAGTGTGGGGCTGAGGTGCGCGGGGACACCGAGAGAGCCGTGAGTGTGGGGCTGAGGTGCGCGGGGACAGCGACCGGGGCGCAGGGGGACACCGAGAGAGCCGTGAGTGTGGGGCTGAGGTGCGCGGGGACACCGAGAGAGCCGTGAGTGTGGGGCTGAGGTGCGCGGGGACAGCGACCGGGGCGCAGGGGGACACCGAGAGAGCCGTGAGTGTGGGGCTGAGGTGCGCGGGGACAGCGACCGGGGCGCAGGGGGGTCAGGGATTTGGGATGGGCATCGCATTTTTGGGGAAGGGGCGCTGGGAGTCAAAAGATTCGGGGAGGGGATGCTGAGGGCGATAAGGGATTTAGGGAGGGAGTTTAGGAGGAACAAGGATTTGGGGAGAGGGGATAAGAGATTTGGGGAGGGGTTTCTGGGGGCTCGAAGATTCGGGGAGGAGGTGTTGAGGGTGGTCGAAGAATCTGGGGGGGGGCAAGGATTTGCGGAGGGGATCAAAGATTTGGGGAAGAGGTGCTGGGAGTTAGGGATTCTGGGAGAGGGTGTTAAGGGTGGTCAGGATTCGGGGAGGGGGTTTTGGGGGGAACAAAGATCTGGGAAGGGGGGATCAAACTTTGGGAGGGGAGTGCTGAAGTAGCAGGAAAGCGATGATCAGTGAGAGCGTTAGAGAAGTAGGTATTGGGAGAGGCACTGGGGGACCGAGGCTTCAGGGTCCGGGCATTGGAGAGGGGTGCAGGGTGTTTCGGGGGTCAGGGGCTCTGTGCACCCCCCGGGTCCCCTCTGAGGGGTGCCGGGAGGCCTTGGCACAGCGTGCCCGCCTCGTCCCTCACCCAGGAGCCATGTACACGTCCAGACTCTTCACCCTCGTCCTGGTGGTGCAGCCGTCCCGTGTCCTCCTGGGCATGAAGAAGCGCGGGTTCGGCGCCGGGCTGTGGAACGGCTTCGGGGGGAAGGTGCAGCCCGGGGAGAGCATCGAGGAAGCTGCCCGCAGGTGAGGGATGGGCCGGCACCCCGGGGACAGGTATGGGGGCACGGCTGAAGGTGTTGGGCCATCGGCAGTGGGCTGCAGGTGGAGGTACCACGGTCATCTGGTCAGTGAGACCCTCGTGTTACCCACCACTGCAGTCATGAGCCACCTGCTCCACAGGTGATGAGGGATCATCCACATGTACAGAGAAACAGGATTGCTCCCCCTTTGTCATCGGCAAATCTTTAACTGCCATCCAATCTGTGAGCAACTGGAACTTCCTGTGTCCTCCCTCCGGACATCTCCTGGACTCTGATCTAAACTGAGTCTGTGAGTGGTGGGTGGAGGTTCTTGCACCCTTCAGAGAGGTGCAGGGTTTAAATTTGGCTATGTAGCAGAATTACAGCTAATTTAAATAATAAGCCAAATTGCTTATTGTTTAAATATTGAAGCTATTGAACAGATGCCACCTTCCAGTAGCATTTTTAGTACTGCATGAAAACATAGCCACAAAATAGCAGAAATTCTTAGGGGGTCCTTATGAAAAGCCCTGTAGAAATTTATTATTTGATTGTATGGTGACATTTTTAAGTCCTAATGCTGAGTCGGGGAATTGAATTTCATCACTAAAAAGGCACGGTGTAATTTTTGAAACCTTTGGTACCGATTTCTTGTAGTTCTTTCATCTGTCTGGTCATTAAAACAAAGTAGCAGACCACAGCTAAATTGCTAAACTCCTCTAAAAATTAGGTACCTTGTTCTTTACATGAGTGTCGCTGATACAAAGCCACACTTTGCCATCTCCTCGGTTTCTGATACGTGCACAAAACTGCCCTTGCACCTGCAGGAAGATCGATGATGGTGTGCTCAGCTGGTACCCAACAGCCTCTGCCCTCAACAGCCTCCACAGCTGTGCCAGCACAACCGCCCGGGCTCTGTGGTGAGCTGGGCCCGGGGACAGAAGGGTCTCTGTGCAGGTGTGCTATTACCACAGGCCTGGTTCCTAGGGTATATCACTGTGACCCACAGCCATAGGGAGGAGGAGCAGAGAAGATCCAGCAGGCAGGAATTGTGCAGCAAGATTGATTTTATTTAATTATTTTACAAACTCTTTTATAGACATTTTTCTTCATAGTCTAATTGGACAAAGAATCAGCCACCCCTTGGGGTGATTGGCTAAAATCCTAAACATCCATTGTCAAAATATTTTTCTACTATACCATAAACAAGACTTTTCAAGGCTGCAGGTGTTTGGTTGTTTACATTCCCTGCTACCTCTTCTGCGTGAGGGAAAAGTCTCTCACAGACTTAGAAAATAGCAAGAAAATCCTTGCTAGCAGCATTTTTGCACCTACAGTGTGCTCCCAGCAGCACATGGCCTTAATGTACCTGACACTTCATCGTGGCTTTTCGTGTAATTTGTCATCTCTGAGTGGAGGGAGGGACATAAGTTTTGTCACTTAACCCTTGCTAGGCTTACACTGCCACTGAGTGTGGGGTAAATCTAATGGTTTCATGTAGCATTGGATTTCCTGGGTGTGTGTTCACCTGTGCTGGCCCCGAGTTTGACACCAGAACTTCTGTTCACACAAGACATCAAGTGCTAAAATTTTCATCAATTCCAAAGCAATGTGCCACAGCACAGCCAGCACCTGCTGCTGGGGACTGTCCCCATCCCTTCACCTGCAGTTTACTCCAGAATGACACAACCAGTTCCTGCTGAGGTCAGCTGGGCAGGAAGCTGTCCCCAGAGCTAGAACCAGCTGGACATACTGGCCACCTTTCTGGCTGGAGCACCGCTGGTGCAGTGCTGCCTCAGGGCACAGCTCTCCTGCAGGAAGCATCACACAGTCCAAATCAAACTTCCCTTGTACCACCTCTGCTCTGCCCTGGGAGCTGAGGTATGAGGCTGTGGTTCCACATCGCTCTGTCTCAGCTGGGTTGGCAGAGGCAGCAGGTGTGAAGTGTCCTCTCAGCACAGGTAGTTAAATATTAAGCCAAAACATGAACAAAAGTTCCCAGTACCAGTAAGGTTTCCATCCTCTGCTGGGTACAGCACGTTCCCACAAGCACCTGGGCAGCTCCTCAGTGGCACATCTTGTAAGGGGAGCATTTAGTGAATGAGTTATTTCTAATTTGCCACCTGTAATGTTTCCACTTGCTACACACAGAGCCAAGCAGCTGATGGATAAATTGCCTGGTGAACTGTAGCAGTGTTGTGCTTTGTTGTTCAATTATCAGTGCCTGTAAAAGGAAGCTTTTAGAGTCATTGCTAGAAAACTGCCTCTATTTTAGACATAGATAGGGTCTCAGAAAATAAAATTAGCCAAGATATTAGGTTGAATTATAATTTTGAAAGATGGGCTCCATGAAATCAATGCCAAAGAAAGCTGGAGCCTTAAAATCATTTCCATTACACTTTAAAATTGTTGTTACTGCCAAATAGGCAATTGCATTAATTATTAACTTTAACTAAAGAAGTTTCAGAGTATTCCTTATTTTTGTACATTACAAAAACCATGACTGACATCAAGCTGTGCTGCTTCTGTTAGAGGGGGGTAAAATAAAAAAAAACCCTGAGCATGGAGCATGAAGAGAGGTAATAATGAATGTGCTTCAAGTAGCTGTGTGTGGTGGTGTGTGGAAAAGAGCTGGCACAGCTCTCCAAGTGCTCTTAAAAGTCTTGCCTTCTGGCCTCTTGTTATGCTCAATGTGCTTCCAAGGAGCGGAAAGGCAAAGTTTGCACAATTGCTTTGTGTATTTTACACTGCATTTGAATGGGAACCGGAATTCTCAGCGTTCTGTGTCCAAGTGGTGTTATGGAGTGTGTAATTTAAGTAAGCCTCAGTATGCCTCAGAAGTAGCTGATTGTGTAGTAAGTATACATGTTCTTTCTGGTGTTCACTACCTGCTTCCCCACAATTGTAAGATTTAGCTTGAAGTTGGCAAAGCCTTTTTCCTGTCTAAATGAAGTGTATCTTGGAGTTCTGAAGCCACACTTAGCTCCAGTAACATGGCTTCATATACCCACTTCTCGCTCACCTCAGAAAAGATCTGCATATTGCAAGGACTGTAAATTATACTAAATTATCAGTTTTCCTGAATCTTCCCTTTCCAACCTAGACTGTTTTCCTACCAGGCTCAGGAACCTGAAATAACACACGATCCCATCTGACCTGGCTCCCCTTTGGTGTAGTAGACTCGTGGCTTGGTGCAGGTCAGAACCCTGCTCTGTTGTACAGGTGCAACTTTCACCTTTGGAGCGCTGGAAGGGTTTTGAATGTGTGAGTAAAGCTAATGACTGCATTTTTGTTCTCCCACTGCTCACTTTCATGGAAAGAAGTTTTTTTCTTGTGCAGGGAGCTCTTAGAGGAGAGTGGACTGACTGTGGACACCTTGCAGAAGATGGGGCAGATCACATTTGAATTTGTAGGCAACTCTGAGCTCATGGATGTTCACATTTTCCGGGCAGATCACTTTCATGGAGAGCCAACAGAAAGTGAGGGTAAGTGGCTGGTGGGGGGGAAAGGAAGGATGTGCATGCTCTTCTGAGACAGCATTGCTCTTATGAAATGGAGAACTATTCGTGCTAAAATGCCTCCCAGAAGGCAGCTGGGCTGCAGGGGGAAGCTGCTTGTTGACCAATATTACAGTGTAGGCAGCAAAAATCCATGAGGAAGTCCCACGTGCAAAGTTCTTTTGTTTTCTGCCACCAGAAATGCGGCCCCAGTGGTTTCAGCTGGACGAGGTGCCATTCCATCACATGTGGCCAGATGACAGCTATTGGTTTCCCCTGGTGCTTCAGAGAAAGTTGTTTCGTGGCTATTTTAAGTTCCAGGGACAAGACACCATCCTGGAGCACAGCCTGAAAGAAGTGGAGGAAGTTTAAGAAAGCAGAAGCTTTCAGCCCATGTGCTACTGCCCACACTGGGCTACAGCACCCCGAGTGTGACTTACGAGGGTCTCCTTGCTCAGCTCTCCAGGAAAGGAGACGTATTTTCCAGGTCAGTGGGAAGTAAGGAAATTAAGGGGGTTTCTTAAACCAGAAATAAAAGTAACAAGATTTTCCATGCTGTGAAGTCCCTGGCTGTGGTAGGCTTGAGTGGTTATGTGATTACAACTATTAAAAATTTAAGTGTTAACCCTTTTTAGTGGCTTAAGCTTTTCCTTCACGGGTGGAATTTTTTTTTTATTATTATTATTATTAAAAATATTTTTTCAGTAAAGCATGTGTTGTTCTGTTGTAATGGTGCTGTGAAAGTCTTTTCAAAAGTTCAGACCAGAGATTCCTTCAGGATTCTCCAGCTGAACGCAGTGTGAGGTTACGGGAATTAAGAAAACACAAGGCAGAGGTAGATGTACAGCCCTGTCTCAGCCCAGCTTTCACTGTTGCAGCTCCTGCTGTGAAGTCAAATTATTTGAGCATTTCAGGTAAAAATAGGCTGAACAAATTCAACTTTCAGCAAGTCCCTGTTGCAAAGCACCATCCCCTAGGGCTGCACGCTCTGTCCCAGGGCAGGAGCAGGTGACTGCTCAGCACTGATGTCAGCCCAGCTCACCGTGGTGGGCAGCAACGTTTAATCCAACCATGCCAGAAATAACACATCACATATGTAACTTCTTACACAAGTTTTTTTTTTTTTTTCTTTTTTCAAACACTTTTACAGACATATAATACAGATAGAATCTTGGAATGTCATGTAGGATCTGTAAACATTTCCAGTCTACCAGCTGTAGTAATAGTTTTTTAATTCCTGCATTTGGATAAAGTGCTTCATACATAAGGCTATTTGAGCAAAGCAAAGATACAGGATATTCCAGGCAGGCAAAATTCACACCCTCTGAACTATGTTTGTTTCTTGTCTCCCTCCAGCAGTTTTGAAAAATTTATACCACTCAAAAACGTCCTTCTTCATCTGCTCAGCAAGCCACAGCTCAGACTTAGGAGGATGAATTAATACCTTAAAACCTTACTTTTCCTTTTGTGCTGCACACTTGAGTTATTTACAGAGGTTTTGATACCAACCTCTGCTTCTGACCTGGCAGTGAGGGTTCCTGGCTGCTCTAACAGAGAGAATGGCTTGGAGCAAACAGAATATGTACAAAAGGACAGGCAGCTTTTACAGAGTGTAGGACCTTACTGCATGGTAGGAAAGGGAATGACTGGCAGCCAATACCTGTTAAATACCTTGGTTTATTTCATGGTGGAAACTGTAAATTGCTATGTGAGAGACAGCACGTGACAATCACACAGAATTACTTCCTGTTCCTCCAGGAGTTTGGGTAGGAAAAGAACAAGCGTGGCTCAGGCTTGCACTTCTCTGTTATCCCCTGTCTGCAGTCAGGTGAGTCCTTTCAGGAAGATGCTTTCCCCCAGCCCTGATTTTTAGCTCATGTCAAAGAGCTGGGATGTTACTGCTCCTGTTGCTGTGAGACTGGCACAGTTTAAGTTCTGTCCCCAGCTGGTGATCTTTGTCTTTTAGTAAACAGCACAAACTGAAGAGTGTAAATTAGCCTGTTACAAATTCCAGGAATTACACCCTTGTATGGTCAAAGGAGAGTTAAAAGCACTGGAATGCAGCAAGGCACTATTGAACATGTTACAACTTAAGAGGAGCAACTTGCCAGGAAGATGGAAGGAGGAAAAGGAAAGAAGGATCAAAGATTTAAGGTATTGTAAATAGAGTTTTGAGCCTTTCAACACTTGATACTGACAAAAAGCTTGGATATTCCCACTTCACAGCTCAAAGTGGAGAAGCCCTCAGGAGTGACAAAACATAGAGCCCTTTTCAGAGAACAATTTTCAGGCAGCCAGCCTTTCAGGGTCTCAGGTGTTGACTAGCCTGGTACCTCCAGGACCGCTCTGACACTGAAGGCTTTTCTACCATCATTCCTTTGAACACATGAAAGTTCCCCAACCTCAAGCACACACAGAAAAGCTTCCATTCACAAAAGCACATTAACATTTTGGCACTACATCTTACAGGAGCATCAGATCTCAGGTAGGCAGCACACACTCCTCAATTAGTCTGGTTTGGTTAGCGTTTACTGCAGAGGGCAAGAGCACGGAGGTAACTACAAGTGTTTTCCCCACGTTGGCTAGGGCAGACAGACAGCTGAAGTCAGCTTGATGGATCCTTGGAGTCCCTGCTGCTTCACTCTGGAGGAAGGAAGGTGTGCTTGATGCTGCCCTCTAAGTCTGGCAGATCCATAAACTGAACATAACAAAGACAGTAAGGAAATCCCTCACACATTGAGGTAAACAAACAGTGCTATTTGCACACTGACCAGTCCCCCAGAAGAAAGGTTTGCAAACTAAGGGTTGTATGAAATAGTGTCTGCATGTGTCTAGGAATGAGACAGAAGCTTGACAGTCCAGTATGAAATGAACTCTGAAAGTGCCAGCAGCTGGATCAGCTTTGAGAATACTGGGCCTCAGTTCTCAAATACTTGGTGAACAGAGTAAATGCAAAACAAGAAAAGCCCACCTCCAAAACTCTCTTCAAAGACACAAGGGCTGACAATGGAGGAATGGGTGTTTCTCAAAACAATGTAATTCCAGTTTCTTTATAGATCCTGTGGTGTGTCTCTATCATTGTTACAGTCTCTGCACTTGGACTGTAGAATTTGTGCTTGAAGGAGAACAGGAAAGAGGAGTTAGTCTAAAGCCCTCATGTTATTTTGATTTCACTTTTTGGGGGGTTGTTTTTCGATTTTAAATCAAGTTCAAAATTGTAATTTTTTTCTAAAAGTGAGAAACGCAAAGTTCCATTCAGGCTAGTCATTTGCAACTGCTCCCAGAGAACATTGCCCAGTCAAACAAATTACATATGAGACCCATCATAAATTATCAGATCTTGCCCCAAAACATACACTATTTTCTCAATTTCACTGTTCACCACATCAGGCAAACAAAGATTAATGAGGGAGGATGGGTGCTGAGACTAAGCCAGCCATAACCAGCCAGCACCTTCTGATAATGCCAGGAGTGAAGAGCATGGAAAAGTCTGGTAACACACTTTCCACACTTGAACCGCAAACCATCTTCCTCATCAAGACAAGGTCAGGCAGAAAAACCTGTCATGCCATGCTTGAGATGATACCTTCTTTGTAACTGGACTGTAGAAACATTTTCCTCCCCTGCCAGTTTGTTTTGTGAGCAGAATTTCTTCTGCATCACTCAGGAAATCTCCCGGAGAGAATCAAATCTGTCACAGCCATTTGCAGCTCATCTGTCTCACTGGACAAGGCCCATGTGCAGGAGGAAAGTGAGTTAACATTTGAATTGCTGGAAAAAGCTCTTAATGCATTCTGTGCAGGCTGGCTACACACTGCTTTAAGGCCCAGCACTCAAGGAATTCACCCATACCGGTGTATTTACTCCATTTTGAGGAATGTGAGTAATGGTTATTCAGTCTCCTGAAACGGGGAAAATAACTTCTCTTGCTCCTAGCTGAAGAAACTAATCCAGAATTTCTACCTGGACTAGGAAGAGTTTCATGTTGCACTGAATTTTCTAAATTAAAAAAAAACAAACCCCAAAAGCAAAACAAAAAAGCTTTTGTGATTGGAGGATTTAAATATACTTCCTGATAATGGGGAAGTTCCCCAGTAGGAAAATATTGTAATGGTTCCAGTTTGACAGCAAGCACTCATCCTTGTTAACATGCTTCCTTTTTTACCCATTCAAAGAAAATTCTAAGAAGCCAAGTCCAAATTCCCCTTTGGAAGCTATTTTGGCCCCAGAGAAGTCAGATTCAGGGAGTCCTGTTCACACAGTTTTGCTGCAGACATTTGCAGTTTGATTATCAGTTTCCCTGGAGGATGTGCACCATTTCCCCTGAGGTAACACAACATGCACATTCTCCCCCTTTGCCTCCCAAGGGAAAGTCACTGGAGATACAAAGTGAAGAACGTTTAGTCCCTTTATCACAACCATAAACTGATCTGAAAACCCCATTACCAAGGGCTGTGGTGTTTTTAGAGATGAGAACTTTCACTTAATTGTCTGCTCTCCTTCACAAACAAACACACTGCAATGCTACCCGCAGCCAGGAAGAATGACAGTAACATCCTGATAATACTGAATTTTTGCTAAAGAACTTTATCAGCACTGTGTTCCAGCCTGCTGGTGTAACAGGATACTTCTGATATTACACCAAAGAAAACACCACCCTTTGGTCAGCAGCTCTCCAACAGACCTAAACAGCTACTCGCCAGATGGAGGTCAGAACCTCCAGAAGAAATAAACAAGCTACCTTGTAGCTGTTCTGCTCCTGTAGTACGAGTGGTTTACATTTAAGGAGTGTTTTAGTCAATTATTTTCTCATTTATGCCAGGCAAACTCCTCTGAGTTTCTGAACCCAGTTGTCTTTGGCCCCAAACTGAAAAATACGAGCAAGTCCGCAGGCTGCCCTGCAACCATGAAGGGAAACACACTGACAATACATCCATCCAGCACCATCAGGAAAATCCCTGTCACACAGCAGCACTGACCCCTGCCCAGCTGGGTTACAAAATCCAACCACTTCATTCATTTTGTGCTGAAGTCTAGCAGTAAGAAATCAAATCCAGATACCTACAATGGGATGGGGGATGGCTTTCAGCTTTCCTTATGCACACACATCCCTAACACAGGCCCTCCAAGACATAAAAGGCAGTTTATCTCCACTACAAGCAAGTGCTTCAGCTATCCTGTTCATCTCAGCACTTCAGAGACGTGCAGAGATGTGTCAGCACAGCTGCAGATAAACATGATTGGAGGACTGTTAGTACAAGATGCAGAGGCCTCAGCAACAGCACTGCAGCACTCGCTGTGCCAGGCCATATCCCGATCCCATGAGGAGTATCTGCAGGATAATGAACATCAGCTCTGCCCCAGAGCATTGCAGAATTACAAAATTGTCTCTATATCCATATGTTCTGCCCCACATCCAGTCTGTCTAAATCAGAGAGCAGCTCAAAGCAGCAGTATTAAAAAAAAATAAAAATAGCTGTTTGGAGGATTCATTGGAGGTAGAGGTCCCACCCCTTCGTTGACTGCCCTTCTTGCTCCATGTGGGATGCTCAGAACATTAACTGGAAAAGAAGTTTCCCTCTGGAGGTGACAGTGGTGGAGTTGGCATACTGCTAGATCCCACGAAAAGGCAGCTCAACTTCGGCTTCAATTCATTCCAAACTTTACTCATCTGTGAGTGGAGAAGGAGAGAAAGCAGACATGACCACACAGCAGGTAACAATCTCACCACACGGAATTCTAGCAGCAGTCTCGGGTACTCAGAAGCACAACACAAATTTGCTGAAGTATTTTCAGGAAGTTCAGTGGACCCAGATTGCTCCTTTTAGACTGGTGCTATGTGCAGCTCCCTGAACATTTTCCTGAGCATGTACAGAAGGGAGATTTCTCTTCATCATATCCTTTCACTGAATGGATGGAAGGGAGCTGAAGGAGAAGAGACTTTTCTAATATAACCAAAGCAAGAAAGTCTGTATATTGGGAATATTAAAGCCCATATTTAGGTTTTAACAAAAGGGAACTTCTGAGGTTTAGACCAAAACCCAGAAAGTTTTCTTGTCATAGAATTTCTGTGTAGCACAACAAAAAAAAACAGATTAATCCAGCAAACACACATCATTCATTACAGAGTAGAAATTTAATGGTTGAGTCTTTTTCAACTACCCATAGGGTAGGGCCAGCTACAGATGAGAGAAGAAAAGATGAAAAAAACTTGCTGCAAGAAGATACTGTCCTTTAGAGGGGTTAGAGGCCAACCTTGATCCTCACCCCAAAGTGGAAAAACCTGAGGTAACTTTTTAAGTTATGAGAGAGCCCGGCTGCACAGAGGATTACAGGATGAAGGCCAGTGGGTGAAAACAAATCCATTCAAATTCTCATTCCTATTTTGGGAAAAAGGACACGGTCCAGAACTCACCTCTTTATGACCCTGAATCTGGGAGTTGACGAAGGCGCCCAAAATGTGAGATGTG
Organism: Aphelocoma coerulescens; assembly: GCF_041296385.1. Taxonomy (NCBI): domain Eukaryota; kingdom Metazoa; phylum Chordata; class Aves; order Passeriformes; family Corvidae; genus Aphelocoma; species Aphelocoma coerulescens. The sequence continues at coordinate 12,535,783 of NC_091028.1, read as the reverse complement.
AGAGGCAGGTAGATGTGGATGAGCTGTGTCTCCTGATGCAGGCAATACAGGGAGAAGTAATTCCGCAGCTCCATGGTTATGATCGCGTTTTCTTGCTGAAAGAAGAGGAACTCAGTGACCAGGAAGAGGGTGCCAAGCACTTACAGCAGGAGAAAATAGCATTCCTCCCCATACCAGTAATTCAAAAACATACCAAAAACCTAAAGCAGGCAGTTCCTGGACCCATTTGATACAACAGGAACTGCCCTCTCCATCACGCAGACTGCTGCTTCCCACAGCTCCTGCAAATGACGTGCTGCCAGAGAGCCAGTAACAAGTGTTGAGGAAAACAAACATGTTTTCCATGTGGCACAGCGGGTAGCTCAGATTTCCCAAAGTACAGGCTACCCTTTCAGTCCAAAAGCTCTCTGCAAATGTGACTGAGCTGGAGAGCAGCACCATTACAGAGCCCAGTCCCACCCTTAGCTCTCCGAGGTGCCTGCTCTACCTCCACAATCCGAGACTCCAGTTGCTCCACTGATTCTGGTTCTTTGTTCTGTACAGTGGCACTCATCATCTGCTTCTTCATCATGCTGTACTTGTGCAACGCTCGCTGGTGCTTGTGCAATACCCCCTTCTCATGCCTTTCACACAGGTCCTTTATGGGAAAAGAAAACAACAGGTACATAGTGGGAGCCAAGAGTCAGCAAACACACAGCCAAGTACATCAGGAACACACACACGTGGTCACACTTTATGTCATTTCTATGCTGCAGATTTTTGCTCCTTTGCTTTCAAGAGGGTCAAAAAATGCTGGCAGTTAAGAATTTAAGAAACAAAACTGCTTGAACCCAGACCATTGAGCTTAAGAGGCAACCTGGAGCATCACTTCTGCCAACATTTTGGATCTTATCAGACCTCCTATCTTTTCTGACCTTCTCACTATTAAGTGCTGGCAATTAATTAAAGCGCTGGCCCAATAGTGTCCTTCAATTTCAGTCCCAGCCTGGGAATGTCAGGAGAGGCTGCCACACACAGTTGACCAAAAGATTAGTATTAACAAAATCCTTTCATTCATAACTGAACTCATGTCTCCATGAGCAAACCAGCAGCATTCTAGTTCACTGCTTAGACTCAAAAGCAGGCAAATCTAAAAACAAGAAGTTACCCGATCCATACAGTTTAACCACTCATATTTTTAAATTCCTTGCAGAGTTTGCTCTTTGGCAAGTTCTCATCATGAGACGAGCTGATCAGTAAGGCTACAGAGCTCCCTATGGCCAACAGCCACTCCCCTCCCTCTGCCAGATGCCCAGTTTGCCTCTGAACTGGCCTCACTAACAGTTTTCCATCCAGTTGGCGTTACACCCTCTAAAGAGCACAAGCTTGCTCTAAACAACTTTCTTGTTGGCAGAAGAACAGCAGAGCTCACTTTATAGGACTGGAGTAAATCCAGGAAAAGGTTCAGCTTCTCCACCACATCATTCTCTTCCTGTTTACCCTAGAAAACAAGGGAAAAAGTACATTTTACGTAAGCCTGGCATCACAGCCCTTCACCCCACCACGCAGGCTCTCGCTGCACTCTCCAGGGCAGATCGGCGCTTACACAACCGCATCAAAAATCTCTCTGATGGCACTGGAGTGTTTGGTCTTCAGTGTGCAGAACAAAGACCTGACTGAGGCAGGAACAGCTTTTCCAACTGACTGATCATTAGAACAAGAGGAGTTGGTTTCACAGGCCTGCGTGTCAGTCCTTTCAGCGCACTCTGCCTGGAATTCCTTGCTCTTGCAGATCCTCCAATCTTTCATCTTTCCTTCCTACAAGATAACTAATCCATTAAAACTCTGAATACCTGCATGTTCCCCATAATAGTTCGTGCATCAGAAGGCAGAGATGAGACACCAAGAAAAATTTCACTACCAGTTTTATTATTTTACAAAATACTCTTTTCTTCCTGTATCAATAGAGCTCTCTGGAACGTAAACTCTGGAGAAAGAGACGTGGCCTGACTGATCTACAAAAGCATGCTGAGTGTTTTAACACAATGCAATGAAGAGCACTGAAGACAAAACTATTACTTTGCCTTTGCAGTCTGTCGTGTTCTCACATTATTCTGACAGTCATTATCACACTGTACACTTGGACAGGAACGTGGTGCTTCTGTCTGAATGACTCTCATGTAATGTTTAAGTACATGAATGTGAAAATTTGATTCAGAAGTAAGTTATTCTGGGTTCTCTGTAGCAGATCAGTAAGATGGAACACAGCACTTTTGGACAGCTCACCCTAGTAGTGAGCTTAACGTGTGCAGTAACCATTTAAAATTACGAAAGAAAGCAGGTTTTTCCCTCCTTTCCCTTGCCTGTTACATTTTTTCCCCATTTAAACACAGTCCAGGTATTTCACACAAGCTTGAACAAGCAGGCTGGTAGCTGAGGATGTGAGCTTGGACTACAATCTCCCCTCTTAACTCTTGAAGGGCTTATGTCCACAGAGCTCATGATTGAAGATGAAATTCAAGGATGAAATTCATGTTACAAAAAGAAAAAAAAAAAAAAAAAAGAAAAAAGTAAAGAACTCACCTGCTGCACAGCCTTATCTGCCAGAAGTGCAAATTCAACAGACAGACCCTTCAAGGCTTGTTTCAGAGTCCCCCATGTGTTGTTATTCAAAGCAGCCCAGGAAGGAAGTGGGGTAGTGTCTGAGCCCAGAGCACTGGAAGGAGATAAGCAATGGTCACATCGAGGAGACAAATCCCACTCAGTAGATAAAACTTATTTGCAGAGAGCAGTTCAGAGTTTCAAATCAGTCTAAATAGCTCACAGTGCTGAGCTACCACTGTCCCATCCTAATGCAGCTAACTGTGCACATACTGGGGAGAGAGACAATAACACAAGTACCTGAATGTGAAAGTATTTCTGTTTGCTTTCCTCACACTCTAGGGAATGCAGCCTTAGTGGAAAGCGTGCATTTCCTCCTTTCATAGAAGGAAAATTGATCATGTCCTACAGCATGCACTGAAATACCCATTTTTACCAGACCATCTGCAGGTAAACTTGACAACAGTTTTGAGTTCTAAACCAACAGTAGAAACGTTCACATCAGCAAACCCTGTTCCTCCCAACCTACCTTAGCTCCTTCCCAAATATGAGGAGGTCGGAGGCGTTATCGATGGCTCGGGAAGCGATCCTCTCCGCACGGTCCCGGAGCTTATAAAAGCTGTTATAAATATTCCTGATCAGCTCCCTGCTGGCAGCAAACTGGGCCTGAATGTCAGCTGGGAGGAAGTCCTGAAGGAGTACAGAGGGATTACAGGTGGATAAATCAGAGGCACACCACAGTCTGCAGAAGGGGACAGGCTTCCCTCTTGTGCTCACTCCCTCATGCTGTGTTTTAACAACTCTGCAGAGATCAGCTTCCCATTTAGGTGTTCAAGTCAGATGTCACACAAATAACCCTAATCTTCAGAAGCAGAAAGAGGTTCAGATACCCAGTGTAGACAGAGTTGCCAAAATCTGCAATTCTACTATGCAGTTAAAACAGGGTTTGTGAGGTTTCAAGCTCACAAGTTCTGATCTGATCCTACTGGTAACTCCCAGCCCAGTAAAGTCAACCATGAACTGAAAGTTCAGCTTTTTTTTGACCAGTTTACCACTGGTAAAAGCCTGAATTAAGCTCCAGTTGCAAAATCTTCTGCAAGCATTGCAGGAACCTGAACAACAACTTGCTTTGAAATTGCTCAATGAACACAGTGGATGTGTACTTAAAACTTGTCATAGCACTAATCACTGGGATAAACAGATATATAGAGAACTTATAACTAACTTTTCCATAACAGTCCAAATTGCTCTCTCACAGGAAGAGGACAACCGACAGAATGAGGGCATGAGCACAAGGGAAAGACATCAGTCTAGATATTAACTTCTAAATTGTGCAATTTGTGCATTTGTTTGTTATGTAAGTACAAGTAATTACAGAGAAACATGTTCTGAGCAGGATTCACTGGTTAATCTTTATCATATTCGTGAGCCAGAATTTAGCTGGAAATATCAGGCCCTTAAGAGTCAAAAGCTTATTTGATCTTTTCAATAAAATTACAAGTCCTTCAAACTCTGGAAACAACTGTCTCCTATCTAAGGTCTCCATCACTGCACAAATGCCATAACTGAAGCACTTGGAGCAGAAAGCCATTTAAACCAGAATTACACATTGCAAGAAATTCATATACATACCTTGGCCTGGGTAGCTAATCTGCAAGTCACAAATTCATCTCCTACTCCCTGGACCAACTCCCTTAGCTTATTCTGTACATCCTGGAGAAAATACAGAATCAAATGAGCATGAAATAACTAAGCAACCCAAGGGCAGGTCACACAGGTCTCAGATACATTGCAGCAGTAAGGCACAACTCAGCAGACACAGCTTTACTCAGGTTAGGTTTAATTTAAGGAAAAGCATAATCTCTATTCCCCTAAGAACAGTTATAATTTTCAAAATACTACACTCCTGGCATTGAGTGAAATTACCTTCCACTTTCCACTGTGGAAACACCTACTGAGAGAAAATTCTCTTCATCACAGGGAGCAAACCCATGTAGGTTAACAGCAATTCTGAATGCTGTGCCCAGTGAGGCAGTTACAGCAAGATGTGCAAGCTCAGGACTATTGCTAACAAACACTCACTGAGCCACTGAAGGACAGAAAGAGTTTCAAGAGCACATCTTCTGAGAAAGGGGGATGTCGAGCCACCAGGTTTATGAAACGCTTCAGCGCTCTCCTCCTCGATTCTATGAACTCTCGATCAGCTGCAGGAAGAAACACGGAATTCCAATTAATGCATCTCACATTACACCTCAGAGAGAAAAAAGAAAGCACTGCAACAAAAAACAAAGAATGGTTACCTGTAGTCTGCCAGCTCCCAAAACCAGACCTTTTAGACTGACCACCTGAACAAATATTCCATCAAGCATTCTTTACCTCACCAGAATCCAGCATACACAGCCACATGTGGTTATTTCCACAGGGGGGGTCAGGGAGGAAGGAAAAACAACCAAGCCTAAGGCCTGAAACCTCCACTTACAAACTGTGGGCCTACAGAGATTCTTCTTCCTCTGAATCAATTCCACAGAGGATATCCCAGTCTGTTTGGGACTCCTGGGATCAGCATCTATCCTTTTCATGCAAGATGTCAAAAAGTACTTTGGAAGACTTGCACAGTAATCTGCAGTACATCCATCCAGAGTCTTGTCAAACTAAAAAAATTCTGCTCCTCTTGCTGAAACAGGAAGATTTTCAATCTAGCAATAACTGCAGTAAGGCAGTAAATCAGAGTTCCTGGAGTTTTTCAGGAGCAATAAAAATAAAACCAAATATTAAAGAAAGCAGCATAGAAAGAAATTAAAGGAATGCTCTTATCCATGACAACACTCCTGTATCATGAAGCATTACTACTCCTTTCCCTCAGTTTGAAGCTGGCAGTTTGCTGGCTCTGAGGACTCTCACAGGTGATCCTCACTACAGCACCACCCACCAATTCCTTTTTCTGCCATTGGGGTTGCAGATCTTGATTTTGCTTTGGTCACACTTAACCTACATGGACGTTTGTGAAGTCATGTACACACTTCCCACAGGATCTGCCTCGGTTGCCATCCTCCAAATGAGCAGAGCAGGACATCCATCTCCATCTGACAGATGGAGGGGAGCAGACCCCCATTGGTGTAACTCAGCAGAGGAGCACACCAAGGACAAAGCACAGAGCTTTGTCCATCCAGCTCTGGGACTTGGAGGCTCCAAGAGTCACACATCTGTACTAATCCATCAAATCCTGTGTCCTACAATACCATTTGTCAGTCCATTAATCTACTCAGAAACAAGAACTACCTGTTCCCTTTCCTTTTTCCTGTTTGCAGTTTCCATTAGGCCCACTTCCACAGCTCTTCTATATGCAGTCACTGGACTAAAGGCAATCAGCAAACTCTGCCTCATCACAGCTTTGCACTGTATTAGAACTGTTCTCCTAGCATAGTTTGGGAACTAATCCTATCATTTTTTTTTCCCTAAAGTTATGATATGTGTGGGAAGAAATGCACTGGTGAATGCAGGGAAATATCAACACACCAGCAGTGCAAGGAAATAACAGTCCCTGACAAGTGATAGATATTGGGAGCTTCTTTCAAGCATCCTTTCTCCACTGAGATTAATCAGAGACGGTATCTTTGCTCACAGGTGTTGCATGAGGTGGAAATTCTGGCTGAGAACACTGAATCAGGTTAAATTCAATACATGGGTTTCACACTCCCAAAAAAAGCCTTCACAGTTCACATTCCATCATAAGAATATATGACCATTGAAGCTTTTCAGGGGTATGATTTTGCTTTGCTCCAGTTCACTGTATACCCTGCTCTGCTCACTGTTTACCAATTCTGCTTTACTGGAGCAATACATGGACTCCTCAATTGAAATCAATTATTTATTGAAACACAGTGAGCTTAGCACCATGGGCAGGAGAGAAGACACTGAAAAGCTTGTTCTTGCCCAGATAAAGTATTAAACAAGATAAAATTCTATACAGTTATGCAACATTCAAAATAATACATGCTTAAAAACAGCGTCAATATTTGAGATTAATGAAAAATGTTCCTGAAGGAGTTTGATATGCTTTCTGTCTTGGGATACTTCTTGGTTTCTAGTCTAACACCTAAAGTATACTTGAATGAACTGACACTGGTTCCATTTAGGTTGGAAAAGAACTTTTAAGGTCACTGAATCCAGCTGTTAAACTAACACTGCCAAGTCCACCACTAAACAATGATCATCATGACCTGTTTTTCTAAGAAGCAATACCTGCAACTCTGCCGTGCTCCTGTGTAGAACTCCACCTAAAATCTTATTAAGAAAAATCATTAGATACTGAAATTCCACAGGAAGAAACCCCACTGAAGTTTTGCATTAATATCTCACCTATAGGAATTTCTAAGATGGCAATCATTCACCCCTCCAAATTGTGTATTATAACCTCAAAGTTGTTGTCTGAGCCAAGCAGAACCCAAGACCTTCAATCTTTTAAACATTTATTTTCAACAGTATCACCTTGATTACGCTTGCACCATGAAGCAAAACCCCTCCAGTGAGAAAGGAAGATGCAGGTTTACCTCCCAGCATCCTCTTTGGGGGCAGTGCTGGCACCATGCGATAGGGGAACTTCTGCAGCAGCATCTCGTGGAACACCACGAAATCGTTGTATCGTCTGTACACGGAGCACTTGAATCTCTGCAGTGAAGGAAGGGGGAGGGCAACTCAATACACAGCTTAGACAGCAGCACTTGCACCATTTTTTTGTGCTGCCAATACAATTTCTTCACTAGCTCAAAACAGTTTGAAATATCCAGCTACCTACACCCATTTGTCACAAAACCATTCAGTTTTCATTGTCATACACCTGCTTTTGTACAGAGCTCAGGTTTCAAGCAAGTGAACTTGCAGACCATCCTTCACACCCAGGCCAGGAAGGCCCAGTGCTACTGCATTAAAATTGAGCCAACACAACTGATCTACACCAAACCAGCATCACCCAGCACGTCTAAACCACTCAAGACCTTGCCAGCAGAAACTGCAAAGGCATTCTTAAGAGCATACATTCTCACCAAGCCCAAAACTTGTTCACATTACCTTGCTGGAAACCTCATATTCCACATGTTTCAGAAAAAGGCCCTTCTTCTCAGGTATAAGCTCCACCTGTACACTATCCTTGCTCAATAGCTCTTGTAGGGTGTGGGAAAGCAGCAGTGGATTTCCCTGGGGCGTCTGCATTAGAAACTGTTCTGGTTCCCTTGGTTCATTTACTGGAGGCTTTGCCAAATCTAGAAGACAAAAAGGGAAAAAAACAGTAGACCTGATAAGATATCGTAAAAGAAGTAGCCTTAAAATATTCTGTTCCTTTGCTTGGTGCTCCCAGAGTGGTGCAACACAACCAGAAGCCCAGCCAGGCCACTCCCCAGGAGGTTATGCTGCTTCACACACGTTCCCAACCCCGGTACCTCCCTGCTCACAATACCCAGGAGCACCACCAATTATATCGAGTCAGAGAGAAATCTCCACTAAGCAAAGAATCACAGGCCAAATTTGTTCTGTGAATCAGCTAAGAGGCCTGCATTTCCTGTCTGTCCAGCTCCCACCACAGCAGGATCTGCCAAAATGAACGAAACCCTTGCTCAGCACTTTTGGATCCTGCCTAGAACAACTCATGGAAGGAAAGAAAAGATGTGTCGTTTTACTGCGCTGCAGAAATTTATTCCATTAATTTTGCATATCATGACAAAGGAAGGAGACACTTCATTTGACATAATTTTATTAAACTCTATGACAGTGTGCTACAGTGAGCATGAACTACAATAATTTACTATGTCAACATACTTAAGTTCCAAAGCAGAGGGAAAAGGTTCCTAATAAGTGCTACCAACCCGACAATTCCCCAGTCACAGCCAGCTGTGGCAAAATCTTCAAATTTACCTATTCTATTCCACTGCTGGTAGTTGGAAAACAAACAGCTTTTAACAGTGAATTTGACCATAGCTGGGCAGCTTTGGACAGTAACTGATTCTCAGACAAATGCAGAAGAGAAAAAAGATGGGTCTCAAGAATGTGACCCCAGAGGACAAATGACATCAAAGAAGGGGCAAAGCTGATGACTCAGTGTTCTCTTATTAAGTGCTTGACTGCAGTTTATTGTCTCAACCTGACTTTATAACTACATCTATTATGTGACTGTAAACTAAGCTTACATTGTTTTTCAAAGCAAACCTTTCTTTTCCACCCATTCCACACATAGGAAACAGTGTGAAAAATGAGGGTACAACCCTGGAATTTATTCACCCCATACCTGATTTCTGCTCTCCAGGCTGGAGCAGGTGGGTTGCTTCCTCTCTGTAAGAGGCATATTGTGAACAAGCTCTTTTGCAAAGCAAGTCAAATCCACTTACAAAAGATACCTGAAAAGCCAGGTAGGATTCATTATCCCTTCCTTGCAATTGTGCAGAAGTTCTTAAATATATCTGCAATTTTGAGAACACAGACAGTAACGCTACAGAAGCAAGCAGTATTTCTTTAAGCTTTGATACATAGTTCAAAAAGTTGCTAACTGTGTAACAGATTAACTCAGGGAAGATAAGAAGTCATATCCTTAACTTGAAAGCCCTGACCTCCTCCTGATAAGGATTTCCCACCTGCTCCTTCATGTGCCCTAGGCCCTGATAAACGGGAAAAACAAGCAATCTTTAATTCCTCAGATCTATGACTTCATAACAGCCACTTTGCTATTTGTTCCATAAAATGGCTTAATGAAACCAAACCAAATCCAGGACAAATGACCTTATCCCACATGCCTCGTCAGGCTTCAGATTCCTGCTAATGTGACTCAGAGAAGCAAGTCTTAACACCTCTGCTTTAATAGACTAATATATCACCTGCTAACCCCACCTATGTAGCAGCTCCTAAAAATTTCCAGCTACCTGCCAGAAATTTGCAGTTAAGTAATGCAAACTAATTCAATGTTGACATGGGATGCTGCTGGATGAAGTGATAACATCTGTAGAGCACAAGGCATCCTGGATATCCTGGATAGAGCAGCAGTTCTCTGGGTGTCCACTGTAATTCTTGGGTTTAACTGCTCAAGACACATCAGTGAAATGCAACACGACACAGCAGATGTTGTTACTCCTCCAGCACACACACACATCCCTACACAGAATTCCAGAGCCTTCAGTGATGCCCAGCCACTGGCCAACATTGCAGAGGCCTCTCCCAAGGAGGGCTACTCAAAATGCACCCTGACTACTTCCCCAAGCAGTGCCAATCTGTACTAACACAACATCTCCTCCTGCCTATTGATTCACTGTCTCTGCTTCCCATCTTTCTGCTGGAAAACCAACAGCACAAACTGGTCCCTGAACTGGAGCTCAACACTGTCTGGTAAACTACTGAAACCCCCAAGGGCAAGATATAGGTATGAGGAGAAAAGGGTATAGGGTGAACATGAAACCATCAGTGTTTCATCTGTGAGTCCCAGAACCAAACTGATGCTGAGGACTCTCAAGTTCATTACAGATCTGAACCCCATTGCCCAGTAAGACATCTACAGAGTGATGCCTCACCAAGCAAGACTCCACAGTCCTTTGACAATTCAGCCACGTTGCTCTTTTCTAGGTAATTCTTCCCCAGTTTTCAATCAAGTTACTCTTTAAATTTGCTTTCTAAAATTCACCTACGGGAAATGCCTTCTCTTTATCAGCAGTTCACACTCCTGGCTCTCCCTGAAATAGTCTGTAGCTTCTTTACATCTCAACCTTGTCTAAATGTGTGAAATCACACAAACCAGACAACCATGCAAACAAGTTTGAATAATTACTGTTTAATTAATAACCTCAGCGTGTCTGGTATCAACAAGACAGTTACTCAGAGTGAATCTACACCCCCAAACACTGGTCTGAGAACACAATAAAATGACTTTGGAACAGCTGTTAACCTGCTTTTAGGAACTGTTTATCATGGCATTAACACTAACCCTACAGAGCAATATGTACTGGAGCTATTCTTCAGCCCATTTTTCATTGTACTTACTAAAGAGCCTGTTTGGGAACAGCCTCAAGAGCCCTGGCCAGGAATGGTGGATAATGGTGGGAACTCATTGGTACAAGCTCCTGTGTTCAGCCAGTCAAAGGATTTACATGCATTGTAACAGAACACTTAGAGCTTCCCATCACGAACTCTCTGCTGGAGAACAGCTAATTGTGAAAACGTTCCCTTTGGTTTCAGCAGATCATTATCTAGTAAAGCTTATATAGAGAGAGCAGCAAGTGGATACAGAAATGCGGTATGGAATGGTCCCCTGGAACACTGGGAAGCAGACAAAATAAAAATCAGCTTTTTCCTACAAGCTAAGCTTTTGCTACAGCAGTTTCCCAATCTGTTGCCAATAAGATATCAGGAAGTGGCCTGGTACAACTGAAAACAAGTTGATATAAAAGTTAAAAATAATACATATACGTATGCAAACAAGAAGACAAGAACTAAAAGTTTGAAGAAACATTCAAAGCACGGCCCAATTTTTGTTTGGTCGTAAAAGAAAACAGCTATGAAAACACTGCATAATACTTTTTCTTTTTTTTTTTCTTTTTGGTAACGTGTCGGGCAGCCTTTGGAATGAAGGGAGTTGAGAAACTTACCCAGAGAACAACTGCAATAGAAAATCTCTCCACTTCATACCATGTGTTTCACCCTTTTGTTAGTGCTCAACGTTCATTACTCCACTGAAACAACGGGGCAGCAATCTGCCCTCCAGAGTTACCAGTTTCCCCCATCCAGATTTCCAAAATCATGCATTTATGAAAGCCAGAGCAGAATTCCAAGTACCTGGATAGCTGCACAGAGGTTTTACATGTAAGCACATACAGTAGAGCAATGCCAGGGCCGGAAGCACAGGTGGTAAATCACAACACTGATTTCCCTTCCCTGTTTAAGCTCTGTCAATCAAATTTGGAGGCCTCATCTCCATTTTACAGATGGCTGATGCTACCAACTCTTTATTACACCAGGTGCTAATCAGATAAATTTATTAGACATGCTTAAGTAGATGGTGCCACAGAATTAGTTGTTACATTAGTAGCATACTTTCTAGAAGGAGAAAGGAGCCTGTAAGGAAGCAAAACGTTCAGGAAAACCAGCTAAGATCTCTCCTCCATCATCACAGGCCACAGCTGTGTGGAGCAGAGGGGATCTGACCCACAGGAAATGCAAGGGAATGTGAAAACTGGTTTTGTACACAGATACCTCAGATTTCTCCCTGGAAAAAAGGAGGGCTCCACTACCAACTCCTGGGCCAAGAATACTAAAGCAGCAATGTAAATATCATTCATCAGCATTTCCCTTTCCTTTCTGTCTTCTCATGAGAAGCCTGAGGAATTATGAAAATGCCTTTCCCCCTTACTGTGTCAGACACATTCCTCCATGATTCCAGAATCGTGTCCACATCAGCCTCCCTGAAAGCTGGTGCAGATTTCAACTACAAAATAAAATATATTCCTGTCTTACTTTTTCCTTTTTAAAAATATTACATAATTTGAAATCACCTAAAAAAGCAAAGAACAAGAGAAGTCCCCCCCCAAAAAAGCAAAAAACCTTTGTTCCTATTAAAGGCTTAACATATTTTTTGAGACAACTGCACTCAACTTGTTTGGTTTGTTTTGAAGAACTTAAAACCATGCAGTTCTTATTTAAAAAAAAAAGAAAAGCAAAAGAATCAGTCTAACAAAGCCAAGTGCTGCACAGCTGTGAGTGCAACACAGAAGGCAGGTCTGTATTTCTTACTGGATACAAGAAAAGTTATCATACTTAGCTTCACTCTAATTAAGAGTCTCCTTCCTCCTCCTTCCCAACAATTCCCTTGTAAATACAAGCTACCCAATGCCAAAATGAGATAAAATAGCACACACACTATCATAAAATTAGATATTGAGAAACAGGCTCCAACATTTTGTTTTTCTCCTTAAAAAAAACCAAAACACCACCACCAGAGCTTTCTCAGTGCAGATGACAAGTATGTACCCTGCACTAGTTAGCCTGGGTTTTCTGGGGGTTTTTTCTTTGGTTAGGTTTTTATATTTCCCTTTGTTTTTGAGGTGTTGTGGGTAGTTTGGTTTTGGTTTGGGGTTTTTTTCCCAAGTAAGTTCAAGACTGTTATTCAATACTTGGTGCTCTTAGAGATGAAACAGAGAAGTTATGCCACAACTCAAAAATAGATGAGACTATTGAAGCTTTATTTAGTAATAATTAAAAAGCACCTGAATTTCTGCAGTCCCCTGCAGCTGTAGGCCACTTAGCTCCTTCTCAAACTACCACAATCCCATACTTCAGCAGAAAAAAACTCCAAGACCAACTTATCTCATCCCAATGTCACACAGATTTACTGTGTGTAAAGAGCTAACCCTAAGCCTAGCGCCCTGTTCTTTTAACTGTGCTGTTAGATCATCAACTGATTCATCTGATTTCCCAAGTCTGGGAACTGAAGGGACACATTCCATTCACAAGCCAGCCATGAGCCACAGTCCCCAGCTGCAGCAAACACAATAAAGTGAGATGGAGCTACTCTGAAGAAATAACAGGATTAGCAGAGAAAAATCCATTGAGGAATGTGCCCAAAGATTACAGAGACAAAAAGTCAAATGCTCACTAGGGCTGGCTCCCAGCGCCCAGTGGATGACTGCAAAGCTATCATTTTTCACAAAGAGGTTGGAAGTGTAAAAATTCACACCCAAAAATGTAACCCAGCAAGCAATAACCCAAACAACTACTCCCGGAAACTTTCACAAGGACATTTTAGCCTGACTACAAAACTGGCAAGTTTCCACAACCAACTGTTTCTACAGAGGTCAAGAATATCCCATGGAAAGAAATAGTTTATCTTTGTTTTGCCTCTCATCTTCCTTACACGTTTCTCACCCTCCTGATTATGCTGGGGAAAAACTTGACCATTAGCATTTAAGCATTAAAAAATGGCATTGCCACTCCAGACACTACAGCCTCCCAATGGCCTTTTCACACACTTTATAGTAAGAACAAGCTCACTCACATCACAAATCCTGTCGAAAAGCAATCATTAAACCACTCCTCCTTTTGTACCAATTCCACATGTCTGGAACTGGTAAATTTTTCTCTATCAACCTGCACCAACCCATAAAACTTGAAGACTGTGGGAGAAATCAGCGGTCATGTGCAAATTACACTGTCTCTAACCTGTACAGCCCTCCCACGGGCTGCACACACAGTAAAAGGTTTACCATCAGAAGAAAAAGAGACACCTCACTCCCTGCACAGCCAACACACCTGGATTAGCTCCCTGCAATCACTGCAACACAGACTCACATGGAAGTAAAAGCAAAAGGGGAAAAAAAAATCAATAAAAGCCACTCTGCAAAATTTACTTCGACAAATTGGATATTATCCTTTTTTCTTTTCTCTTTGATTGTATTAAAGTAGTTTGAACTCTGCAAAATCAAAGAGCATTTGTAGGTGGTCTCATAGGGGGCATCAATGATACCTATCAGGACTCTCCATTACTCTGCCTATTTCATTCCTCCCAAAATACTCACTGATAAGCTGCTGATCTCCAAAAGAATTACATATGGGTGTGAAACTTCAAAGATCTCTGAACCTGCATCATGATGCTAGAAATAAAAACATTGCAAAACACAGCAATGTTTTTCTTTAGCTAAAATCATTATATACCCTCTCTCAGTGTTCCTCATAAAATCTTTGCCAAAGAAAACCAAGTTTTCTAAAGAAGTCTGAGTAGATCAGAAAGGTACAGAAGCACCATCACCAGAAGTTAATCAGTTCAAGAATACTTGGAGACAACTCTATAAGGCTCCTGAAGCAGATGGCAAACCCATAACAGACATACCTGAGCAAGCTCTCTCTTTGGTACAGTAGGACATTTTTTCCACAAAGGCTGCTGTTCAATATGTTACATCAGTCCTGGACAGAAATATTCCAAAATAATTTATTTATAAGCATTATCTGCATCAGGAGCATCACAGGCCTAACAAAAGCACACTCACAGTGGATCTTGAATATAATCCAACCAAACCATTTTTCCCTGCATTAAGCTTACCTACTCATATTTCTTTCCAAACTGAGCAAAAAAAAAAAAAAAAAAAAAAAAAAAAAAAAAACAAAACAAACAAACAAACAAAAAAAACTATGTACAGATCAAGTACAAAACTTCAGCCACTTCGAAGAGAACTTTAGAGAGCACTCTAAAAGTTTCCTTCAGTTTAACTGTTAAGGAGTCTAACACGTTATTCCCTCAATTCACCCAGGAGCTCCCTCCATCTCTCATTTCGCAACAAGCGCTGGCAGTATTTGGCTACAAGTTTCTTCATCCCAGAGCCAGCTGCACGCTCCTAGAACTGCAGCGTTAGGAGCTGGTGCTTTCCCCGCTGGATGTGCCGCTGGCTCGGCTCGGAGCGGAGGCACAGGGACCGCCCGTGCCGCTGCCCACTGACCCGCTGCGGAACGGCTCCAACGTGCCCCGAGTCCACCCCGGCGGGCGGGGAGCAGGCACGGAATAAAGTCTTGTCCAGCACGCAGGGAGCGCTCGGCCGCGTGACTCCCCACGGGAGAAGTTCTGGACCGCGCCCCGTGCCCGCGTCCAGCCCGCAGAAGGGCTACGGGGAGCTGACCGCCTGTGGCCACCGGGGCGGCCGCCGGGGCGACCTCCCGCCGCCCGGCCGGGCAGGTAACCCCAGCGGCCCGAGCGCCGCCAGCGCTGCCGCTCCTTCCCCCCGCGGAGCGCAGCGCACGGGGAGCGACCCCCGCCGCCCCCGAACGGCACCGGCGCGGCCCGGCCGTGGGCAACCACCGGGCGGGCCGGGGCCAGCGGGGTCCCGCTGCCGCGGGGAAAGAGGGGAAGGCGGCGGCGCTTCCCCGCAGGTCTCAGCGGGGAGCGCGGCCCCGATCCCGGCGCGGAGCCCCGTCCGCTCCCCGCGGGGCGGCCGGCGCGGCCCCGCCACCCGCATCCCGCCGTACCTGCGGCCGTGCCCGCGCCCGCCGTGCCCGCGGGCGGCTCGCCGTCCATCGCGGCCGCGGTCATGTGAGGCCGGGGCGGCCGCCCTCCCCTTCCTCCGCAGCGCCCGCCTGTCAGCGCGGGCGGGGCGGGCGGGCAGAGCCGCCTCCCGCGGGGCCGGGGGCGAGGGGCGCGGGGTGCGCGGTGCCCGCGGCGCGGCGGCTCCGCCCGGGCCCTGCTCCGCGGGGACGTGTCAAATTCCAGCGCTCGGGACAGCGCTGTGCGATCGCGGCCCCGGGCAGGCAGCACCCCCGGCTCTGGGGCTGCCCGCAGCGTGCGGCGCGCTCGGACAGGCGCCGGCAGGGACAGCGAGCCGTCCCCGCCGCTGGACGGGATCGCTCCGAGCGCCTCCGAACCCTTCGGATTAATAACACATCCCTCAAATATCTTAAAGCGTGTAAGAAGTGACCGGCTCAGGGGCTTAATACAGAATTACTCCGAAATAGAGCTGTTTTATTTTTTTAAATCTGAAAAGGATGGTTGTTGTGAACTTCAGGGAGGCTTTCTTGTGCGCTAGGAAAAGTACATAAACTGTTGAGGCTTTTACTTGGGTTTCCAGTCACACAATCACAGGATCAGTCGGGCTGGAAAAGAGCTCTGAAATCATCGAGTCCAACCTACGACCAAACACCACCTTGTCACCCAGACCAGGGCACTGAGTGCCACGTCTGCTCTATCCTTAAACACTTCCAGGAACGGTGACTCCCCCACCTTGCTGGACAGCCTGTTCCAATGTCTAATCACCCTTTCTGTGAAGAAATCCCTCCTGACGTCCAACTTAAACCTCCCCCGGCACAGCCTGAGACTGTGCCCTCTCATCAGATTACTCCAAGTCAATTTTGATATATTTTATTTAACTGAGTTCCTTTCCCCATGGCATTTCTGCTGCCATCTAGACAATTAATCAAGTTTCCTATGCCCAATAATTCTTTGTATTTTGCATGCATCTGGAGTTTTGGTAAATTTGGTAGAAATGAACACTAAGCTATTCAGAAAGGCACAGAAATATGAACATTTGAAATGCAAATACACTTTCCAAAACTGCATAAAAATAAGAACTGCATGTATGAGCACCTCTCATTAGTGATTTTTTTCCCCACTTCCTGTACTTTATTAATCAGGAATGATATCGTTGACAGGGGTGAAAAATAAGGCACATGTCTTGTACAGTGATTTTCCTGAAAACACCACCAGACAAGAAAAAATCTTGATAGACTGTGGACCTCCAGATTTAGATGTTACAATCCATAATAATGCTTTATGTTTTCCATGTCCAAAGTATGGGATGCATTCGCTAATTAATGTTCCTGATATTTCTTAATCACGGGAAGCTAAATAGTCACCTCCACTGTATGCAGAGAGAACTAAACCAGAGAACTGTGAAGTGAGAGTTATTTTAGGGGTAATTGTGACCATAATGCACGCCTTTGCTACAAAGATGTGAATGAGTTGAGTGATTCTCCTTTTCCTCCTCTCTCAGTGCTATTTCAGCTCAGTCCCCAGGAGCGTGGGTGCAGACGAAAGCTGTGTATAAAATTAAAAAAGCATGGCATTATTTAAGCTGAGAGGCCCTTCAAATCGTGTTTGTACAGCAGTCGAGCAGAGTTCTGCATGCTCAGCACTTCTGAACACCACAGGATTTTTCGCCTATATAGCACTTTTTGAGAAAATGAATGGAGGAATCAACATGTTCTCATTTAGCTATAGATTTTTGATTGGTCTGTACTTAAGCTAATAGCATAACTATTTATTTGGTATAAATAAGATATTCTCAACTGAAGATTGCTTTGGAGTCTTGGAAGAAAAATACTGTGAAAAATAATTCAATTGCAGAAATAATTTTTGAACAGGGCCAGAAAGACTCTGCCTGACATAAGTTATTGAACACTTCTGTATTTGCTGTAACTGCAGCAAAAGCTTCTGGAAAACCTTCAGCATAAAGAAACAATAAACACTAAAGAAAAAAAAGAGCACATATCATAGAATCACAGAATGGTTTGGATTGGAAGGGGCCTTAAAGATCATCTTGTTACAGCCCCCTGCCATGGGCAGGGACACCTTCCACTATCCCAAGTTGCTCTAAACCCTGTCCAACCTGGCCTTGGGCACTTCCAGGGCTGGGGCAGCCACAGCTTCTCTGGGCACCCTGTGCCAGGCCCTCCCCACCCTCACAGGGAACAATTTTTTCTCTAATCTAAACCTACTCTCTTTCAATTTAAAGCCATTCCTCCTTTTAAGTAGTCTCTCCCCATCTTTCTTGCAGGCCCCTTCAGGTACTGAAAGGCCACAGTTAGGTCACCCCAAAACCTTCTCTTCTCCAGACTGAACAATCCCAATTCTCTCAGCCTTTCCTCCAGGAGAGCTGCTCCATCCCTCTGATCATCTTAATGGCCTCCTCTGGACTTGTTCCAAGAGGTCCATGTCCTTCCTGTGCTGGGACCCCAGAGCTGGATGCAGGACTCCAGCTGGGTCTCAGCAGAGCAGGGCAGAGGGGCCAAAGCAGCAGGTTCCAGGTGACAAAAGCAATGCAGAAATAGGTCCCTACCCGAGGCTCTGCCTCCCAATGTGTCATTCCAGGCACGTCCTGTCAGGATTAGATGAAATTTCATACAAGAACTTGCTTACTCCTTCAGAATTCAGTTTAGGAAACAGAGCTGTCAGCTTCACTATTCTCAGATCACCTGCATGCAATGAAATTCATGAGGCTCGGCCGGTTGGAGAGTTGTGTTATAAAAAGCCATTCCTGCAAGATTTCTTCCCCCAGATTTCCCATTGATCAGGAGTTTTGCATGTGGAGTACTTAAAGGAACAGGCTTCAGCTGCCAGTGCCGAAATCTTTGATTTTAAGAGTTGTTCCACTCTCCCTCAGATTGCCGAGTAAGGACTGGAAGAAAAAGAATAGCAGTGTGATAGGACAGGGACTGAGGGGAAATTTCAACAGAGAAAGGAAAGGGAGAAGGAAGGAAGGAAGAGCAGATAAATCAAAAGTTGCTGAACAGTACAGGAAAGTACAAAGAGCAGCACGTGCAATGTCAGGGAAAGAAGAATCCAATGTTCAGATCCACTGTTTAACCAAAGTGGCTGGAAAAGTGCAAACAGGAAGAAGGGTAATTGCAGAAATTGCACATTCCAACAATACAGACAACTGCGGGAGTGGTGAAACAAGAGCAGCACAGACCTCACACACGCTCCTGGAAGAGCCATGGAATAGCTGGGACCATGGATTGAACTGCAGCCATGTCGTGCCTCACATTTGGAATACATGTGGTTGTGATGGCAGGAAACAGCAATTTCTGTTCACTTTAGTGTCAGTGCTGGTGCTGACTGGGAAGTCAGAGTCTGGTCAGCTACCATGATATAATGAGGGGGAAAAATAGCTGCACAAAGTGCCACTCGTCATTTCCATTCATTCGAGCTGCCTGAGGCTTCAGTAGGGAACGGACACGAAATTGGAGTTTGGATGCCATCGTGTGACTCCCTGAAAAATTACACAACTGGCGTGTCTGCCTTAGTTTCTTAAACATCTTAGTTTGTCAAAACATGGCAGATACTGCAATATAAAACAAGGTTTAATTTTAAAATGCCATGTACAGTACCTGCTCTGCTCTTTTTTTTTTTTTATGCTGGCATTTTTATTGTTTGTTGTGACGATTGATTGAAAGTACTAGGATATAAAAATAAAACCAGAAGCTCTACTCAAAATTCACGTGTTCGTCTCTTAGGTGGGCACAGATTATTCTTTTGAGATCTTTTTCCTCTAAAATTGACGCCTCAAGATGGTATCGGAGGCAAATTCCAAGTTTACTGAGCCACTTCGAATATACTGTATTAGCACATATGCTGGGAAAAGCGATACTACCACACATTTTTCATCCACCTGAGGTGCCCGGGACAGAATGCAGCGCTTCAATCGGTAACGCGGGGTCAGATCTCTCAGGTCAGTCATGCTGGTAAACCGCGTGAGAGACGGGAGCTTTATCAGCTTAGAAACCACTTAAAAATCATGCTAAGACGCCCGGACTGTAAACGGTGACCCCTCAGATCACCATCCTTCTGTGTATCCAACTGCACCGGGAGCTCACCGCCCCTTGAAGGCCTCTCCCGCCAACCGGGCCAGGCAGAAATACCGCAGCATGGCCACTGTCACCTTGTACGTCAGGTAAAATGTCGTTTAAAACCCACAAAGGTCACTGTGGGACTAAAACAGCGCTCGGAAGCTGCCCGGCCACGGCCGCCGCCAGCATCCCCACAGCCCCGGCGCCGCCGTCCCGCCCGGCTGATGTGGCGCTGCCGCCGGGCCGTACCACACAGCCCCGCCGCCGCGGGGGGTGCGCTGACCCGCCGCCCTCGCCGCGCCCGGGCACAACCGCGTCGGTGTCAGCTCAGCACCGCGCGCCTCCCCCTCTACGCCAGCTTGGTAGCGCCCGCGCGCGCGCCGACGGCCTTCGGGCGAACTCATGGGGAAAGATTGTAGGGGGGCAGTAGGGTGAGTTTCGCGCCAGTCCTGTCACCGCCTGCCCAGCGCTGGGCTGCGACACAAATTCAGGGAAGTTTCACAGGGCGTCAGCACCGTTAAATGTAATGGCGCTCCCCGAAAAATGGTTCGGTCGGACCCCACCTCAGTAGAATGGAAGGCGGCGCCATCTTGGGCCCAACCACAGCAGCCACGAAATAGGGGTGTCAAGAGTGCAGTGGGGTGAGAAGGTGGCGAAGCCGCCGCTGGCTGAGGAAGACAGGGCTGGTAAAGGCGGCGGAATCGCTTGTGTATGGAGCGGAGAGAAGGCGGCGGCGGGCAGGAGCGGCGGCGGGGACAGGGATCCCCCCTCTCGCTCCGAGCGCGTTGGTAGGAGCCGGCGCGCGCGGGCCGCTGGGCCTGGCGCACATGGCCCGGCCGTAGGAGCCGCCCCGCCCCTCCCCCGCCTTTCCCCGCCGCGCTCCGGACCGGACCGGGACCGAGCACCGAGACCCCGCAGCGAGCACAGGGCACCGGGTACCGCGCCGAGACCCGGACACCGCGACCCGGGCACCGCCGCCGGCCCCGGGCACCGCCGCCGGCCCATGCAGGACACCGAGGAGAGCCCCGCGGCCGCCGCGCCGCCCGGCGCGCAGGGCCCCGCCGAGGAGCTGGAGCACACGGACGCGGCCCCGCCGCCCGCGGAGTCGCCGCAGCAGCAGGAGGAGCAGGAGGAAGACGACAAGGAAGATGAGGAGGCGGAAGGAGGAGGCGAGTCCGAAGCGCCGGCGGGGCGCCCCGAGCCGCCGCCGCCCGCTGCCGCCGAGGAGCCCGAGCAGCCGCTCCCCGAGCCGCAGCCGCCGTCCGGCCGCGAGAGCCCCGTGAAGGCCGAGCCCCAGCCCGGCTCTGAGGCCGGGGCCGAGCCCGCGGCGGAGCCCAAGTCCGAGCCGCCGGCCGAGGCCGAGCCCGGCGCGGCGCAGGAGAACGGGGAGGCCGCGCCTGCCGTCCCGGCCGAGCCCGAGGATGAGATTTCCTTCAGCGACCCCGAGGACTTCGTGGACGACATCAGCGACGAAGGTGCGGGACGGGAGGAGCCGCGGGAGCGCTGCGGGGGCCCCGGCGTTGCCCGGAGCCGGGGGAGCCCGTGGGGAGTCGGGGCCAGGCCGGGAACGCTGTGCCCCGAGTCCCGCGGGCCCCGCAGCGCCTCCGCCCTGGCGCTGGGCAGCTCCAGATGCGGAGTGCGCCGTCTGCATCGTAGCTGTGCTTCATAAATGATCTTTTCTCTGAGTTATCTCTGCACCGCACAACGCTGCTGTTGTAACATCTGCTGTTAAAGTGGTTCTAAAATCGCTGTTACGGCTCAGATGGGGGCTGCCCTCACAGAGTGGAATCATCAGCTCGTCTCCCTTTCCTTTGCCTCCATTAGTTAAACTCAGCTGTAGAAACAGAAGTTTTAAGTGGTTGACGTGGTCGTTACAAACTAGGTTTCATCGTTCTGGTTTTTTCCATGCACCCAGGATGAAATCCGTAGGTAAATAGGGTTTGAGAAGAGTTACTTCTCATGAAGAAGTGATGTTGGTACTTTGTGACAAGAAAATAGGGAAAAATCGTTTCTGGCAGTTAAAAATGTCAGCCCAGACTCTTTTAATAGTAGTGGATATTGACGGCCTTAAAATGGCAAAGCTGTTGTGTAACTGCACAGACAATAAAGGTTTATGGGTGGGCTTGCCATACAGAAGTTAGAACTGTAATTTAGTGTTTTTCAGATGGGTCTTTCTGGATAAATTTTCTTAGCTTTTGAACAGCAAAAGTACTTGTTTCCCCCATTATTTGTTCAGCATTTGTGCTGTTGTAGGGTTTCTTGTGCAGGTATTCTGTGTGTTGTAGGGTCTGTTACATGTATCAAAACTGGAAAGATGTTTCTAAAGCACAGGACTGTAAATCAGCCAGTTATCTCAACTGGCAGTGAAATACAGGTAATACAGGTGCATTCTTGTGTTTCAGTCCTTTGTTTAGTTTAATAAAACAGCAGCCAAATATCCTAGATTAAGGAAGTGTTTGCTGTTCTCAGTTTAGCAGTCTGTATAACAGCTCTTTGAACTTTTGCATTTGTTTCTTAAGGAGACTTTGGCAAAATTGCCTTGGAGTTGGATTCTTTTTGCTAAGTGCTTGCTTAATACATTTTGTGTACATCTAGGATTGTTATGTTTTGTTCCTTCTTAGAAAGTGGGCATGTTTTCCATCCCAACCTATTTTATTGTTAATTAATTTGGTTAACTTCTCAGCTATATGGAATCCAGTGTTAGTGGCTGAATTACAGCGTTTAAGTTTAGTCCCTCTTGCTGGTCTGGCTTTCTATCTGTGTGTATTGCTTCTTGAGCTTCCTTATTCCTTTCCCATTATTCTGGTGCCCTTCCCAAGGAGCAAAGCAGTCCAGTGTGACCAAGTGAAGGTTCTTTCAATGCTCATCATAACACAGATCTTCAGGAACACCTGTGAGATGGACCAGCTTTAGGAGTGGAGCATCTCAGATCTTTTACTGCCACTTTTTTCCCCCTGAGTGGTGGTGGCATGGAAGAACAGCTGATCCAAGTTAAAGCAGGAGAAGAGATGTGTTGGACAACCACTTAGGTACCAGTGAAGCTTTAGTTCAGATAATGACAGTGGTCCTTAAAATACTGCCAGGTGAAGATAGCCCTGTACCCACCACACCCTGCTTCCCTTCCGGCTGCAGTAGGAGCTTGCTGAACCAGCTTCTTAGTCTTTGAAGATTCCTTTGGTCACAGTTTTGAATTTAAGGGCACAGCGTGGGAATTTGTCTTCAGTCTGTTACAGTTTTGATTCAGTGCAGGGTGTTGCATTCCTGCCCAGGAATCTAAACATGCATTCCTTGGCCTGTCTGTAGGCCTACAGAGTCTTTGGTGAGAAGTGGTTATGAAAAAATAACTAAAAGAGCCTTAAAATTACCCTTTTGTGTTTTACTTTGGTTTTCTCCTTTTGCTTGTAGGCATGTCCTTGTGGGGCATGCCTTCATTTTATATATTTTATATTGTTATTTGCAGTTCTTATATGCACATGGAGATCATCTTTATGAGTGATAAATACTACAAACAACAATATTCTGTGGATGCTGCATAATCTTGGTGGTAATGGACTAAACATTTGTGAAGCACATTGCCCCAGACCTGTGGGAAGCTTCATGTGTAATAACCTGTAGAAGCTTAAAGTTGTAGAAAGCAACTTTTTAGTAGTTTGAAATTCAAAGTAAGCATATTTCTTCATTGCTGGAGATCTTCCCAATGATGTTTCTGGGCAGAAAAATTTCTTGAATTACAAAAACCATCAAATATCCAACGTCTTCAAAATATTAGCATATACAACACCTTTTTCCTAGTCTGTGCATGCTATAGGTAGTCTGACTGTCCAGATTTTATCTAATTCAAATTATGGTGGTGTGAACTTATTTTTTGTGTGGCCTTATATTTTATAGTGATCTTCATGTAAGCTTAAAACTTACTGCAGATACTCAGGAATTAATATGTTTGAAGAATATCCAGTGTGAAAAGATGTGTGCTTGTCTTCACAAAGCTTAAATATGGCTTTAAGTGTCTTGCCTTAGACCTTCATTTTTGTGCTTAATTAAAAGTTTAGAGGGAGTGTGAGTTCTTAAACATAATTATAGTGATGCTGAGACATGCAGAGCTGCCAGTATGGTGGGTAGTTTTGAATTATGCTAAAACTCGTGTAATTTGGGAGGGAGGTACAGGTTGCATTTATTTTTATCAAAGTCATCTGGTTATAATTTGAGCAAGAGGACTGCTCAGAGGTCAGGTAATAAATCATGCATTTGTCTGTGCTGTTGTCAGTTTTGAGGACTTTGTGAGCCAGTTTCATCTCCTGAAAAAGCTGACAGTGCAAGTGTTGATGACCTCGGTGTGTGAAGGATTTTTTTAAAGAAAGACTTAGAGAGTTGGGTGCCTAAAGTTTGCCATGAAACCACCTAATCCTGTCACTTAGCCAGGAAGTGCTGTTGGGATGCTGTGCATTCACTTCAGTTGTTTTTCTGCCAGAAGGTTCATTCACTACCAAGTCTCTTAAATGATTCTTGAAATTTCCTGAAATGCGAAGTTTCTCTGTTCTCTTACTTTCACTGTTCTTTACACCTTTGTCTTTCTCCTCCTTGATGTGCCCAGTGCCTTAGTTTCCTGTCTGTCTTGTCTTTGCAGAACTGCTTGGTGACATCCTGAAAGATCAGCCACAGGAAGCAGATGGAATAGACTCGGTGATTGTCGTGGATAATGTACCCCAGGTTGGACCAGACCGACTGGAGAAACTGAAGAATGTCATCCACAAAATATTTTCCAAGTTTGGTAAAATTATCAATGAATTTTATCCGGAAGCAGATGGAAAAACAAAAGGGTAAGTCATGGTAACTCCAATTGGAAAAAGGATGAAACATGGCTCTGGCTTACCTTTGATTGTTAGTGTCAGTACCTTATGGCCAGTTTTTAGGGTGACCTCATAGTCCTTATCATCAGCTGCTTCTACTTCAGCCTGTGCAGTCCTGACATCAGTCTCAGTGACAAACAAGTTCCTGAGGGAACTGAGAACCTTAACAGCTCATTAGGCTCCATAGTAGAGTGTGGTGGGGATTAATTACGGAAATAGTTTAGCTGGGTTTGGAGACAAATGTCTGTGCAGTACGACATGAGGAGTTTTTTCTCAGTTTTCTGCTATGGTTCGTCAGTAAGTGAAAGGTCCTCTTGAGTTAAAAACCTGGTAGCAGTGGATGTACTGTTTATTGCAAAATAGACTGTCAGTGTCTGTAGCAAATATTCCTAATATTGGAGGAATACATAGTTTAGAAGGCGTAAAAAAATCGAGTTTTCTGGAGGAAGGATTATTGGTTCTATAAGGTCAGTGTGAGAAGCATGAGAAAATTATTCTCTCTGTTTATCTCTCTCTGAGACATTGTCTGATGGTGTTCAGGATACCATTAGTTTTGAGTCTGCTGGGCTCCAAGGTAGCTTGGATTAAGTGGCCAGAAGGAAGCCGAGTTGTGTAATTGTAAAACAAGAGCGATGCTTTGAGATGCCTGTGACAGCAAGTTACCGTTCCTAAACGTGACCTGTTACTCAGCTGGGAAGAGCTGTGGATGTAACCTGCCTGTTCCCGGCTCTCACTGTTGTCATGGTTGTGCTGAACTTGCAGTCACCACTGGATCTGGCCCATTTCAGAAAGGATATCAGATAAATTGAGGTCAGGCCCAGACAGTAAAAATCTGTGTGAGCCTGTGGCCAGAATGGAGATTAATTGCTATTTACCCTAATTGGTTAGGGACAAGACAAGAAGTTATCTTGTAGATGCACTGTACTGAATTCTTAATTCATCCCCATTGTTTCTTCTTTATTATGAGCCTGTTTTGTAGTCAGCAGTGTCTTCTACTTGGGTTTTCCTTCCTTGTAGGTACATCTTCCTGGAGTACATGTCCCCCTCTCATGCCGTGGATGCCGTGAAGAACGCAGATGGATACAAACTGGATAAGCAGCACACTTTCAGAGTCAACCTCTTCACAGACTTTGATAAGTGAGTGCAGCAGTTGTGTGTTATCTGTAGATTTGGGGATTCTAATCCAGAGTGCCTGTATGGAGTGTAACCAACCAAATTGCTCTTTCAGGTACATGACAATCAGTGATGAATGGGAAATCCCTGAGAAACAGCCATTTAAGGATTTGGTAAGGAATTTTTTGAAAAGCAGAAAGAATATTCAGCTTAATATTAAATGGTTACTTCATTGCTGTAATATCCATATAAAAATAGAAATGATGTGTTAATGGTGTTGTGAATAGCAGTGCTGATCACATGCTCCTGTTCCTTCATGCTCACCATCATGAAGGAACTCAGTGCTTCTGTTTAATAGTTACACATAGTGTAAAGCGTAATTTACTCCTATTATTTAAGAGTAAATAATAATTTTGCACAAGTCATTTAAAAATAGATTTTCAAAAGCATCTTTTTATATATTCTTAATTGTTTGAGGCAAACTTCGGTGTTTGTTACCAGTTGGTTTGTAAATAGTCTGGTGGAAGAAAGGATAGTTTGTTTTTTCTTTGAAAACCAAATACCAAGTGATTTCTTGTTTAAAATAAATATTCAACATCATCAAACCATCTTGAAGGTCCACCTGCTCATGGTGTGCTCTCAGCATCCAGCAAGTGGAATTGTTTAATTTCACTTCAAAAATTTGTTTGCAGTGGTAAGACCAACTTCCACCTACCAGGTAGACACTAATTTGTGGAACTTACTGTCTTAGTCTTTGACTCACTAACAGTCCTTTTGCTCTGTTTTTCTCAGGGGAATCTCCGATACTGGTTGGAAGACCCTGACTGTAGGGATCAGTACAGTGTCATCTTTGAGTCAGGAGACCGGACATCCATTTTTTGGAATGACATCAAGGAACCTGTTCAAATTGAGGACAGAGCAGTGAGTGTCCTGGAAGTGCTGGAGATTGCAGATACACTGCCAGTCTCCTTCATTTTATGACATTGCAGCTTTTTAATTTAAAAAAAAAAAGTCTTTCTCCCATTGCTGAAATAATTTTTTCTTCCTCGTGAAGAGTGGTGAAATCACATCCTTTAGAATTAAATTTAGCTGCTTAGGTAAGAGAACTGTGGAGTGAACTTTTTGGAGTTTATGGTGGTGGTTTTTTTTTTTTTTAACTGGTTTATGATGCCCATTAGTTTCCTTCATCTCTCTGTTATAGGTGATTCAGAAAGACCTGAGAATGCAAAGTCAGAGTTTGAGGAGCACTATTCATTCGAGCTGAATATGTGCTTATGTTTGCTGCTTCAGATGACTCCTTGCTTTTGTGCTGACCACAGAGGTGTTA
The DNA here is from genome assembly GCF_041296385.1 of Aphelocoma coerulescens. NCBI lineage: Eukaryota > Metazoa > Chordata > Aves > Passeriformes > Corvidae > Aphelocoma > Aphelocoma coerulescens. The sequence goes on along the minus strand of NC_091028.1, from coordinate 12,508,846 downwards.
AAGAGGAATAGCTGGTTTGGTAATGGCATAAAAGAGGGAGAGTTAGTCTGCCTGTGTGCTGCAGGCACTGGACTTGCTGGGAACTGTTAGGACCCAGGAGCATTTTCCTTAATAACCACTGTGCATTACAGTAGAAGGAAGTTGGCTCTGGGATGGTGAGAATATCTGCTCATCACCATGGTCTCTGGCTGTGGTCTGTATTGCTGAGACCTCTCTAACTTAGCTGAAGGTCCAGAGCTGTGTTCAGAAAGTTGAAATACTTACCCTTACTTCTGAGAAGAGTATGTTCTTACCAAGGCTGAAAGAAGGAAACCCAGGCTGTTAGGTGGGTTTAATTGTTACTACACAAAAGATGTCACTGTACCTGAAAAACATCTTTGGTGATCTGTAAGTTGAAAAGGTCTTAACTGAGAGTTTTCAACCTGAAGAATAGGTACTGTATGTTACGTGCATGAAATTAAACTCCACAATTACCACAGATCCTGAGATGTTCCCTTAGTAAAGGGATTTACAAAATGTGCTGCTACAAGCCATGCATTAATTCTTTCCCTTTTAGGAACACAGGATGAAATTAAGCTTTTATGTGTACTTTTTTTTTTAAATCCAGAGGTGGACAGAGACCTACGTCCGTTGGTCTCCCAAAGGCACCTACCTGGCTACGTTCCACCAGAGAGGCATCGCTCTGTGGGGTGGAGAGAAGTTCAAACAGATTCAAAGGTTTAGTCACCAAGGAGTGCAGCTTATTGACTTCTCACCCTGTGAAAGGTACAGAGCGTGACATTGCTTTGGGCTAAGGGGTCAAAAGCATGAGGCATGAATAGCATCCTCCAAATCTGGAGTGCTGAAATTAATTCCTGAAGATTTCTTGAACATTAGGGAGCTCTGGAGAGAAGGATAAAGTAATTTCAGGACTGAGATACATTTTCTGTTGATGGTTTTCAAGTAACAAATTTGGAAGCAGTTGGGTTTTGTGCTTTATTGTAGGAAAGAGATTATTTACCAATGGAGAAATCCAGCATCCCTGTAGTTTGGGTTGGATAAGGTCAATTATTTATGTTTGGTTTTGAACCAGTGTTATTCTCATGTCAAAACTATATAATAGGTAACAGTGTATTTGTCGAGTTCCCCTGCCTTGTAACATCAGTGTGGAAAGACTTGCACATAAATCTAGACTCTTTTTAGCCAGAGGGATATCAGGGGAGCTTTCTCCTCCTTTATCATTCTGTTCTTATTTTTCCCTCTCCTGAAAAATCCCATTAGAGAAACTTTTTTTTCAAAGTGCCTGGTATTTAAATACTACTTGGGTGAAAGGCTGCTGGTACTGACAGATGAAGTTTCAATAGTGAAATTGATTATTTCTTTTGTAGGTATTTAGTGACCTTCAGCCCTTTGATGGACACACAGGATGACCCTCAGGCTATCATCATCTGGGATATTCTGACTGGCCAAAAGAAGAGAGGATTCCACTGTGAAAACTCAGCTCACTGGCCTATTTTTAAGTAGGTTGAAAAACAGAATTAGAGAGTTGTAGTCCCAGACTTCATTTAGTAAAAAGGCAGTTCCAATTTAATGGCTTTTTTTCTTGCTTAGATGGAGTCATGATGGTAAATTCTTTGCTCGAATGACTTCAGATACCCTCAGCATCTATGAAACACCTGTAAGTTCTTGCAGGGTTTTTTTTGCATAATAATGAGAGTAGAAAGTATGTGTTGAAATACAAGAATGTCACTAACTTGAAAATTCATCCTTTTCTCATCTTTTAGTCTATGGGCTTGTTGGACAAAAAGAGCTTGAAAATCAATGGGATAAGGTGAGTCTATTCCCTTGTAATCATAACTGTGCTCTTTAGCTGGAATCTTTTAGTCTGGGGATTTGTTATGGTAAGAGGAATCTTTAGACTGTTGACTAGAGCAAACAGCCTTACATGTTGAGTCGATCAAATTAGAGAAAGTGGCAAAAATAAATGGAAAACTCTCCATTTGTTGATGAATACACTTGGTAGATTCTGTGCTTTGAAATCCTCTTTGTGGTACTGCTTAATCCAGGGTCTAGCTTGGGAGTCCTGTTCCTTGTCTACAAAGGAACCAGAGTGGAATGCAGTTAGTTAGGGAATATCTCCCTAACAAGGTGGTTGTGCTGGCTCAGTGCAATGTGCTGTGTCTGCACAAGACACACTGACTCCTCTGAGAGTTTTAAAAATACATCTCTGTAAAGCAACAAGAAAATCAAGTGTACCCAGGTGCAAGAAGATGGTCTCCATGGTAATTTAATAGGGGGTTTTTTTGGCTCATTTGTTCCTAGATCTTTGGCATTTATTCTATGTGTAATCCCTGCTTTTTGGTGAGATGTACTGATTGGATAACATTGGTGATATAGCAAATTTAAATAGCTGCTTAAAAATCTGTTTTGGTGTCGTTATTAAATTGCCCTCAGTTATGTGTCTGTGCCTGTCTTTATTATTGAGAGTTGATCTTTGTCTGCAACATTCAGATACAATGAGGAAAGTGGTTTCTGCTTGTAGCATCTCTAACTAAAAATTAAAATGGCATATTTTTAACTTTGTTCCTGTAGAGATTTCTCATGGTCTCCAGGTGGTAACATAATTGCTTTCTGGGTGCCTGAGGACAAAGACATCCCAGCAAGAGTGACTTTGATGCAGCTGCCTTCTAGACAAGAAATTCGTGTGCGGAATTTGTTCAACGTAGTAGATTGTAAACTGCACTGGCAGAAGAACGGGGACTACCTGTGTGTGAAGGTAGACAGGACTCCCAAAGGCACACAGGTACATGGATTCTGATTTTATTGGTAAAATTTGGTTCTGTCTCATGCTTCCTTTTCTTACAGTACTGCCTTTTAGCAGAGGCGGTGTAAATTATATCATGTCAAAGCTATTTTTAATTTTTTCCATTTGAATTTGAAGCATGTGGAAAGCAAAATGTGTGTAATGTTTGCATCCAGGATTTGCTTTGACTTTAGTGGCCTCTTGGTCTCTGAGAGGTCTATGCCTCACCTCTTCTCCTGCTCAGAATTAAGCAGCTGCTGAACAAGATGTAGGTCAAGCTGTGTAATGTGCAACATGTTCATCTGTCTTAATTAAATTTTGTAACAGTCTGAAAAAAAACCAGATGCTTTTGTACAATTCTGAAGTTATTCTTCATCAGAACAAATTTGGGATGTTTTATATAAGGAGGCATATAGTATTTATTTGCTCTCATTAAAGGAGTAAACCTTGACTCACTCTCATCCTGTGTCCTAACAGGCTAATTATGGAGTTGTCCTTCTATGCCTAATGATAAAATTTTTTACTCTGCTGTTTTTGTGCTGGATAACGAGCTGGTTTTGGCCTTTACAGGGAGTAGTGACCAACTTTGAAATATTCCGCATGAGAGAGAAACAGGTGCCAGTGGATGTGGTGGAAATGAAAGGTAATGCCACATAGTTCCTTACTTTTGAGCTTGAACTTTTTTGTATAGATCCTTGTGTTTTCCTTATAAATTCTTGTTGGCACGTGACATAATTAGGAACTTTTACTCTTTGGAAAAGAGCTGGATTGTTAATGTTCCAGAGTGTCTCATGTCAAAATGAGAAATCAAAAACTTCTGATGCTTTTCATGCTTGTGACTGACTTGGAAGATGACAGAAGTGAAAATGTGTTATTAATAAAGATGGTAGGGCTGACAATGAGTGTATTTTGTAGAAAATGGAAGACTTAGAGCTATAGTTAGAAACACTTCCCCTAACTCCCTGCAATTGCCTTATCAACCTGTGTTTTAAAAGAAAGTCTGTTAACTGATGGGTTCTCTCTCTTCAATATCTTAGTTTTCTTTGGTAGCTAAAGAAAATCAGAGGTTTGTATTGTCCTTTAACAGTGTTTTGGCTCCTCTTGTTACAGAAAGCATCATAGCCTTTGCTTGGGAACCAAATGGAAGCAAGTTTGCTGTGTTGCATGGAGAAACTCCACGAATTTCAGTTTCCTTTTACCATGTTAAAAACAATGGGAAAATAGAACTCATAAGTAAGTGAAAAACAAGTGAAAAGTGCAGATAATAAGGATTTTGCATGGTAGAAGATGCAGTAAACTCAAAATTGTGGCTGTATGTGATGTCTTGTGAGAAATTGGTGGGGCTGATGCTTGCAGGGTAATTGATGGCATTGGACTGAGATCTCTTTCTGAATTTGCCATGTTTCTTTTCAGAAACATTTGACAAACAGCAGGCAAACACGATATTCTGGAGTCCCCAGGGGCAGTTTGTAGTGTTGGCTGGCCTCAGAAGGTGAGTGTTGCACAGGTTGCTGAACAGCACCACATTCATTTTAAGGAGGAAAAGAACTACTGTATCTCACCAAGAAGTGTTTGGTGTCCCTGTGAATGTTGATTGCAGTAATCCTGATAGAGCTGTGCAAAAGCAAAGGCCGAGCAGAGATGCAACTTCATGATGTAGCTTAGTCCTTTGTAGCTTTCATTTCCTCTTTTTGCCACATCAAATGAGGAATGCATTTTTCAACAGAAAAGTGGATATTTAGAAACACCTTTCAGCTGTTCAAGTTAACACTGACTGAGCCAATCCAGTTTGGACATGTATGTGGCTCTTGTGATGCATTTGCTGTCAGTCTAGTGCCCTTTCATGGGCAGTACCTGTTAATGACAGTGCTGCTTTGTGAAAGAATTATCAAGAAAGTTGCACTTTAGAGCAAGTGAAAATTATTGTTATTAACTATTCAAGTAATACTTGCTTTCACATGCTTTCAAACAAGCACTGCTGTTCATCTTAGTCGATGAATTTTTTCTTTAATCTTTTCTTCACTACTCTGTCTAAGCATATGATTGTTCAACTTTGGCTGTAGCTTGCCTAGAGCACGTTTTTACTGTAACTTTAACCCATTTTATTTGTATTCTTAAGGGTCACTGAACATGGAAACAAAAGTGTCATTCTTACATGGTGTTTTGTTTTTATCCACCGCGTTCCTCTCCAGCCACAGAGACTGGTACCAACCTGTCTCTTGGCCGCTGTGGGAATTTGTTTGTAATGAGGATTTGTAGAGATGCAGCTTGTGAAATGCTTTTAAAACCCCAGGCTGTGCTGGTGTGTAAAGCAATGTCTTGTTTTGCCTGCACAGCATGAATGGTGCCTTAGCATTTGTTGACACGTCCGACTGCACCATGATGAACATCGCGGAGCACTACACGGCCTCAGACGTGGAGTGGGACCCCACAGGCAGATACATTGTCACCTCTGTGTCTTGGTGGAGCCACAAGGTACTGATGCACCTCTTTTCCCCACCCCCACTTGCTCTCCAGTGGTACTGGAAAGGACTTTTGATTAGGAAGAGAAAACGAACACCTGTCACTGGTCAAATGACTTAACCTGCACCGCAGTTTTAAGCAATAATTTCTGAGGACTCCAGTGTTAAGTTAAAGCTTATCTTGGCTGAGCTGGTGCACTGCTCTTCCAGGTGGACAATGCATATTGGTTATGGACCTTCCAAGGCCGTCTGCTTCAGAAAAACAACAAAGACAGGTTCTGTCAGCTGCTCTGGAGACCACGACCAGCTACCCTGCTCAGCGAGGATCAGATCAAGGTAGGGTATTCCAGGGACTTTGTGCTGACATGGATTTGGTGTATCAAGCATACTTGGTTTGTTTCCTCTTCTTGAGGATGAGGCTTGTTACACAACTGCCTTTTGCCCTGAATTTGTGAATGAACACGTTGCTGTGTGAGACCTCACTTCTGGGAATGTCTCCAGATATTAACTGTATTGTAAGCTCAAAGTAGAAATGGTCACCTGTTGTTCTTACAGTTAGGGTATGATGAAAGGCTATAAAGAAAAGTAAGATTGAATTTTTTTGTTCAGACTTTGCTAGTTGTATGTGTACAGAAGCACTTATATGATCTATAAGCCAGGAAGAACAAAATTATAGTGAAGGAAATTGCCTACCAGAGAGATGCTCTTCAGAAAGGCATAGCCTGCTTAGGCTTACCAAAGGAGTTCTTAGAGAAGATGGTGGTTGTAATTGCTAGTCTGATACTCCAGTTGAAATAAAATTTCCTGTTTCACAGCAAATTAAGAAGGACCTGAAGAAATACTCCAAGATATTTGAGCAGAAGGATCGCCTGAGCCAGTCCAAAGCTTCAAAGGCAAGACACTTTTGAAATACATTATAGATCAAACTCTTGTAGCTTATCCTTAGTTGGCAGTGGTGATAGGTAAATTACATTTCCTGTATCACAAGTGTTCATTTGAATCCAGAGGGTTAGAATTAGTCCAGTGGGTAGTTCAGAGAGGTGCTGCTGTAAAGAGTCTGGAGAGGAACCGGTGTCACCTCATTAAGCAAAGGTGGTAAAATTTCGGAGTTCTCAGTGTGTTGCTGCATTAGGCAGAGTTTAAAATAAGAAAAGCTCTTTCAATTAAAAAAAACCCTCACCAAAACAGCATTTTGATTACAGAAGAGAATCTTTTTTCTTCTGAATCAGTAGAAGGTGTTTCTGAGAACAAAGCTTGACTCACTAAGGGCTGAGGAGTGCCTGGCGTGTGGGTTTGGGTCCGTGGGAGGTTTAACCCCTTCCTGCCCCTGCAGGAGCTGGTGGAGCGGCGGCGCACGATGATGGAGGAGTTCAGGAAGTACCGCAAGATGGCACAAGAGCTGTACATGGAGCAGCGCAACGAGCGCCTGGAGCTGCGCGGGGGTGAGACTCAGGGCTGGGCAAAACCACAGAGAAACACCTCCTTTGGGGCCTCATCCTCTCCTCTCCTCCCTCTGCTTCCTGCTGAAGCCAGTCCTGTGTTCTCTGAAGTTTTTTTGTACTTTTTATCCTGAATCGTGACAGGATTTAAGAGGGAGAAAAAAGGCATTGGCTTGACCTTAGGATAAAACTATAGTGGGAGACAGTAATGCCTGAATAAATTTTGCATGTACTTGTTATGATTTAAATTTAAAATTTAAATACTTCTTGTTTCACTGCTGCTCTAAGGAATGTTTCTGCCAAGAGCATCAAATCATTCCGTTGCTGCCTTGTTTGATGGGTTCAGTGCTGATGCTTTCTCCATTGCAGGGGTAGACACAGATGAGCTGGACAGCAATGTTGATGACTGGGAGGAGGAGACTGTGGAATTTTTTATCAATGAAGAAATTATTACCCTTGCAGAACCAGAGTAATTAATAAAACTGTGGTAAGATAACTCTCAGTAGAGAGAAACTTTCTGTCAGCTATTGCTATAGAGCTGATAATTTGCTTGAGAGAGTTAGGTCTGTAGCATTGGTGAATGTGTTGTTCTCTGAATTGTTGTTTGGGTTTTTTTTTTTTTGTGGCTAGAGGAGACAAAAGCTTTTTTAAAAAAGTAATTGCAGACAGTCAGATTTGTGAGTTGTACTGAGCAGAGTACTGCATATGTCCTGTCTGGCCAGAGAGATCAAACCCACAGCAGAGTCAGGGTCAGCCTCTGAACACAGCGTATTGCAGAGGCTGTAAATTCTGTCTGCAGAATGAATTGTAGTTAGTATGAGATAGGAACTTTGCCTTTTGGAAGATTTGCATGTTAGTCCAAGACTAGGCAGAGTTTAAATACTGTATTAAAGATTATGCAGCATTTATCTGTAGGCTGATAAAATTTTGAGATGATGTTTAAATATCTACATGAAGTCAGTTATTGTTTTCTAGAAAAGCTGGATAAAGTTCAGGTAGTGGCAGATTTTTGTGTACTGACTGTCATGGCTTGTTGCTGAAATGTTTTATTTAATTCAGTGTTTTTCCCAGTTCCTTCTTTTGAATTCATATATTTTATGTTGGCAATGGAGGCTACTCCCAGCCCCTGCTGTGGAAAATGTCTTTTAGGGAGCTTGACGTTGTATTAAGGAGGAAAAATACCTTGATAGTGAAGACACTCATAGGATTTAAAACTTGCAGTGGGTTTGTGCTCTGTCATGTTTAGGATCTCACTCAAGGAAGAGGGAGGGGAGACTGGAAATACACACCTCTAAGTCACCCTGCAGTTCTTCAGCCTCCAGATGTCTAAAGAGCTCAGGTGCCTCTGGGAGCTGTAGAAAAATAATAACCTTGATACCTTTGACTGTCTTTGGGTCTGGCTTATCTGTGTTCCATACATGGGAGATCTTTTTGTGGAAGGAAGAGGGAGAGAAGCTGCTTCCTGTATGGATTTAAACCACATGAGTTTAGGAAGAGGTGAAACAGAAGCTGGTGTAGCCTTTCACCAGCTCAGCTGCTGAGGTTGAGCTGTTTGTATAAAAGCACAGTAGCTAACTCACCTCTTTTTTTTGTTTTTCTGCAGCTCCACCAGATCTTGTGCTGAAAAGAAGTTTGTTTGTTTTCCAAAAGCCTATAACAACTTTGGAATTCTTAATCCATATTCTTGCACTCTGGAAGGGTGGATGCACCAGATTTTCTTCATTCTGACACATTGTAGTGCCTTTAAGTCTTGCTGCCTGCTGCAGTGAGATACTGGAAAGGCGCTGCTTTTAAATTTATATTCTTTTTTTTTTTCTAGGGTTTGATTATTATTTTTTTCTTTTTAAATCCACTACTACCAGTATTTACTTCCCGATTCCCGTGCAGTCCTTGCCAGCTGGCAGTTTTTGCCTCTTGCCAGTGAGGTGAGATTCACCAGTGCACCCCTGTGTCACACACACCATGTTTGGGTTCCAGGGCTCTCTCTGTGTCCCAAGGGCATGGACAGGTGTTCGTTTGGGTTGGGGAAAAGTCACCAGAACCATTTTTCGTATGATGTGTTTTAGTGTGCTGAAGCAGCACTACAGCGGGCTATACCCTCCTCCTTTCAGATTGTGAAAGGATGTCTCCCTCAAAGAGCTGAATATGGAAATAAAAGCAGACCTATACTAAAACCAGGCTGGCTTCGTGTCATTTGTAGGGAATCTTTCCCTGAATGATCAATGTCAAACATCACCCAGTAATAAGAGTGTGTTTGCTATATTGACTTAATGGCTCCTTTGGATTTATTTCAAATCTTGGTTCCTCATGGCCCTTCTGGCTTTGTGTTGTGGTTGGTTTGTTGTTTACAATATGGTACAGCTCATTAATCTGTCACATTGACCTGTTCATGGTGGTGGAGTGACTAGAAAATGACTGGATTCTTAAACCATTTGCAAACTGATAAAAGCCTCAGGAATTTTTGGACTATTGTGTCTTGTTAGTTAGAAATACTAGAAAATTGCAGACTTCTAGAACAGTGCTCTGTCCACATGCCTTTTGCTCCCTCTTGCAGTGCCTGGTTCCATTTCCAAAGGCCTCTGAGCTCAGCAGGGAGAACTGTACTCAGAGCTGGTGCAGCAGCATACTTATATTTATACTTATATTTATACTTATATTTATACTTATATTTATACTTATATTTATACTTATATTTATACTTATATTTATACTTATATTTATACTTATATTTATACTTATATTTATACTTATATTTATATGTAGAACTGGATCTTGTCAGAGCAGTCAGTGAGAGAGGTTGGCCTGTTCCTTGCCCTTGGAGAATGAGGATGTTCCTCTCTTCTGGACTGGGCAGGGAAATTGCCAAGGTGAGCACTCTTGACTGGCTTTCCTTAAGCCCAGGGCTCACTTGTACAGCAGGGTGGGACAGCTCTGGAGTGGGAAGCCCTCTGGGCACAGGACAGCCCCACTCAGCTGCAGGTGGCCAAGGGACAGGGATGTTCTCAGCACTTCCTTTTTCATAGGTAAATTTACTGTGATGGCCAGTGCACAAAAGCCTCAATTAACTCCCATGTCCTCTTCACCAGGAAGTTTTCAAAATTATTTTCCTGTAAATGGTACTTAGTGTCAACAATTCTCTCTTTAACAGCACGTGTTGTTTTTCCAAAAGTCTGTATTAATTTCCTGTTTTCTGCATTTGTTCATTCATAATCCATATAGACAGGTACGTAGTTGATTAAAGTTTACTCCACAGTATTCCCCAGCCTCATTTCTCAACTGGACTGGAAAGAAATACTTTCTAAAAAAACAGTGCAGAAGAACTTAGAGCACAACAAAGTTCTCTGGTGATCATGGAATGGTTTGGGTTGGAAAGGATGTTAAAGCTCATCTCATTCCACCCCCTGCTGTGGGCAGGGACACCTTCCACTATCCCAGGTTGCTCCAAGCCCCATCCAACCTGGCCTTGGACATTTCCAGAGCTGGGGCAGCCACAGCTTCTGTGGGCACCCTGTGCCAGGGCCTCTTCACCCTCATGGTAAAGAGTGATGGCTTGAACTTGCATAGCAGGAATCATTTTTATGACCCTTTGGTTGTGAAGAGCTGACTTCTCAACCATTTTCTAAGTCACAAATTGAGTTGACAGGTTTTTTTCTCCTGTCTCCATGCAATGAAGGTTTAATAGGCTACTGTGTTTTATTCCTGGCTCTTTTCAAAGTAATGAAATGTAATTCCAATGTTGAGTAAATTGAGTTCTCTTACAAGATGCTTCTCTGAAGTGCAGATCATCAGTGGAGGAAAAAAAAACAACATAAAAATTGCTTCCAAAATTGTTCCTGCAGCATCTCTGGAAGCTGATGAGATCTTGACCAGCAGTTCAGGCCTTTTCTCATCTAACACCAGCATTTCTGACATCACTCCCTTCAATTACTTCACCTTTTCTCTTGTGCTTCTTACTTCAAATGCTTTTTGCAAATTATGTGCTACTGAAATTGCTTTATGGGAATGTATTTGGTAAATTATCCTCTTTGCCATATCTTGGAATAGCACTGGGAGGTGGAGTAGGGAGGCAGGCTCCTCCTGTTGGATTGAATCCACCTGTGTAGCTTCGAGTTCTCTGCCACTGCTTCTCAGCCTGTGCCTTTGTAAGGGCTTCAGAAGGATGGTCAAAGCAGAAGCAGGTTTGTAGGTTACTGGCTAAAGCTATGTAGGGTGGGGAGAAAAGGCTTCCCACAGCACTTGAACCTCCACTGAGTGCCCTTGAGGGTCCAGAATTTGGGTGGGAAAGGAAACAAACCTTAAGCATTAAGATAGTATCTCTCCTTAGTTTTGTTAAAGTATTGTATTGAGTATTTTTAATGATTGTTCTTAAATAGCAGGATTAACTGGACTAATTCATATAATCCTGGGCTAGTCTTCACTCTGTCTTTATTTTGAATTTGTAGTAAATATTCTCATGACCTTTAAACCATCTACAGCCTTTAACGCAAACTTCACAGAACAAATTTTAGTCGCTTGCTCTACTACGTTTTAACTTCTTAAATTCTAATATTTTTTAATTAAGCCTTGCTGTAACTTTTATGAGGTTTGACTCCTGTCAATAAAAAATTAATACAAAGGGTGATTTCCTTGTGGCTTTTTTTAATGGGTTGTTGTAATGCATGGACTCCTGGTGTTCCTGGGCTTTCTGGTCCAATCGGGGGGGAAAAAACAGACTTGCACTATGCATGCATGATTTAAAGCAGTTGTGGGTAAGTAATCTGCAGAGAAAAACATGCAGTGGGGGAGGTGAGGCTGGGTCAGCTGGCAGGTGCTGGTGGTGGTGGTGTCCCCCTTGGACAGTGATCCTCATTGTCCCCATCTCTTTGGGACCTGAGTGACAGATTCACAATAAGCAGCCAAAAGCAGCTGGGATTAAAGGCCTGCCAGAGTCCTCACAATTCCTTCAGGGCCTCAGCATCTCTGTGTTGATCTCAGTAAGAGGAATGCTTTGAAAATGTAATCCTCTCCCAAGTTTTAACCTTCAACCCCGTGCCTCTCAGTTAAACTGAAGCATTGCTCTCAGTGTGCTGAAACAGGATTGGGGCAGACACAGAAACCTCTGCTCTAACTGGAATCGCATAAAATAAAGTCAATAATATGTGGAATACCTTGCATTCCTCTCTAATGCAAGGAAAAGCCTTAGTACTTGGTGTGACCTGGCTCCACATGCTGCTCGTTGGGGTTTGTTTTCTTACCCTCAGGGGCTGGGGCTCCCAGATGCAGTGATTAACTGGACCATTTTGGAGTTCAAGGCTGTCCAAGAGACTTGCATGATCCCCTCCACCTCCTGTAGAATTTGGGATTATGGTGTACAGGATAGTATTTTTAAATGCTTTTAAGAGATGCGGGAATGAGCTGCTCCTAGCAGTGTCCCTCAGCCCTGTTTAGGGAGCTGATGAAACTGCAATTAACTTAATTCTTGTGAATATTAAAAGCTATCCAAAGCTAAGGAGCTCACCTGGTACCCTGACATGTTCACAGTGAAGAAATGTTCCTTTGCTGCTGCTAGAACTACTCAAAATTGTCTATTACAGTGCTTGAGACTGGGAGCTGTTGGTGAAACCCTCATTTAATTGGTACATGGCTTGTTATTGTGCAGATAAATCTGGTTCCTATAGAAACTAGTTGCTTGTGACTGGTGGGGCTGTAGAAAAAGTCTGTTTTGCTAAGTGCTTGCTGGGTACAGCATCATTTCTGTGCATTATGAAATGTTTTAGCAGCATCAGCTCTTCTGCCAGGAGCTGTAAAGGGGATTTCACTGTGTTTTATGAAAGTGAAAACAGTCACGGAAAGGTGAAAATAGAATTTTTCAAATCTCTCTTATTATGTGAGGTCCCAAAGGGAGTTCTTTAGTGGGATTTCAAACAAACCCTCTGCCAGGCACACAGGTTTGGGACCATGCCACTCACCCACAGTGAGGGCCAGAGCAGGACCCCAGCTTCAGGAGGCCCAATTAACCCCACAGCAGGATTTCCTCTGGGGCTTCACCTGTAGGTTAAACAGGCTCAAATACACGTGCTCTTGTCTGTTATTAATGCTGACAAATAGGTTGTGCCATTGTGTTTTAAATCTTTGAGTCAAATTATGTCTATGTTTCAAACAGAGCAGAGTGTTTCTGACTGATTGAGTTGTGGCACAAGGCACTGGCACTTAATTGCTACTTTATAATCACTCCAGTCCTGTGATGAATTCCAGATGAATTCCAGCTCCCAAGGAACCCTGTGGGACCTGCACAGATTAGGGCCAACTTGCTCTGATCTGGTTGAACAGGCTCATAATGATTGCTACCTGGGATTAAACAAAATGGGTACTTAGTGAAATGCAATTCCCTTTCTTCGTAATGGATAACTTTAATCGGTGTTTTGGGAACACCAGGGGAATCTGTAATTGTGCTCAGCCCTATGACTGTGGGTACCATGGTCCCAGACCTCCGAAGGTTCCCGCTGGCTGCAGCAATGTCACGGCTGAGTTCACTCTGCCACCTTCCCTGTCAATCAGTCAGAGTCCTGCTGTGTTAGAGACAGAAACAGAGGCAGAGGGAGGAAGAGTTTGTCAAGATAAAAGTGCAAATCCTGGGAGAATGAACTGGTTTAAACTTTATGAACTTCATTAAACTCTCTGGGCTTTAAAGCTTTAATGTTTTGAGTTTGATCAGCAGAAGAGATGCAGCAAGGAGCTGTGACTGTGGCTGGTGCTTGCCCAGAGCTGAGCCCTGCTGCAGAGAGCTCTGGGTGGCCTCAGCACACAAAAGCCACCTGTGTCCGTGTGTTCAGGTGACCCTTTGCCCTCAGTGGTGCTGAGACTCGCTGCCTGCAGAGTGGGAGAGCAGGTGAGCTGGGGGCTGGCTGTGCCTGGGAGTAGGTGAGCTCTGGGGCTGTACCTGGGTATAGGTGAGCCCCTGTGATGGGCACCAGGGACTCTGCTGGGTACCCCATGGGCCACTATGAGCCTCTGGCTCTTCTGCTTCACATGCAAGCACTTGCTTTCAAATCCTGCAAAACTCCTGCCTTTCCTGAGACACAGCAGGGATGCAGCTTCCTGTGCAATGGAACTTCTTTTTTTCCAGTTCTGTGTCTTCCACCTCTTGCTCACCTCTCTAGGAGGCAGGAATTGCAGGAGGCTCTGCTTACCTCTTCTACATTGCTACATCTATTTGCATATTTTTATTGTGCCCTCGTTATTTACCTTCATTTTTGATGTAAATCCCATTATTTTTTATTGTACTTCAGCTGATCTTTCTCTGAACCCTTCCTGAACACACACTAATTCTGTAATATATCTTGTCTCCACACAGTAGTCACATGATAGCAGCCCTCAAAAGCAGAGTGAGAATGAATCTCTCTTTCCCCTTTATAGATTACAAATGCAATTTTTGTTTAGCACTTTACCTGTGAAACATCCTTTTTATTTTTCTTTTCTACTTTAAAGCAGCCATTAATCTCACAAGGATATCAGCTTTATTTTTATACAGCTTATTCAGACTTGCATCGTCTTCCCCAAGATCTATTTTCTCTAATGGAAATCTGGGAAGGAAATGTGCATTACATTAGTCTGAGTAACTTCTGTCTATGAGAATGCTTTTCTCTTAATAATGCAAATAACTGTAATTATGGAAGCAAATTAATTGACTGGGCAGTCAAAGTACTTAAATTTCCTGGTGTATTTTGATTTGCATTCATGTTCCCTGCTATTTTTACTCCCAGCTGAACTCATTTAGAACTGCTTCCGTCTGCTTATTAATCCTAAATCAAAATTGACTTTGCTTGTGGCTTGTTATATTTTAATGCCTCCATGAAACAGCAGAAGATTTGTGCTTTTAGAATACTGCTGGTTAGACAAGCCCCAGATTGGAAGAGGAGGACTCTTGGACACATGCATACACTGTGTGAGCAAAATTTGGCTGTTACATGAGCTCAGTAAGAGGGGCCTGAAAGTGTTACAGCACAAATTTCTCAAGGAAACAGGCTGACCTCGTTCTCCAGGCGCTGCTCCTGCCTGTCACACTTGCCTGTGCACGATTACGTGTCAGTCTGTCTTATGCAGGCAAATGCTGCCACCAAGGACAAACCAGGAGTTCCCTTTGGAGTTTGTTCTTGTGTTGCTTCAGGTTTTAAGGCCTGAGCTGGACCAGTGAAAATGAAAGAATTAAAACAACAACAACAACAAAATAATTCGGGTAATTGAAAACTTGCATATCAAAGAGATACTCGTTAGACACTTGGAATTCAGCAGGAAATGCAAAAGAAAAATAAATCCCGAGGTTCTGAAGTTTCTTGAACCCCACAGGCACCTGTCCTGGACACTTGTCTCTCTCCTGGGGCACCAGTGGGGTTATTCTGTCAGTCTATGCTCTAACTGCTTATCTAATGATCTGTTACCTGAGAGAACATTAAAGCTGCTCTGGAGAAGGTTCTCTGTCCTTCTCTTGAGCATCTCCTTGGGAGCCCTCTCGGTGGAGGAGGAAGAAACTCATTCTCCTCAGTACCTATACATTGTGATAATCATGTACTACATAAAGTCCTAAAGGACTGAAATGGAACAGAACCAGTTCTGTAACCTGCTGTAGCTCCTTTCTCACCTTTGCTTTATTCCTTACTAATAGCCAGACATGGAATGAAGTTTGTGTCCTTGAGCAATGCAGATATTTACCTCAGTCCTTCTGCACAAAGAGGCTTCAGGCAATTTTGCTGCTGAGGAATGTAACTATTTTCTTTCACAGCTCCTCTGTCTGAATCTTAGCTGAAAATTGAGGTAAGAGGTGCTGTCCCTCCCTCCCTGCCTGCCCAGGGTCTGTTGTGTCCCTGCAGGCACCGCTCTTACCCAACGCCAGTGACCATTCCGCTGCTCAACGGCCCTTTCAAGGATTTTGCAGTGCCCCAAATTGCAGAAGTTGCTACACCAATTGCAAAACCCAGTCTGTCGGCCTCAGCCCTGTGTGTGTGAGTGTTTTCCAGGCAAAGCTGTAGTGCAGCATTCCTCTAGCCAAGGGATGGTGCTGTGAGGAATCCCAACAGGCTCTGAACCAAACCCAGACCTAACGGTTCTCCGTCTGCCTTTATCCCATACCAGAGGGTGGTCCTGATGGATCCAAGCCAAGATCCAGATGACATCTTGCGAGCTAACAGATCTGAGGAAAAACATTTGTATTTGACATGGGTTTTGATCACACAGCAGCCCAGGTAACAGCCTTCCATTTGTTTTTTAAAGGCTTAACCTTAGAATTGTTTTCCCTGCTTAGATAAATGTTTTTTGGCAGGTGAACAGAACTGCACAGCCCAGAGGCCACTTGTCACCCAGATGAAAGGTGACAGTGCTGAAGGTGAGAGGGCTGTGAAGGTTTTCCTTTTACCAGAGAAGTGGGGGAGACGTGTGGTGTTCATTCTGCCTCTTCCTCCCCCACTGGCCCTCCCCAGGTGTAACACACCTGAGCAGAAGTGAAGAGCTTTGTCTCCCAATGTCTCTGGGACAGGTCACTGTCACATTGTTGGCTCTGTTGCTCACACAGCTCTTCCCTGTGTTCTGTGGTTTTACAGGCTCGTGAAGGGAGCTCTGGTGCCCTCACTGAGCTGTGTTTTGCAGACGGAGGAAAGGTGCACTGGGAGGATTCAATCAGCGCCTGCATTTTATGATCACCACAATGTGAGTGCAGCCTTGCTTCTCACAGCAGTTCAGTCACCTGTGTTCTCTTTCACATCAAACTTCACCCTTGTATGCCATCTAAAACATTTTTGGAAGCTCAGTGGCACTTCTCAATGAAGGAAAGGTCAGGGAGTGAATTTACTCCCTTCTTCAGCAGACACAAAAACCCCAAAGCATTTAATGTTCAGAGTCCAATAAAATAATCATATTGAAGGGTATTTCTTTCAGTAGGCTCCTTCATCTTGCCTGCCTTTAGAAAATCCAAAAAACCTCGGTGCTTTTCTGCTCATTCTGATGATGTATCAGAATCCAAACAGCTTGTGAATCCTTCCAAAGCCCAGGAAATTTAGTGAGAAAATCACAGGGAATGTAATTAGGTATAGATCATTCGGACAGCTCTTGTGCCTGACCAAAAGCTTGTGCTTTTTTTGACTGAATTAGGAGGAAGTATATGTGTTCACAACAAAAAGCCTGACAGGAGGAGTCATTTCTGGCTACAGCGCTACCATTTTTGCATATGGTCTAACAGGTAAAGTAGTCCCTGTAGCTGTACTGCTCCAGATGAACAAAATATAGCTGTAAAAACCAGAAATATAGAGACAATTAAGTGCTTATTGTGAGGACAAGGGTGAAGAATTATAGTACCATTCTCACTGGGAAGTATGGACCTCACTTAAATGCTAAAGTAACAGTGAAGCTGTCGTGTTTGAAAAGTCACTTAATTGAGGTAGAATTCAGTAGAGACAAATCTTCCAATTAGAAAGGAGGAGGTGATAAGGGCATCTGTGCAATGCTGGAGGCTGATCTCAGGAGAATAGATGTAGCTGTAGAAAGCATTTATAGATTACAGCTCTAGCTCTGAACACCTAGGTGAGCAGTTAACCTACACGGCTGCCCATCTGCCAGTCCTCTTGTCAACCTGTTTGGATGGCACATACAGTCTCTCTCCTCAGGCAGTGTCACTGTGGGGTGAGACACGAGTAACTGGAAGAAATTATGAGGTGAAGGGCAAAATCAACAGGAAGCCAGGCATCATTTGTTGGGGAAACTTGCTCACATGGTACTTGGGCTTTGATGCTGCTCTCTATGTCTTTAACAGGAACAGGAAAGACCTGTTCATTTCTGCCTCTCAGAGGATTACGAAAGGGGCTTCTCTATGGTTAAAGAAATTCTGTAGATGTGGGTCGTACATCTCTAAGCTCACAGGTGACCAGTGAGTTTTTAAATTAACTTAATGCCTTTGAATGTTTCATCCCTTCTATAAGATTTGGCTGAAATTGGACAATAAATTTTTTGGGGCAGGAGGAAGGAGGAGTGAGAGTGACTGTGTGCTGTCATAAGTTGTCTCTCCCTTAGGAAATCAGAAAGGTTGCAGACACGCTCTTCGCTATGCTGGTTATTTTATGGATACTTTACAACCTCATTTATGAACCTTGCCTCAAGCCTTGGTGCTGAGCTCTCACTGGTGCTGCATGACAGATGTGTTTTCTAGAGGATAGTGGGAAGGAGGAGAGATGGAGGGAAAGGCAGGCTCCTTTCGTGAGCAGAATTGAGCAGCTGCCAGTGCATTTGTGTAAATTGCGATTTTCTTGCAAAAATTCTTCTTTTCTAGCAAGTTAATTACTTATTGATTTTACTGTTGATGGAGAGAGGGCCTAATGAATGGTCTTTTACCAGCACTTCCTTCACTCCTAATTGGGATTCTCCACCAGAATCTCAATGAACTGCAGGGTACTCAGCCACAGTGGTTGCCCCTGAACAATAAAACCCTGTCACATCCACATTAACCACATCAACATTGCATCTCTCCAGGACTCCTTAGGGAGCAACAGCAGGACTGTTATGATTGGACACATCAGCCCAGCCAGTTCCTCCTTTGAAGAATCTCAAATGACCTTGATCTATGCCTATCGAGCAAAAATCAGTGATACACAGGTACCAGAGCAAACAATTCCTGAGGAGGTGGGGCTTAGAGAATTGGTGAGGGTGGGCAGGCCCTGGCACAGGTTGCCCACAGGAGCTGTGGCTGCCCCAGCCCTGGAAGTGTCCAAAACCAGGCTGGACAGGGCTTGGAGCAATCTGGAATAGTGGAAGGTGTCCCTGCCCATGGAAAGGGGTGGAAAAAGATGGGCTTTAAGATTCCTTCCAACCCAAACCATTTTATGATTCTATGACTAAAAGATTGCAAGTAGAAATAGAAAATGAAATGGGTGAAGAGAAAGCAAATTTCAGGAGGGGTAGAGGCTCAGTGTGAGTGAGAGAAGAAATGCAGAGGAAGGGAACAGTGGAAAGCAAATTGTGTGAGATGTAGATGAGAAATATGAAGGTGAAAAAAATGGGGCAGAATAATGGAAAGGGAGAGAATGATGTGCCAGGTATGGATCTGGGGAGATTGAGCAGCTGAAGGCAAGGGCTGAGAAACAGGAGAAGGAGAAAAGTGCAGTCAGCCCCAACCTCAGGGTTCTGCAAGGTAAAGTCAGGAGCTAGAACAGCTCTGGGGTTTCTGGAGGGAAGAGGACAGGAGAGGAGCTGTGTGTGGGAGTAGTGGTGGTGCTTGTTGGGTCTCTCATGCCTGGGGAAGCTGGCTCAGGAATTCCTGTAGAGGAGAAGAGTGGGAAGCACAGTCCGATGGGCAGTGGAGGCAGACGGGGAGCTGAAGTTCTTTTCCTGCATGAACCTCTCTCTGATGTACTGTGTGACTGTGGGTATGGCCCTTCTCAGCATCTTCCACAGCCTTAAAATGTCTTAAATTTCACAAACCTGCCCTTGAAAAGAGATTTGACATCAAATGCTGGCATTTGCTGTGGGGAGTCCTGTCTGTCACAGAGAGGTGACCGAGTTCGTAGCCCGCGTCGCTGCGGGCTCTGAGGCTGTGTCAGGACACCGAGCTCCACTCTATGGTCCATTGAATGTAATTAAAAAAAAAGAAAAAAAATAGAGAGACAGGCAGGGTGAAGATTTTAAAACACTGATTGTTCTGCCCCAGGGATTGTTCCTTTTGTCAGTGAATCTGGCAAGAAATGAATTAAAAATAGTCAAGTTCTCTGACAGATCAGACATGAGATACAATAGGCCTTGGCTACCAACAGCCAAGGTTATTTCTAGATAACAAGCACAGAAAACAGACACCTTTTTCCTTTCGGTGTGTGCAAAGGCAGAAGAGATCTCCCTGCAATGCAGTTTCCCCTTCATATTCACAAAAGCATAGCAATGAGCCCTAGTTATTGCTAATAATGCACTCATAAAGCTGCATGAGAATTCTTCAGCACGTGATGAACTTGGCAAGACTGCAGAAAGAAGCAGAGTCCTATAGAGGAGTGCCTTGTAACATGTGGCCTGGGCCCAGAATAGTTTTGGGGGAACTTCACAGAATTTCACCTGGCCTGATGTCAGATCAGAAATGTCTTCTGCAGCAGAGAGGCACCAACGGCCTAAGGCACACAGCAGCCAAGTAATGAATACCTTGAGGGCACAGCTGATAGAGGCTTTCAGGGAGAAAACAGAGATGTGTCACTGCCTGATGGAGCTGGAAAACACCAACATTGAGCTGCAGGCACCTCCTAACAACTGCTGAGTGAGTCTCTCCTTAGCTTCCAGCATGACATATACTTGAATCTCCAAACTCACCAGAAGCTATAGCTCCATAAGGCAACCAGCACATAGAGCATTGAGTTTAGTCTCAAGACTAAAGTATAAATGGGAGATGTCTCACCTCTTTTGGTCCTAATTCTGAACTTGTGTTTTAAGGGAAAATCTGCGTGGAAGCACAGACTGGATTGGTCCTTCCCTGGTCCAGTCACTCAGCTCTTGTGAAGTGGTTTCCATTCAGAGGCAGTGCCTCTGGGCATGATTCCATGCCAGAAAAAGCAGCAGCATCCTTTTCTTCTGGATAAACTTCTAAGTAGGTGTCAGTTCCCTATCACTAGTCACTCACCCAATGCCTCTGTAAATTTTATGGAATCATAGAATGGTTTGGGTTGGAAGGGATCTTAAAGATCATCTCATTCAAAACCCCCTGCCACAGGCAGGGACACCTTTCATGATCCCAGGTTGCTCCAAGCCCCATCCAACCTGACTTTGAACACTTCCAGGGATGGAACAGCCAGAGCTTCTCTGGGCAACCCTCACCCCCACCTCACCCTCACCACCCTCCCAGTAAGGAATTTCTTCCTAACATCTAATCTAACCCTGCCCTCTGTCTGTTTGAAGCCATTCCCCCATCCTGTCACTATATGCCCTTCTTAAAAGTTTTTTTTCCATCTTTCTTGTAGACTCCCTTTGGGTACTGGAAGTTCTGGTTCCTTAGGATTTAGGTCATTTATAGCTAAAAAATCTTTAGGACATTAAAGATATTCAACAAGTACCTGTGAATAGGCAGTAATTTGTGTTGGGGTGTTCTTTCCATGAAAAGATCACATAGGAGGCAAAGGGAGGAAGGTAATTGTGTTCTTTTGTGTCATTTGCCCAGCTCCAGAGCAGTCTGGACTCATTAATTCTGCTGTTGTCATGGAAGAGGAGGCCGGACAGACACAATGAAAGGCTATGCATCACCAGAGCTATGTCACTGTCTCCCAGAAGTTCCTTTCTTCTTTTTTTTTTTTTTTTTTTTTTTTTTTTCCTGGCAGCTGGGAACCCGAGAAGGCTCAGGGTGCATGCAAGGATGATATGCCAGCAGAGGAAACACTGAGGAGGAAGACAGGGATGTCATGGATTCACCTGAACCTCAGGAAGTTACAGCAGCAAGAGAAGAGATCAACCTGCTGCTGGCCCTGAAGGTGAGGAGGGGAAGGTGCCCTTGGGGTTGCCAGTTTGGCCTCTGCCTGGTGGGTGCTTGAGGGCAGGATGGCAGCAGCACAGCTCAGAGGTTCATGTGGATTTGTGCCGGCACCATAAAAGCTGTGAGGCACCTGACTGCTAAACACTTCGGGCTGCCGAAGGAAGCAGCTTAGGAACATTGATGTTTGTATCCTGCCTCTGTCCCTGTGGTTTTTAGGATGAGAGAAAAGCAGCCTCTGAACTTGTGCACCTATAAGTGAGCTAATTCACAGAATCACAGAATACTCTGAGTTGGGAGGGACCCACAATGATCATTAAGTCCAATTCTTAAGTGAATGGCCCACACAGGGATCAAACCCACAGTCTTGCCATTATTAGCACCACGCTCTGACCAACTGAGCTAATTCTTCCCATGTTGAGGGTTTGCTGTGCACTGGTCGTTCAATGTGTTGGTAATTACTTTTAGTGATTATATTTGTGGTTAACATTTGGGAGTTCCTCTAGGCAAGGACTCTGCATCTGTATGTATCTGCCATGACTGAAATATGGCAGCCGGTAGTAAAACAAGCAAAATACAAAATTGTTTTTCTAGATTTTACTTTAATCTCAGCGTGATGGAGACAGCAGAGAATTGCTCAGATGCCTTTGTTACCCCAAGAAGCTGAGCTGCCTTGGCAAACCCCTATCTTTTTCAGACAGAGCTGGAGCAGCACTTAGCAAATGCCACAGAAAAAGCTTCTCAGATGAAGGAGTTTTTCCCCAGACAAATCCCTACTGAAGATCAGCAGGAGGTGCTAAGTTTTCTCTGCAGGGCCCATGAGCTCCAGCTTGGCAATACAGAGCTGCAGGCAAATCCACTGTACAGGGAGAATCTATTGTGCCAGAAGGATTTTGTGATCCAGTAACTGCAGCAGCACATGCTACTCTGCAAAGAAATTATTCAGCAGCAGCAGATGCTGATAAAAGGTAAAGCGGCACCTTTGCTCCTGCTCTATCCTTATCTCCAAGCTTTGTTTTCTGATGGCAAACTGGAGAAAAATCCGTCCAGGAAACATTGCCTTGGATGTCATGACTCAGTTGTACTCAGCTGTTTCTCTAGGAGTCATTTTTAACTCTTCCTCCCTATCTCTGCTCCAGCCCAGAACATTCCTGTCCCAGAGACACTGGTGAGGTTACACCGCCTGCACCTCCCTGAGCTGGAGGAGGGGGTGCTGAGCTGCCTGCTGCTGCTACACTCGGTGACATCCAGCATGCTCAGGTAAGGCAGAGCAGCCTCTTGTGCTGGAGAATCCACCCTGTCCCATGATGTGGTGTCATGGCCATGGAATCACACACACTCAAAGCCTGGCTGGGTCCTGGTGCCACTCAAGAGCTGCACAGAGAGTTTGTTTTATACAGCTGTTGTCTCTGGAGCTTCACTCAACAGAAAGGCAAAGGTGAGATGGCCAAACATGCAATGTCCCAAGTGACTGCTGAAGGAGACTCTTATTCAAAGGCCTCTGTGCACTCAGGGGGCACAGTTGTTCTGAGGCCTTCAGATCTTTCCCACCAGAAAGGAAAGGTGCTGCTGGCCCCTTTGTCTTAGGAAAACTTGAGTGTTTTGAGACAGTAAGGGGCTGCCAGGAAATTGCCAGTCTTCAGCAGGGAGTCCAAGCAGCAGCATCTCCTGTTTATTATGATTGTCTAGAATGAACAGGGCATGGAATTGGGTTTCACCTTGAATAATACACTTAATGTTAGTCATGCTGTTATATGAGAAATTAAACTACTCTGAGTGACCCTCTACAGGAGGGGAGCAAATAGCAGGTGGCTGGAACTCTGTAAAAGCACATGAGGTATTAAGAGTGTCTTTGTAACACCGACTGAGAGCCTGGGCTAGAGAAGGGGCTTTATAGTGAGAAAAATCTGCTGAGGATCTCATTCTTCCCTCTTCCTGCAGCCCCACAACAGCCCTTCTCTGGATGTCAGTCAGCATCTGGATCCTAACAAAGATGAGATCAGAAAGGGTGTGCCTGGGAACACAAAGGATATTCCCTGGAGGGTGAAATTTGACATTCCCTCCACCACCCTTGAGTCAGACAAGTACTCTTTCTTATTATTAGGCTTATTCTCTAGGGCATGGGGACCTGGCAGCTCTCAGCTAAGTCCACAAAGCTGGGAGATACCAAAGTGGAAGGACCTCTAGAAACTGAAATCTATTAGAAGAGTTTTCTGGTATGTTGGCCTTGCAAATCAGCTCTGTTTTAGCAGGAGCCTTCTCCACAGAGAAGGCAATGGGACAGGTTTCCATTTGCCTCTGTTGCCAGGCAAGCTTTTAAACCAATAAAGTAGCCAAGATAGTGAGGATCAGGGGACAAAATGAATTCTGAAGTATTCCTTGCTGTGTTCTTTATCACCATGTTTACCAGCTTTCTGACTTTCCCCACCGCTTGACAGCTCTCAGCTAGACATGTTTCATCTCTCCCTGTTGATAAAGGGTCTGTGCTTTCATCTGTTAACCTCTTGGCATATTCTGTTCACAGTGGCAGTTACAGATCATCTAAAATGACACTCTGTAGGAAGGATGGTCTCTGGATACCCATCTCAGCCCAACTTTCTCTGGTTTGCCAGAAAGTTCAGTCCAGTAGGTCAGTGTGGCAGGAACTGAATTCAAGGCATGTTTGTTGTGGAAAGCATCCTGCTCTTGTGATGGCAGAACATGCACAGCAGCTAAACCTAGTGTACGTGAGGAAGGTAAACCTTGGCAGGCAATAAAATCACATCTAGAGCACTGGCCTTGGGTTTAAAATGTGGGAATTAGCTAAGAGGCCAAGGCTTAGCTGCCACCTCCAATTTAGACTCTCCCTCCGTGTGTCACCTGCATCCAGTGGAGTGATGGGAGTTTAACTAGAGATGCACTGAGCAATCTGGTGTGAGGGCACTTGTGTTGACCAGGATGATCACCTCCTTTTGTGCCATTCACTGATGACTCTCTGGTGAAACTGATTTCATTCAGGACCCTGAAACAGGAGGGAGAGTTAGGAGCTCATCAGTTTCTTGTTCACCGGCTCACTTATTTTGTAGCCACAGCTCTGTATGGGAGATACACAGTCAAAATGGTTAACTTTTGATTTACAATGCTCTTATTTATTTTGGCTAGATATTAGCAACTCATACACAGCAAAATGCTTTTAAACTGTGCTCTGTTCCCACTGTTTATAACAAAACACTCCCTGCTTCCAACAAGAGGGGACTCCACTCAAGGTACTGCCAAAAGGCAAGGCTCCTGCAAGCACCACCCAGCACAGCAACGCTGGTCATGTCAGAGGACAGGACCTACAGAAACGAGTGCATGAAATATCAGATTGGCTCAGGAGGAACTGTGACACTCTTCAGCACTTGCTCTGGTGCAATCTGAACTGAAAGAGCTGTAAATGCAACACAAATGGTCCAGTTGTGAAATCAGTCACATGCGTAGAGGTTTTATAGCCAAGTTTTAAGCCTTTTTTCTTTGCAACAGATGACACGGGCAGTGTTCCAGAAGGAGTTACACTCCATCTCCCTCTTAGCCAAAAATAACCTCTTAGGAAGAGAAAATAACATTTTCAGTGGTGTTCATAACCCCAGTCTAATCCACGTGTGAAGGACAAAATTTAATCTGAGTTAGCCACATGCCAACATACTGCCTTCCACTGAAGGTGTCACCTTGGGCTCTTCCTGAGGCAGCGATGTGCAGATCCTTGGCCTTTGCCAAACTCACCCCTCCACAGCCTGTAGCAATCTGTCTCCTCCCCATTTTGACTGGCAATGAGACTCAAATCAAGGTATGAGAAACTTGACTTGAGTTCTTCCTCTTGCCTCTCTTGTAGGGCCTGCAGATGGTGCCAGCAGTCGGCAAAAGCCACAGGCAGTCGCCCATCTGGGGAGCCAGCCCAGGACTAAATAGAAGTCACCTGGGGAACAGGACTCTCTTTGGCCCCAAAGGATTGCAATTTCAAGACTGGTGGAAGTCGAGGAAGCAGATTCAAGAGTGTGCCTTAAAATGTATTTTAGCTTCTGTGTTGTGGTGTTGAAGAGCAGAGGGAAGGCGAGCAGGGAAGAGAGGAAGCTTATACATTTTTCTGCATCCCTACTTAAAGTCTTTGCTCTGTACTGTGTGCTCTAGTTGTTGGCTTCAGTTTAAAACAAGTAGGGTGTTAACAGAGTCCAAGAGAAGAGGAAAACCTCCTTTTCCCAGCAGTGTCCATCTCCCAGAAGATGTCAGCATGGAGCCCAAGCCGCCTTTTTTTCCCAGGGCAAAAGCGTGGATGCCACCCATGCATCCAAAAGGCTCCCTGACTATTAAAACCAAATGTAAATGCCTGAGAAATAGTTTCCCTGTTTTTTCCCTGTGTGTTGCTGTGAAGCTGGGAGGTGTACTGCATGTCTGGAATGCTGTTTGGGTGAGCAGATGTTCGGCTGTGAGAGCAGCCAAAGATTGCTCTAAGCTCTCTTCTCTCTACAGAGCATTTCAGATCTGACTGCAGACAGAGAGGCAGCAGTGGTGATAGGTGAAGACCCTGATAAGAATTACTAGCCCAGAGGTTAACTGTGGGAATGTGTTTTTCTTTTTGGAACAAGCATCTTCAGGTGGCAGCCTTCTCCATTAAGGGGCTTTTAAGATAATGCTGCAAATAAAATGGTTCTGACAATTGCATGGAATAATGACTCCTTGCCCCAAGCAGAAGTGACTTCCCTCCTCTAAGGTGACAATCTCGGGTAGGTTTGGGCATTTTTTTCAAATGGATGAAGAATCTTTTTTTATAGCTGCAGCACTTGCAAAGAATTCTCCTATGTGCTGTTTCTCACTGGGTGACACTGTACATGCTCCTACTTCTCTATGCCTGTTGCTTTGCTGTTGGGAAGATGAGGGATAGTTCACTCCAGGGATGAGGAAGCTCAGTTACTTGTATTTATAACTGTCTGAAGCCCCTGAATTGGGGATGCAATCAATGCAAGGGTGTGAGCGGGTGTAGCAAGCAGCCGATTTTCCTTATGAAACAGAAAGCAGCAGGAAGAAGTGTGACGGTGAAGTGGAAGGTCAGGATCACTTGTCCCCAGAGCTGACTCTTTTAGATTAATGAAGATATAAGAAAAGGACACACAGATAAAATAAGCACAGAGTGTGTATAAGACAAACTTGTGCCAGCAGGTCCTGAGCCAAGACTGTATTTACAAGACCTCACGTGACCTGCAAACACTGCGGGACCAAAAAATGAAGGAAAACGAAGCTTTCCAAACATATACATCTCTGCTAAATACCTTTGGGCTGAATCACCAGCAAAAAGTTGCAGTGTTTGGAGCCATTTCAAGTGAGCTGAATTGAGCCGAGTGCCTCAGTCTGAGGCTGCATGTCCAAAGGGGAAGTTTGTGCGACAAAGAGTTTGATAATTTGCCATGACTGTTGTGAAGAGTACAGAGCCACATGATGTTTAGACTTCTCTGTTTGTAAAATCTACATTTTAAGTCTGTTAATTTATGTAAAAGCTGGGGCTTGAAATGTTGAAGATGGAATCTGTAAATTATCACTTTTAGGTTTGATTACTGCTGGAGATGAGGCTGCAGCCCATGTCTTGTGCAAAGTGGAACCTTGTGCACTTTCAGTGCTGGGCTATTGTTTTTTTGATTCACTTCTTACCAACCACAAATAACTAGAGAAGCAAAAGGAACTTAAACTGTCCTGGGATTTTTCAGCAGCATTTTCTAGCCTTACTGTATCCAGTTATTTAGACTTTGCTCCTTATAAGGACTGCTGGCCCCCCAAGCTTCCAGGACATTAAATACCCACACAGGGTTATGATGTGGTAACCTGTAATTAATTTGAGTTTTAGGTTAAATTTTTACAGAATCACATAATTTTGAGGGTTGGACCTCTGAAGATCACCTAGTCAAACTCCCTGCCAAAGCAGTGCCACCTAAAGCAGGTGACACAGGAACGCGTCCAGGTGGGTTTGGGATGTCTGCAGCGAGGATGACTCCACACCCTCCCTGGCCACCCTGTTCCAGCGCTCCATGGAAGCAGTTCTTCCACATGTTGAGGTGAATCTGGTGTTTTAGCTCACGGCCATTTCCCCTTATGCTGGGAGAGCGTCAAGACTCGGCAGCGCCGTGGACACACGGCCCCTCCGCGCCGCCCCCGGGCTCCCTCAGGCGAGGGCGGGAGCGGGGCCGGGGCCGCCCCTGGCGGGAGGAGCGGCGCCTGCGCGGCCCCGCGGGGACCCCCGCGCGCGGCGTCTCGCGAGAGGCGGCGCCGGGGCCGCGGCGGGAGGAGGAGGAGGAGAACAAGGGAAGGAGAAGAAGGCGAAGGCTGCGGTGCCCGGGCGGGAGGTGAGCGCGGGGCCGGGCAGGGCTCGGGGGGTGCCCGAGGGGCCGGGCGGGGCTCGCTGAGGCGGTGCCGCCCCGGGGCTGGGCCAGCTCCCGGTTTATGAGCACGCCGTGGCCCCGCCTGTCCGTCCGCTCTCCCCGGTGCCAGGTAGGGCTCGGCTCCGGCGGGACGCGGGGCTGGGGCTGCGGGGGGCTCTGCGGGACAGCTCCCCTTCTCCACACGCGCGGCACCTTCCCGCGCTGCCGCCGGGCTGGACGCTCCCCAGGGAGCTGGGGGGTTTAGCCTGGATTAGAGGAGGACCGGGGGGACCTCATCGCTCTCTACAGCCACCTGGAAGGAGGTTGTAGGCAGGTGGGTGTCGGTCTTTTCTTCCAGGTAGCAAGAGCTAGAAGAAGAGGAAACAGCCTCAAGCTGAGCCAGGGAACGAGCTGTCCAGAAAGGTGGTGGTGTCGCCGTCCTTGGAGGCAGATGTAGATGTGGCACTTGGGGTCACGGTTTGATGGTGGACCTGACAGCGTTAGGCTGATCGTGGGACTCGATCCTAGAGGTCTTTTCCAACCTTAATGGTTCTGTGCCTCCCTCCAGCCCCGGTGGTGGGCCTGAGGCTGGTGCAGCCGCTGCCGGGCTTGGCAGGGACCGAGGGATGAGCGGCTGCGAGAGCGATCCCGGGATGCCGGGATGCAGCCGCCGCCCGACGGCACAGCCCGGCTTCCAGCGCTGCTCCGCCGGGATCGGCCAAAACCGCTGTTCTTCCAGCCTGAACTTCACGTGCAAAACTTCACTGCAGAGCTCAGGCTGAAAACTGTACCGGAACCAGGTGTTTGTATGGTAGCTACAACCAGTGCGGGTGTCAGGGTCGGCACACAACAAATGTCCCCGGGTGCTGTTGGCCCAGGCTGCAGCACCGGGGCTGCCTGAGGTGCTTCCTGCGATTGTGAAGCCAGGGATGGTGCGTGTGCTGGAAGTTTGTGACAAAAGTAATGGATGAACAGGATGTGCTGTGTTGTGGGAGCTTCCTCCTGAAATTTCAGAAATTGCGACAACTTCCAAGTATGGATATTAAAAAAAGAGGCAGCCAGTGCTGCCAAGCCTGTACAAGCCAGGCTTTGTGGCAGTGATGGGAGACAAGGTGCTGGCAAACTGTAGATTAGAATGTTCTTTTGCTGGTGTCTAACATGTATGTGCTAAGTTGGGGTGCAACATGCAGTGCATGTTTTTTACTTATGGTGTGCATTTATACTAATGTAAGTATTGATGTCATTAGATGGGTTGAAACTTCCTTGCTCTGCAATGGGTGCTAGACTTTTGGGGGGCTGGGCAGAACCAATGTGTTGAGTGATGGCCAAGTGCATGAAATTTGTTTCTTGGTACAGTCTGCTTTGACTGGTGGGAGCCCATTCTCCTGCACCTTTAGGAGATTAAATTGGTTCCACTTTTCTAGAGGTTACTGATTCCCTAAGCATAACTGGTGTGTACCATGATATGTGAGTATGGAAGGCTGCATGGGTCCGGTGATTCCTGATGAAGTGCCCCAAGGAAAAGTATCCTTTTGAATTTGGTGGGGGTTTTACATGTTTTTAAAAGTCCTTATTCCACTTCTTTCCATCTTCCTAAGCAGGCAAAATCCAAGTAAGCTGCCTGAAATCCTGCATCTTCTCATGTTAGATTAAGTGGGCACTGGAGGAGTTGAGTTGGTGCTTAGGGCAGGGGAAAACACAAAGCAAGAAGAGATGGAATCTGCACCCAAGACTTTGGAGGCACGTTTCTTTCAAAACCATTGCAGTTCATAGAGAGGGCTTATTGTCCCCTGTCTGCTTTCTGTAAGCAGCCTTATTTTCTCTAGGGCTTACTGCTCCTGTAAGGGAGCTGGAGTTACTTTCTTTTGCAAAGAGAGGCTGGAAGAGAATGTAATTGTTGCATAAAGCCAAGAGGAGAGGAAAAAAGAGACACAATTTACTTAAGCTCTTATCTGTCCTGAGAATAAACAGTTACAATCGGGCTGTGAAGTGGAAATAAAGTTTCCAAACCCCCGAGGAGTTGCATCTGCAATGGCTTTTGCAATAAGAGTGTTAGGGACACATCATCCCTTTCTGGTGTTAAATGAGAGTTTGAGAGGTGGTTGTTTGACCTAGCAGGGAGTTTGATATGTCATGGGACCAGTGACCTTAGACCTCAATGCCTTTCTTGGGCCTGGGATGCGGAGAAAAGTCCTTGTTTCACACCCAGGCCAGGTTCAGCTTGGAGATGGTCACAGGATGGCTGCTCAGGGAACTCTGTGGGATGATTATAGCACTTGGTCCACTTCCCAGTTTGCCAGCACCATGTCACAGAGGCAGCTTTGTGCGGATCCTGGTGCACCTTCCTGTTGGCTGGTGACTTTGGGTTGAACTTGAATGTAAATTCTTGGCTCTTTCTGGAAGCTTTTCCTTTTGATTCTGGCAAGGGGAGGACAGAGTCACGTTCCCTCTAATGTGCACAGAGACCTCTA
This sequence comes from Aphelocoma coerulescens, assembly GCF_041296385.1. NCBI lineage: Eukaryota > Metazoa > Chordata > Aves > Passeriformes > Corvidae > Aphelocoma > Aphelocoma coerulescens. Next base: position 12,478,878 of record NC_091028.1, on the reverse strand, counting down.
ATTTGTGCTTTCACTCTGGCGTCCTTTATGAAGTGCTCAGGAAGGCGGTGGGTCATAATCAATAGAGCAACTAGCAACTCCTGTTTTCTGCAGCGTTTTCCTCCTGAGGGGGAATTCAGCTGTCTTACTGCTCTTTTCCAGGGTTCCTCTCTGGCACTGGTAGAGTTAATAGAAGTGGAGTCTTTCTGATTCTGTACTGCTCGCTGCTGTGTGTGTGTCTTGGAAAAGCCAAACTCTCTGGCAGGCCTGCGTGCCGTGTCCTGGAAAGCAGGCTGGAGCCCTTGGGGTGCACTGGGTAAAGCTTCACTATGGGGTGGCTTTGACAAAGATCCCTCTTTCCATTTGCCCCAGGAATGTGAATGCCACACACAGTGTCCAGTCTGCCCCTGTTGCTGCTGCCAGGAGGGTGATCTGTCCATGCCTGCCTGGGACAGCTTTGCAGGAATGCTGGAAGGCTGCTGTGCTGCCCAGGGCTGTGGAAGCTGCTGGATATGGGGATAGCAGAAAAGGATGCTCCGTGCAGCTTTCCAGGCTTGCTGCATTCCAGCCAGCCTAGAGGTCTCAAGCAGCGCTGGAAGCACAGCGTGGTGGGATTCTGTGCACAGTGGGCACCCTATTCATCCAGAATAGGAAGCAGTCCCTGCCCTGAGCAGCTAAACGAGATCAAAAGCAAGAACAGATTTGGGCAAAACTCAAACCCGGGAGTGTGCCAAGCAGGAAGCTTGGCAGTGTCCCTCCATTATCTTCTGCTGCTGGACTCAGATGCTTGGTCTGAAGTGCTGACGCACATATGTAATTTGCCCCTTCTTTAGCTCTGTGCTGATTTTTCTGGGTGTTTCTTCTCAGATCTGCTCCATCCTCAGTCTTGACTAGCTAAACACAGAGAATTACTGCTGAGTAATACCTGCTTCTTGCTCTGCAGAGTGTAAAACATTATGTCTGCAGTTCCTCCAGCTCTTCTTCACAGGCAGAATAAGAACCTGGCTTCAGGAAAGGCGCTTTTTGGTGTTGCAGTGCAGAGCCTTGTGTTAGGCTACAGCTCTGCTGAATTTCTGGCTCTCCCTACTTCCAAATTGTAAATAAATATACCAGGGTGGAGAAACCATAAGCCTTCAGATATGTGTTCTGTGTCTTGGGACAAGCTGACCTAATGCTTTGACATGTAACAGTAGCCAGTATTGTTCCTGTTTGTTACTAAATTCTTGTCTAATATTTGAAACCTGGACTTCGGTTGTTAAAACCTGGCACCCCTGAGACACAAGCACAGCCATGCAGCGGACTTTTTACCAAGTCATTCACTGCAAGGCTGCAGTGAACTTCAGAGGTGCTGAGCACCTTTTCCCTGGGAATGACAGAGCTCAGCACTTTTGCATATCTGGACTCGAGTTCTTCTTCATCCCTGTGCAGGGTGGGGTTGGTGCTGTTTAAGGGTGGTGTGAATGTGGGGAGCTACTTCTGTGTTTTCAGAAGAAGAGACAGACACCCAGCCTTCGTTTAAAAAAACTTTTCAGGGCAGCTTGCCCTGAAGTGGCTTTGTTTTCAGAGATGGTGTTTGCAGTATTTGTTCTGAAGTCACTGGAAAGATTCGGGATGTCTGTGGAAAGGGCAGCTCTTGTTTTTATCTGTAGGTCCTGCTCTGTGTTTATAATCAGAGCCTGGATTGTGCTTCGAGGGGAGGAGGACACTGGAGGATCTACTTGTAACTCCTCACTTTGCTGTGTTGTTCTTCCCTGGCTCTAGGCACTGGCTCCTTGCTGGCTTGGGGAGAGATCAAGGCTGGTTTGCCAGCCTGCCTCTGCATGGAGCCTTGGACCAGAAAACATGCAGCAGGGTGGGGAGATGGGTCTTTCTTGAGGATCTTGCAGGAAGAAAGGGGCTGGGAATCACAGAAAGCAGACAGCAGTGAAAAGATGGGGCTGGTTGAAGCAAAAAAACCAAACCTGCTGCACCCCTCAGAACAGATGATCTGAGCTGCCCCTTTACCAGTGATTTCTCACCTGTCTTTGGTGATCAAGAGTTGTTAGTGTTGAGTATGATGGAAATATAAATTACAGGTCCTGACTCAGTGGTGTCTGGGCACGAACACAGACACAGCATCCTTAATCTCTGAAATCATTCAGTTAAAAGTAATCACGCCTTTAAATTTTTTTTGATGCATGGCTCTTATCAGGACTATATCCCTTTGTGGGGGGTTGTAGGAAAACTGTTTGTGTAACCTTTCTTCCTGGGAAAATGAAATAGCTACCAAGAAAGGTTATGGAGATAACACCTACTGGGTTACACAGAGTAGATAAGGTGGTGTGTTCAGGTCAGTGATGTTCTCTCAGCAGAAACTTGCTTTAGCCACTGAGGCAGCGGCATCTTCAGCCCTGTATCCATAACTCCAATAAGGAGTTTGTTGTCAGCACAGAGCACCTTCATGCAGAGATGAGACCACATTGTGATACCACAAGCCAAAATCATGGATTGAGCCTTCTTTCTTCTTGTGTGTTAGATAGTGTAAAAATGAAGGAGGTCTGAAAAGTAATTGTCTCTGCATATTTTCTGTGTATGGTTGTATATTTTAATGCTCTCAAACTTACCTCTGTAAGCTCTAGGCCTGAAATGATTATATTTGACTAATTTTTTTAAATTTAAACAGAGCTTCTCTTGAAATCACCTAACTCAGAAACCTGAGGTTGATAAAAAGCCATGATTGCTATGAAGCTGATGAAATTGCAACACATTATGTCTGCTTTTGGCCAGCCAGCTCTTTTCCACAGAGTCTCTATGGATACCTCAGACACTCACAGCTCTCCCCATGTGGAAATGGGGATGGTCAGCCCCATGACAAGTCTTGATTGTGACAGATCGTTCTCTTCAAACCAGAAGGATTAAGGGTTCAACTAACTTTTCTTTCCTCATACCTTTCCAGGCTCCTGCTCTGCAGCACCATGCTGGATCCCAAGCCTCACTCTGCAAGCCGGAGGTGAATCCAGGTGAAAGCCAGCTACCACAGTAGGTGTCAGGATGACCAAAGCGCGGCTCCTCCGGCTGTCTGTGGTGCTGGTCTCCATCTTCATGATCCTCCTGATTATTGTGTACTGGGACAATGTGGGAACGGCTCACTTCTACCTGCACACATCCTTCTCCAGACCCCGCTCTCCAGGAGCCATCGTGGCAGGTGAAGACTGGGAAACCTTGCCAGATGTAGATGAATTTTTGGCAAAGCTGCTTAGTTCAAGCCTGAAACAGAACAGCTCTATCCCCCGAAAGACAGAGCAGCTCCTTGTCCAGGGCTCCAACAAGCCCGTGGTAAGTAACTTGGAGGAGAACGTACGGGGCTATGACTGGTCTACACACAAGGACAGGAACAGCTTGGACCAAGAGAAGCTGCAGGTAGAGAGGCAGAGAACGTTGCGGGAGTTTTGTGCCAATTCCAGCTTCACTTTCCCCACCAAGGAGCGCTCCTTCGATGACATTCCAAACTACGAACTCAACCACCTGATTGTGGATGACCGCCACGGCGTCATCTACTGCTACGTGCCCAAGGTGGCCTGCACCAACTGGAAACGTGTGATGATTGTGCTCAGTGAGAGCCTGCTGGACCAGGGGGTCCCCTACCGGAACCCTCTGGATATCCCCCGGGAGCACGTCCACAACACCAGCACCCACTTGACATTCAACAAATTCTGGCGCCGCTACGGGAAGTTCTCCCGGCACCTGATGAAGATCAAGCTGAAGAAGTACACCAAGTTCCTCTTTGTACGAGACCCCTTTGTCCGCCTCATCTCTGCCTTCCGCAGCAAATTCGAGCTGGAGAATGAGGACTTCTACCGGCGTTTCGCCATCCCCATGCTAAAGCTCTACTCCAACCACACCAACCTCCCCACCTCCGTTAGCGAGGCCTTCGGGGCAGGCCTCAAAGTCTCTTTTTCTGACTTCATCCAGTACTTACTGGATCCCAGGACAGAGAAGATGGCCCCCTTCAATGAGCACTGGAGGCAGGTTTACCGTCTGTGCCACCCGTGCCAGATAGACTATGATTTCATCGGAAAGCTGGAGACGCTGGATGAGGATGCTGCTTATTTATTGCAGCTCCTCAAAGTGGACAGGCTGCTTCGCTTCCCACCCAGCTACCGGAACAGGACTGCCAGCAGCTGGGAGGATAACTGGTTTGCCAAAATCCCACTGGCTTGGAGGCAGCAGCTCTACAAGCTTTATGAAGCAGATTTTGTACTTTTTGGCTACCCCAAGCCAGAAAACTTGCTTAAAGACTGAAAGTGATTGGGCAGTGGGTGTGGGAGGGAACATCTGAAATACCAAAAATGTTTAAAGCCTCCTCATTTTTGCTCTTAACTCCCTTCCCAATGCAGGTTGGTACATGGAATATATTTTTTCTACTGCTTCCCCTTACATTTTTGCAATAATGCCAGAGTCCAGGGTATTCCAGCCAGCTGTGCATATGCAAAAAATGCCATTTTTTTGGGTTATCATTTGTTTTCTGTTTTTTAAAATGTCCCCATACTTTGCAATGGGTCGCTGCCCTTGGTCACTCTGCCAATCGTGTCCTTCAGTAGCTTTTTATTAATACTTTTTAAAAATTAATATATTTAAGATATTTAAAACAAATTGTGTGTCGTGGCAAAGGAAGGGAAGGAATGAAAAAAAAAGTAAAAGAAAACCCCAAGAAATTATCTACCCGCCTCTGTGTGTTGTCTCAGGGCTGCTGTTTTGGAGGTCCAAGGTTTGCAGAGCACTTGGATCTCTCTGGGGGCTGGGATGTTGATGGTGCCAGGTCTGCTGGTGGTCACTCCAAGCTGCGCTTGAGGCAGTGGGGTGGGTCAGTGCCTGTTTCTGCCAAACAATCCCAGAAAAGCACCTGGAAGGACTCTGGTGACTCACTCTGCTCACAGGTGGAGCATGACACCAGGGTCACAGGAAGGAAATGGCATTGGGAGAAGTGACAACAAGTCCTGTGGGCTGTTTTGGGGCATGCAGGTGGTCAACACAGCACCTCTGCACCGCCTGACCTTTTGGCAGAGTACTGTGGGACTCTGCTGTCCACAAAGCTGAGGTTCAGCCCCCTATACCTTGCTAGTGTGGAGCATTCCCATGACGTGTCCCGGTCCAGGATGGTGCTGCAGTTCTCAGGGGTTGTGGCCAGTCAGGGTGGGCAGAGTGTGCTCCTGGATGGGCGAGCTGGCCAGGCCCTGGTGGTGTGCTGCTCCATGTCCTGGTCACTGCCGCACGCAGTGCAGGTCCCTTGAGAACTGTGCTGTGTCCTCATCATCCCTGTGCATGCCTTAAGGGGATGTGGCAGGGATGCAGACGCTTATCCCTGGGAGAGGAAGATCCAAAAGATTTCTTGCAATAAGCAGATGTCAAGGTGAACTCAAAGTTTTTCTGTTTTCAGCATTTCAGCTACTGCTTGTGACACCACATCCTCATCCACTGCCTTTCTGCTTATTCCAAATGGCTGATGCAGATTTGATCATCTGCCTTGCTGGGACCTGCTGCAGGAGTGATGGTTCCTACTGTGCTGGGAGCATGTGGGCTGCTTCCCAAAGGAAATTAATGCCTTTAGAGACTTTTTGTGTCTCATCAGCTGAATCTGCTTCTCGTTCGCTCTCTGAATTGCTCTGCAAAAACTGTTTGCTGAGCAGATTAGGCAGGCAACTCTTTCAGAGCTGAAATGCCTAATTATTTCCCTGGACTGTGGATGGTATCGGTGATTAAGCTCCAGGGTCAGGCCTTGGGAGACAGCTCTGTATTTTGGAGAGAGTTCTTTATATTGGCCTCAGTTTCTCTCCAAGGCCATCAGCAGGCGTGACTTTTCCTCTCTCTCTCTCCTCGCTTCCCCAATTTCTGCACAAGTACATCTTGGCACTGCATGCTCTTCCTAACAAATATGCTGTATCAAGCTTTTTAACCTATAAATGAGAGGTAATTGCTGGTAGTTATACTCAAAACAAAGAGTTTGTTTCTCATTGTATTCACACCACTCTCCTGTAATTTCTGCGGAGATATTTGCAGTTTAAATGAGTCTGAAGCCATTGTCAGGGTCTCGGTGCTTAGCTCCTCATAGCTTGGGGAAAAAGGAAGTGCCTGTTTCTGAGTCATTATTTAAAACTAATAATAGAAAAGTGTTGATCTCTTCAATTTTTTCCCCAGTTACCAGTTAATTGCTGCAAAACAGAAAGATGTAGAGTCTCGTCTCCTATAATGAGTAATCCCGGGAGTCTCTTGATTCCTTCTACATTTACATTTCTTCAGGGTGGGTTCATGTCGCTCTTCAAAAACACAGCATGGATGTTTTCATCTCTTGTCTTTTCAAAGTGTTTATTTTTTCCTCTTTTAATTTCCATGTAATTGATGTTTAGTATGTGCAGGCATGGGGGACTGGGGCCGTAGTGCAGAGGCCGTGCAAGCTTCCTCCCAGCCGCTTCCCCTGCACCTCTTGATTTAGTCCTCTCTCTCCCTTGCCCCTCCAAGCAGTGCTTGGCTGCTGTACCCCAGTGCCACCCTGCAAACCAGCTGCTGCCTCCCCAGCCACACTTGTACTGTGATTCATGGCCATGGCAGTGAGGTCCTGGTTGTGCAATGGGCAGAAAAGGTGAAAAATGGCTGCAAAGCACACCCAGCAGCTATTCCATGTGGTGTGAGAGTGTATCCTCTCCATGTGGCTGCCTTGTGATTTAACAGCCATAGAAGGAAAAGGTTTTTCCAAGGCTCCCTTCCCTTGCCGACACTGGCTAGACAGAGGAGACTTGGAACACACTGATTTCTCTTTCCACGTCCAAAGCTGGATGAAGTGAGTGAATTCCAGCTTTATGTGCTAGCTACACCCTGCATCACACTGAGGTCCAAAACACCCCATGTGTGAGTCTGAGCAAGCTGCCTGCATCCCAATGGCTTCATCAGCCTCCCTGGGAGCTGCAGTCAGGGGAATGTACTGATGCCATGAGGCCACCAAGGGCCCTGTCTTCTCTTCTTTCTCTCTTTCACCTCACCAAGTCCAGCCTTTATTGGTATCTTAGACATTTTAGTGCTTGCAGAACTGTCCCAAACCAACATGCTGGGTGCTCCTTGGCTCTCTCCTCATTTTCCATTGCCACGCTTCAAAGCTCTTCCCGGGAGGAGCAGTAAAACTCTGATGGGGAGTGTTCATGTTGCAGTGGTTGGCTTCTGGATTCAAAATAACTTGTTCCTTGCTGCTCATCTCTTTTGAAGCCCTTCTTCCCCACCCTGCCACCACTGTGAATGTATTGTTAAGAAGTCAAAGGGGATGCTGAGCTTTGTGGTAAGACCACTGAGTTGCCAGAACTGGGATGTAGCCTCTGGCTTTGGAAATGTGCATTTTTTGTGGGTTTCTTGCTCTGTTCTCATGATGTGAAAGTGTGTATGTGCGGGGGAGAAGGACAAAGAGTTCAACCAGCCATGCGGAATTCCTTCCCCCCTGGTTTCCTGAAGGAGTTGGAATTTGGTGTTTGACAAATAATGGCAGACAGAATGCATCCATGCTGGCCTGAAGTCAGAAGAGGGCTAAAAATCCTGGAATGTAGATGGTCATGATGCTAGTATCATTTTCCTGAGGGGTGGAAAATGCTTTGAAGCAGGCTATTTGTGTCTGAATAAACCTGGCTTTGTCATTTCATGTTCAGCCTGCAAAGCTGTGTCCTGTTCCCCTCTTGGCTTGCTTTTCCCTGGGGTTGACCACTTGGCCAAAGTCAGCACGGAGTCTCTAACGAGGCAGAACGGATGTGCAGATGCAAAAATAACCTGGGGTTTGACCAAGATGTTTCCAGCTGGGTAGAACTGAAACCAGCTTTAGTGCTTGCTCAGCACCAGAGCCAAGGTCTTTACACAACCATTGAACAGATTTGGTCCCTCACTGTTTGATGCTGGATTCTCTGGTGGAATGGGATGCATGTGACCTGGCTTTGCAGCCCCTGTGTCCTCCAGGAAAGGGCTGTCAGGTCTCAGAACTCCTTGCTTTTCGAGCAGTGACATGACTTTGCCAGAGTCGGAGTGTCCTTAACACATGGGTACCTTTGCATCTCAGTTATTTTTTTGCCTTAACCATTTAATTCACTTGTGTTTAGGGGGACAAAATTATAGAGCCATCACCTGCGGACAACATTCACCCCGGGACAACGTGTGAGATGAAGTGTTTTGGCTGTGTGTTTTGCATCCTTCAAGGTGGCATTGGGAGGATGGAGGGCAGGGGATGAATGGCAGCATTGAAAGGGTGGTGAAGAAAAGCCAGTTTGTTCCTTCTTACGTAAGCTGGACCTTCGCAGCGCCCGCGGGGGAAAGCCGGTGACTTGGCAGGGTGCTGCGGGGCTGTGGTGCACAGCGGTGCCAGGGAGGGTGTGGGGTGTGGTGGCTCAAAAGAAAGTCGTGTTGCTTGAATTTAAGGGCTTGCCCACGCTGGTGTTGCTCAAAAACAATCTAGTCAAGGGCAAGAGGGATAAATAAAGCAGAATTTAATAAAGCCATTGATACCTGGCTGTTCGGGAAAGAGATGGGGAGGGTGGATGGTGCTGGCTCTGGAGCTGACACAGTGCAGCTCTTCTCTATCCTTGATTCAATCAAATCGGGGATCGAGCTCAGACTGTGCAGGCTGAGGTCTGTCCTTGCAGGAGCTGGGCAGCATTTGCCCTGGGGGCTGTGGGAGAGTGCCATGCCACGCTGGGAGTGGTGTGGAAGAGCCCTGTGCTGGGATGAGAGCAGTGCTGGGATGGCAGGGATGCTGGAGGGCACGGTGCTGGGGCAGAAGGGATGCCGGTGAGCCCCGTGCTGGGATGGCAGGGATGCTGGAGGGCACGGTGCTGGGACAGAAGGGATGCCGGGGAGCCCCGTGCTGGGATGGCAGGGATGCTGGAGGGCACGGTGCTGGGACAGAAGGGATGCCGGTGAGCCCCGTGCTGGGATGGCAGGGATGCTGGAGAGCCCTCTGCCGAGACGAGAACGATGCTGGAGAGCCCTGTGCCGGGACGGGAGCGATGCTCGGCAGCCGGCGGGGCTGGCTGAGCCTCTTCTCGCTGCTGTGTCTGGGCGAGGCTCCGCGGGAGCCGGGGAGTGCAGCATCTCCCCAGTGGCCCATTCTAAAACCCATTTTGTGTTCCTGGGCTCTGGCAGACGCCGCTGCCGCTCCCCCCGGCCTGGCTCCGGCGGCAGCAGGAGTCCGTCTCCTGCGCCCGCTGTCTGCAGCAGTTGCCATCACGGATGCCCTGCGAGGCGATGAGCAAAGCACAGCCCAAACCCACAGCGCGGTTCCTGCGCTCAGCAGGAACTTTATTTGTGCAGCCTCTGCTGCAGGTGAGCCTGTCTCTGAGACTGGGAATTAATTGCTGCCACTGAATACTGAAGGCTCTGGAAAACCTCATGGAAGGAGGTGATTTAAAAAAAATAGAGAACCATAGCATAGTAGGCTATCCTGAGTTGGAAGAGACCTGCAAGGATCCTCGAGTCCAACTCTTAGCCCTGCCCAGGACATCCCCAAGAGTCACACCAGAGGTGCTAATGGAGAATGCTGCAGTAATTTCAGCAGAGTGCCCCAGAGGGGAAGCCGGGCAAGTAAATGTGGCTGTTCATCAGTCTTCTCTCACAATTTATACTTTAGGGGTATTGCCTTTTATATCTAGCTTTTCAGGTATTGGTGTCCTTGCCATCTGGGCCATGAGGTCTGGACCTGGTCCATTGCACTTGGAGATGCACAGTGACCCCCAGGCTAGGGTGGGATGCAGGGCAGCAGGAATTTCTCTTGCAAGGGTTGATGTGAACCCAGAGACTCACGCAATTGGCCATGTTTTCCTCCTCAAACCATGAGACAGAGTCAAGGAGCATGTATTTCATTATCAGTGATGCTAATTGGAGCTGTGAGCCCTTTGGTCAGTGACTCAAGCTGCCTCCTGTTTGTCCTCTATAAAGGGGGAGTGGTACACCCCTGTTTTCTGGAAGGCTCCTGGGTGTGAGCTGTGTCCACAGGTCTGGAGCTCTCCAGGAGGAGCAGTGACCTGGGTGGGAGTGCTGGGATAGAGTGCTGGCAATGAAAGCCGTGCAAAACTGCCTCAATCCACACATGTTTTACCATGGGGTTGGTCTGGAAGCTGTTGGCATGAGAACTGAATTGATTCAAGAAGTACATATGCTTTGGAGAGCTCAAGTGCTCGTACAGGTCAGTGAGCAAAACTCTGCCACAGAAATGCAGAGGTCCCAGCTCACCATCCTGCTCTGCCCCTGGCTGGCTTCCAGAGGAAGAGGAGGCACAGAGTGTACCATCAATCTGAACAAAATGTCTTTCTTCATCTTGGGAAATGCTGGGCATTCTCGAGCAGAGTGTGCTCAGCCAGCTGAGATGCCGTTAGTGGAGCTGGCACTTTTCACCTAATGAGGAGGTTTGTAATTTTGTCTCAGATTCTCATCCTCAGACTGTGCCAGTATCAAAATACTCCCAGTCTTGCCCAAACCATGTGTTCAACAAATGAGGGAGACTTTTCCTGACCCACCAGGCAGCGCCTTCACGAATTCCATGTTTCATGCCCCAGGCAGATGGATCACACGCAGCTTTGGCAAAGCCACATTTTGTGGCAGAGAAGCTGCAGTTTCTGTATTTATTTCTCTGTCATTGCAGGAATTCAAAATGGATGGAACAAAATGCCATTGGGACTGACTCTTGTTTTGTTTGGACACTACACAGGTCTCTGTGGAAAACATGGGAGGAGTGCAAGGGACAGAGAAGAGCCAAGAAGATGTGTTAAAAAGACAGTGGTGGCCAAAAGAGTGGTCAGCAGGCAGTGGAGCAGGGCTGGGGATGTGTTTCTGAAGGATAAAAAGGGTGGGGGGAGTGGAGGGCATCTTTAAACAAAATGGGGATTCTGTGGAGTGGGTAAATGCTGAGAGGGGCTGCTGAGAAGCCAGGTGCCATCTGCTGCAGCATGGAGACCTGTCCTGTCTGCTTTTCCAGGAGGGAGCGGGGGCCAAAGTAGAGGAGAAAAGAAATAATTGAAAAATCAGGTGGTGAGAGCTTATTGGAATGAAGCAGGCAAAATCCAACAGGTTCTGATACCTGATGTGGGGACCAAATATCTGAAATTCCTGTGTCTTCATGAGTGCTGGTGGGGCGTGTGGACTCAGACCAAACAGTTGTTTAGAGCAAACTAAAAAGAGTGGTGGTCTAAGGTTCTGCTTGCCTGGGGGAGGAAGGCTTGCAGCTCTACCAGCTGTCAGTCTCTGCAAGCAGGCAATGTCCACGGGGGGTGAAAGTGCCTGAGAGATGGTGCCAATGACCTTTCACATGCTATTGGGCACTTCTGTCTGTCTCCAGTTTTTCTTTCCCTCAACCTTTGCGTGCTTTATTGATTTCTGACTCTGTATATTTTTTGTCTTGGGTAAATCAGAAGTATTTGTCACCTAGAATGATCATGCTGAGAGGATAAAGCTTTTTACAAAGCCTTTGGTGACCTTTAGCTAATGGTAAATCAGTGAACTGAGTGTATATAAGCATTTCCCAAGTGCTGGGTGTTGTTGTGCACAGTGGGAGACCCACCTTGGCATGACACAGCTACCCAGTAGCAGTCTGGGCATACAGGTCTTTTGAATAAAGGTTCTTGCTTCAGGTCACGATGACCTAGATTTGTGTTTCTTGATTATCTTCCTTTGTACTTTATGTATTTTGAGTGTATGTGAAGTCAGGCATCAGAACCAATCCACAGTCCTGGGCAGCTGAACACATCTGAAATGTTTAAACAAACACACATTTTTGATGGAGTGAAATACATGCAAGTGATGGCCGCCTGTTTCCTATCAGCAGAGGATCATTTTTGTGGTTACAATTAGTACATTGCAATGGATTGTAGTTTCTAGGATGTTTCTCCTGATTAACCCGGTTTGTTCCTTAGTTCTCCCAAGCAAATCCCAGGAATGCTTGTGCTGTGCAGCCACCAGGGTGCCGAGGGCGTGGGACAGTCAAGCTCTGCTGGTGGCTGTGGATGTCCCTGGCTGTCCATCCCTGAGCCTGCTTGCTTTATTCCTGTTCTGGCTGCCCTCAGCAGCCAAAGAGCGAACCCAGGCACGGCTGCACGTGCACCCTCCAGTTTCCACTGCGAGGATCCAGCCCCTGGTCAGCGGGGCTGGGAGCTAATCCCAAAATCGTGGCATTGGGATTGTGTGGGGTTTCCCTCTGCTCTTTTAGATGCCTCAAGTCTGAACCTCGTGGATTTCTTGGATTCTCAAAATAGCATCAGGTTTCCCTCAAAGCCCTGCCAGCTGCAAAAAGAGAGAGAGTACAGCCCGTGGTGGACAGTAAAGCTTGTAGTGTTATTCCACAGATACTCCCAGATAGAAGCAATTCTTGGAGATTTTGCACCATACACACAGGTTTTCCTGGGGAAAATGAGGGTGCCAGGAGCAGCCTGAAAACAAAAGCCCTTTGTAAAACCAGGACAAACTGTGTTTCTCTTCCACCACACAGCACCAGGTAGAGGCAGAGCAGCAGGATGAAGCTCCAGTGTGATGAGGGCCCTTCATGTACCAAAATTGGGTCAGCTTGGGACCAGGCCCTCAGCACAGCTGTGACTCCAGGCCACAGAAAGATTTTTGGGTGCAAACCTGTTTAAAAGAAGAAGCACAGCATCTTTCATCAGCAAGTGTGAATGTGAATTCAAGATGTCAGGGCAGGTTCCAGATGCTGTTGCACTTTGCATTTATTAAATTTTTCAGAGCTTAGCAAAAGGTCAGTGTGCTTGGACACAATTCCTGGCTTTTGAAGTCTGCAGGTTTGGGATTGGTGCTTTTCACTTTATTTTCAGTAGGAAAACTGCCTGCTTGCAAAGTTTGCCTCGGGAATTGAGATGCCAGTGAAAATCTAGCTGTTATTTCAGTCTAAAAAGACAATGAGGGACAAGGGTTTTTTGGGGGGGAGGGAGAGTGGGTTTCGGTTATTTTTTCTCTCTGTTTTTGTTTTTTCCCCCAATATTCAGGAAAAAGCTTTCAGTATAGATTAGGCTGCTGCTGTCAGTGTTAGTTGTTTTTTTCTGGCCATGCTGATTGGAAGGAAATTTCCAATACAGCCTAGTTGCCAGAAATGGATTCTTTGCTGGAACATTTTGGTTAAAATATTCTGACTTGCTCCTTGCAGGGATGCCACTTAGTGCAGGAACACCCAGCAATTGGCTGCCTTGTTCTTAACTCTGAGTTTGACTTTTTCTTTATTTTTGTTGAGGGTTTTTTTGCTGGTATTTGCTTTGGACAAGCCTGTTCCCACACTCGGAGGTTGTGATGCCACAAGCAAGGTCTTTCTGTAGGATCCTTTCTTGGCCCTTCTAGAGATGTATGTTTTCCTGGGAGTGGAGTGCAGTGGCAGGAGGAATTCCATCAGGATGGAGTTAATTAGCTGGTGAAGGACCAACATGTGGGCAAGGTGTTGGAGGCAACCTGGGTTTTCTCTCATTTTCTGATCTTCTTGGATCAAAGTTGGGACTCACTGACCTTGGAGGTCTTTTCCAACAAAAATGGCTCTGTGATTCTCCTTTCTGGGAGTTATTAGACAGTATATATTTGCCTCCAGGATCTCACGTGGTGCCTTCCGAGTAAAAATGGGGAAACTACACGTGTTTGGCTTGATCTGCCTGACCCTGGCAAGGCATTTCTGAGGCCATTGTGCTACTGCAGCTCCCTGCCTGCAGCTGCAAGGCTTGACAGCGTGGAGCCGAGGCATCGCTCTCCTCAGCCCTGCTCAGACAGTCACCCACAGACAGCGGGAGCTGCACTGGGATTTGTTTTTCTTCTTTTCTTGTTTGGTCAAAAGCAACAGGGGATTTTTTTCCCCCCTGAAAGAACAGCAGTGTTTGGTTTGAGAAAGGATGAGGTCAAGAAGTGGCAGGAAAAGGCTGTCTCATTGTGTTTTAGGTTACTTGATTGCTTTTTTGCACCTGCACCAGACTTCCACTGGTGAGAACTGGGGCTTCGCTGGGCTCCCAGGATGGTGCTGTCGCAGAGGAAACATCTTCCACTCTCCAGCCACATCCTGTGTTTTCCTTCTCACTCTGTCATCACTTTACAAAGTAAAATCCTGAGCTCACGTTGCACATTTACACAGCCATCCACCCTTGTGTTCCTGGCTGCTGTCAGGATGGGAAAGTGGCAGCCACCAGCAGCAAAGGGATTAACTGGCAGGTGATTTTAAGGGCTCTCTTCCCATTAAGGATGTACCTCTTGGTTTTCTCCAGTCTGTTCTCCACAAATAAAGAGAAATACTGCAAAATGGGAAGTGAAAGAATACAAAAGAAGAAAGGAAGAATAAAAGAATTTTGCAAATGAAAGGCTTGAGAAGAAAAAAATTTAAGAATTAAAAAGAGAGGAAGAAGGAAACAGAATTGATAGGTCACATTTCTGGGCTGTTTCAATAGCAGTGCAATTCAAATAAATTCCTGTGTGTGTGTTGGAACTGCCTTTGCATTGCCTTCCCCAAGATCAGAGACCACCAGGAATGCAATTGGGATGCAAGGCTGAGAGGCAAAGGATTTTCCATTCTTGGTTCTGCAAACGGGTCATGCTCTGACCTTCAGTGAGTCACTTATCTGCCTGCTGCCTCCAGTTTTACCGAGGTTACAACTACTGACTTGCTTCTATGGATTTGGAAACACTCTTGGGCCAAACAGATACAGAGAATTACAAAGAACTCGTTTTAGGTTAATGGCTGCAACAATTAAATGGGATCAGTTCTTTCCCACCCTGGGCTGTGGTTGCATGTGAAGTTAAGCCAAGAGTTCAGCTGCTGCTGCAGCACCTGCAGGGAGGGACTGACCCATTAAAAATCTTATTTTGCTGGACACCTTGTTCAGAGGCTTTAGTTTATGCTAGTTACCCTTAATCTGAATCATGTGTAGTTGATAGGCTGGCGGGCTGCAGTTGGATCCTTTCCTGCTGTGCTTTTCAGGGATGTGCAGTACGTGCTTTGCATTGGCTCCAGGGCACTGTGCACGAGATTTTGTGCATGCAGTGGTCTCTGGATTCTAATAACTTATTGGGCAGCTCGATGGTGAGCTGACATTTGCCCAGTCCTATTGGCACCTCCACGGTTTTACTTTGACTTGGGAAACTGCAGTGTGAAGCAGGCTTTTTCCCTGCCAATTAATTTTTTTCCTAGGGTGTTGGTTTTTTTTTTTCTTTTCCTATTTCTGCTCTGCCTATTCTAAAGGCTGAAGTAGGTTAGCCCCTCTTCTCCTTTCTGCTCCCACACAGACATATTTTGAAAAGTACCACAGCCTCAAATTTGCAATCTGTGCAGTTTGAGTGTGTCAGATACTCCAGATACTCTCTAACACCAGCTATTAGGACTGTGTTTAGTCTAGCAGTATTTGAAATAAATTTGAGCTGGTGGAATGTGAGAGGACTTTAGAGATTGCTAGAAAAGAAAAGTTATTCCAAGAAAACCCATATACTCTCAGGAACTCCAGAGGCAGCAAGAGAGAGAAGAGAAATAAGTTATCTATAGCCCAGGCAAATAAAATATTCTTATTATAACTCCGTGGGCAGTATGCCAGCTCTCTGCAAGTAATATTTCTCTTTGCATCTTGCTTTGCCAGTTAATTGGACATCTATTATTTCATGGTTTCAGCAGGAAGCATAGCCTGAGTGATGACTTTGGTACCCAGCCCAGTGCTACTGTTCACTTTCTGAGCCCTGAATTGTGGAAACGCTTCCAGTTGGTCTCTGCTCCTTCTCCAAGTGTGTGTGTGAATTGTCAGTGCTGCTTGGTGACATTTTCTGGGGACAGTGGGTCTGTGACATGTTCCTCCAGCAGACAGCTCTAAAGACCCCATGATGTTCAGGGCCCTGCAAGGATGGAGGCAGCTCCTCCTTCCCCATCTCCTGCTCCTTTCCTTTCCCTGCCTGCAGACCAGTTTGGCTGCTCCCTCGAGGACATGGGGGCAGCTGGAGGGCAGAGCCACACACCACCTGCAGGGATGTGGCAGCCCAGGGCCAGTCCCCAATGCCCAGTTCTCTCTGCCAGATTTTTTCAGACAGTTCTATCTAGAAACCATGGTGGAAGCAGTTTATATTAAGCTAACACAATTTCTTTTTTTTTCCTGGCAAGATCCTGATTTTGTAAACAAGTTTATTTACCCTTCCTGCCCAACTCTGGGGTTATCCACCCACAGACCAGAGCCTGAGCATGGTTATAGCTGCCTGCCTGGATGCTCATGATGAATTGTTTGCTGACAAACTTCAGACCTGCAATTACTCAGAGAAATTATTCAGCAAATAGTTTAGAATAATGAACCCCTTTGAGAAATTTGAGTTGTTTTGCAGGCAGATTCCAGACAGAGAACATGCTCAGGAAGTCATAGCTTTCAGCACATTTTCCCCTCTGTTTGCCAGGCTGTGGAGTTGGCAAAGCATCCCTTTCTGATACCTTCATGTGGGATTCAAGTGCTCCACCAGACTTGTGTGATGCAGGCTGAGTGTGCCCACTGCTCTGACAGATCTCAGGCACTCTTGGGCCCCAAAATCCCTCCACATCTCCTCCTTGATGGTGGTCCCAGCTGCTTTTTTCTTCCAGTCCATCTTCCCTGGAGCAAGGCAGCAGGAACATCTGCATCCATACATGTTACAAGCAGTGCAAAGTATCAGGGTTTGGAGAGCTGGACCCTGCCCTGTGTCACCCATTTTGGCCAGTATTGCTGCTATGATCTGCAAAATCAGCACCTTAAATTGCTGCTGGGCCTTCAAGCAAAGGGGCTCTGGAAGAGCAGAGTCGGGAGAGGCCCCTGTGAGAATTCACATCCTGAGAGCTACAAGAAGAGGGAAAAACAGCTTTTGAGGTCAAGTATCTGTAGATTCATTCCAGATCCCACCTGCCAGTGAAGCCCAATGCAGGATGTTTTATAGCTGGGGAAGGAGAGCTTTTAGCAGGGAAGGCCAAATTGCGTGACACCACTTTACAGCTGAGTGTCTCAGTCCCTGAGTCCCATCAAGGGGCTGATCACTGTGGAATAAAAAGATGGCACTTGCCAGCAGGGAATCATGAGGGCAAGAAGCTGAGGGCTTGGCTCTTTTCTGGGCAAGTGGCTTCCAGCCACCTGCTCTGGACTCTGCAATTGGCTGAAACAATGAATGATAGAGGGCAGAACCTGGTTAAAGGACACAGGATTCTAGCCCCTCAAGGATTCATCTTAGTGAATGCAACATCTGCACCTTTTCCACCATGAAGGGGACATGAGGGGAGGGGAGGAGAGGGGAGAGTCAGGGCATGGAGAGGTGTGGGGGAGCCACGTTGCCAAAATGGTTGGCAGAGGTCGCCCAGAGAGGCTGTGGATGCCCATCCATGGGAATGTTCAAGGACAGATGGTGCCCTGAGCAGCCTGGTCTAGTGTGTTGCACCTCTACCCACGGCAGGGGGATTGGAACTGAATGATATTTTAGGTCCTTTCCAACCCAAACCAGTCTATGATTCTATGAAACGCCCTGTTCTTTTTTTTTTTGGAGCTGCCAGAGGGGGAGGATGGCAGTGCTGCCAGGGCCGAAGGCTTGAGGCATCCGCTGGCCACGTGCCGCACGTTCACTTGACCCGTGCCTGTCGCAAGGAGCCAGCGCATCTCTGCAAACAGAAGCGGCTGTGCCCTCACCGGGGCCGGCGTTCGCATCTTTGAAGCTCTATGGCCACAATCTGTCAGCGGGAGAACAGCGGAGGAGGAAACAGCTTCAGACGCTTGTACGCAAATACTTCTGCCCAAAGGTAGGACAGGAATACAAATCACCTCCTCTCTCTCTCTCTTCAGGGCTCTGTGCGCTTTGATTTGCAACTTCTGCATACTCAGCTGCGTTTGAAACGCTCGCCAAAGCTCCCGCATCCCCTTCCTAAAGAGCCGAGGTGGGAAATTCCCTTTCTCGGGATGTTTTGCCACCTAGTGCCCAGCTGGGAAATCTCATCCGTCTGCGCCTTCGGGAGGCAAAAGCGCCAGGAATTACTTTCTTCGGGAGAACATAAATATTTTAGGAGGACAAAGTGATGCAGGAGCCTAGATTTAGGTGCTTTGGCGGGTCAGACTCATTGGTAGCCAACAGTGCATACCGGTATCTCATTTCTGACAATAGGCTTCAAATTCTAGAATTGTTCCACTGTTGTCATTCCTGATGCACCTCTGAAAAGGTGATGCTGGAAAGAGCGAAGAAAGGGCCGGAGCAAAGAGCTGCTGACCTTAGGGATGAGTATCACAAGGGACAGTAGAGCTGGATGCGAAGAAGAAGGACAGGATTGATCCAGAAGAAAATCAGGCAAGAAAACGAGTTTCATCAGTCATCTGTTGGGGTCTATCTTGGTTCTCTCACCCTTCAGAGAGCAGCTTACTCCTGCTGTCCAAGTGTTTTGTAGGTTTGGAGCCGCTGGCAGAGCTGAAGCTCTGAAGAGGAAGCCCTCTGCCTTGTTTCCAGCTGGCTGAGAGCACATCTCACTGCTCTTCTGCTCAGGAGATGCTTGGAGAGATGCTGGTGATGGACAGGACAAGTCTGTGCATAGCAGGCTGAAGGTTTGCCAAATAGCAAGGGAACAATGACACTACTGACCCAGACAGACCCGAGCCCAGAGTAAACTCCCTGTGTGCCTGGAAGCCAAATAACATCAGCTGGGAGGCCAGACCCACGATGAGTTCTCTCTGTCAGTCTCTCTGTCTCTCTCCCTCTCTCTCATTGCTAGGACAGATTGCTGATGATGGAGAAATGGCAGTTTCATGGAGAAGGGTGAGAAGGCAGAAAGCAGAGATGGAGCTGAAGAACCCCAGGTTAAGCAAAGCCTCCAGAGCATCCTGTTTATCTGTTAGTCACTGTGCCAGCTCTCACTTGCCACGTGCCCTGCAGACAGGGGATGAGCAGCACCTACAGCAATTTCTGGCATGGGGGTTTGGCACCTCTTACCATCACCAGGTTTCCCTGGGAAAGGGAGACTTGGAGAGCCACTGTCAGAGGAGAGTTCCTGCTGCTATGAGGGGCAGCCTTAAAACAGCACTTGGAAACTGAGGAGAACAAACAAGCAGTGTCTGGGCAATGACTTGGTGCTTTTTGTAGCCAGGAGCCGACTTAGGAGAGAAAGTCCTGCCCTAAAGAATTCTATCCCAAGCATACTGCCTGCATCTGGAGGATGCTCTGGAGAGACAGGCACCCAGGCTGGGTGATTTGCTGTCTCAGGGGCCGGTCTGCCCAACTCTGACTTCCATCAGCATCGTCATGGTATCGAGCACCGGGGCTGGTTCAGCAGCAAGGACAGGCACTTGTGTCCATGTCCTTCTGTCACTTTGTATTTGTGCTGCCAAGTAATCCAGCATTGCATGCACCCGGTGTGACCAAGCACTTTGAGCTCACAATGATCAGATTTTCAAAGCTATCAGACTCCTAAATATGCCAATAGGTGACTAATGGCTTCTAAGTGGACTATGCTCTAAGAACCCTGAGACACACAAAGGGGCTGAGATAAGACAGGAGAGGGATAATGCTTTGTATCATTTTAATAAAAGCTGCAGCTCTCAAGTGTTTTGAAAGAATGTGTCTAATGTCTAATATTAATTTCTAATGAAATGAAAAACATTAAAGAAATGCATGAAATATTTCAATGACTTTATCGATTGGTATTATAAAGTATGTATTACTAAACCTTGTTCTGTTGTGGTTCTGCAACAACTGATAAACACCATCTTCAGCAAGTGTTCTCATAAGTTGGTTTTTTTAATATTCTCCTAGTTTGTGCAATGCAGCTCTGTGGAGCTCAGCTTACCCCTATCTATTTATCTGAAGAACAAAGTACCAAAATATCACTGTAGCTGATACACGAATCGTCTCAAATAATATCCTTCTGATGGGCTTAAAAATAGAAATAAATCATCACAAAACACGGGCACCATCAATGGCTGGAACAAAAATAGTACCAGTGCTACACGCTTTTTAAAAAAATTACTGTTCAAGTTTAAAGGTCATCAAAAATCCAGTTTTGCTGCTTGCTTTAAAAGCTCAGATATCAGAGGAATCTTGGTCAGAGCAGAGGTAAGGCCTTTCTCACCACAGATGAAAGCTGATGTAAGTAACAATATCTGTGTCTCTGACCTGTGACAGACACCAAACTGGTGCATGAGGAAGAAACTGCAGCTCCAAATCAGGGTGAAGTCAGCAGAAAATCTTTTCCAGATTGTTTTTGTCTCCAGCTGGGGACTGTGGTGAAATTTAGAATTCCCTCATGCCTCACAAAAATCGGTGGTTGAAGTAGCTCATCTATAAATAATTTAAGTTCCACTTATATGGAATGAAGATTCCAGTATCTCACCAGGTCATCATAAAGACAATCAACAGCTTCTATTCTGTTACATCACAATTCCCTGTGGAGACCCCCTTTTTTTGTCCTTGAGACATGGTGTTGAAGTCTTGATGTGAGCAGGAGTGGGATGCAGGGCAGTGATTCTGCTGAGGCATCAAGTAGGCTTCAAAGCTGCATCCTAAAAAAACCAAACCTCTCAATTTGCCTGTGCCTGGGATATGCTACAGAAGCAAGGGAATTAAATTAAATAGTCTTTATAGAGCCCAGAGAGTCAATAATTTAAATGCTGGGCTCTTTTCAAGCTGGTTTTTAATTTGTCATTACTCTTTAAATGGCTTTGCTTACGGAACGGTGGAATTCAGATAAGGGCTAGGAATCCTGGGCTGTTTCCTACAGAACTGCAACAAGACAAAATACAATGCACCACCATTTCAGATATGCCAGGGCTCACTCTCAGGTAACTGGAGTGTCTCTAGTGCACAGTGACGCCTCCAGCTGTCATCAAAACCTGGGGCACAGAAGTACTAATAGCTTTCAGTAGGTCTGATGAGATATACATATTGCAGCAGCAGACCCAGGAAAATGCATGACTTCTATTAATTTCATATCATCTTAAGGATCTCTGGGCCAACTATGTCATGGAGAAGTGTATTATTTCTCCAAGAGCTGCAGAATCTGTGGTGGTGGAGTTTGAAGCCAGGTAATCACGTGTTCCAGGCACGTATCTGAAAACAGTCTTGTGAAAAACTTGGATTAATGTTAAGCAATTTAACAGAGGGCAATGCCAAACTGGCATCATCTTCTTACAATTGCTTATGACTTTGTCTTACTCAGTGACTAGCACAGCATGTAATTCTCTAGGAACAAGGTGTGAGTGTTTGGGAAATCTTTGTATAACCCATGGAAATTGGAAGGAAAAGATGAAGAACGTGAATTCTTTATGTGGATGCTGCGAGGTCTGTTGCTGCTGCTGGAGGAAGGTGCTTTAAAGAGAGCTGAGGTGAACCCAGTGTGTGCCTGGGAGATCGGGGCTTGGGAGGAGGAGTTTTATTGGAAATCCAAGCTGAAGCTGACCTTGGGGGTGTGGGGCAGCAGGGCATGGGAGGCCACCCCCCTGACACGCTGGAGGGGCTGGGTGCTTTCCTGTGTGCCAAAGATGGGCCACCAAGGAGCGCAAGGATGAGTCACCACCAGCTGAGGGCGAGTCTGGCAGGGACTTCTGTGAAGTACCTTCACCCTTTGTGGAGGCATCGTGTAGGCTTGAACTCAAACCCTTCTGTGTAGGCTTGAACTCAAACCCTTCTTCTGAGTTGGCTCCACACCCTGCCCTCTCTGTGTCTATTGAAAGACAGAGAGTTCACAAACAGTTACTTACTGTTACTCTTTGGATGTTCTCTTAGGTTTATATTTCTTGGATGAGGGAGGAGAAATGGGCACATAGAATTTCCTCGTTGAAATCTAGCATGGGATTCATGTGTCCTCACCAGAATGACAATACAGGTATCCCACTTTGCTATTTTCTTTGAAGATTACAGGAAAAGAGAGCCTGTGGAAAAGGCTTTTTCTGGATTTTGCAGGTGCTTTTGCACATCCTATACCCTGACAGCCCCTCATCACACCCTGGCCTTGTTCTGCTCTCTCGTGTCTTCTGGACACAGCAAATGACTCTGACTCCAGTTCCTCCGTGTCTCAGCTGTTTCTGTGGCACCCAGTAGATGGTGCCACCAAGTAGCACATTTACATGAGCAGTTTCTTATCGGAGGCGTTTTAAGTTTACTTCAATCACTGCACATGCCTTAGGATCCAGCAGAATTCCTTCCTTCCCCCACTACAAAGAGTTTTTCCCCCAGGCTTTGGATATTGTCCCAGAAAATATTTATACGTTAGTTTTTCCCTATTTTCATCATGCCATCTAATTAGTATCGTTTTTACTGTACAAATATTTAGAAAAAGTAAGCCTAAACTGTGATAATTCATTTTTGAATTTATATAATTTCCCTGGCTTTTCATGTTTTTTGAGCAAAATTCAGTGCTCAGATTTTTTTGTAGGGACAGAATCTATTGTTAGAGAGCTCCTGTGAAACAAGTGGTTCTGGTAAGAAATGTTAGGAGTCACGTTTTGGTCACGTCTTGAGAATCTTTTCTCTCCTTTCAGCCCCCTTAGCAGCATATTTGCAAGTGAGAGATCCACGGATGCTTCTGTCCCTGGCCAGGGTGCAGGTTTTAGTAACTCATTTCTTGTAACCAGAGCTGGCAGCAAAGGAACAAATGGTGAGCTCCATTTCCATCTTAGATGTCTTCTGCTGCACCAGCCCCCAGATGAGAATCCCTTCTGTGCAGCACAAATGCTTTGATAATTCAGGCTGTCAACTTGTCTGCAAAAGCCAGAGAAAGAGATATGAGGGAAGGCTCCCCTGTGGGTAAAACGCAATACTTAATTCCTGATCCTTTGTTTGCTTTTTTTGTTGGAAGTTTCACCTGTGGAGCATTTGGTTTCCTGTGTCTCAAAGCATGGCTTTCCTTTTTCAGGCTGTTTAAATATTTACCTTCTCTGCCCTTCTCATCCCACCATACTTCAAACCAGAGAAGGGGACATTTATCCACATGCAGCCTGGAAGATGCTTAGTCTGAGTGAGTAACAAATATATGCTGCTTAATAAAGACTGGAGTTTTCAGTCTTTGAGAACATGTATTACAGCCTCAATTTGGAATAGGTGATGAGGTGATTACTAAACCCTGGTTGCCATGGGGAAAGGGAGGAGGGTGATTGCTTTTTGATGGAAGAAACTAAGAGGCACCAACAGTAACTTACTGCTAATACACACTCAAAGTGCACTTGGCATCAACGCCTCTGGTGGGGAGCAGTGGTCAATCTTACTAATGTCTGAGGAGTCAGCTTTAGCAGCACCAGTTATTGATGCAGAAGGTCAGATTTTTGTGACTGGTCATTCCTTGCAACCTCCCTCGGGTTTGGTGTGACTGTGGGAGTGATTCCCGCAAGGGCGGTTGATTGAATTTGTGAGCGGTTCAGGGGTACTCACAAATCAAGCAGACATTGGCCACCTACAAACAGGAGTAAAGCATCAGTACAAAATGAGATCTGGAGGCTGAGGGATTCCTAGCAAGGCAGATTATTGTGCTGGTGTGCTGGAGAGAAACTCCTGCCTTAAAATTCCAGGGGCTTAGAAGGAAAGCCGTGCAGTGTTGCGGGTGCAAGGATGCCCCAGCTGAGCAGTGCGTGCCAGAGGGTTTGTGTCTGTTTTTTGGTGCTTGGAGCACAAGGAAGAGATTGGCTCCTTGATTAGATATGCCAGGCTGGACTCTTCCCAGCCTGGATAAAGCTGCAGTAATCCCTCCCCAGGAAAAACAGTCAGACAAGGGAATATGAGAAGGGAGTGAGACTCTGGCAGAGCAGAGGTTGATTTCCGTCGCGTTGGTGATCACTTTGATGCAGACCCCACAGGCTCCACGGCTGCTGATGGCTGTGATACCCTCTGCCACCACCTCACAGCCCTTGGGGAGGCATCCTGACACTGGCACCTTTCCAGGGCACAGCTTGCTCTGGGAAAGCAGCACCAAACTGGCCAAGATGGGACTGAGCAGGTCTTCAGGAGCTCGAGAGTGACAGAGGGGCTGGAGCAGGTCGTGGCTGCTCTGTCTGCTGGTGCTGAGAACCTCTGAGCACCTTCACCCTTTCCTACCCTCCTCTCCTATAGAGTGCATTTGAGGGCTGCTCTTGGTGTCTTGTTTCTCTCTGAAAATGGGGAATATTTGGGGTGTAACTATTGAAAACATGGTTTAAGTTCTGCTTTCTGTGCCAGTTGTCCCCCAGTATTTCTGAGGGGGTTCCTGCACTACACAAATGCAGCAAACCAGCCTGTTTTCCCTGGGTCACTGTGGATTTTCCACCTTGCTCTTTCTCTCTTCTTGGGACTTTTCACACTGGAAACAGCTCCCAAATAGCCAGTCTTTGGAATGACACTTCTCTTATCATCCTCCTTAATGATCAGAGACAGTGGTGGAGACACATCACTGTAATTGTGTTTGTCTCCTTCACTGGATTTTCCTTGTAAATTTGTTCCTTGTATTTGTTTCTGGATGGCAGATGTGTTAATGGCTGGGCAGTTTAATGTGTTTATCTTTTGTGTGCTGTATATTTTGGATATAGAAGCAGTGAGAAGAGATAAGCGTGAAGAAACCACTTCTGCATTAATGCCAGCAATTCTGACATTATAAATATATATGAGAGAGTTTCCGTGATTATATTTTAATGTTTTGTTTAATGCATTGGCTCTCTAGGGACAAAACAAGAGAAAACCTCATTTGTATAATTTAAATGGCTAGCAATAAAAATAGGAGCAAAGAAAGGACCAATTAAATAGTCATGCTTTCAAACACACACAGATCCCATTCCCTTTGAAGGTCCAGTCCCTGCAATGGAGCCTGTGTGGCTCCAGCCCCTTCTTTCCTGGACAGAAGCCATGGGCTGTGGAGCTTGTGGCATTAGGCTCCTGGCACCTCCTTGGGGATGACAGGACTGGGGGAAGTCAAATCTCAGCTCATGTGATGTTACAAGGAGGGCATGGGGACCATTTCCCACTTGAGAGGCAATGGAAAGGACAGCAGGGACTGCCAAGGGCAGTTGTCCTCTTCTTCCCCTGGCTGGACAGCAGACCATCCCATAGTGAGAGGTGAGGCATATAAAATAAGACAAATTTGTGTAGTCCCTGTGTTGGTTGGTTGGTTCTCGAGCAGCTCCTCCTAGCAGAAGTGCTCACCTATGGTTACTTAATTTAGGTACTTTCTTGCTGCTTCGCAATCTGTGTTGTTTTCAGCTCTGTCTGTGTCCAGCTCTTTGTTCAGGGTTGCACTCCATCATCCCACCCCTTTATCTGCAGATTTCTCTTATCCAGCACAGCATGCCAAAGAACAAAAAATACAATTTCTAGCTTTCCTCACAGCTGAGAAAACGACTTGGGAAAAAAAAGCCCCAACAAACCTCACAACAATAATGTATCAAAACATTTCCCATGGGCAAAGGCTGCTGGACCAAACATGCTGAAGCTTATCAGCACAAATGAAATGCTGCTTTTCTTTTTCCCACTCCTTTTGAGCTCTCTCACCAGCACTGCACATCTCTACTCCCACGGGGCAGGATACAGACCTTCACCAGAAAGTGCCATGCCCTGAGAGTTTCCTCCAGTCACTTCTAATTGCCAGCATGAGAGGAGTCCCTGGGTTATGGCCCTTATTTCTGAGCTACAAGAGCAGGCAGCAAAGATTGCCTCTGGTTGAGCAGCTTCAAGTCTGCAGATAAGAAATTTAAGGTCTTGCTGTCCAGTTGTGTTGTGCCTTTGCAGCCTGGAGCGAGGAGCTTTCCATGTGTCCTGGGAGTGCCTCTCTTGGCTTCCCTCAGCTGTGGGTATGGAGGAAGGGGAGCTGCTCCATTACCACTTTCAGATCCCCACATCCATCACTGCCTCCCCGTTTTCCCAAGTTTTGCTTTTTTGCTTGATGGAGCAAACGACTGGGAAAGAGTTGTTTGCTGTTTCTAGGAGTTCTGGCTTCCAGTTCTGGCACTGAGCCTTGCAGAAAAGCTTTGCTATTTCCATGACAAATCTGGCAGCTTTCTGGCTTCTGGGCTGTCATGCCTGGACTTCAGGAAGAGAATTAAGGAGATGAGATCAAAAAGAGTATTTTGTTATTTGAGAGCAAAGTCTTTCTCATCCTACTCAGTCTTCCCACGCTGTGCTTGCAGATGCAGAAACGTGGCTGCCATAGGTGTTTTCCTTCCAGGATGTGTGTCTGTAGATCCATTTGAATCCCCACAGCTGGTCCTGTGTGACATAGTCTTGGTTAAGCCATGAATTCCATTCACAGCCTGTGATCACACAAATATTCACCAACTTTTGGAGGGACCACGCTGTTCTAAACTTGATATGCCTACACTGTTATTGGGAAGTGTATTCATATGCAAGCATTCCTTATTTCCAAAGTCTACAAGAAAAGCCCATACAGATGGATTACTATTTATTCTTCATTATCTGAATTTTTGTTGTAAGAAGCTGCACATCATCAGGACTGTGTTGTTCCCAGCAAAAGGCAGCCTCAGGAAGGGGCTTAAAATCTTTTCCATCAAATTGCTGGAGAACTCCCTGGAGGACACAGTTGCCCATTATGGCCCCTGACAGTCTGTGTGGAGCAAGCAGGTGGCCAAAAAATATCCAGACTTGAGACCAGAGGGTAATGAAAGCATTAGCGAGAATTCCACCTTTCCGCAGGGAAAGAAAAGAATACATTGCAGCTCAGACCTCTTGGAAAGAGCTAATGTGGTATTTATTTCAGATATAAATTTGTCGGTATAAAAATGACACCTTTGTGCTCAGCCTGTGGTGCCAGGTCCAGCTCTCACTTGTAAATTAGGAGTAGATCCATTAGGGCAGTGGAATTACAGTGGCTGATGTGACAGCAGCCTCACCTTGGCAGTATTTCACTCCCTGTGCACTTCATTCTAATCTCCCGCGGGTATGAATCAGAAGAAACTCTGCTGAAGCCAACAGCGGTGGAGAGGGAATGAAAGACAAGCATGATCTGCATGTTTTTGGGGAGCAAGGAGCCTGGGCATGCTCTCCTGCCACTGAGGAGCAGCATCCCCACTGCCTCGCTGGGCAGTCAGAGCCGTGCTGGAGAGGTGACATCAAAAATGCTTTTGCACAAACTCTTGATCACTGTCTCGTGCTGCTGCGTGGATGCACCTCTGCACCTCCTCCCTGATGTTCCAGGTCACCATGTGGACCTCACAGGGCTGGTTGTCCCCCCACAATCTGTTTCCCTTCCCACTCACAGAAGAGCAGAGTGCAGCCTTGCCCCTGCTGTGAGGATTTAGGAGGAGGAATTTGGATAGTTTTCCATTACATATCCTTTCCTCGATGCATTTCTGCCAGAGGCTGTGTTATGTCCGTTAGCTCCTGCAGGAGAACTTCCCACCTTCATGGAAGCTTAATGAGTCAGCCCACTCCAAATACCAATCTGTACTGATTGTGCAGGGACTCATTGTTTGCTCCCATGCTACCAGAGCCCAGAAGAACAGTCTGACAAGGCAGAACTGCTGGATGAAGCCTTAGGAATTCCAGGTTCAGTTCTCAGTTGAGGGAGGCAATTAGGGAGGTGACTGAGTCACAGTCCCTCAGCAATTATGCTGCATCTCAGGTGCAGGTACCGCTTACCTGGTTGTGCACAGTCATGCTGGAAAAGGTGTTTCTCCAGGCATGTGACTTTGTGAGATCCTTGGGCTGCCTCTGGTACTGATTACAGCAGATTTAATAGTGTTATTAGTTTAGCCAGTGAGACCTTTATCAGAAGAGATTAGCAGGTGGATGAGATCTTTAATATCCTTGGCAGATCTATTTCTCCCCCAGTAATTGCCTTAAGATGGTTTTATTTCATTGTCTGGACTTTCTCTCCTTCCCCCTTTTATCTTTTAGCTTATTTCCTGAATGTTTTGCCACATTTTCCTTCCATACACTAAGAAATAGCAGCTCACGACTTGTGAGCACTGGGTAATGGGATACATCTGCCTAAAGACTCATTCATACAGCCCTTTAATTCAGCAGCTCCATTCTCGTGGTGAATGGCTGAGGACAGGAAAGCGGGGGTTGACTGAAAACACCTCAAGTGGAAAATGAAGAAAGGCAGAGACTCTTCAGCACCTGGGGCAGCAACCTGCACAGCCAGGGATGCTGGTGCTTTGTGCTTGGAGGTGCTTGGCCAGCCACAGAACAGGGGGGCAGGGGGAGGCCACTGCTCGCTGCTCTGCAGATTGGCCCCAGAGAGCCTGGCAGAGGGCTGCGGCTG
Source organism: Aphelocoma coerulescens (assembly GCF_041296385.1). Lineage (NCBI taxonomy): Eukaryota > Metazoa > Chordata > Aves > Passeriformes > Corvidae > Aphelocoma > Aphelocoma coerulescens. The sequence continues at coordinate 12,450,737 of NC_091028.1, read as the reverse complement.
GGAAATGCCTGCCAGGTAAAGGAATGATTTAAGTTGGGTGATTTTATCCTACAGTGCACACAGCATTTTGTGCTCTTCAGTGCCATAAAACCTCACCGAGACAAGGGTAAGGCATGTGGGGACAAGTTGTTATTTCCTGGATCTTTCAGGTGCAGAAATACTTGATGTGTATTTTTTAAAATAAATTATCCTTGGATAATTCACCCACCCCTCGGTGTGCAACATAAACCAGTTGTCTTAGAGTGCAACGAGTTAAGAAGGAAAAGGTTGAGCGTAGAAAACATTTAAAATCAAAGGTCACATTGCAGCTCCATGAGACTTCCCCTTCTCCCCATGGGGTGAGGATAATCACAAGGCAATCAGTGCCCCCTGCTCTGGCAGTCCTGAGCCAGCTCCTCACCGGTGCACTCCGGGCATTGATTTCTTCTGGGGGTGTCTTGCAATCAGCAAGAGACACCAAACGGGAGCACTCTGGTGTGGATTCCTCACTTGGAAAAATGTTCTCTGCAAGTGCTGCATCCATCTTTTTTTCTGAAATATTTTAAAATATTTCCTGGTGGTTTCAAGCGAAGGAGGAGAAAATCCCTAGATCAGGGCAGCCAGGAGCTTCCTTCAGGGTCCGGCAGAGGAGCCTGGGGGTGGCTGACATGAGGCTGCATTGATTTTGCAGCTGTGTTGTGTCAGTCTGAGGGCTTTACCTAAAGGTGTTTAGCAGGCAGAGAAAGCAACTACCGCAGTTCCTGTGCCCCTGGGCTGACCTAACCAGTAGTCATTCATCCCCAGAAATTTTGGGAAAGTCTTATACGATCCCTATACGTGCTAAGCAAGCAGTACTTTCCTGGAGGCTGACTTTCCCAGAGGGCTCCACAAATATGGTTGTACCTGCTCATAGCTGCTCCTTTATTTGCTCTTCTAGGGGCTGCCAGCAATTTATTTTCAGGACAAATATAATCACAAATGTAAACTGAGATGTACTGTTTTTTCCTAGAAGATTCACACTGATACTTCTCGGATTCTTTATGAGGGCATCACAACGCACTGGAAACCCAGACAAGTCCTGCAGTCTCCCTGCTCTTTTAGATACTTCATATCAGAAGAGCTCAGGTGTTGCTTTGTGTGGGATGTGCTGTGGTGGAGGGAGTGCAGGAGGAATTATGCTGGGGCTGCTGGTGTTGTGGATAACTTGCCAGCCAGCTTCCATCCTATTTTGTAGGCCAGCATCTCTAAGAGCAATGTGTAAAATACCAGCAGGCAGGAATTTCCCTTTGGAGGGCATTCTTCTTTCTGGGATGTTGCAGTGAAAGTGCTGACCCCTTGAGAGGGCTGATGAATATTGGAAGAGGGATGGATCTGTTGATTCTCTTGTGTTGCAGTGGAGTGGGCACCATGCACCATCCCCTGGGGCTCCTCAGCTCTCGCTCTGGAAGTGCCTGAGTGAGCATTTCTCAGCCTGCACTGTCAGCATTACCATGCCCTACCTCCAGGTGACTGCGTCTTGCAAAGTTTTACCATTGATCAAATTATTCCAGGTCTGAAATCATCCCCTGCTCTTGCCTTGTTCTTTAACGTGCAGGGTTTTTTCATAGGGATGTAAAAACAAGGGTACTGAACAGCTCAAACAACGCTCAGCCCAGCAGCCAGTTCCAGTGATGGCTGGTAGCACATCCTGGGAAGGAGCAAGAGTGGAAATTACAGGTTATATACCCAATGTTCTCTAGGTCAGAAGTTGCATCATTGCTTTAAGTAGCTGCTGATGGCCTTTTCTGCTGTGAGCAGTCTGGTCTCCTTCTGGACACTTTTTATTGCTTTTAGCCCTCACCACCTCCTCCTGTGAGCCCACGGTGTGAGAAGAGGTACTGCTTGCCCTTACACATTCTGTATAATCCTTTCACTGGCTTCCCCTGAGTATTTTATTATAAGGAACAGTGATTCATCAATCTCCATACGAGGGCTACGTAGCAGTCGTGATTGTACGTACCTCGATGGTACCTGGTACAAAAGATTGTCTCTCTTCCATCTCCCCCGTGGTTCACAGAAAATAAACCTGTCTCATCTCAGAGGCAGTACTGACAGTACGAGAACAGATCATGGAATATGCCTGAGTTACTGAGCAGCAGCTGCCTGTAAGTCCTTACCACAGCAAATGGTTTCAAGCATTGCAACAGTCTGCCCAGGGCAGTGGTGGAGTCCCCATCCCACCCCTGGAGGGATTTAAAAGATGTGGCACTTGGGTACAGGGTTTGGTGGGGGCTTGACAGTGCTGGGTTAATGGTTGGATTCGATGATCTTAGAGGTCTTTTCCAAACTAAATGAGTCAGTGATTCTAAGTAAAGCTGTTTTAAACATCCTATTTTGATAATGTGGTAAAATGCCTGTATTGATTTAAACAGCAAAGCAGAGAGGAAAGACCCGTGGGGGAAGAGTGGGACTGAGATGCATTAGCAGCATTGCTGTGGGAAAACATTGTCCTTGAGACACCTAAAGTTCACATTTCCAGTCTGTCTGGGTACATTTAGAGAGAAACACATTTCCTCAACCACACACTGAGTGCGAGACATTCGGCTCGAGCTCCTCTGAGGAAACCATCTGCATTCACCAGCCAGAGTCGTGTCCACTCCTGATTCCTCGAAGGACCAGGAGTCCCTTGAATGCCTATCAAAGCACCTGCCACCTGAAACAAGGACCTTGTGTGGCCTGGAGGACACTCAGATATCTCGTCAGCCCTAAGTATAAAGAGAGCTTTTATCAGACAGGAGAAGGAAGAAGCCGCCTTCCCAAATGCTGAGTTTTCACCTCTCTGGGATCCAGGATGAGTCAGCCGGGCACTGCTGCGTTCCACAGACCTGTTCAGGTTAATAAAATCACTGCCAGAGCCCGGGCAGCTCACAGGATGCTGTGTGGCTTCCACATTGACGTCACTGCTTCTCATTTACCCTTGGGTGAGAGTGACCGAAATCCATTACTACCTGGCAGCCACTGGGTAAAGCCCTGCAAAATAAATCAGCGTTCTGCACAGCAAACAGGTGTCTGCAGCACAAAAGGAGCCATTCAGATCAGCAGCGCAGGAAGGGATTTTTCATCAGGGAAGTGAAGACATGAATGGGTCATTAGAGCGAGGGGAATTCACAGACAGAGAGTGATAACAGGGAGACGCAGGGGGAGATTTCGTTGTGGAGACGGTGGAGAAGTGATTGGAGTGTGGGGGATAGAGAGGAAACAACCAAGGAGACAAAGAGGAGTTAAGTGAGCAATTCGACTTTATTATTGGAAAACAGGGACACTGAATGAAACTGGAAAATACATTTAGAAGTGTGAAGAGGACGTAACCTTGCCCAGTGAGGGTGGCTTTTGCCACAGTGAATCTCAGTGGTCAGGAGTGCTGTGGGGCTGGAGGAAGGCACGGGCACCTGCATCAGGAGGGGAAGGCTCAGGGGAACACAGTCCCTGGTGTTTCTGCCTCCATGGAGGGTACACAGACTTTCAGGCAGGACCCAGGCACCAGCTCATGAATTCAGAGAAAAAAAATCCTCCTCTGGGATATTTTAAAATATGGATATCTTGCATCTTTGACAGCGTCATTTGACCCTGTCCATTTTCAGAGCCATGCCACCACTGGGAATAGAGCTGGTCTGGCACCTCCGTGGTTCTTTCATTGTAGTTTATTCAGGGCAGGATTAAATACACTGGTCAGGGCAATGTAGGGGTTACAATGCTGTGTTACATTTGGTCTGGGGATGGAGAACATCTTTTCACAGACGTGGAACCAGTGGGCATTCAGAGCGAGCTTTTGATGCTCCTCAGGCTGCCACATTTTGCCAGCCCTAAAAATATGCCTTGAAAGAAAATAAAATCTCTACAGGCTTTTCTCCATAGCTACTAAAAGATCAGGCAGTAGGTACACTGCTATATCACCTGCAAAAATGCAGATGCTCTCATCTCTAGCACACATAAAAGCCATAAATCTGGGTGGTTGTAATGTCTTCTTCGTTCATATAAAAAGAATACAAATTGTGGATGACACTGCCTGGTAAGGAGAAATCTTTCACTTCCCAGGCAGATCGTTGTTAACATTAAGTGCTATTGAGTGATCATTACAAGGGTTAGGTTGAACTGCTATTTTCTCGTCTCTATTTTTTTGACAACAAAAGGCCCCCTGGAAGGCAGCAGGATATTATATGAAACATGGATTTCCTTAAACATCCTTCCCTTGTTCAGTAATAATAATAATTTAAAAAGCCCCCAGTCATCAGAAGCCTGAGTTCCTTTAAATTCAAAATCCTCTTGCAGGGACACTGCAGTGTTCAGTCTGGACTTTGCTAAGAGGACAGACTGGCTGTGCCAGGTGCTGGGGCACAAGTAGCTGGGCAGGAGCTCTTCTGGCACCAGGAGATGGTGCACATCCCCTCACTCCTGGCATCGGCCAGGGAAGGGGTTCATCCCTTGTATCATTCCAGCCTTTTGGATCTTTGTTGTACATTTTTTCCCTCCAACCTGTTGCCTGGTCTGTTGTGTTTTCTCTTAGATCTTGGGGAGAAAGGTCTCCTTTATGCATACAGATCCAGTGCTCAGAACAACAGAATGCTTAAGCTTTACTGGAGTCTTTCAATGCTAACATAATAAAAGTACACAATTTATTTATCAAAGTCTCCTTTAAAGGAGAAGATGGATACAGAAACAGGTTTTAACCTACTTGTGATGCTCAGGAAAAGCAAGCACTTTGATTCACTCCCTCCCAGACAAATAGCATTGCATTAGTTGTTTCTGATTTTATTAACTATAAACCACTTTCTATTTTTATTTTCACATGCCATTGACTTTGTTTGATACAGACACAGCTGAACAAGGCTGGTTTTTCAAGTGCAAATCATGTTAACAGATGCCCAGTTCTTTCCACTCCACACGCAGGAACACTGCTGTAAGAAAGAGAGCTGATGCCCCAAAAAATATTTTCCTGTTGCATTTCCTAAATCATGGCTGAAGCCCCATTATCCCTTCTGAATTCCCAAATGTGGAATGGGGATGGTTGTTTTAGTACTTCTGGCATGGTCTCTTCACATAAGGAGAATTTATTTGCAGGGAGGAGTGAAACAATACGAGCAGACAATGAAATCTCAAGTGGTGAAGTGTGTGAAATTCTCCATTTACTATTAGTTTTTATGATGCTGTTTCCAGCTTTTCTTCACTGCTCGCAACTACAACTGATGGATTTGGAGTAGAGAGTGCCTCTTATCGCTGCTCTTCATCAGCAAGTGTGAGCAGCAGCAAGCAGTCAAATCGTTGCTGTATCCAAACAGCATCTCTGCATCCAGGGATGGAGCTGCAGGGAGAGCTCACTCGCTGGGAACTTGATCTGTCTAATTATGTGACTGTTGACTGGGCAACGGGCTGCACATCCAGTTGTCCCCAGTAAAAATAAATTTGTCTTAAAATTTCATCTGAGTTAAAATACATCATCTTTTTATCTCATTACCTGTTTCTTTCCCTGTCACAGCATTTTTGAACATTTGTATCAAGAGTTATTAGAAGAAAGCTCTTTTCCATCATTAAAATACCGGGTTCAGAAAGATCTCTAGAGTCCTTAAATGCAGATGAGGGTATGAGTGGCACTTCCTGAGCAGAATTACAAGGAAGTGTTCTCACTGGAGACAGTGTTCAGAGGTGGATGCTGGCAGGAGTTCAAGTGTCCACACTGTTTCTTATGGCCATGATTTCCCTGACATCTCCTGCCCATGGATGGGGTGGTGGAGGGTCCTTTCTTTGCAGGGTCCACTGAACTCGGGTAAGAGAGCAGCTCTGGGACTGAGGAATGGGTTGTCCCTTCAGAAAGAGAGAAGTTAAAGAGAGAGACCATCCTTTGGTGGTATTTGCTCTTCATTTCCTTGGCTGATCTGTAGAGGTTCCCAACAAAGCAATAGCATATGGGGTTGAGGCTGGAATTGGTGAGGCCAAGCCACTGGGCAAAAGGTCTGAGCTGCAGGATCCAAGGAGAAGGAGTCACATCCTGCAAAGATTTGGGGATGTTGAAATCAATCCAGATGTCCATCAGGTAGACGGGCAGCCAAGAGATGGCAAACAGCAGGACCAGGGCCACCACCATCTGTGCCACCTTCCTGCGGACCTTCAGCCTGGAGGCCGGCAGGGATCGGTTCAGGGCAGAGCTCTCCTTCAGCTGGCTGCTGCGGCTCCACAGCCGGCGCACCGTGAGGAAGCAGATGACCATGTTGAACAGGACGGGCAGGCAGTACAGGGCACAGAAGAGCAGGAAATTGTAGGCTTGCTTGAGCCTCTCCTGAGGCCAAATCTCCCTGCAGATGGAAAACACCAGGGGCAAGCCCTCCACCACCCCGATCTCATCCCGTTTGTTCATGAAGATGAGAGGCATGCATATCCCTGAGGACAACAACCACACCACCAGGATGGTGCTGAGGATCCTCTTCTGGGTGAAGAAAGACCGGGCGTTGAGCGGGTTGTGCACGCTGTAGTAGCGGTTCACACTGATCACGGTCAGGCTGAGGACGCTGGCAGAGACAGAAACAGCCTGGATGAAGGGCACTGCCCGGCAGAGGAAGTCCCCGTACACCCAGGCTTTGTAGATGAGGTTGCCCACAGTGATGGGCATGCAGATGCACACTACCATGAGGTCACACACGGCCAGGTTGATGAGGAGGCTGCGGGTGGCACTCAGGCTGGACACCCGACTCCGGCGCTTGCGGGTCAGCACCCTGATGGACATGATGTTGCCCACGAAGCCCACCACAAAGGACACCAAGTACATCACTGTGAGGCTGATGGTTACAGGCTCCTTCGCAAAGAGGAAGAGCATCTTCTCCAGCTCTTCCCACCCCAGCTCCTGACTGCCGTTCCAGAGCCCGCCTTGGGTCTGGTTCTCCTCCTGCCAGAGCTGCAGAGGGTCAGGGGGGGCCCCAGGTTCTGGAGGGGAGGAATCCATGCCTGAGTCCTCCCCTCGGGCAATCTGGGCTAACGGGGCAGAGCCTGCTGCGCTGCTTCCAGTGCACCGGACATGGCGAGCTGGGATCAGCCCCGCCTGCAAGAGAGGGTGTGGAGAGAAGGGGTCAGCGGGGGCTCGGGGCAGCGATCGCCCTTCACAGGGAGCTGCCGGGCCAGCAGCAGCTTATCCGCAACTTAGTTGAGAAGCGGCCGTAGCGCGGGGCGGCCGGGCTGGGCAGCGCGGTACCGGCACCGGCACCGGCACCGGTCCGGCAGCGGCGGCGGGGCCGGCGGGAGCCCCTGCCCGGCCGCGGAGAGACGGCGCCTCCGCTGGGAGGACGGGGAAGGAGCCCCGGACCCCTGCAGCCCTCGGTCCCTCACTCCCTTCTTCCCCCGAAAGTTGCGTGTCCCGCGGCCGAGCTGCCGGACCCCTGTCCCGGGCTGCCCCGAGACCCCCGGTCCCCCCCGGTTCCCCGTCTCTCCCGCGGTCCCGCGGCGCGGCGGCACTCACCGGGCGGAGGGCGGGCAGCTCCGGCCGGGGTCCTCCCGCCGGCAGCTCTGCCGTGGATGTGTGCGTGTGTACGTCCGTGTGTCCCCGTGTCCGTGTGTCCGTGTGTCCGTGCGTGTGTGCGGCGGCAGCGCCCGACCCGCTGCCACACGCGCGTGCTCGCACCCACCGCACCGCCAGCCCGGCGCACTCCCCGCGGCGCGCACACGCTGCACACCCCGCACAGAACCCCGCACACACCCCCGCGCACCCCGCACACAGCCCCGCACACCTTGCACGCCCCGCACACCCACAAAGCCACACACACACAGAGCCCCGTTCTGAGACCCCCGCGCACTCACACACGCGGACCCCGACAGACCCTACACACGCCCCTGAGCGCACACGCACCTCTGTAGACCCGCACACTCTGTGCACGCCCCCCTTGCACACACTCGGCTGCACGCACCTTCCTACAGGTGCCCTGCGCACCCGCAGGCACCCTGAGCATCCATGGCCCCGCTCCCTCCTTACCCCCACCCCCCGCACCCACTCCCGCACCTCTGCGTGGCCGCGCCCTCTTTGCACCCCCAGTCCCTTCCCGTGCACCCCTCCCCGCACACGCAGGTGCGGCTCAACCCCCGCAGCCCCTTCGCACCCCAAGAACACGCACACGCACCCACCACCCTCCCCCCGCAAAGGATTCCCCCGCCCCTCCGCCGGCAGCGCTGGCTGGGGCCATCCGGGGCCCGGCCCGGGATAGACTAAGCTGGGACCAGCCGAGCCGAGCCGAGCCGAGCCCCTGCCCGGGCCGGGCCGGGCCGGGATGGACTGAGCCGAGCCGAACCGTGCCAGCCGCCCCTCCCTCCTGGAGCCAAGAGCCCGGCCCGGCCGCGGTGCTGAAGGGACAGCTCCGCCCGGAACGGGCAGGGACCGGGCAGGGACCGGGCAGGGGCTGGTACGGTCTTGGACTGTTCCTGATGGTCTCCTCCTCCTCCTCCTCCTCTCCCGGGGTCCCTGGGTTCAGCTGTAGCAGAGCGGGGAGGGGCCCGGGCGCTTCACTTTAACATCCCCCACCATCCTGAGGTTCTTGCGGATCTCGGCACGCTGAGGGTTAACACCACCACAGGTGTGACGGGAGCTCACCCGAACGAGGAGCGCTGCACAAAGAAACCCAACTTCTGGTCTCTTTTATTAAACTGAAGGAATGGGGAAAAGGAATGGTCACGGAAAAAGTCGCTTGAAAAGTTGAAGGGCTTGGCTGGGGAGCAAGGTTGGTTTGTAAAATGGAACTTTTGACTGGAGGTGCTCAGAGGATGCCAGTGAATCACAGGGGAAAATGTTTGATGAGGGGAATTGGTACCTCTGCCTGAGTTGTTTAGTTTTTATTCTCTTTGCCTTCTCTGACGGAGAGCAAAGTAACGAAGTGGAGGCTGTTTGCCACTGAATGGTGCGTGCCCTTGATTTCACTGGGAAATTCCCCATCCTCTTTATTCTATGCATGTGAAAGAATAAAGTAAATATTTTTGGTCAGCCTTACGTGAAATGAAAGAAAGATCAGTAGTGGAGCTAGACTGGGAGGGGGGGTGGCAGGCAAATGTGACCAGCCTGCAAACCTCTCCTGTGTGAGAATGCATTTGCTTTAAGCATGTAACTGCTCATTCTCCTATAGTTTTGTGTATGTGTATTTATAGGGCTTCAGAGACAAACAACTTCCACGGATTAATTGCAGAGTGTTGCCCAGAGCACAAGGTACACATTATTCCATGCAGTGAAATGCACGGATACTCCCATGGATACCTAAAATCGGCTTCAGTTTCACAGCTGTTCCATGAGCAAGTAGATCTGTTGCAATGAGGCAACTACAGGGACCAGCCTCGGAGCTGGCAATTGGAAATCTCCACGTGCCCGAGCCCTTGCCAGCCCCTGACAGCCTCCCTATGGCAGACCTGCCATTACACACGGAAAACACAGGATGGAGGTGTTTAAGTCAACATTTTTAGTAGGGTATTAACAGAATACAAGGGAAGAGAGTGCAGAAATGTGCCTGGGGTTGTTTTGTTCAGGTAGTTGCCTTCCAAATATTCAAGCTAATAAATACATTTAACTTCTTTTTTTTCTCCTCGGTGTACTTTATTTGTGCATGATTTACTGCTGAGGAACCTTTAGGACTTCAGGACTAAATTGCTAAGTTAATCAATGGTTTGATATAATGAGAATGAATCTGCTTTTGCATCCGTTGACACAACTCACAAGTGCCAAGTCATCTCTAGCAGCAAATGACGAATCCATACGCTGTGTACAGCTGACAGAGAGGACAGGGCATTGATTATAATGAGTTCATTGATTCTAACAAGTTCAAAGTGCCCAGATAAGTCAAGATGGGGAATATCCAACTGAAAGAAATGCTGTACCCTTTGCACATTGGTTTGCCTCTTACAGAACAGATTTGAAGTGGAAGCTAAATAAAGTCCACTGGAGACAGGAGCCATCCTTCAGCAGCAAGGGCAAGGGGCTGGGCTGTGATCATACAGCAAAGCGCATCAGAAATAACCCACCAGTCTCACTGGAGTTACAGCTGTGAACAACTGACCTGAGAGGAGTGAGTCAGCCACTTTGGGGCTTTGCCAGAATCTCAAAAAACCTCACATTTCCCATGCCAGCTACATGTGCCCAAACCTGCCCTGCCCACTGCGCATCAGAGTCCCGGGCCAGGGTAAATTTAGCCTCGCAGCCTCAGCACAACCTCCCTGCTCCCACTGCAGCAAGAGCTGGGTGTCACACAGAGCCGCAGTGATGCTCTGCCTGTCCCAACAATGGGTGTAAATTCAGGAAACCCTGAGGGTTTTCCAGCTTGTGCTGGACCTTGAGAGTGTGAAGGTAGAGCAAATCCTCTGGTTGTGCATCTACTTACAGCAACTCATGTGCTCTCCCTACTCAAACTTTTCTCCCTGGTACCCAGGCTCTCTGCCAGGATTTGGGGAATACACAGCCCTGTGTGGCTCCCAACGCACCCACATCCCTGACCCCTGTGTGATGCCTGGCACCCGACCAAAGGGCTCTTGGCTCTCTTGGCTTTCTCCCAGTGCACATCCCGACATGCCTGATGTGTCTCAGCGGGCACAGTTTGAGGTAAAGGCCTGTTGCGAGGCTGTAGCTGCTCTCTCCTCCTGTGCTTGCCCAGCAGGTAGGTGGGTTGGGTTCTGCTCACTTCACACAGATGAAACAGCATTAGGGCCTGTCTCAGCCAAGCAGGGCTGGATTGGTGCTACCGGGACAGACTGCCAACAGTGCTGCTTGTGTTAGGTGAGCTAGCAGCACGTTCCAGGCTGTTAGGGGTGAGCACTGGCGAAATTGTTTCCCACCTGCTTTTGCCAGGAGGTGCTGTTTAGACTGCCCTTGGAAAGCACTGGGTAAAACCCACCTTCATTGCCACTTACCCCTTCTGCCCCTCACTCTTTTTGACCGATGGCAGGGACACAGGAGAACCTGGGGGACACAGGAGAGCCCCCCAGCCCTCACATCTGCTCCTGTGCTGTGCACGCTCCTTCCCCCTCCCAGGACCCTGTTGGGCTGTTGTGTGTGAGCATTTCTAACGCTGAGATAACCACAAGTGATACTGAATCCTGCCTCTCTTGCCATCAGCAGAGAGTAACAACATCACCGTGTGTTAACTCACACTGGATAAAAAAAAAATACCTGCTCTTCTCTGGGACATTTCCTTACAAATCTCTAACCCAGCAGCAAAACTCCCCAAATCCTCTGTGCCATCGGCCCGGGGATCTCTGAGCCGGCTTTGCCGCTCCCTCTGCTGGTGACTGCTTCGTCCCCGTGCCGGCGCTGCTCCAGCACCGCAGTTTTGGGGCGGACACGAGCTATTTCTGGCCCCATGATCCAGCTCCTCATCACGGCTCCCGTGTTACATTCACAGATGTCAGCGCTTTGATGCTGCTGTGAATCCAGGAGAAAATAAGAGGCCAACGCTGCTCACAATCAAAGGCAATACAAAGGAGATGCCAAGTGCACTTCAGATTCTTTGAAAATAAAACAGCGAAGCAAACGAAAAACATCTGGGAATTGATGTTTGTTACTTGTAATTACTTCCATGAGAGTGAAAATCTTTGTTCTCCCACCAGTCTTCCCTCAATCAAAAATTGAAACATTTAAACTATTGCCAGTGTCCTTTTGAGGATTTTAAGTGGAGAATGGGTACATTTTTATGTCTGAGAATATTCAGTGGTCAGTTTTCATAAACAGATATGTGCCAAATTTCATATCTTCTGTCCTTTTCATTGGGCGCCTTTTAGATTGAGTGCTCCGGAAATGTAGTGGCTGAAAGAAAATGATAATTTTGAACAGAATAATTTGTCTAATACAGTGTTCACCCGCTCAAGAACAATGAAACACCATTTTGGCATTGGAGTGATTGAAAAATCTGTCTTTCAGATGTCTTTGCCTGTGGTTTGTGCAGAAATTCAGACAAGTAGCAGGTTGGGAATACAAGGCTTAAACCTGCTCCTGCAGAGCCCCTGTTTAAACCCTCAGCCACACCAAGTGAGCTTGACCCTCTCTCACTGAATGGAAGACCCTAAATGGATGTGTAACGAGTAAAAAGTGAGTGTTTTAAGGATAAATCAGTGCTTTAGATCCCTAAATCACTGCACACATTTACAGAGAAGATTTTGAAGTGAAAATGAGCATCAAGTCAAGCCTTTGAGAAGTTAAGAGAGCCAGGACTTGGCAGAGGAGGCAGCTGACACATAAAGCAATCCTCCAACACTGCCTGCATTCATTCAGCCCTTCTCTCCCTGGAACTGTGATCTAGGACCATTTACAGCAGTAATGGGATTTCCTCCGTGCCCATGTTCTGTGTGGTGCTCTCACTCTCTTGCTAAGTACAGGCACCACAAACCCTGGGGAGAAATATTTAGAACAAGACTGAAAGCAAAGCCCAAATCAAGCAGATTTGGTGACTGAGGAAATCTGGTGGTCAGAGCAGGTTTGTGGGGCTCCATTTCATCCTGTTATGACTCCAAGCAGTTTGCCACTGATGCTACCAAGGAGTGGTGCTGCCAGGGGAAACAGCATTATGAGCAGGGGCTGTCAAACCCTCCCTCCATCCTTCTACCTGCATGCTCCACATTTGAATATCAATACACCTTCCTTGGTGCTCTATACCCAGGTGCAACAGGCTAATAAAGGGCTTTCTAGATGACAAATCTTCCTGGGTTTCCTCATCTGATTGCCATCTGGGAGAAGTCTGACAAAGGCTTTAAATTTGCCACTGTTTTGCCTTTTCCCAGCTGCAGAGGCTTGCAGAGGGGAAATGCGGGGAGGCAGGAAGGAAAGGCTCTGCAGAAAAGAAACCACTCTCAGGGCCCACAGATCTGCTAGTGTCAGAGAGGAGATAAAGATTTTAGAGAATACAATAGGAGGGAGTTTGTCTTTCTGAGCAAGATTACTTACTCTCAGCCTAGGTGATACTTTGCCAGTAGCTGTCACAAAGCAGATACCTCAGGGATCAGGTTGCAATAGACTTGGAACTTGAGCACATTTGCAACAAGGGCTTAGTGATCAGTCAAGGGTTATATGTTTAAAAATCAGCTTTCCTATATTTTATACCTGCAATCAGGAAATTCTTAGGATTTGTGCTCTCTGGTTTCAAGAGAGGATCAGCTGGGAAGCAGGGAGAGATGTGATTCTAGTTCTGAATGTTCTCCAATGTTTTGACAGCATAAGATAATCTGTGAGTTGTTATTTATATTCAGCAGCCTTTTAGAAGGAATCCCCACAACTAAAGACAACCAGGCAGGCAGAGGCTTTGAGGGCCTGTTAAACTCCTGTCAGGATCAGTTGCAAACTTTTTTCTCCCAATGCCTCACCTCTCTCTGTGCAGTGACTCATGTGGAAAGGCTCAGGCAATTTACTGAAGTACAATCACTGCCCTCTCATCACCACTGACTGCGTCTGTCTCTCTGCTTCCAGTGTGTGTTCACAGCACAGAGTAACTTCAGGAAATGAAAGCTGACAGCAGCCGCAGCTCGGCGCAAAGGCGGAGGAGGTTACGAGGTGAAATAGCTGCATCTCAGTTTTGCCCCCAGTTTTTGAAACCAGCAAGCTTTTTGTGCTGTAGATCACACAGCAGTTGTTAAGTCCTTGGAAAAGGGATGTATGGAGTAAGCAGAGGAAAATGAAGGGTTGGTGGTGGCTCTTTGATCATTGTGTGGGCTGGAGCATGAAACGAGCTAGAAAAATGCTCATTAGTATGGGAGAGCACAGTGATGGTGTCTGAGTACAGGTGGATGGAAACTCCTTGGGCTGCTGAGCACCCCTGGGCCTCACTGAAGACAAGGGGCAGACTCAGCAGTGCAGCCTGCAGGGGTCCAGCATGGGGCCTCATGTTGACTCATTAAGGCTTGGGGCAACACCTGATAGATCATGAAAACCCCACTCAGCCTACCCATAGGCTCCAGGGCCAGGGCAAGAGCTGCAGGGTGAGAGCATCAGGCTGGAGACAGAAGCACCTGGTTCCCTCCTTCCTTTTCTGCTTTCATTTCCTGCAGGTGCCTTGGTTCCCTCACCTGCACAAGGGTGTTATGACAGTTCTTTTTATAGTTTACTTGGATCTTTATGAGTGCTTTTTAAGACTCCAAAAGTCTTACAATAATGTGATGGTGCAGAGAAAACATCCAAATCTCTGTAGGCTGTTGTCTTGTGCTCCGCTAAAACCAGAGATTTGGTTGGTGATGTCCACATGGCTTGAAGAAATAACATGATAAATTGCATCTAGCTTTGGCAAGAGAGTCTTGGACAGACTGTGGGACTGGAGGGCCAGCAAATCTGGGCATCAGGTTAATTTCTGTCACCCTTTCCTCAGGCAACAGTGATGCACAATAACTCAGCTGCCAAAAAAAGTGATACCATCAGCTTCCAATTCTTCAACTCAAGAGCTGAGCCTTTCTTTCAGAAAATAATCCCTCTCCAGCCTTTCATGACTGCAGCTAGTACCTGCCACCATGCATACAAAATCAGGCCTGGGAGGTGTGCTTTTCTGACTGAGCTGGCTCTGGATGGAGATGCTGTGTGTTAAAATGGCTTTACAAACCTCTCTTTAACTGCAATTAAAGAAACATCCCTCTGCTTTCCAGCAGACACTCTTTTCTAGCTGCATCCTGGGCCTGCCTGGGGCCTCAAAAATGCCTCTTCCCCATCAGAACTGAGAGTTACTACTCCTTTCCTCTGTTTTCCTCATACTCTTCAGAAAAAGGTGGTACATTTGCCCTGCTTGTCCCTCAGTCCTGCCAGCAAGCACCTGTGACTCCTGAGCCTTTAAGGAGTTTGACAGCCCACGGGGTGGAATAAGCAGCCTCTTAGATAAGGACTCAGAGATGCGAAGCAGAAAGTCACTGCTGATAAGGTCTGCACTTCTAGCAGGTGTTTCTGTGCTGGGAAAACAGCCCTTGGGGATGTGGGAAATTAGAGATGCCATAGACAAGGGGCCAGGGTCACTGAGCTGCACCACAAGGCAGCTGCTTATTATGAGTGAAGATCTCTGCCGCGGACCAGCTGTTGTCCACCAGGAGATGCTCAGGGGGACATTGAAACGAGAGGAGAAAGGGAATTTTTAGTTAAATGGCTAACACCTGCCCTCCTCCTGCCTTTCTTCACCAGAGCTACCTTCTAGCACTGAGAAAGTAGCTAAACCTCCAGCATCAAATTTGGTAGGTTTGGGGTATTTTTTGTACAGGGGTGGTCATGTTGAAAACAGAAGCTATCAAGTTGCAAAGTGAGTATGGGGCAGAGGCAACCTGTGTGACATTCTTGTTTTTAAGAACTTTCCTCAAAGGTTTTGTCACTGCATTGGCAACAAGTCCTTGCCCTTTCCCTCCCCACCTTTCCTGCCACCAGGCAGGACCCAGGCTGATATTCAATTGTCCCTTGCTAAGGCTGGCACGGCCGGTGTCAGTCAGTCAGCCCCACATCCCCAGGCTGCTGCTGTGCTGGTGAGACGTGACTGTGGCTGACGTGGGAGCTGTTTGCTCACCAGCCTGTGAGGAGATTGATGGAGTTTGCTGCTGGGGTGTGTGGTGATTGCCAGTGCTGTCAGTGACACCGAGGGGCAGCTCTGATCAAGCATCAGCAGATGCTCCACAGGAGATCCGTGAAACTGCCAGAGGGGACCTTGGCCCTGGGAGCTCGGGCACAGCTCAAGCACAAAGGATTATGAACCCGACTTTCCCCTTGTTGATCTGGGGATGAACCAGAGCATTTCTGAGCTCGTGGATCCAGTCCCAATGAGGACAACTGGTGGGAAAGGGAGAACCCACGTGGGAGGTTGTCACTTCTGTCAGCTTTGCCTCCTGAGAGACATCTCTCTTTCTCAGGTAGCCCTTCCTAGTTTGTGTAAGCCTTACAAGCAGCAATTGCTGCTTTATCTACAGATCCTGACTAGGATAGTCCCTATCCCATCCCACAGCAGTGTTCTCTCTGGAACATTCCAGCTGGCTCCTGTGCAGCACTTGGCCACAGCAAAAATACTGAGCTTGACTGTGAGGTTGGGAAGTGAAATTCTGGTGGAATCCTCCAGAGCTGCACCCCCAGCTGCTGCAGCCCCTTCCCCTTCAAAAGGCCTCTATTCTTCAAAAATACCTCTGGGCAGGAGCTTGTCTCTATCAGTTCTCCACCCAGTTTCAAGCCCCAGGTCATGAACAGGAAAACTGATCGAAATTTGGAAGAAGGATTAATTTGTTCCCTTTGATCCCCTCAATACCAGCACATGATTCCTCTCTGCAAGTCTGCTGTGCCGGCCCTGCTCCAGAGAGTTTAACTGACCATTGTAATTGCAGGGCTTAATTTTTTTATGGAGTTTTTCCTCAAGGGACAGATGAGGGTCACAGACTTGGAGGGCATCTAATTCCCCTAAAAACTGTGCAAAACAGCTATAAACAGCCAGCCCTGAAGTTTTGCTTCCAGCAGTGTAGAATCCCAGACCTCTCTTGCTCTGCAGCCCCCTTCACCCTTGGCCGTGTTTTGGCTGGAGGAGGCAGCAGATAAAACCCTGAAGGCAGCAGCAGAGCTGGGGATGTGTCAGGAGAGATTGGTGCAGATGGCAATGGAGTGAGATCAGCTGCTGGCAGGAGTTGGGGGGGATGTGTCCAGGAGTCAGGGCATGATCTCTGTCTCGGCCTGATTTTTGTGGCATCTCTTTATTTATTTGTACTTGAAATGCTTTTGCCCATTTGTCTGTGGTCGTTTGCACTCGTTTCTGGGGAACAATGAAAATGTGGGGTGCTCCTGCAGCAGTGGCTATGGATGCAACTGGTGGCCATATAAGCACGAAGTATTACCCTTATAAATAATTTCATCACTTTTCCTCCATGAAAAATTATCTGTCTTTATCAGCCCCTAAAAAAGCACAAATAGAAAGGGCAATTTCTTTCAAACGCTGCTCAGCCTTATCAGAGGGATGACACAGAGATCCCAGCAGGCCTGGTTTTGTCTGGGTTTGTGCCTGTTTTGCTGAAGGCATGGCCATGAGAGCAAAGTTTGTTGAAGCCTTGGGTTACATTATGACAACCAGAATTTGAGTCGACTCCCTCGTCCCAGTGGTGATGGATTTATTCCAGGCTGGAGGAAGTCTCACCATCTCCAACTTTCCTGACTTGCCATCAAGACCACTGCTACTTCCAAAACATGTTTTCTGTTCTTTTTTGGGGGGAAAAGATACCCTTTGGCACCTTTTTGCATTCCCAATGGGCCCTTTGCTACAAGAACAGGATGGTTTCCCGTTAGCATTCTTTATAGGCTGGAAAAACACTAAAAACCTCTTAAGAGATTCAGAAATGTCTGGTTTGTGGAATCATGTGTTGTGGTTTTCTACACCCACCTCTTCCTCACAAGTCCTTGAAACTGTAAACAGAAGGATGTTTTGGGGATGGCCAGTCTGAGCACTGAGGAAAGGCCGGAGCAAAGCTGCAACCTTCAGAGGTCTCATCCAAAGGCAAGGATGGATCAGGGCTGACTCCTTACTGAATGATTTCTCCTCAATGGAAAGGACTGGGAAGGCAGGATCATCTTTGCCTTTTCCATCAGGAATGTGCTCTGTCTTATACCTGAGGAACAAAGGAATGATTAGGGGGCAGCTGTAATTGCATTTTTGGAATAAGTTCCTGTTCAGATTTAACATTGTGACATTACACTGTTTATGATGCATGTGATTAAAACAAAGTGAAAATAACATCTTTTACTCTGCTGTGGCCTTGAGTCAGAGCCATGTTGTGATCCAAGGAAGAGGGTGCAAGGAACAAGTGGATTGTTTTGAGAGACAACTAAAAAGGGGGAGAAAAGAAAACAATAAAGCAGAGGAAAGCCAGAGGCTATCCATGCATATCCCCAGGCACTCTGTTCATTCCAAGCTTATCATCATTTCAAGACCTTGGTTTGCTCAGTCCCTGCTGTTGGAGTCCAGCTGCATTTCTGGTGCATGATGGAGGAACCATGTGCTTTTATGTGTCTCCCCAAGCTCTTGCCCTTCTCTGACACACTACACCACTCTGGGGGCCTGTCTGAGAAGCCTGGACTTGGCAGGACTAGAGCTGATCAAACATCTCTCAGCCAGTGAAAGGAATTCCTGGTAATATCTGATGATCCACATACAAGGGACCTTCACCTTCTATTAGCCCTCTAAGCAAAACTGCAGTATTTTCCCAATGCCAAAATCACACAAACCTCAGCCGTGTCCTCCTGCCCCGTGACCAGCCCCTGCTCCTGGCCAGGTGCCTGGATTGGCAGGGAATGAATGATGTGATTGATCTGCCAAGAGAGCGATGTCGCAGCAGGGATTTCCTTGGTTGATTTTATTTAGGCAAATCTGGTATCATTCTTACCCAGCTTCTGGAAAGAAATGTCCCTTTCCACCCCTAACATCCACATTCACCATGTGGCCAGCTGAGGACTGGTGCTCATTCACACCCTACTCTTGGGCAAACACAATTTCTAAGGTAGCATTCAGGTGTCCTGACTACTCAAGACAGGTTTTGATGTGCAGCAAAGAGGATCAGACCTACAAAGCCTGTTGTGCACCCTAAGGTGTAGGGGGAGATGGTCTTTGATGGGCTGGGCTACAGTGAGTGACGTGGCTGGGTGATCTCTTAGTGGCTTGTGATGGAATGACCATCCCTTCCACTTTGAGGACACATGGCTACCTCCCTGGTTGGTGGTGGCATGTGGAAATGGGGAGGAAATGATCCCTGGCTGGATCAGGAGCTTAAGGGGGAATGGTCTGTGAGAGAGTCCCAACTCTGGTTTCTACTACAGACCTCGTTTGGTGATTTCCACTGAACAAATGTTAATATCATTGAGAATCTGCAGCTTGGTGATGGATGAAAGATTCTTCTGCCGATGCTTGTACTGCAGGACTTTGTTTTCATTGATGAAAATGTGGAAATAGTCCTGGTCAGAGTAGATTTCAACCTGAAAGAGAGACTGTGTTAGGTCCATGTGGCCTTACTGGACCTTGCTTCCATCATGTTAGTGAACTTCTGGATCTGTCCACCCACTTCAAATCCTGCCAGAGCTGACACACAGGCTGCTCACCCCCACTCTGGGCAATAGGAGTGAATAACTGAGATTTTTTGTTTCATGATAACAAAATCTAGTGGTAATGCAAAACCCAAATTGAAAACAAATGCAGCATCCAGGGATTATTGCTGGAGCTCTGCATAGCTGTGCCAGAGCTGGTTATAAATCACCAGGTTATAACACAATTACTAACAGGAGACAAAGCCAGAGAAGGCATGTTGCTGGGTATGGTGCTGGCAGGAAAGGCAATGGGGAGCACCCCAATATTTGCTGGGTTATTCCAGTTACACCTGAGGAGACCTGTGGGGTGACACAGGGTTACCTGAAAGGGTTCCTTTGCTTTGAAGGGGAAAGTGTTGTTAACCTCTTCCTGCCCCCAGTGGCTGTTGAGGAAAGAGTTGCAGACGATTCTGGAGCTGGAGAAGCGAGGGTTAAAGTGGAGAGCGATTTGGTCTCCAGGATCAGAGAGCAAATTAATTTCAAACCTAAGACAGGGGGAGAAAAGTGATGGAGAGCTGTGGAGCGATGATGCTGGCCCTCGTGAGCCAGGAGAGCTGTGAGCAGAGCGTGTCCTTCCATGCTTGAGCTGGAACTGGTCTCACCCTTGACCACGATGCTCCATCCAGGACAGATTCCCTCTGGGTGCAGGGCCTCGAACTGCAGACAAGGAGCAGGACACAGAAAGGTGGCAGAGATGCAGTGCCCCACTCAGTCCTTACACTTCTTTCTCACCTTTTCATTGTCATCTTCTTTCTCTTCCCTTCCCACACAGGCACACTCTCTATCCCCCTCTGTTTCTCGATCCTGAATAATCTCAGGGACTCTAAACTGATAAGAAATCAAGTCTCTATGACACCGAGTTGATGAGGTGGGATTTGTTGTCCCCAAGGTCTTTTGTAAAGAGCTGAGCGGGATCAGAGAGCAAAAATTTAAGAAGAACTTGTATGCCTTCATTATTGTCAGGACACAAAGATATTCTGCTTCTCTCTGCACCTGAGCAATACAAAATCTGAAGCAGAAAACTTTGTGATGCTTTGAAGCAGAGGAACAGGTGTAAAGTGACATCCAGTCTGAGCTCATCCAGCATTACATGGCTGATTCTTCCCCCAAGTTCCTGCCTGATCCCCTGTTCCACGTGCTCTCCCCATCTCCAAGGTTAAACTTGCATAAAATGAGCTGGAAAATGTTCCTTTCTGAATAATTCATAGTTTTATTAAATAAATCATTTTAATAAGAAGTTCTTGCCATTTCACCTCACTTTTTTTTCTAGCACTCTAGTGATCTTGCATTTCTAAGCATCCCCTCTTGCAAACTTATTGCTCACATTGGAAGAATTTCCCCAGCCTTGGCATCTCCACTGCCAGTTGTGTGCCTGTTTTTCCCTTCCTATAGCTCAGGACTTCCATTCCCTTGTTTCTTTGTCTGTCATGAGTTCCTATTTCCAATGCTTTTTTGGGATATACATGCTTTTGGGCAGGAGCTGAGGCATTTGGGCAGGAGCTGGCGATGGCCAGCCTCACACTCTTGTGCCTGGCTACTTTAGGGGGGCAGCTTTGGGACCCCAGACATGGTCACTGAAAGGCTCTGACCAGTGTTCACCCCTGTGAGGCACAGGCAGCTGCTGGAGCTAAGCTGTAGTTTCAAAGGGCGAGTGGTGATGGCAGCACCCAGGTTCACGTTGCCTCGGCCCTTTGTTTGTCATCATTGCAGCAACCCCAGCAAGAGACACACCACACACAGGGAAAGAGCCGTCCCCTCTTTGCTGTTGGCTGTCCCAGCAGAGGGAGGGCAACACGCAGGTCTCAGCTAAAACCCCCCAAGTGAGAACTGCTGCCATTAGAGCAGCACTACCCCAGACCAGCCCTGGTATAACCGAGATGAAAATCCGTCCTATTGCCCGCTACTGAGCACCTGAAGCTCAGGTTTGCAGGCTGACAGAGAGGAGCAGCACTGTAAGTAGCACCCCTGTTTTTCAGGATTTCTACCTGTCCTGCCCTTCTCTGCCGCTTTCCCTTATCCACTACCAGACCCGTGCTGTCACCCCCGCACAGCCCAGGCAGTGCCACATGCTGTCCCCAGCGCTTACCCGCAATGCCATCGCTCGCCGGCCCCGCGCTGCAGCCCCTGCCGGGTGCACGGACAGAGGGGCTTTATAGACACTGCCGGCCAGGAGCCCACGTGTGCCGGGATTGGCATCACCAGCGGGCTGAGGACTCCTGTCAGAGCTGCCAGGCACGGCCGAGATGGGGAGCAGCAAATCCCGCTGAGCCCGGCAGGGTCAGCCCGTTCACCCGTGTGGGACTAATCCAGCCCCGCTGCTGCCCGCAGCGCTGGGCTCTGACGTGATGGAGCCGTGTGTGGCAGTGATCCAGGAGGGTCAGAGCTGTTTAAGGCACGAAGGAAGGATGGGGACTCCCAAAGCTGAGGGAGATACCGTGAGTCATATCCACCTCAAGGTCCAGAGAGAAGGGAGGTGCAGAGGAGAAATGGTGCCTCCGACAGGGGCTCAGCTTCACCCTGACCATCAGAGATTGCTTTCCCTCCCTGTTTTCTTTTTTCTCTCTTTGTGAGTCACAGCCTGGCCTGAAATGAGCTGATGCCAGCTCTGTCACAGCCGCTTTTCCCCCTTGTGGCGCCCCGGGGCCGGCCAGGCTCGGGATGCTGCTGCGCTGAGCTCAGCATGCCCCGGTTCCGCGTTTCCCTTCCCTGCTGGGGACAATACAGGGATTTGGGAGCAGGGTGAGTGAGGCTTTGTCCAGTATTTCCTGACATGGAAATGCACCAAGAAATGAGCAGCGTTGAAATGAATTTCAGTGATGAGGTGTTTTTACACGGGCAGTCAGCATGTGCGGCTAAGAAGCTGATCTGGGGAAGGGAGGGATGGTTGTGCATCCCCTCCTTTCCACAGTGTAAATGTCTTAAAAACATTAAGCACTGTCCCCATCCCTGTATGCATGGGAGGCTGTGATGGTCCTTGGCTGGTCCTACAGGAATCCATGGCTTTCGTGGTTAAAACCCCCCTCGTGTATGGGCCACAGTGCTGGTGTTATTTAATGTTTGTTTTATTTCCGGCAGATAAGCAGAATGATAACTACTATCCCAGGCTCCGGTGCCCTTGGCAGACAACTAAAAATGCAATTCAGCAGACATAGAAGCCAACAGCCTCTCTTGGGGCTGAAAAAGCCAAGTCCCAGGCCAGGATTTGCCCATTCGGACTCTCACAAAACCAAACCTTGCGAAACTGAGCTCTGCCGTGGTCTCCTTGCCCTGCTCCCGGCTCTGCAGGCGCTGTGCTGAGGAGCAGGAGCAGAGCTCTGTGCTACAGATGGCAGCATTGGGTCGTGCAAGGGAGCCGTGAGCCAGCAGCAGAGGTGCCAAGGTGGTGTTGGAAGGACAGGGACAGGACATCCCGCCTGTCACTCCTTGGGTTGCTGAAGGACGACGAACATTGATGTCTCTAATCTGCCCACCTGCATCTTTCCTCTTCTTATGAACTGAACCCAACATTGTGTTTTCACCCCCCAAATCACCACTCCCCGCTCGTTTCTGCTGCCTGCAAGGGAGTGCAGGGAGAAAGGGCTTCTTTTGAGATACTCACAATGATGGTGGGCAGAACAGCTGCCCTGCACGTAGGAAAGGAGGGGTCTGCAAGCTAAATAAGTGTGTCAACTTTATAATAATTATGTTAATGATATCAGTGGATGGGGGAAAGCTTGGGCACTGCAGGGCAGGTTGGGTTCAGGCAGGCTGAGCTCCTTCTCAAAGGGTGAGTCTGGGTCACCCCAAATCCAGACAGGTCTCCCAGAGCCTTTTCCCATCAGACCAAATCAGGGGCTATGATTTCCCCAGTGCACACCTCCATGCAAAGCTTCTCCAGACTTGCTCATCTGCTACCTGGCAGTATTTATACCTCCTCTGCAGCCATTTCAGCTTCTTGAGGGAATTCCTAAAACTCCCCCATGCAAGCAGGAGTCAGCCCTGTGCTCCAGCCATGCTGCCTTAGGAATGTGTTACCCCACGAAGGTTTTGGGACATTGTTTTGCTGGCTCCCCCCCATTCCCTTTCCCCCAGATGGCTCTGTGATAGCTTCCTGCTCCCTGTTGCTCTGCTTGGGATCTCTCTCCAGCACTGCTGTCCACAAGGGACTGGTCATGGCGGTGCTCTGCCAGGGCTGGATGGTGTGTCTGCTCCTCCAGGCTTAGTGCAGGAGAGAAAATAACTATAAAAGCCTTTTGAGCTAAACCTTGGTGCCACAGACTGTGGTATCTCTCTCTTTCTGCAATCTCACCCTGCTGTGCCTTATGGAACTGGCCAGGAGAGGGCTGGAGAGTGCAGGCAAATCCCAGAGATAAGTTATGAGAAAATTCACACATGGTTCTAACTCTAGCTCTCCTCTAACTCTGGAAGAGTCTGATGCAACACCTGCTGCTGCTCTGGGACAGGGGTCAGTGCTGCAGCCTGAAGCTCTCAACCCTGCTGTAAGGAGACTCCAGGCTCTCTGGCAGCTGCTCAGCCCAAGCAGCCCAAGGCAGCTCATCAGAGAGCACCGAAGGAAAACATCACACCCTGTAAGGTGGCAAGAGAAACAGGGGGAAGCTGACACCCCGGCACACGCTGCTGGGGGCTGGCTGAGCCTCCTGCCCCTCACAGCAGTGTCAGCCCCGCTAACGAGAGCGGCCTCGGCACTGGCAGCTCCTGGGAACTGTGTGTTTGTCAGATTTTCCATTCTTTAGCCTCCTGTTAACATGTCCCATCATCCTCCCAGGCAGGCACTGGTGCTGGGGAAGGGAAGGATATATCCTCTCACCCAGCAGCTGTCTGGGTAGCTGCTGGGTGTGGAATTCTGCTTTTACTCTTGTGGCTGGTAAGAAAAGGAGCCTGGCTCTCTCCTGGACAGTGCTGTGAATGCGACTCATTGCAAGGGACGTCTCTGCCTCTCATTGCTCCTTCCCCACACTGGTGAAAAGGGGGAGGTGACCTCACCCCTCGACAGGGCCATGAACCCACACAAGTGCAACTGAGGCCAAGCCTGGAGCCACTGCTGTCCCCGGCACTGCTCCTGCTCCCCGCTCAGGACTTCCCTTCCGCGGCTTTGAGGAGCAGGGATGAAAGGCAAGGGAGTGGAAACACAAAGCATGCCTGGTTTATTTTATTTATGACTGGCCTCTGCTTAAAAGGAAACCAGCATTATCAGTCCCAGCACCGCCAGGTCAGATGAGTAAACGAAAGAGGAGGGTTTCGTTTATGATCGGGAGCTCGGGATTGCTCTTATATGGGCATCCCACCAGGCGCTGCCTGCTGCCACCTTGCTGCTGCTCCTGTCAGGGCATGGCCAGGCTCAGCCAGAAACTGAACCAGGGTCTTCCAGAGGTGAAAGTCTTGACGCAGAGAGTGGCTGAGATCAGGTTGTACCTACCCCTCCTTCTTTGGCTCAGGGCAGCTACATGTACTGGGACAGCAACCTCTCTGCTGCCAGCACTTCCCAGCAGGTCTGTACCCACACCTGCCACACTGTTATCCTGCCAGGCTCGGTGAACCATGACTGTCCTTTCCTGCTCAATTCCCCAGGGAGAAGGTGGTAAAACCGTGTCAGAGTAGGTCCCTTTGCCCTCACCAGTGACTCCAGCTGGAATGGAGCAGTGGGTTTGGGGCATGGCTGGTGCTGCTCCTCACCCCTTGCTCCTGCTTCGTGAGGAGCAGGCAGAAGGTAAACACACGACCTGGCAGAGCCTGGTGTTTAATGCCTGGGGTTTTTAGAGCCAATATTTGATCATCCATAAATAATTGCCCTGCTGCATATGCAGGGACCTGATTTATCCTGCTCCTCGATGATACCTTCCAAACTCTTCGGGGACACATCTGTCTCCCTCTTCCTGGTGATTGATGGAGAAGGAGGAGAGCTGGCACTTGGCCCCATTGTGCTCCTCGGAGTCAGCTTGTGGGTGTACTGCTTGTCCCTCCACGGTGGTCTCTGGCTCAGAGCTACAGCAATGACAGATCCTCAGGGGGAGGGGGGTTATGTATGAACACTCCCTGCTCATTTTCATGTTGAATCCCTGGTTCCTGGGGAGTGGTGTCAGCATTGTCAAATCCCCCTTCATCCCCCATCACTGATTCTTGCCAATTCAGAAGTGCTTCCCAGCGCCTTCCCAGGTGAGGTTTGTCTCTGGGAGCCATGCTTCCTCTGTTTGAGCAGATTTTATTCCATGTTGAATGATTTACTGCCCCAAAGCAGGGGGGGAGGACGAGGCACATCCCTGGAGGGGCTGCAGCTTGGCCTCGTGCTTTGCTCCAGCGCTCGGCTGCACGCACAAGTAACGGCACGACCATCTCCTGCTGGTGCTCCCCCTGCAAGCTCCGTGCCAGCCCCTTGGCCAGGGAGCCCACGTGGCAACAGGCCTGAGCACGGCACAGGCGGGCCACACTCCACGTATCAAAGCCTTACTCCTGCCCCGGGCAGCAGCGCGTGGGCTGGAGCCGCAGTCATGCGCCTGCAGGTGGGTTTGGAGAAGATGCAGAGGAGAGGGGAGCCTGGGGCAGTGGAAAGAGGGAGGGAGGCAACCTGTGAGGTTTTGGGGATGCTCTGGGGTTCAGGGAGCAGCCAGTCACAGGTGTCTCCCGTGTGCTGGAGCCCTTCTGGCTATTGGCAGGTTTCTTGAGGACTGTTTGGGTCTGGGGAACATCGGAGTTTGTGTAGCCCTGCTTTTCCACCATTTTCTATTGAGATTTATTAACATAAGGAGTCATAGTCAGGTTCTGACATCATAGAAACCTTTCCACGGCTATGTTTGATATCCCCATCACCCCTGAAAGCAGCTGCCCCACCCCTAGGGTGGCTCCTAGAGAAGGTCCAGTTTGGGGTCAGATGGTGACTGGCACCAAAGGAAGCAGAAAAAACTCCAAAGAGAAGAAAACAATGAGACTGTCAGTGTCACAAACCTTTCAGCCTCCTCAGCTCCCAGCCCTGGGTGACCTTTCCCAGGCAGAGAGAAGTGCAAATAATACCCAGGAGGAAGATGTGCCAAGGCCAGGGACAGCACAGCCCCTTCCCAGCAGGCAGCCAGCCTGGGGAGCTCTGTCCAAGAGCCACCATCCAGCAGGGTGGCAGAGATGGTGCTGCCTCCAACCAGGATGAGCAGTTTTTCCTCCAGGCAGACCAGTGGTGGTCAGCACTGGGACACAATAGATGGCATCATGCCAGGCTCCTGGAGCTGCTGATAGAAGTGTGAACTCCACCCCAAGGAGACCACTGGGGAGCTCAGAGGAGGCTTGGAGGCATTTGTGGGGGAGGAACTCTGGGTTTGGTCAATGAAAAGGGTTTAGGGACTGAGAGACTTGCAGCTCTGGGATCCAGAGCATGTCCTTTCTCCACCTCTGGGTATTTGACCCACTTCTTGCACCACCACTGCTTCCTTCTCTCGGTCCTGTTGCACTGAAGCCACCAGGGTGTCACCTGCCCTGCTGCATCAGAGGGACATTGACAGTAGCAGAAGGGATGTAGGGTCCACTCCCCCTCCCAGCCTCTGGGAGAAGGTGGGATGACACAGGGGTGAGTGATAGGAAGGACATTTTCAGCCTGGCAGGGCCTGGCACACATCCAAAGGTACCAGCACCAGCAAGACCCCACATATATCTGCTTCAGGCCACCCAGTCAACAAACCCTTGAGCTTAGAGCTCTGGTCCCCTCCACATGGGCTCTGACCTTTGCTACTGGTGGCTAGGGAGAAGGGCTGGGTGTTGCAGCAACCTACAAGAGGCAGCTGGGGAGGAGGATGCAGCTTTTTGCTATTTCAGAGAGCAGGGAGGAAGAGGAAGGGCTGCTAACAAAGACCGAAACTAGGAAAATGACGATGATGACAAAAACCCTGCTCCCATTTAGGGAACCAAGTGCATTTGCTTCCTGATGTGCCCAGGATAGCTCAAACTGAGAGAAACACGAGAGGCACACATTCCAGCTGCTGAGTGGCAGCTCCTCAGGTCCCAGGGCGAGGGTGGGACAGATGGAAAGCACCAGAGGCCCTTCCAGCCCCCTCAGCCCCTGACCAGCCCAGGGACCAAGAGGTGCCTTTGCCCAAATGCCTCTCTCCTTTGCCTGGCTCCCCTCCATCCTCTTCCCCAGCCACTGTCCAGGAGTGGCTGCCTTGCTGTCCCACCCCACAGCCAGGGACTGCACTGGGGGCAGCCAAGGAGGTGGTAGCCAATAGCATCACATTTTTTGGAGATTTTGGGGCTCACAGTGGCGCTGAGGAATGAAGAGAAAGAAGCGTGGTCTCCCCTATAGCCATGTCTGCTGCTGCCCGTCCTGCTGGCAGCTCCTCTGGAACTGGAGGAGCAACAAGCCCACCTCCCCCTCGTCAGCTCTGCTCCTCTCTGCCCCTTCCCGCAGCGAGACTCCCTGACCCCACTCCAGCTCCTCATTTGCAGACAGTAAAATTGTTCTTCCTGAGACAAACAAACTGACAGCCCCTGCCCCAGGGAGCCTGTGGTCAGGGCAAAGAGATGCCATGTTATTTGGTTTCTTCTCTATTTTCATTTTGGCTCTTAGACTTGCAGATGGGCTCCAGCCACAAAGTCTGGAGGCAGATCCAGCTTCCAGTGACTCCTGACTTGGGTGGAGGCTGAATCCAGGCTGTTGATTTAGTCCCTCTCTATTTCTGGTGCTGGGTTTGTACATAATTTGATTGCACACAGTTATGGATAGAACTAAGCAGAGCGTGAGAATTTCAGCGGGGAGGTGAAGGGATGCTTTATGAATGAAACATTTGTTAGTGCGAGGTTTCAGCAAGAAGAAGGGACACAAACTGGCAGGAAGAGCACAGTGTGGGGGGATGCCACAGGTCCTGCAAGGGGTTTAGTCCACAGAAGGCTCCACCCAGACCCACCCACGCTTTGGCTGCAGTTTTCCTGCTCACAGAGCAGCTCTGGGAATTGGGGTTGAATCCCATCTGCATCTCAGTAGCAGCTCAGGAGAAGCCAAGGCATGCTCAGGACCTGAGGACAGAGCTGCAACTCCAGAATGTGCTGTATCCATCTTCCCTGCTCCTGCCATGGCTGATGGTGGGTTGCCAACCCCTCAGGGCTGTGGAGCAGGCTCAGAGGGAAATGCCATCTGCTGCAGTCAGGGGCAAAATTCCCACTGATGGAAAAGGACAAGGACTGCAGGGGTTTGCCCTCCATCTTCAAGAGAGAGCTGTGGTAGCTCTGACCTGCCTCAGCACTTCATCAATCCTGTTTTGTACTTGATGTGGATCGTAGCCTGGGGAGATGTTATCCAACCATGACTCTGCTCCTCACATCCTCTGCTACTCCTCCTCCTCCTTTAGATCTGTCTGATGGGAGAAATTATCTTGTTTTCTGGAGCTTTTACCAAACTGCAAGGGGTTTTCCAAAACATCTGGAACAGCTCATGGAACTGGAGTGGAGTGTAATGCTGAGGGTGGAAATAGGGTCATGGAAACAGAGGCACCCTGTTAGATTAATGCTTGAGAGGGACACTTGGGACGGGCTGGGTTCAAATCCTCACCCCACCCACAAAGGAAAACAGTTGGCAAAGAACGGTGGGACCCTCTCCACACCATCACGTGCCTCTGGGTCCTGCTTCCCAGGGGCCATGCCTGAGTGGGACCCACCAGTGTGCACCTCAGCACAGGGATGTGGCACCGTGCTTTGAAGGGCAGCGTGGGTGTTTTGGTCTCCCAGACCCAAACCCTGCTCCTATATCCAGGCTGGGAGGAGCTCTAGAAAGAAGCCAGTATTTTGCAAAGGGCAATGAGGCCCCTTGGGTTATTTGGAAGCTGCCAGCTTGGCATCCATCACTGCTGAAATACTGAGATGGCTTTGAACACAAAGCAACATGTAGTTAATTAAAGGAGGGGTGTAACTGATGCCAATCCCAGAAAATGATGAAAATAGACCTCTGCTAACTTCTTCATTTCTACAGGGCTAGGATTTGGACTGATAAAGAGGATCTTGTCAATGCCACAGCCTTGGTTGTGTGGTTTGACTTGGCATCAGGCTGTGGTACAAATAGAGCTGGAGCTGAGTCTGCTGCTCAGATAAACTGATAAATTCTAACGACACAAACCTATCACAGCTCACCTGATGGGAGGACAAACGGGGCTGGGAGGTGCAGCTGCCCTGGGGAAGTGTGTGGGGTTCACAGTGGGGTTGCAAAGTGATTGGTTCTTGAGCCTCCTCAGTTTTACCTGTTAAGTGAAAAAATAAAACCCTTCCAGTAACATTTTTAGACAGCTGCTTAAAAATAAGCCGGATCACTCAGCTCAGTGCAAGCCAGAATTGCCTCTTTTAGTACAACCACAAGGAGATTTGAGGAACAAAAAGGGAAGGTGTGATTTATAGGATGGGAGAACCTCTCTCTTGGAAAGGAAAATATGTGGAAGCCATGGCAGAACCATGACTTTTAGCCTTATTTTAGTGGGACAACCGCTAGAAATGTTTCTGTGGTCCTTCAGGGGTAATCCAGGCTCCCTGGGCCAGTCCTCAGGTTTGTGACTCCACAGTAACTCTGTGTCCCCTCAGCTGTGTGGACAACCACTGTCCTTGGCTGTGGTGGGGTGAGGATGGAGGGTGTATTTCCTGTGGCTGTGGCAACAGGGTGAAAGCAGGGAAGGTGATGTCCCCAGCTCTGGTGTCCCCTTGCCAAGAGCAGGGTGGCACATTGGGAGTGTCCAGGAAAAGAGCCCCAGAAGTGATGCAGGGCCTGGAAATGTTGCTCATGCAGACAGGGTGGAGAGGCTCAGTTTATTTTGTATTATATTTTTTGTTATTTATTTTAGCACTATATATTGAAAAGTTTTGGCTGA
Organism: Aphelocoma coerulescens; assembly: GCF_041296385.1. Taxonomy (NCBI): domain Eukaryota; kingdom Metazoa; phylum Chordata; class Aves; order Passeriformes; family Corvidae; genus Aphelocoma; species Aphelocoma coerulescens. The sequence continues at coordinate 12,420,899 of NC_091028.1, read as the reverse complement.
TGGATGATGATATCCCTAAATATCAGGATTGAGATGGGAGAGGGTTTCCTGGGCCAACAGGAAAAACAGGATAAGATCAAATGAATGAATACAAAAGGGTATAACTTTGGGCTGGAATGAACACTAAGGTCATCTGAAAAATTTAAATGGAGGCTGGAACACCCCATTCCCCTGCACTGATTGCCATGAAATCTTTAACTTCTGCAGAGAATATTTGGGAGTTCAGGGTGAGGGATTCTTGCATGCTGTGGCTGTGCCTCCACCTGCCAGCCTACAACAGGCTGGCGGGTTTTAAACCAAGATTTTAACACTGATGGCCTCAGGCTTTCCTATCCAGGCAAGAAAACAAGCTGTGAAAAAGTAAACATGTCACTGAGGAATTTTTCTTTCAGATGGGTTGATCTTTCTGATCAACCTCTGTCCTTTCAGAGAAAGGACACAAGGAAGCTGCTGTCAGACATGAGGATACCAGCCTTGACTTCACAAATATTTGAATAATATTTGCTGAACTTTATGTGTTATTCCACAAGAAGTTAAAAAAAATTTAAAAAGGAAGAGAAAAGGTTTCACTGGACTCTGCCAGATGTGATCCCCTCAGGTAACCTCCCTGCTCACCCCAGGTTCAGCAGCTGCCATCACCAACCGGCTGCACTCACCCCAGCACCCCCGGATGGAATCCTTGTGGGAGCAAAAGCTCCAGGAGGGGTGGTGACCCATGGGACACCATGCCTGGCACAGCACCAGGAGACCCTGCCCCACCTCCATCACACCCCGCAGACACACATGGAATGCTGCCACAGAGATGGGCGCCGTCCCTTGCTTAGAGCACAGACGGGACATTGTGGATGTAGGACCTCCCTCAAGTGCCTTTGCTGTTGAGCTCCCTCTGCGGTTTCCTGTATTTGAACCCCTTATCACAGCCCTGCTGCCACAATATGTGCTCGGGAGGGTGAGTTTTATGGGTTGATAAGGTTTTATTGCAGCCAGACTTACTGATGGATGTCTGAAATAAAGAGGTGGGGAACCTGCGGAGACGGGGTCTAGGCAGCTCTAATTTCCTGTAGTCTGGACACAGGTTTTAAGTAAAACCCAGGCAGTTTTAAGTCCAGCTCAGGCACACCTGGGAAGGTCCATGTCAGAGAGCTCCAGGGCAGCTGCAGTTTGTACCAAGGAACTGGGTTTCATTAAAATATATATTTCCATCCCCTGGCAGGAAGAAGCAGCCACAGGGGTGTGGTGTCTGCAGCACCCTGTCCACACCTCAGCCCCATAACACACCTCAGGAACCCCTCAGAACAGTGAGAGCTCCCCACTGCACCCCACTAGGCCATCCCACTGGGTATGGAGCAATCTGCAGCCTTTTCTGCCTCAGTTTCCCTCTCCACTCCACACACTTCCATCGCAGCCTTCCCTCCAACGTGGGCCAAGTCCTTCTCTTGGCGGCAGTTCGCATTTAACTTTTTCTGTTCCTTAGCATCAGATTAGAAATGAATTAAACTGGCCAGTAATGACTTTGCCAGGTGCTGACTCCTTCTGCACTTCAGCTCTGAGTGTGCCTCTGTGTGCATGTGTACAAGCGACAAACAATGATTAAACAGGCTTTATTAGTCCCATGACTAAGCTATAATAGGAAAAACCTGTGTCCTTCCTGACAGTGACCAGCACGGGGGGAGCAGCTCTCTATGAGTGCTCTGCCCCTTCTCTTGTGCAGAGGACAATGCTGTGGCCACATTAGAGGGTTTTCTGATCTCTTTTACCCCAATGAACACACAGGGAACATAATGTCAGACACAAAGATGGTTATGTGCAGTCTCTTTAAACTGTCTGTGGTCCCATGTGTCTCCTCCCAGCTGGAGTGGCTGTCCCCAGGGTGCTCTCACCATTCAGTTCTCTTCCACCTGTCCCTGCTCATGGGGATGGTGGTCCATCCAAGGACACAGGGTGATGTGGACGCTGCAGTTCTTGGAAAAGGATTTGTCTGCAAGGATTTGGACCAGTCTGCCCCTAAATGCTTGCTGTGACCTGACCTCCAGCACAGAAACCCCCACAGCACTGCCAGGGAGCCTGGTCTTCCTGATTTATCCATCAGTCTTATAGAAGAATCACCTTCTTATAAACTTCACCTTGCTCCTACCCAACCAAACACACCAGAACCTTTCCACACCAGAAGCTTTCCAGAATACATCTTCTACTTTTGAGGTGGCAGATACCAGGACATTCCTCTGGCTGCTCTCTGCATTGCAGGGCATAAACAAACATCTTGAGGAGAGATGCTGTTGGACACTGGCTGTGGCTGTGCTGTCGGCATCCCTTGGTCCCAGGGATGTGTGACTGTCCTGGACCCAGCACCAGGGAAATGAATTAGGGACTTCTGGGACCTGGGACGTGCTGTGAGAGCACTAGGTCACAAAAACAAAGCAGCCCAAAGTTACTGTTGCTGTCTCTGCAAGAAGCGACCAATTATTTCAAGTATTCTGGGCCAACAGATACAAACTGTGGCCAGACACAGAGCCTGCCCTGTGGATGTAAATCTGTCAGGAGTCCAAGTGATGGGGAAAGGGCTGATTTTTACATTTTGGTTGAGAGCTCTTCCCAGCACAGGGCTTTAAGATGGTGGCTCTTCCCAACCCAAGCACATCTCAGCAGAGTGATGGGCTCAGCAGAACAATGCCCTGCACTTCTGCCACACTGCAGCCGGCCAGGGGATGGTGCTGAGGAAATTTCAGGGAGCAACTCAGGTATTGCTGTAAAGAGAGAAAACAGAGCGAGATATTTTCTTTCCTCCCCCATACCTCCACTCCCGGGGCATCCCTTCAGAAGCTTCATTAGTGTCAGAGGAGGCAGAAGGCAAACACTGGGAGTGGGCTGCCCTTTCCCCTGGACCTGCCGCCTCTGAATCACCCTGGGCTTGCAGCGCTTCCTGCAAATGCCCCCCTGGGTCAGCCAGCCCATCCCGCCCTCCTGCAGCACCCGGCACTGCCATCCCTGCTTGCATACAAAGGAGGTTGCATCATAACTGCTTTTTAAACTCTGAGGCTTTTGAAGTCAAAGCCAAAGTTTGTTTTTACGCCTGATTCCAGCCAAGTCCCTTGTTCCAATGTTTACGAGAGTCTCTTTGGTTAGCAGGAGCTCACCTCACCTTTATAACAGTCGGGTTATCTCAGCAATGTTTGTCCAGACTGGCAAGAATCTGGGCTCTTGAAGAACTGAAAATCAAAGGAATCTGGGCTCTAGAAGGACTGAAAATCAACGTCATGAGAGACACCAAACAACAGCTCCACTGGAAGACTTCCAGCTCTCTCTTCAGCTGTGGCTGAGATTATCAGGATTCCCTAGAGGGGAAGAGACATATTTTGAGGATAGACATCCTTCAGTGGCAACAGGGAGAACCTCAAAAACAGGGCCTTGAAGTCCACAGGGTGGGGATGGAGTCAGCTGCACCATCGCTCACCCCACAACCATGGCGCAGGAAGAAGATGCTCTAAACTGGGTGGCAGGGACCCTCAGCATTCCCAGGAGCAGCAGGTTTGAGCAGGGAGTGACTGTTCCTCCAGTTCTGAGCTGATTTCGGAACTGTGCAACCACCGTGACAGCTCTGGGATGGCACCTCGCTTGCTGGCAGCAGCAGGGCACTCCCCGGATCCCTGTGTGTTCTCTGCTGAATATTTGCAGGGCAGCATTTTACAGGCACCACCCTGGCTGTTCACAGCATCCCGGTTTTCCCCAAAATCAAGCAGCCAGGCCGTCTGCTTGGAATATACATCCCGGCTGAAAGGCTGAGGCTGGCAGCAGGGGGAACCACCACCCCCAGCAGGAGAGCAGGGAACGGGCTGAGTAACCTCAACCCGAATACCTCACCCCGGGCATGGAGCACAGGAGGCGTTCCGGGGAAATCTGGGCCGGCGGATGAAAGCTGAGTGGTTAAGGCAGCGTCTTCTCCAAGCCGAGTTTCCAGTCGCGGCTTGCACGGGCTTCCTTGCGGACATCTGGCAGATGGGCCAGGAGAGGAATGTAATGAGTTGTGCAGATGGGAGGTGCCGCGCTCAGGTTGCAGCCGTGGGGCAGGGAGTCAGTGTTTTGTTTATAAACATAGGCAGGATGATTAAGATAAGAAGGGGATGGTAATTAAATTAAATTAAGGCTCTGGAAGTCGTTAGATGAGCCTGAAAACATCAGCAGTCACTTGAATTCCTAGTTCTGCTGAACAGCGGCTCACTGTGATGGAGCATCAGGGGGTGACGGGGAGCAGGAGGCTCTTTCATCAGCTCAGTGGGGAAGAGATGGACACAGTTATATCCAAACAGGGGAGACAGGGGGGAGCCAGGTAAAAGGAAGCTCCAGAGCATCAGGGGTGGAAGGGAAAGTCCACAAAGTTTCTTCCCATTCTCCTGGGAAAAGCATTCCCAAAGCATGGATGGGGATGTGGGACAAGGCATTGTGGGATGAAGGGACAAGGTTCCCACCAGGATTTTGGTACAGATGGTGCAACGAAGGGAGTTTTGCACAAGTCAGTTGGGTTGTAAATGTCCCTTCACATCCAGAGGGTCTCTGCAGATGGTTGGGAGCCTCTCGGTGAGATGTGGGAAGCAACCAGATGAGTGGGGCGAACACAGGCAGCCCTGGGAGGCATTTCTTTGCTGAGGGGGTGGCAAAGCCACTGACCGAGAGGTAGGACAAGTTTGGAGAAAAATTAGTTAGGAAGTGTGACAGCTGAGGTGCAGGTTTTGGGTGGGTTTATGAATCCAGCATGGAGGCTGCAGCTGTACCTGTGCCAGCTCAGAGAAAATGGTGCTGACAAACCCACCCAGCACTGCGGGCTTGCGGCTTCTCTTCCCAGGGCTGCTGGTTTGCAGAGACATCCTGTGCCTGTTTATTTTTCTTTCCTGCTTGCAGTGGCCCTGATACACCTCCAAGCCTTAAATGCTTTCCCTGCTGCCCACATGGGGTAAATTAGTCCTGGGAGCTTTCGTGCATCTTTGGGAAGAGGGAATGGGCCGAGAAGATCTGGATGCTGCAGGGCAGGCAGGGTGGGGGGCTGGGGCAGCTCAGGAGAAGGATGTTCCCTCAACATCCGTGACCCAGAGACTTAGGTCTGCTGCTGTCCCAGCTTGGGAACATGGCCCCAGAGTACATGAGGTAGAGACATGTGCTTTTTAGCTCAAGACGTCTTTCAGCCTGCTCTCCTGGTGCCAGCCCCTTGCAAAGGGCTGTTGGGAAACATGGAGGAAATACCAGCAGTCCTTGCAGCATTAATCATGGCCAGGATGATGAATGTAAATAAAAACCCCCTTGGATGGGTCCTTGGAGAGGGGGAGAGACCCTTTTCCCACCAAGTGTTTGCAGGGTGGTGGTTGATCAAGGCTGGGCTGAGGGAAAGGTTCTCTCTCATGCAGGTGTCAAGGGAAAAGCAGGTAACTTATTGGTGGCTGCATGTTTCTAATTAGGAAGCAAGGATCCATGGCAGCCCTCAGGCAGAGCACCCTGCTGACAGCCTCGAGCCAGAGCATAACACACTCTCTAATCTCAGCCCGGGACCCTGGGAAACCATCGGCTCTCATCGCTGTCAGAGCCTGGCTGGGCATCAGGAGCTGCAGGAAGGTGACAGCTTGGTGTGATGCTGATGGAGAGGGAGGGACCACCCCGGTGAAGAGGCTGGAGCAGCTAGAAGGATGCGTAACAGCTTTTAGGGATGAGGCTGTTGCTGCAGCCCTGTTGGTGTGGGTAGGTACATCCCACGGAGCAGCCAACACACCCCCAGAGTGGGTTCACTGGTTTGTACTGACAAATCCTCTCCTCTTTGCCCAACAGCCCCCACAAGGCCTTTTCCCTTCCCTCGGGGCCGTAGGGAGCGGGCTGGCAGTTGGAAGGGACGGGAGCCGTGGGCCCTGGAGCGCACGGGCTCGGGGCCAGCATTCCTGCTGCTGCTCCTCAAACAGCCCGCGTTTGTTCAGGCTGCTCGCAGAGACGAGGCACAAGCGTGCCAGGGCTTAGGGCTGCATGGCCCAGGGCTGAATTTGGCTCCTGGCACGGGCTGAGTGCTCAGTGGGAGCTCAGCGTTCCCTGAGGAGCAGGAGGCACAGCTCCAGAGCTCCAGATGTGCTCCAAGCCACAAGCACTGGTCCCTGTCACCTCTTCCCGGTCAGTGGGACACCCCAAAGGAGGTTTCACCCACGCGGTCCTGTCCTGCTGTGGTTCCCGGGGCAGGCTGAGCTCCCCATGCAGCTCCCCGAGGGAGAACCTGATTTTCCAAATACCCATCTGGGGCTTTGGGCGGAGTATGAGCCGGCTTTCGTCGTGCTGATCTCCCCAATTAGTCTCCCATCTCCTTTTCTCCTCTTCAAAGCACTAAGCGTCATTAATCTGTTTGGGGGATTAATGCCAGGCTGAGCTGGGGGGGACGGTCCCGGCCCTCTCATGCACACAGCCCTGCACACTAATAGTTTTTGCTACCCCGTCACAGCTGTTAAGGCTACAAAAGCCCCGAGTAATGTGATCTCCCAGGGCCCTTGTCCACAGAGGCCCAGGCACCCTGGACCCTTTTGAAGGCAGGAATGTGGCTGAGCATGACCAAGTTTGTCCCAGTGATGGCCTTGTGCTCTCCTTCCCCACCATCCAAGCAGGAGTTAACTATGCATGAAGAATTGGATCAGCCCATGGGACAGCCATCCCCAGTGCCCCCTTTCTACCCTCCCAGCTCCCACCACCACACAGTGTCTCAAGTTCAGGGGTGAGTGGCCCAATACCCAGGAGAATGGGCTGCACTGGTGGGCACAGAAGGCTTTAAACCAAATGCAGGACAATAAGCTTGGCATAAATTCCAGACCTTTGCCCATGACTGTTTTCCCAGGAGACAATGAGTTGCCCACACGCTGGAGGAGAGGCCTGGCAGAGCAACTGGCATGTGCCATGGAAAATGGACCAGGTTGTCTGGGGATGCAAAATGCATCCCTGTGCTTCACTTACCAGGACCCAGGGACTTCTCCAGGCCCTTAAAGGAGATGGGCAACCGCCACACACGATACAGGAGGGTGTGCTGGTTGCTCTGTGGGCTGTGGAAGCCTTGCTCCAGGTCTGAATGCCCTTTTCCCTAACTGCATGGCAAGGGTCAGAGAACAGCACTTGCTCTAAGTGCCCTCCCTGCTACCCAGGGCTGGGGTGCTGTGCCCCACAAGAAGGAGCCCAGCTGTTGTTTCAAGCGCTGTCTGCTGGAGACACTCCAGTCTGGATTTCAAAGCAGCTGCCGGCTCTTTCCTTGGATCTGAGGTGGCTCAGTGGGATCGGGCAGCTTTGTAATTTGAAACAATGGGGTTGGGGGGGACTGTGCCGCTGGCGGCCCTGGCCATACAAGGAAAGAGGATCCCACCATGTGCACAGTCCTGCATTCCCCATCCTCCCCCTGCCCCAGCCTGGGACAGGCAGCCCCCAGCATCCAGCAGCCCCCAAAGCACCCGATGGCAGAGGCCAGAGGACACTGAGATGGGCAGCAGGCACAGCTGGGTCCTGTCCCTCCTCATGCTGTCACAGGTTGGCTTTGGGTTTCTCTACCTCTTGTTTTCTACACGGTGTTGAAACCCTATGCCAGGGTGGGAGATGCTCGGGGGAATTTGCGATGGCAGATGGTGGGGAAAAGAGAAAAGGACGGAGCACGCTGCCTGTGGGCACGGGAACACAATGCCCCGGGAGGGAGTGTGGAGTGAACAGCCAAAGGTGGCCAGCCTACAATGAATGCTTTTAATGTCAAAAATGCAGAGGCTTTCCTGCCTTCCCTACACACACACACCTGCAGGCCAGGAACAATCCCACTCCCGATGCCTTTTTCCTTTCTTTCTTTTTCTTGCTTTTGCTCTCTTCTCCCTTTAAAACAAAGATGTTTCTCCAGATGCACTGGTCCCCATCCAACAGATCCCTTTGTCTTGTCGCTTTGAATTATATTTTCTTTGTCTGCATTCGCCATCCTCCCAGGCTCAGCACTGGATGTCTCATTAGGAGGGAGATTCTGGTCAGCGGTGCCAAAACTCCTCGCAATGCTGACGCAGAGGGATCCTTACTGGAGTGAAGATGCTAAAAGTTAAATCTCAGCCAAGGGAAGACTGTAGAATGAAGTCAGAGTGTAGACATGCCCAAAGGGTATTAGGAAACTTTGGGATGATTTTAGGATTATAAAAGGGATGAAGAAAAATTACAAGAGCAGAGCCAAAAGACTTCTCACCCCAAGCACAGAATTTCCCAAGCTGAATATGGCACAGTCCCCCGGCTCTGTGGAGCCACGTGAGCCTCCTGTGGATGTTGTCCCCAGGGAGAGGCACAAGGGCTGCTCTGGCACAGGCCACACGCAGTCCTGGGTGATGACAGCTCCTGCTGTCCCCTGCTCCAGGGCAGAGCCCTGAGTCAACATCCCTGGGTGGGATGCCCTGAGCTGCCGGGCAGGCGGGTCCCGCTGAGCAGCCTGGCTGCGTGGTGACTTTACTCCAGACCTCAAAGGGCATTTGGGTGCTCAAACCCAGACTCATTCCTTCCAACTGGCTTGATCTGGACTAGAAAAAGAAATGAGCTCTCCCTGCAGGCCTGCCCTCACTTAACTTTGCAAGAGGAAATTTTCTCCCGAGCTCCAGGGATTGCAGGACATTTTTGATGTGAGGAAGATATGGAAAGCAAACCTGACCTTTTCAACCAGAGAAAGGCTGTTTCCCCACAAGTCTATGTCGCCAAAAAAATGTTGGGTTTTATTTTCCTCCCAATGCTGCACTGAAAACAAACATCCAAACCTCAAACTTTGCTACAAAGCACGATTGTCTCTCAAAAACAGCTCTTACCCATTTCTATCCAGCCCTGCCTCCCCGTGCTGCTCCTGCCTCTCTGCAGGCTCAGGGAGTGTGGTGGGATCAGCCTGGGAAGTTATTTTGTTCCCACCAAACACCTTGGCTAGCGTGGAGTCCTTTTATTGCCGGGATGTCATTCACACTGTGCTTGTTTAACACACATGCCAGCTGCCTCTTTTCATGCTACTGGTCTGAGAACGAGGGCTGAGCTCTTCCCAAGTTCACAGGAAGATGGGCTCATTTGGGGACGTGGGATGTAAATCCCCTCGAACACTGCATATATTTGCATCTGCATCTGGTTTTATCTCCTCTCTCACACTGCAAGATTCCCCTGCCCTGTCACGTTGGAGAAATTCAGTGCTTCCCTCAAAGGCTGAGTTTGGGATTCTTTTTCTGTTGGTGGTGACTGGTTTACTTTTCATTGATTTTTAGGGTCCTATAATGACCAGACAAGGACTTGTTTCCATCAAACAGCATGAGTGCTGCTCAACCACCATGTGGCCCCCAAACCAGCATCATCTAGAGTGGCACCACCTCCTCAGGCAGCCACAGTGTGGCACATGCCTGGTGCAAGCCCTTCCTCAGCCACTGTGACTGTTTTCCCACTTTAGGACATAACAGAAGATCCTTTCAACAACATTTCCTTTGAAAAATAATCCATCTAGCTCTGTTTTTGGAAAGTGCTCCATGCTCTGCACAGGAAGAAGTTAATTACTGTCCGGGGGGTGAGGGCGTGTGTTCTCAAATGTTTTAAATGTTTAATTTTCTTGAAAGAAAAACCATCTCTGATCTCTGTTGGATCCTCTCCCTGTTTATACAGAGGGCTTCTATTAGCAGGGCCAACAGTACATCCCTGACTGCCACGTCCGTGTCCTTTTCTTCTTCCCTCAAAACAGGAACCCCTCCCGAGGGGGTGTGTCCCACCTCTCCGTGCACCTCTCTCCAGGGAGCAGGGAGGGCCAGAGCCCTCCTGGCAATGTCTGCTCCAAGGGCTGCTCCATCCAGACCCTGAGCTGTGGTGAAAGGATCTCTAACTGATGCAACTTTTCCTTTCCTGCCCATTTTCCAGGAAGATGTGGAAAGCGTGGGGTGGGTGACACCCCTCACAGCCCCTTCCAGCTAGGAGGACAAAAATGTCACCGAGACCTTTGCTGGTGGGTTCAAGCCAACCCCTGCTCACATCAGCTGGGGATGGGCCGTGATGATGAGGCATCCACAGCTATTTCAGATGAGGTTTTCAGGCAGAGGGTGTCCCACAGGCATCCCTGTCTCCCCATCATGGAAGAATGTTTACAGTAAGAAAATCAGTAGCTTTGCTTAGTCCCAACCCCCTCTAATGGGATTTGGGGTCTCTCCTACACCCTGTTTGCACCATGGATGGGCACAGGCTCCCGGGCCCACCCAGAGGATCCCAGTTGTTGGTCCCCAACTTGTTGACGTCCTTTATGGGGTGCTGAGCATCTCTGGCATGGAGGCCCTGGAGAGATGAGCTCTGTGGTGGGACAGCCCTGAATGCCTGGCCATGCACTGCCTGCCAGGACACCCAGAGCTCCCCATTCCCATGGAGAATTGATTTGCTTTTGTTTTGCTGCTTATCTCAGCCCTGCTGGTGCTGCCTCCAGTGCATTGTCAGGGGTGCTATTTTAATGCTGATGAGAGGATAATGAGAATGACCATCAGTGTAGTAATATCCATTTGATTTTTAATTTATTACAGTAAGGAAGAGGTGACTAAGAGGAAGGGCTGGGGACAGCGGTCAGGGTGACCTAAGTGTGCATGCTGTGACATTTCCAGGGTGTGCTAGAGACTGAGGTGGGCAAATCCTGTGGGGCTCTGGATTTCAGAGGTTGTTCCATGAAGAGCTCAAGGCTGGGGCTGTCACCTTCTTGGGAGATCCACCACATGAACAACTGTGTGGGGTGGATGATGGTCTCAGGATCTGATTCACTTCCAGAACATCTGGGCTAGTGTTCAATGAGTGGGGTCCCATGGGAGAGCAGATGGACACGATTTGCTCTTCGTCCACGTGTGGACATGGAGGGGATTAGTTGTGGGGCTGCTGAGAAATGGAGGTCTTTGGCATTCATTGTTGGGCTGGAGCAGGAGGGATGTTGGACAGGTTGAGGTGAACAAGTGGGACCCTGAAGGCTCTGCAGCTGGGTCTCATGACTCCATCTCCTGGGATGACTTCCAACCTCTTCCATCCTTAATTTTCAGCTGTCGAGTTCCTCTGGAGCGCCTCTCCCAGAACATCTCACACCCATGTCTTGTGTGCTCAAAAGTGTCCTGCAGCAACCAAAGCCCACAGCACCTTTTTGCAGCAGGCTGGGAACACAGTTCAGCTCTGTAAGCTGAGGAGCAGCCTCAAATTGCTTCTCTCTGCTGCCCTTCTACAACATTATCCATATTTTGGTCTCAAAACATCCATCCTGTGCTCAGGATAAGCCAACCTCTGCCTGCAGCAAGCAAACCAGGCTGGTGCACAGACTGCATCTGTGTCCCATTAAGAGTGTGTGGATGGCAAAGAAGGCAGCAACGCTGGGGGAGAAATGGGAGATGGAGAGGATGGAAGGGAGAGGAGACAGAGCAGAGGGCCATGCTGGGAAGGCTGTGGGCGCTGTGTGTGCATCCGGCCAAGCCCACGTGCTGCTCTTCACACAGAGAACTGCTGTGGCTGGAGGAAGGGGCTGCCTGGGGAGCACTCAGCCTCGCCTCTGCTGGGTCAGGGCTCCTCACAGCTTTATTTTGGCTGTGGGGGCGGCAGCGATGCTTTGCGGCGAGCTGTTGGGTGGCTGGCGGGGCTGGAGGAGCACCAGAATGACTTTATTTTGGAAATATGTCCCCAGGGAGCACTCAGTGTCCCTTGGCTATCCCAGCCCAAAGCCGGCCGAGCCGCTGGGACCTGCTCTGCTCGCGATTGCACTTGCCCTGTCTCTTAGTGCTCTGCTGGGAAAAGAGCTGGCGAGAAAGGGAGCCAAGCCCGTGCGCACTCGCGTTCCCTTTGGCACGCCCGAGCTAAAGGCTGGTTTCTTTCTTCCTTTCTTTTTTCCTTTCTTTCGACTTTCTTTCTTTTCTAGGCACATTTTTCAGGTTGACAGCGTGGCAGAGAGGACAAAAACGTGGTGGGGCTTTGGCTGGGATTGTGGAAGGGAAACAGTGTAGTGGTGCTTGGCAGCACCGTGTCTGCTGTCGGGCCAGCCGGGTGCCAGGCAGGAAAGGGCGTCCCCAGCCCTGCTTGGAGCAGGACGAGGAAAGGAAAGGGATGGGGACAGAAAGGGCAGAGTGGCGCCCAGGGAGGGGTCACGCCAGGTGGGAGCGTGCCCGGCTCCCCCCAGGCAGGTTGTGCCCTTCAGCCTCACCGCTGGCTGCAGAGCAGGGCTGGGGGGACAACGCGCTGTTGGATCTGCCCCAGAATAAACAACCTTCTGCCACTGGAGAAAACAGCTGGCCTGTTTTCCAGGCAGACCGGGAAATGGTGGAGCCTTTTTCCTCTGGCCGTGTTCCAACAGTGAGTTGCAGCAGCATTAACCCACTCTGGCTGGATGGGAGCGGGGAGCTTGTCCCAGGACCGGCACTGGATCCCCAGGGATGGGATGGGGCTTCTCCCATCTTGTGCTTTGGCACTGTCACCACATTTCCTGCTCTTACCATGTTGACCATGGGTCTCCTTGGATGCTGTTGAATAGGGACCCTCTGCATTGAGTCCTGCTGCTCTCTGGAGGTGCTGGTGACCTGTTGGAAGAATGAATGGAGCTGGAGATGGGTCTGGATTTTATCACTCATCTTCCCACACACCAGGGACGAGGTGATATTGCAAACCATGGGGTGGAAGGACAGCAAAGAGAAACCCACACTTTCATGAGGAACTTATCTCTAAGGAAGACACCCAAAGAACAACCAAGTCCCTCACCTAATAGAATTATTGCTGCCAAAACCAGAGATTTCCTCTCCTGACAAGACATGGCAGCCCTGTGAAGTCCCCATGTGTTTGTACTCCGGAGTAGAGCCAAGTGTAGCACAGACACGTGAGCGAATTGGCTGCAGACCCCCAGGAGTTGGCCATAGGATGCCTCCCCACGGGAGGACCAACTTAGTGTAAATATTTAGTAGCTCCAGTAAATATTTAACTTCTCTGACATGAGTGAGAATGGAAAAAACAGACCCTGGCGGGCAACCTCGCAAAGCCCCTGGGTGAGAGGCTTCAGAGCACTCTTCCCAACTCTCAGCCCATTGTATGGGCTTCTAGGAGGGACCTGGCTTTCATTAGAGTGTGTGCAGAGCCTAACACAAGGAGGCTGTGATCTGGAATCAGACCATTATAAAAATAGCATGCCCTTTGCATGAGTTAAGAAACACCCGCTCCCAATTAAACGGGAACGTCATCCATCTGGGGTTCAGGCCGGCACTTCAGCTGGTTCATGCTCGGCATTGTGATCATCTCTTTGGGCATTTCCAGCTTGAGGGAGCACTGCTGGGAGGACAAGTTTCTTAAAGGGTGGGCACAAATTGTGCAGCAGAGGAAATTCTGCTCTTCTTTGCTCTTGAGGCTGCTTAATGCAGACGTCGACATTCGCAGAGGA